>NC_044042.1:41814739-42441525 GCF_901765095.1 Microcaecilia unicolor | reverse complement strand
TGACAGACTTTTGACATGAACAGAATGCACATACTTTTGTTCTGAAATTTACCAAAGAGAATTTATGTGCTTACATTAGTAACTGTTCTTTGGAATAATGCTGGGGTGCACATGGCCAAAAAACATGGTTATTTTTTGCATTGTCCACATTTATTCTCTACTTTCAAGTTATTTTTGTTTCTTTTCAAACGTGTTTTAAATGTGCGCACTGGGGTGAATTTCGTATATGGCACCAAAAACAAAATTGGGGCAGAAACCACCCTTTTCATGAAAACTTATTTTCTTAGATTACTCCTGAGCCTATAACCTCTTAACTTCATCCTATGCCCTCTCATTCCAGAATTTTCCTTCATTTGAAAGAGACTCACATTAACGTACATTAACGCCACAGAGGAGGTATTTAAACGTCTCTATCATATCCCCTCTCTCCTGCCTTTCTTCCAAAATAAACATATTGAGAGCCTTAAGTTTGTCCCTATATGCTTTATGACAGAGACCACTAGCTAATTTTGTAGCTCCATCCTGTTTATAGTGGAGGAGTGGCCTAGTGGTTAGGGTGGTGGACTTTGGTCCTGGAAAACTGAGGAACTGAGTTTGATTCCCACTTCAGGCACAGGCAGCTCCTTGTGACTCTGGGCAAGTCACTTAACCCTCCATTGCCCCATGTAAGCCACATTGAGCCTGCCATGAGTGGGAAAGCACAGGGTACAAATGTAACAAAAAAAATATATCTTTTCATGGGTGTGGAACTACTGTTTGCAGAAAGGCTACAACATACAACCTTTTTACATTCTGTTAACTATCTGAACATATTTACTGTTTTTCTAATTGTCACGTAAGCCACATTGAACCTGAGTCCCTTTCAGGCTAATGTGGGATATAAATGTCATAAATACATAAATAAAATAAAAGGAACCTACTACAATACTTGACTCAGTCCATGCAAACATCCATAGAAAGGCTGTAGGGTGGATTCAGCAAAGGGTATCTAAAGTTAGGTGCTGGGATACAGGGCACTAAACGGGAATTCTATAACGGCAGTTTCATGTGAAACTACCATTATAAACTAGCTTAAAGCCACACTTTCACGCCTAACTTTAGGCATGAGCAACTATTGGCAAGTATTCTATAAAACAATATCTAAATGCTGGGCTTGCCCCTGTCCCGCCCATGCCCTTCCATTGGCCATGGCCCTTTGAGTTATACTGGAAAAATTAGACACATTGTATATAGAATAGGGGCATAGATCATGTGTATGTACTAATTAGTGCAAATTAGCGCTTGTTAGGACCCATTATTGATAACACCAATTAAGCTGATTAGTTTACCATGTGCTATAGTTAATTCTATATCAAATAATCACTATAGCAATTATTCTAGACTAATTTGCTAAGGATATGAGAGTATCTAATTGGCCCTTAGGCTCTTACCAGGTTGTGCACCAATGAAAGGAATAATGCCAAAGTGGAAATATATTATTTATTATAGATATAAAAATAATATGGCAAAATGCAAAGCAAGTTACAAAAAACTGTACACTACCACAATATACTGATTATTACATCAATAGATATATGAAAATATATATGTGAGTAACTATGCAACATAATCGATTTGGTTATGTAAAGTAGTTTCTGTAGGAAGCTGCTTTCAAACCTGGCACTGCAACCATCTGTGGAGTTCAGCATAATATCGAGTTTAAGTACTGCAAATCTGATGACTGGATAAATTGCAGGATCCAGCATCATCTAGTGCGGCCATTTTGGAGCTGTTTGTTGGCAATATTGCAAGCTGAACTTTCTCCTGTTGATACTACATGACTTTTTGATTTTGGTTCCTGATACATGTTTTGCACCATCGATATCATTTGGTGATATATATATATATATATATATATATATATATATATATATATATATATATATATATATATATGTTGACAAACTGAATGCTGACGTTTTGTTATGTGGAGCAAGCTGACTTTATTTTTTGATATATGTATTGCAAAGTGTTATTATATATAATGGCAATTAGTCATTGTGAATAATATGATATGCTTAACATATAAGAAGTAGTAAGACTGGATGTATGAGGGTGTCTGTGGTTGTGAAAGGTGGACAAGGTAGAGTTCCTTTGGAACCATATGTATGTACGAATGATAAATGTGCATTTGTTTTTCATAAAAAAATTATAAATAACTAAGTTGGAGTACTTTTGATATTGAGTTAAAATTTAATGCCAAGAAGTGTAGAGTGATGCACTTGGGGTGCCGAAACCCAAAAGAGAGATACCGGATAGGAGGGGAGAGATTTAGTAAGCTTGATTCAGGAGAGAGACCTTGAGGTGTTGGTGTTGGTGGATCTGAAGGTGAAGTAACAATGTGACAAGGCGAAGGCAGTGGCCAGAAGGATGCTAGGCTGAGTAGAGAGGGTCATAACCATGACTTGTTGATGCCCCTCTACAAGTCATTGATGAGGCCCCACTTGAAGTATTGTGTTCAGTTTTGGAGGCTGTATCTTGCTAAAGATGTAAAAAGACTGGAAGCAGTGCAAAGAAAAGCTACGAAAATAGTATGGGATTTGCGTTGCAAACCGTGCGAGGACAGACTTGCTGACCTGAACATGTATACTTTGGAGGAAAGGAGAAACAGGGGTGATATGATACAGACGTTCAAATATTTGAAAGGTATTAATCCGCAAACGAACCTTTTCCGGAGACGGGAAGGCGGTAGAACTAGAGGACATGAACTGAGGTTGAAGGGGGGCAGACTCAGGACTAATGTCAGGAAGTATTTTTTCACGGACAGGGTGGTGGATATGTAGAATGCCCTCCCATGGGAGGTGGTAGAGATGAAAACGGTAATGGAATTCAAACATGCATGGGATAAACACAAAGGAATCCTGTTTAGAAGGAATGGTTCTGTGGAATCTTAACGGAGATTGGGTGGTGACGCCGGTAATTGGAAACAAAACGTGAGCTGGGCAGACTTCTATGGTCTACGCCCTGATTGTGACTGGGATGGGCTGGAGTGTAAATTTTAAGAGGCTTCGATGTTTGCTTCAGAACTTAGTATAAGAAGAGTACTGGGCAGACTTCTACTGTCTGTGCCCTGAGAAAGGCAAGGACAAATCAAACTCGGGTATACATATAAAGTATCACATGCCATGTAAAATGAGTTTATCTTTTTGGGCAGGTCTTTCTCTGCCGTCATTTACTATGTCATTTACTAAGTTGGTGGATGAAGTGAACCTAATTTGTGATTATGGGGTCCTTTTACTAAGGTGCAGTGCTTTTGACATGGTCAATCATGAAATACTACTACACATGCTAGAATACTTCAGAGTTGGAGGCAAAGTTCTCAACTGGTTCAAAGGATTCCTGACCACAAGATCATACCAAGTAACAACGAACGCGGATATATCAGCCCCATGGACACCCGAATGTGGAGTCCGCCAAGGATCCCTCCTCTCACCTACCCTCTTCAACCTGATGATGATACCCTTAGCTAAATTACTAGCTAATCAAAACCTCAACCCCTACATATATGCAGATGATGTTATGATCTATATCCCGTTTAAACACGATGTAAATGAAATCACCAACGAGATCAACCAAAGCCTCCAAATCATGCACTCCTGGGCAGATGCATTCCAGTTAAAACTTAATGCAGAAAAAACACAATGTCTTTGTAACTTCACCACTATAACCACTCCAAACTTTTCTCTTCCCGTCTCAAATAATCTGAAAATTCTGGGAGTTACCATTGACCGAAACCTCATACTCGAAACCCAGGTGAAGAATACAATGAAAAAGATGTTCCACTCCATGTGGAAACTCAAAAGAGTAAAACCTTTCTTCCCAAGGTCCATCTTTCATATCCTGGTACAGTCAATAGTACTAAGTCATCTGGATTACTGCACCGCTCTGTACGCCGGCTGCAAAGAACAGACCATCAAGAAACTCCAAACAGCCCAAAATACCGCCGCCAGACTCATAGTTGGAAAACCAAAGTATGAAAGTGCAAAACCTTTGAGAGAAACTTCACTGGCTCCCACTAAAGGAACGGACCACGTTCAAGATTTGCACAATTGTACACAAAATCATCCACGGAGACGCCCCGACCTACATGCTAAACCTCATGGACCTGCCTCCCAGAAATGCCAAAAGATCATCTCGAAAATTTCTTAACCTACACTTCCCCAGCTGTAAAGGACTAAAATACAAGCTTATACATGCAACCTCCTTCTCATACATGAGTACGCAGTTGTGGAATGCACTACCAGCCGACCTGAAAACAATCGACAAAATATCCAACTTTTGTAAATCCCTAAAGACGTATCTCTTCAATAAGGCCTATAAAGAGGACCCATAGCTTAACTATACCACTTCACCAATCCACCCCAGTTTCAAAGCCATCTTTCTATATCTATTTTCTTAGAATTCCTTTAACATTCCTTTATCTCTCTGCATCACCAATTGTATCTGACACCCTGGAATGGCATTGCCATAACAGATCTCTGTAAGCCACATTGAGCCTGCAAATAGGTAGGAAAATGTGGGATACAAATGCAATAAATAAATAAATGGCCTGCGGTAGCGTAGGCGTGAGTTTTGAGTGCACGCAGAATCATTTTTCAATGCATCTGTAAAAAAGGCCTTTATAAAATGTTTGCCAAAAATGGAAGGGCGGCAACATGAAAATTGCCATGCATCTATTTTGGGTCTTGAGACCTTACTGCCAGCCATTGACCTAGCAGTAAAGTCTCACATGGTAACCGGGCAGTAATGACCTACGTGCGCCAAATGCACAGCTACCGCGTAGCTCTTGCGGCTACACAGTAGCTATGCGGTAACTCCATTTTGCTGTGTGTTTGGCGCACATACACGCTTCCACGGCTTAGTAAAAGGGCCCCTACATTGGTGATATCAATTAAAAGGAGAATAGGAGGGGAATGACTTAGTTGGCCATAATATTAAAGTGATGATAATGTTACAGCAGAATTTGATGTAGTAGTGATTTAAAAATAAGAACAGGGTGAAATCTCAAGAGACCCTCAACTGTCATTTGCACACAAGGATACCATGATTGAAAGATGTTTTGGAATATGATTTGGCTATAAAGATATTGACTCAGGGGATGTGTTGTCAATAAACGTGCTTAAACTGAAAACCAAAGCACTATGTTCAAAGGGGTGTATATACTATAATATATTGTACTGGTTTAAAGGCTCCAGCACAACATGAGAAATGATAGACCAGTCAAGAAGAAATGTGCACAGCTCTTGGAAAATATTATCATATTATCATATGAAGGAGAGAAACAACAGTGGGCTCATTTTATAAAAAATGGGAAACAAATCATTTTCTGCTTTTTTCTGCTTTGTCCATTCCACTTTTGGTGATACGTGGTTGCAAATCGACCTTCAAAGGCTGGCTATTTTTAAAAAGTTGAATTTACATATTAAGAAAGACTTTTTAATTACATCAAAATATTAAAGTGGATGAAACCACATTCTTCTTTGAATGGTTAAGTGAGGAGGATCATAAAAAGCCCCTTAACTGAATGCAGATTTTGTCCTTTGATAAGCCTGGTGCACAGACCATGCTGCTCAATAGGACAATTTTGCTGCATTTAAACACACACACACACACACACACACACACACATGCACAGAGGAAAGTTTTGAAGATGCAAAAAACTGCAAATCAAAAACAAAAGATAAAAAAAAATTAATGGAAAACAATAACACCCTCTTGGAGTGTCTGTATCTGCATTTAAAATAAAGGGAAGAGACAAAAGCCTCTGTTCTGAGTTGGGGGGCAGGGGGGATGAGGGGAGATTCTTAACTACAACTCCATTATCAATACCAATACTATTCTTATTGATCGCTAATTCCCCTTAAAAAAGGGTTCAGTGCGATGTACAAATAGAAATTCATTACAAAGTACAAAATAAAATTAAAAAAAATTAAAAAGCACAAATAAAAGTATAACAACTAATAACATTGTCCAAAAAGGTAAGTTTTCAACTGCCTATGAAATTTTAGATAGTCCATTTCTACTCTAATAACTAATGGAGAGAACTCCAACAAGGTATTATAGCAACTGAAAAAACTGTGTTAACAAATCGAATTCCACTGTAAAACAGACAACAAAGAATAAGCTGTCTAAGCAACCTAGGGGAAGAGCCAAAAAGAGAAGCAGAAATCTTACTAATTAACAGCTGTGAAGTTTAACCATAAATTACCTGATGTAATAAACACAAAGCTTTAAATAAAATCCTTTCAGCAACTGGAAGCCAATGCTATGTCTTCATATAATCTGATACACTAGTGAACCTGTTCACTCTAAAAATTAACCTTACATCGGTTTTTTGTATACGTTGTAACTTCTTTAGGTTTTGAGATCCGAGCCCAAGATATAATACCTTGCAGTAGTCGAGGTGAGGAAATATCATCATTTGAACCAAAGGGCAAAGGTCCCTGATGCTGCTCTTCAATCTGCTTCTTAAGTGCATCTGAGTTGGTAGAAAATGTATAGCAAATGGGCACTGCTTTTCTGAAGGGCTATTCTATTTCCTGTTTCAGCATCTAAGAATGTTGACCTTTCTCAAGCATCTACTAGAAAATAAAGTGAGCATAGCAAGCGATGTATTTACACAATGGAATAGACAGAGAATCCATACGAGAGGTGCTTAGAATTCTCCACCATCCAGCAAGGCGTCTGACAATACTATATTTAACTTGGTCTAAAAAACCTAGGGGTCCTTTTACTAAAGGGTTGGCGAGTGGCAATAGGCTCACCAATTCAGAACTACCGCAGAAGCCCAGCAATGGTTCCCACCCTCAGTGTGTGCCATGTCCAGTACTGCAAAAAAAGTTTCTATTTTTGTAGCACCAGCATTCATGCGGCACTTACCACTGGGCTAACGTGGGAGCCCTTACCACGGAAGTAAGTGCTTCCCCCTGAAACGGCAGCGCGGCAAGTGGTTCACTTACCGCACGGCCATTTCTTTTTGTAGAAAAAGACAGCTTTTTACCTGTTGCGGTAAAAGGGGGCCTCAGCGGGCATCAAAAGCATACACTGATGCTAACCCTTATACCGCAGCTTAGTAAAAGGACTCCCTAGTAAGAAAGAGGTGGTCCAGGGAAGAGCTACCAAAATGGTGAGGGACTGCACTAAGGGGATATTTCTATATAGAAAGCACCCACATTTAGGCACTATTTATTAGAATATGTGCACATACGCCAAATGAGCCTGCTTAATAATACGAAGTTTGAGGGTGGACCTAAGCATAGGTGGAGACTGGGTGGTACATGGGTGGGATGCAAAGTTACACACGTATGGTGAAATTCAGTAAATGGCATACAAAAGCAGTGTCATAGCTAGGTGGGGCCACGGGGGCCGGAGACCCCCCAAATTTGCTCTGGGCCCCTGATTGGCTGGTGGGGGTCCCCAACCCCCACCACCTGAAGACTTTGTCCAGGACTGGTCTGCGGTGACGCTGTCGCATTGCCTGCCCTGCTCTCTCTTTCCCTCACATCGGGCATGCTCAGTTTCACTAAAAGGAGCGTGTGCCGTACGTGAGGGGAAGAGAGAGCAGGGTGGCGGCGCTGGAGACCAGCGCTGGATGAAGTCTTCAGCTGGCAGGGGTTGGGGACCCCCACCAGCCAAGAAGTACAGCGGTGGCAATGGGCGGCGAGGTGGTGGGAGGGAGGAGGCGGTGACCAAAATGTGCCCCTCCCACCTCTAGTGTATAATAGATTGGTTTTTCCAGGTTTGACAGCAGTGCTTCTGCTTGCGTTGTGTTAAGAGTCACATCATTTTAGGCATCTGCTGTATGAGCTGTTTTTTTTCCAATCTATTATACACCACAAGTTTTCCGTTTTTTGAGTTGCTCCTTTCAGAAGGTTTCAAATTAGCCCCTTATGCAGCCCTTGGTGGGCGAAACACGGCCTGTGTCGGGCAATTTGTTTACATACGGTATCTTCAATAAAATCTTTCTGATGTTATATTGATCTGCTGGCTTCTTTTTCCATATTGGATTTTGCAGATCATTTGCCTTGTTGTTTTTCAGGCACAGGAGGACCAGGCACAGAAAAATTAGGTTCCCTGTGCAGAGATATGACATGGCACACTTAGGAATGCTCCTTCACATGCTGGAGGTATGTAGCCATGCTTGCTATGTGAAGGGAACGTGCCGCTGTTGACGCAGACATTTTCTCGATGTAGGGTCCAGTACCGCCATCGCACATTTTGCATCGTGTGATTCCGATTGCTGGGGACGTTTATCTCAAAACATCTATGACGTTTACACTGCATCCTCTTTCTGAAGCCTGTGTTTACAAAGGCACACTATAGGCAAGTTAGCATTTTTAGCGTTATGTTAAATGCTAATGTGCATCAAACACTAACACGCCTATAGGAATGTATTGCTCGTTAGCGCTTAACGTACCTTAAATGTGTATAAGTGCCTTAAAACGCTAATGCACCTTAGTAAACATACCCCTTATATGTTTCTTTTGCATATTTTTGAATATTGAAACACATTTATTTCTTTCATTATGGATTCACATTTTTAAACGTTTTCCTGTAAACATTTATTTCAACATTTATAGGTCATATCGAAAATGCCCCTTTTAGTCTAACTGTCCTCAGAGGAGATTCAGCAAAGTTCACTGCAGCACGTGCTTCTTTCTGTGCACACAGCCCACCCAACCATGAGCTCCCAGCTCTCCAAATTCATGTGACTTTTTTCCTCTTAAACAAAAGGTCACCCTGCTTAAATCCAGCTAAATGGTATCCAGTTAGCAGAAGCCGTAGGTGCAGAAGTGGAAACAGAGCTAAAGAAAAGCCAGTTTCTTATATTTGACTACTAGTTTGTAAACCACCTTGGGCTGTGCTTTTCTTTGAGAAAGTGATCTCCAAGCAGAACATAGCATAATATGGTGCTAGCTTTGCATCTGCACCAGCACTGCTGGTATGTATTTTATTTTCCCAATTGTAAACAATGCTAGGAAAGCCATGGATAAAAACAGTTTTATCGAGCTATTGACATACAATTATTTCCATAACTCACTAAGGGGTCCTTTTACTAAGGTGTGCCGGAAAATTGCCTGCGCTGTTGTAGGCATGTGTATTGGACACATGCAGGTCCATTTTTCAGCGTGCCTTCAAAAAAAGCCTTTTTTTGGCTAAAAATGGACATATAGCAAAATAAAAATTGGTGTGCGTCCATTTTGGGCCTGAGACCTTACCGCCACCCACTGACTTAGTGGTAAGGTCTCACGCATTAACTGGGCGCTAATCGTCAAAGTGTGTACACTGCTGATTATTGCTCGGTTAGCGCCACACGGTAGAAAATTAAAAATATTTCTGCCACGCATATCAGGCACATAAAAAATGGAATTACCACCAAGGGCACATAGTAGCCAGGCAGTAGCTTCAAATTAATGCACATTGGACGTGCGTAGGCGCCTATGCGCCTTAGTAAAAGGGCCCTATTCAAGTGGGCTAGAGAGGCTTTGGCCTGCTTAAATCGCCTGTCCTGCCCAACCACCGATATTCAATGGCACTAAACTGGGCAGTACCTCTGATTATCGCCTCTAACTGGCCCCCCAAAAAGTGAACCAGTCAGGGATGGGCCAAGGGGCATGTTGGGGAGGAGCCAGGCTTATGTGGCTGCTGGTGATATTCAGCTGAGGCCCGCATAAGCTTAAACGGTTGAATTTAGGACGGCTCAAAAACTGTCTTAAATTCACCCGCTTAAGCTTAAGTGGGTCCCAGCTGAATATCGGGCCAGGACCTGCATATGCTGTTTTAAAAAAAGTGGAGTCCCCTCCCCCAGCCAGAGCCACAAGCCATGCCCCCAACCCCCAACACCTCAATAGTTCAGGTAGGCCCTTTCCCACTGGGCCTACCTTTATCCCTGGTGGTCATTGTCGGCAGGAGTGCAGCCCCCTCGCTTCTACCCATTGAGCTGCCTTCCCAAAATAGCTGCCGTGACATCTTGCAGCAGCTCACAGTACTACATGTGATTTTGGTGGAAACTGAAAATAGGATACAATATAATAAGTACTTCTACCCCACAAGGTCCATCTGAGTTCTATGTGGTTTACAATTTAAAGAAGCTGGGCACTCAGAGGAAAACTACAACTATGTCTAATAGTTATGTATTGATAATACATTGTTAAAATGATTTATCAAGAAGGTAAGTTTTAAGAGCCCTTCTAAAAGAAAATGTGTGCTTTGTCCTGTTTGTCTCCCTTTCTCTCTCCCCTCCCCCTGAACAGGAGTGGTCCTTCCTCCCAGACCACACCGAGTACCTCCTCCCATCCCTAGGCCTCCCCAGGCCTATCTTACAGTCCCTGGTGGTCTAGAGGTGTAGGTGGGGCAGAAGCAATCCCCAATTACTCCTGTCCATGTAGGCATAACAGAGCTACCAAGTTACACATTCCAGGAGGGAGACATTTTGGCTGGTTCTAGATTTCTGTTTACTTCATCCTGGTGCATTATGGGACCTGCAGCACTGATTTCTATGCATAGAATCATGGACTACAAATACTACACTACTTTGGGATGTAAGTTTAAAGCCAGGACTGACCAAAAAGTATCCCTCCTGGAATGGGTAACTTGACAGCTCTGGCATAATCCAAGCTTATTTAGAACTTGGTACCTCGCCCATCAGTAGAAACATAGAAACACGATGGCAGATAAAGGCCATATGACCCATCCAGTCTGTTCATCCTCATACCAACTAGGCGGTTTACAAGCTATACACAGAAAGATGAGAAAACAGAGAAAGCAAAGACAGACAGGAAAGTAGAGGGAGAGGGGGGAGAACTACAATAATTATTAAAGGAAAGTGTGGGGGGGGGGGGGGGATATAGGAGCACACGTAAGGGAAGGGAATTGCCCAAGGCTGTCAAAACTGCTGCAATCATCATATGTATATGCTGTTTGAAAGAGATGGGTCTTCATGTCTATTTTAAATTGGTCAAGGGATGACTGGATAATGCATACTTTTTCACTAGTTAGTATTCTATGAGGATATTTATGCATGTAAGTTATCACTTATATGTATAAATGGCTAGAACACTACCCCTTAGGTGCATTCTTGCTATTTAAAACTAGGTAGCTCCTAATGGAATTACTCCCATGCCTCACCTCATCAGAGTGAGTCTGTGGTTAACAATGCTCTCACCTACTTCATCCTACACCTTCCCCTCCCACCAGAGGCAAGTAGTGAAATGTGACCTCTAAAGCCAAGCTCAATTGTGGAAGATGCTGAGGAAATAGATCAACATAAAGCCTCAAAATAGAAGCTGTTACTGGGAGAAATAAATTGGAGCTCTTTAAATGGAAGACAAGTTCTTTTGGAAGTTACTCATTCCATTTCCATCCCTTCACCTCTCCTTTCAGACATTCTCCAGACTCCTGCATTCCTTCCAAATGTAGTTTCTGTATTCCAAGCTGACTGAATCAAGTGAAATTTGATTGAGCTTCTTGAAGCTCTTGCTTTTTTCCCCCTGCAGTTTACAGCATCTAATTAGCAGTAATTGCACTTACTGGGCTCTTGTGCCTTTAAAATAACCTCAGTAATCTGGCCCTGTTAAGTGATTAACTTTCCTACTTTACGCCTCTTGGGATATGGGAGGTGGGGTTCTTTGAAAGCCACATGTTGTATTTGCTTGCTTGTTTGACCTTTACATTTTGAGAACCTATTCTGCTAATGTATGTCTCTCTTAAATTAAGTTGTTCATTTTCCAACAGAAGTACAATTTATGGAGCCATAAAAGTCTTAAGGAAGGGATTTTGGCTCACACTTTTTTCAGTTGTAGCTCTAGATGGGTTACGTTCAGGTCAGGTGAGTAGTTATTTTCCTGATTCCAGAGGGCTTCCTATCTAAATTTGTACTTAAGGCAATGGAGGGTTGTGACTTGCCCAAAAGCATAAGATGCAGAAGTGGGATTTCAGCTAAAGGCTTACGAAACTGCTTTTTTCAGTTTCGGCCAAAACTGCCACCAAACCTGTCTGAAAGTGTTTGGCTGAAACCAAAACTATAGCCAAAACTCATCACCTGGCCAAAACCAAATACTCAAAGTTTGATTGTATGAATATGAACCAGCGAGGGTCGATGGGGATTATCAGAGTTTGCAGTCTGTATCCCTCTGCTAAACCCACAGTATCTAAGCTGGAATATAATAATTAAAATAATGAAAGATCCTATTTTACCTCTAAGAAAAATAGCCTCCACACACATGGACCACAGCTGATGAAAACTGAATCTAAAAGCCACAGAGCTTTTACAGTGGCTGATGCTACACTCGGAGTGACAGCTGATGTCATAACTCAGACATTACAGACTTATATTTCTGCTAAAAGTTTGTATCAAAAGCATGTATTTGGAACACTCTACCATATAAACTATTGTGCAAGATCATAACTAAATTACTTGCAATCGCAAAAAAAAAAAAAAAAAAAGAATACAAACTGCCCCTTCCCTGGTGGTCTAGTGGTATAGTCAGGGCAGGAGCAATGCCCCAGTTGTGGCAGCCATTTTGAAAGCAGAGTTAAATGCAAATACCCCCCCCCCCCCCAAGAAAAAGCCCAGCTAATCAACAAAAAATGTGAGGAAATGTGCATTTGTATAACAATCATCAATCAATACAGCCCCACATTACTTTATGCAGAACTATTCTTGTCTATGTGTCAATATTTTATTAATGTAAAAGGAGGGAAAAAAGCTTCAGGAGTCAAAGGTTAATGCTGTAACTGTGGTTCATACATGTGACAGTTTTTCACCATGCTCAGAAAGTAGCAGCACCTTATGACTAAGACCAATCATCAGCCAAAAACCTCCTAATTTTCATTAGTTTTATTCTTCATATCTTCAAAATATCACTTTCACTAAAAATATATAATTTGTAATCAAAACATGATTAAATCCAAATTGCCTTCACAATTATCATGCAGCGGGAAAATAGAAGCACTTAGCTCAACCTAGCTTTTGTAGAAAATCCCGACAGGGCCCCGTTTCACCATCCATTGGTCTTTATTAGGGGAAAAAAAAATCTCAGTTCAAATTTTATTGCTTCTGTGCTTCTCACTTAAAGTGAGACCGGTTTTAGCCGGTCTAAAGCAAATGTTATTTAGCTTCGAATCAGAAGCGGAGCCAGGTTGATGGCGCGGGGGGAGTGAAAGCGGCATGAGAGCGGACTTCCGCTGGCGCTGGCGCACATTTTCAGTGCAACACATTGAGAAAAAAATAGGCGCCGGAGCTGGCAGAACTCCGTTTGGGGGAGCGGCCGCTCCCCTGGCACCCCCCTGCTTCTAATGCACAAACGAGTTCTGTGTGACTCTAACCATTCGCCATAGCAGCTACTGATAATCCAATGGAAATGTATTACAATGAGCTCACTAGTATTAAAATGAACATTCTGTGCGATGCACAGAAAGGAGCGCCTACCTTTAACATGCAAAATTGTATGGCAGGTCTAGAACTGTCATTGTGTGCAGTCTGTTTGCATTTTTCAATAGCGGGAGGAGCAAAACAGTGTGAAAGAGCAGAGAACAGTTTAGGGGGTGGAGAAACAAAAGAAGACAGCCTATTGGCTGGGGAAAGCCCCTATAGGAGTGGAGGAGTAGCCTAGCGGTTAGTGCAGTGGGCTTTGATCCTGGGGAACTGAGTTTGATTTGATTCCCACTGCAGCTTCTTGTGACTCTGGGCAAGTCACTTAACCCTCCATTGCCCCAGGTACAAATAAATACCTGAATATATGTAAACCGCTTTGAATGTACAATAGTTGCAAAAACCTCAGAAAGGCGGTATATCAAGTCCCATTTCCCTATAATGTCAGCTAGGGGGCTTTAGCAAGGAGGAGAATCCCAAGCATACTGGAAATATCAATGGGGGGGGGGGGGGGGGGGCAAGTAAGCTGAGCACTGCGGCGAAAAAGAGCAGAGGGATGAAATGATTCCTAGACATGCTTAGAACATGGACTGACTGTTCTGCGCATGTGCTAGGTGCTTTCCCTACCAAGCTGCTTGTAGATTTTCTGTGCATCTCATTTGTATGCTATTTCCTTGTGCATTACTCGCTGTTTAGAAATTGTTACGTTCAACAGTGGTTGGGTCATCATGGAGTTATTTTACAGTGCCGGGAGCATCAGACCTCAAAAGCAATGCTCAATGCTCAATGCTCTCAAGTTGGAGCTTAAAGGGCCCACAATGCCAGCCTGTACCCTGTTGATCACACTCCTCCATTTCCCAATCACACACCCACTCCCTGATCACAATCCCCCTGTGCCCTCAAAGAACCCCCCTTTATCAATGAAGGCCCAATGGCCCTGTACTTGGTGGTCTAGTGGTCCTAGAATAGGAGTAATTCCCAGTCATTCATGCCCTGATGGCACTATCTGTAAAGTGGTGCCCCCAGCTGTAGTCTTTCACTACTACCACTAGGGGTCATATTTTTGTATATGGGAACTGTTAGTGCAGGTCCATGCTAAAGTTTACTGTATAGTGAAATGTACAGCTTGGTAAAAAGCTCTCTAAATTTTGAAAGGCACACAAAAGTACTGAATGAATACTAATGGTTGCACATCCCTAGCACAAAATTGATGTTTTTGTTTTTGTTCAGAATACTACTCTAATCCATGCAGATAACATCATATGGATGTTCTATGAAATCAATCATTATCAATGGCAGCCAACACTTTGGATAAGTGGATAACAAAATATCTGAGAAATATTCTAACTGATTTTGTGAAGAAATAATTCACAGTAGCATAAGAACATAAACATTGCCACACTGAGACAGCCTGAGGGTTCATTAAGCCCAGTATCCTGTTTTCAACAGTAGTCAATCCAGGTCACAAGTACCTGGCAAAATCCCAGAATAGTAAAACAAGATTTTTTATGCTGCTTATCCCAGAAATATGCATTAAAGATGATGCAATGGTTGACTGAGGGATTCATCCATCATTAAGGAGGCAATTTTAGAACCTATCACATAAGTGGATGTGTAAAAAATGGTGCATTTGGAAAGGGAAAGTACATGATACATTCCTTTCGAAAATCACCACCTACGTTTGTACCCAGTGGCAGCAGGTTCGTGTTTATGTACATAGGTGTATATCTGCCAGGTTGTGCACATACCCCTAATTCTGTAAAAGTCACCAAAAATTGCACATGCAAATTCACACACAATTTAATTAAATAACAAGCTAATTAGCACCAATAATTGTTTAACAAGCAATTATTGCCATTAATTAAATTTAATTCAACTTTATGTGCATAAATTTAAATGCAGGATTCATACCTAAATTTTGTGCACGATTTGAAAAAGGGGGCATGGAAATGGGAAGGGCATAAATGGAATGGGGCATTCCTAAAATTGGTGTGGTAAGGAAATGCCTGTAAAGAGTGAAATGATGTTGTTGGGGGAAGTGTTGGAAGCATATTTAACTATGCAAACTCAAATTGGTAATGTAGTCTGAACATATCCTTTGCGTAGCTGCATTTGTTGTATCGCCTGAAGCCAATGCTGTCCTTTTCTGATTTTTGGAATGTGGTGCAAAGTTTGGTTATATCAAGGATTGATTATTGAAATTCCTTGTATTTGGGGGTTTCTAAGGCTAGAGTTAAATCTTTACAGGTGGTACAAAATGCAGCTGCAAGGGTCACATTACTCATTTTCTGAGGACCTTTATACGTAGTGGACCACAGTCTTCCGTTTTTGCGGTTTCTCCAGTTTTAAAAGTATTTCCATGTAACTTCCTTGAGTGTCCCCTAGTCTTTGTACTTTTGGAATGAGTGAAAAATAGATTAATTCTACTCGTTCTACACCACTCAGGATTTTGGAGATATCAATCATATCTCCCCGCATCAGTCTCTTTTCTAAGCTGAAGAGCCCTAACCTCTTTAGCCTTTCCTCATACGAGAGGAGTTCCATCTCTTTATCATTTTGGTCGCTCTTCTGTAAACCTTTTCTAATTCCGCTATATCTTTTTTGAGCTACGACGACCAGAACTGAATGCAATACTCAAGATGCAGATGCACCATGGAGCGATACAAAGGCATTATAGTATTTTTGGTCTTATTCACCATCCCTTTCCTAATAATTCCTAGCACCTGTTTGCTTTTTTGGCTGGCGCCACACACTGAGCAGAAGATTTCAGCGTATTATCTTCAACACCACCCAGTTCTTTTTCTTGAGCACTGACCCCCCAAGGTGGATCCTAACATCAGGTAACTATGATTCGGATTATTCTTTCCAATGTGCATCACCTTGCATTTGTCCACATTAAATTTCATCTGCCATGTGGACGCCCAATCTTCCAGTTTCCTTCCTGCAATATTTAACAGTCCGCATGTGTTTTAACAACCTTGAATAGTTTTGTATCATCTGCAAATTTGATCACCTCACTCATCGTTCCGATTTCCATATCATTTATAAATATGTTAAATAGTACTGGTCCCAGTACAGATCCCTGCGGTTTATGCACATTGTTCTGGAATATGCTTCGATTTCCTTGTGGAAATCTCAGCGCAATATATAGAATTCTGGGGCATGCAACTAGCACACCAATTTTATAGAATAGCGCTCAGTACATATGCACATAAATGCCAATATATGACATCATGCAAGTGCACCTATTCTACACATCAGTGTGCGCAATTGATACCTACATATCAGTGCCCTTTATAGGCTTGCCCTTATATATTTCCCTTTTGCAAAGTATGAATGCAAACCCCCAACTCCACTCCAGGAACATCTACTTTATACACGTATAAAAGTCTATGTAGGATCATTCCCCAGGTAATACTTTTTTATGTGTAGATGGTGGCAAATTTTGCATAGCTGATTTTCTACATATAGAACTGGATTAGATGAGGAAAGCTTGTCTGAAATTGCCCTCTCAGGGCGGGATGAAAGAGAAAATCACATGGAAAATAAAACCTCATTTCTGCTTCCAAAAGGGAAAGATTTTCTCTGTGAATGAAAGCTTTCTCCACACCTCTCCATTTTAGTGCAGCAAAGTGGTGTTGAACTCTGAAACCCGGGTAGCAAATCTGAGTGCCTCACTTATTTTTCAGCTCTGCATGGTGTTTAAGAACTCTTGCACATTGTTGAATGAAGAGGCTCTCTTAAATTGCTTTAGCTTTTACCAGAATTCACATGTCCAAATGGATTCTATTTGCTTGGAAGCTAGCAATTATTTTTATGTACTTAAGGATTCTTCAAAATGTAGACTGGGCGGGAAGCGGCATGCTTCTCTCCAGTGCCTTTCAATGAATTAACCTGAAGCTACTAGAAACTGATTGTATTTAATGTTTTCCTCAGATATTTGGTAGAGAATTCCTTTCCTCCCCATCTGCCATGAAAGAAATTCACTTGGTTAGAGTGGAGGGAGTCATGACTTTTCTTTGATATCTCTTCTCTGTCACTGGATGGATCCAGGAGGGGAGGTTGAATGAATTAAGCAGAATCTGCTAGAAACTGTATTATATGTCTGGCTTAGATATTTGGCAAGTTGATATTCATCCCACTGGGAAGCCTGTTGAGGACACTGTAAAAGGTTTATGTCCACAGCATCACCACTTGCGATTGCTGCAATGATCCAGCTCAGCTTTTATTATTACCATGATTTGTATAGCACAAACTAGATGAATTCAGGGTCAGGGGTCCTTTTACTAAGCTATGAGAAGAAGGGCCCTGCAGTAACAGCAGGGGCCATTTTTCCTGCGTGCCAAGGTTCTTTTACTTCAGCAGGTAAAAAGCCCCCCAAAATGGCCGTGTGGTAAGATAATTCTTATCACGTGGCCATGTGGCGGGCAGCATTTACTGCCACCCATTGAAGTGGCAGAAAGGGCCCCTGCCGTAACTCAGTGGTAACCAGGCAGTGCTTGGTGATGCCCGATTACTGCCAGATTAGCGCCGCACTACATAAGTACATAAGTAATGCCACTCTGGGAAAAGACCAAAGGTCCATCGAGCCCACCATCCTGTCCACGACAGCAGCCAATCCAGGCCAAGGGCACCTGGCAAGCTTCCCAAACGTACAAACATTCTATACATGTTATTCCTGGAATTGTGGATTTTTCCCAAGTCCATTTAGTAGTGGTTTATGGACTTGTCCTTTAGGAAACCGTCTAACCCCTTTTTAAACTCTGCTAAGCTAACCGCCTTCACCACGTTCTCCGGCAACGAATTCCAGAGTTTAATTACGCGTTGGGTGAAGAAACATTTTCTCTGATTTGTTTTAAATTTACCACACTGTAGTTTCATCACATGCCCCCTAGTCCTAGTATTTTTGGAAAGCGTGGACAGACGCTTCACATTCACCTGTTCCACTCCACTCAATATTTTATAAACCTCTATCATGTCTCCCCTCAGCCATCTCTTCTCCAAGCTGAAAAGCCCTAGCCTCCTTAGTCTTTCTTCATAGGGAAGTCGTCCCATCCCCGCTATCACCAGAAATGGTGTACACTAGAGCAAGTGGTAGTTCCGATTTACCGCGTGGTAAGCCCATGTTGGGCTTACTGATGCTTTGTAAAAGGGCCCCTCAATGCTTTATATAGATATCTAATGGACAGTCCCTAGTAGGGATGAGCAATCATTAGCAATTGATTCTTTTCTTAGTGCTCCTTAAAAATAAATTACAGTGCATGGAATTGAATTAATATGCATTGGTCTGTAAATGTGTGCTAAGTCAATTCTATAAACTACTTCTACTAATCATTTCTATAGTGGTACTAGATGTATGTAGCACTGTACACATTATATGCAGGTACTTTCTCTGTCCCTAGAGGGCTCACAATCTAAGTTTTTGTACCTGGGGCAATGGAGGGTTAGGTGACATGCCCAAGGTCACAAGGAGCTGCAGTGGGAATTGAACCTAGGTTGCCAGGATTGAAGCCCACTGTACTAATCATTAGGCCACTCCTCCTCCTAAAGTTGGCATTAACATTTATGATAGTGCACAGCCTCCACCTTCCCCCCCCCGGAGGGGGTTGAATTTCTAACAAGCATGGGTGATAAAACTAGGCTTTGGTATTCATTCTAACACATCTGATTGGGACTCAGAACTGAGTTTTAACAGAAAGAATTGATTCCTTTCACTCTGCTGAAGAACCTCTTGATCATCAAGCAAACATCTGGCATGTAGGAGTAATACTTTAAAGAGTCGCCTAGTTTAGGTGGCAAGAAGGCATGTAAACAGCCTCTTCTATAATATCAACTAGCGGAAAAGTACGTGCCATACTTTGATGGGGTGTATTTTGCTATAGGGCATGCACATAGGCCGAGTTTGGGCGGAGTGCTCATGAGATATTATACTTTCTGTGTGTTCATGCATACATCCAGACACAGGCATTTAAACCAGCTAGAGTGCTGATATAACAGGTTGCATGTAGATGAATGCAGTCTCTGTCATTTGCAATAGGATTCTTTACGAACAGACTTAAAATAGGTGTCATAACCAGCACCTACAGTAGACCCTCTTAATATCCTTCTACATTTACTTAAGGTTCAATCAGTGAGGATATCTTATGCACACCTTTTGCAAGACATTATCTTTTCTACATCCTAGTACACAACACAGGGCCGAATAGTGGGTGACTTTCAAATGGAACATGCAGTAATATCAAACAGGTTGAATTCAATATGATTTAACTGACTAGAAATGGCTGATGACCGGTTAAATCATTTGTTTGGGGCCACCTGCTAATTTTCAGCGGCACTCAACCAATTATCACTATTGAAAATTAAAGGTTAGCGTCTAAGTGAAAGCTAGCTATTCTGGGGGCATTCTGGGAATAGAGTTGGCACTTGGCTGGTTAAGGGGTCCTTTTACTAAGGTGACCTGAAAAATGGCCTGCGGTAGTGTAGACGCGTGTTTTGGGCATGCGCAGAATTATTTTTCAGCGCACCTACTGTAGCATGATGCGAGTTTAATAGACCCTCTAAATTCAGGAAGGTTGACCAGGCTGGAGTCAAAACAAAAAGTGAATAAAGCTGGAGCTTGATTATTAGCGAGCTAGGTGCAAATAGAAATATTTCAGCAAAACTTTTTGCTTTTATTTTCTTTTAAATATCAGGCACTATGACATCTGGAAACGCATTCTACTACAGTCATTAATTTCTGGAATGCACAAATTACTTTAATGGACACATCACTTTAAAATATATCCTTTACATCTGTTCAAACCTCTAATTATTATAAACACCGCACAGTACAGTTCGAAGGTATTGGCTTGAAACAACTTGCCAATTTTCTACTCTCCTTGGATTTAATTTCTAGCACAAAATCAAATTGCTTTGATGTTGGCATTCAGAGCTGGATTTCAAATCTCAGCCCCTGTATGTATGAAGCATAATTTAATAGTTAAAAGTTAATGTTCATGCACAATTATGCATTTTTACAAGTATGTTCTGAAGTGGTGTTGTTAGAGTGATCCTGATTGTTCGCTTTAATTATCAAATTCTCTGGAGGAGGGGGGGGGGGGGCGGTAAGGGACCTGAGGAGTCCAATCAGTTTATGCTTTGCTGATGTTTTGCCTAATACCCTTACAGCAGGCCTGTAGGAAACAGGGAGAAGAGAACTTTCATATGAGTTTATCTTATTGAGCAGACTGGATGGACCATACAGGTCTTAATCTACTATGCTACTATGTTACTATGTTCCAGAAATTATTAGAATATTGTGAGAGGTTCCTCCCCTTCCAGACTGCTGCATCCCAATGGTCTTCTCTCCCCAGGTGTTTTCCCCTCACCTGGAGTCATCACATGCTCTCAGCCAGAAAACTAATTTGAAAAACCTGTGAGCAAGGACATGGTCTCTCAGGCCCTTTCTCTCACATGGGTTTTCTAGTACCATGGAAGCCTATGAAAGGGATGGACCACTGCAGGACTTTTGAGTTTGTGCACCAGTTGAGGTGCTGAGATTTTTTGTAGAGGTTTTCCAGATAACAGTAGTGGAGCTGTAGGTTCAGAAAATACCATAATGACAGTGGTGCCCCAGTGCTTATGAAAACTACACTATAGGCTGTTTGTTGCAGTGCGCCTATTCCTAAATCCAGGTCTAGTGGCATTCTGTTTTCTACTGGGGCTGGAGAAAGCAGCATCTTCTAGGAGAGCTATATGGATGCCTGTACTCTTTCAGTAGCCTCTGATCAATTGTGTAACTTTCATGGCTGCCTGCGCTCATCTTGCCTGATTAAGGAGCAATTTTGAGTAGCCCACAATATTTGCAGATTTATGCGGGCACTTTTTACCTGGGTATATTGCATGTACTTTTCAATTGATATTATCCACATCATTTTCCTTTGAAAATTAGCAGCTGCTAGATTCATATACTAATGCATGCAGGTGGCCAAATGGGGCCAAAATAGCATGTGCACATTGAACATCGAATATGCATGTGCTGCTTTGTTTCTCATGACCTGGTTTCACCCACAGGAACACCTTTCCTTAATCCAGCTAAATGTCAATGTGCAATTTTTGGACAGACCAATTTAGCTAGGTAAATGTCTTTGAAGATAAGGCGGTGGTAGAAGATCAAACTAAGGACCCTCAAGCAAAATATCAAAAAGGCCAAAAGGATCCACCTAAGAGGACACAGGAGAAGCTGTAAGAGATCCCCCTCCTTCTCTTGATCCCCCTGCACTAAAGGGGATGCTTGGGTGAAATTCTTACCACTGTCCTACAGGTTAAGCAGAATTTGATACTATCAGACAAGATAGGAATATTTACTCTTGGGAGAATTTGCACAACCACACAGCATAGAATTTATGCAGAATTCCCCACCCCAAAAAGCACACAGGCAAGAGGTCTGCAAGATCCAAAACAGCAGAAAAGAAAAGCAGACCCATGTGCTTGGGAGCTTTATTCTTTGTGCTGCACTGCACTAACCAGACAGAGAAAACATTGGACTCTTCCTGCTGGTTTCATATTAAGCCCCTGATGCAGCCTTGAGAGGGCGAAACATGGCCATGTTGGGTGGTTAGAGGACAGTTAGATGCTGATTTTATGTATCTGTGTTGAATAAATTTTGTTTTATTTTATCATGTGAATCTGAATTCCCCACCCCTGCAGAACACACAGAATTCTGAATTTGCTGTGCAGAATTCTGTCAAGATGCATCATGCAGGTGTTTCTCTCCTGGCTGTCCCTCTCCAATGACTGCAGAGATTGTGTAGGAAGTGAACCACTGCACATTGGGCACTTCCTTCTCTGCTGGCCCTGGACCCAACTGCTTAGTGAACCATGCAGGCCTCCCTACAACCCCATGGTTCACATGAGCAGTCAGTTCTAAGCCAGCAGAGGAAGATGAAGTGACTCAACGTGTAGCAGTTCACTGCACAATCTCTATGGTTAGTGGAGGGAGAGACAGTAGGAGAGACCCAATGCTGGCTGTGTATGCGCCATGGGGATTGGAGGAGGGTGAGTAGAGCAAGGTCAGTGTGTGCCAAGGGGGCAGGAAAAGATCCAAGTTTGCCATGGGAATTGGATGAGCAGAGAAAACTGTGCATCTACTGATATCCAAAGACCCTTATCTGATTTGTAGGTACTGTTAACAGGATTAATGATGGTAAGAGTATTATTCAGCGGCACTAACTGGATTGTGTTGTTGAATATCTCACTCTGACCACTTCGGCACTATTTAGACTAGGGGTGGGCAACCTTGGTCCTCGAGGGCCACAACCAAGTCGGGGTTTCAGGATTTCCCCAATGATTATGCATGAGATCTCAATGCCCTACTTTAACCCTTCTTATGACCTTTTCTCATGTCCTCCCTTGCCTCACAGAAGAACCCAAGGCTTGTGAACTGGCATGCAATGACAAGATCTGGGGTAGCCCTGCTTTTCTTCTTGCTTGGGCTTACTGTTACCAAGAAAACTGTAAGGGGTTGGAGCTACTGCAAGGTCTGTGCATGCACATCAGCTTTTGGAACCCATGGTGGTTTCTTTCTGTTGCTGCTAATATGGGAATCAGTTGAAGATAACAGCCAGCTGCAGGATCTGATAGCCATTAAGCAACTTCCAAATCTAATACTGTAGGCATTTGCCTACATTGCTATGTCAAAATCCTAGCCTGCCCATACGCCAATACAGCAGCTTTGTTTCTGAGTGAGCAAAGGGATTTTTTTACTTGGATGTTTTTTGGGGGTTTTTTAGAAAATGGACCAAAAAACAAAATGTCCAAAGCACAAAACCTTGTTAGAAACAGTATTTTCTAAAATAAAAGATAGACATTTTTCTTTTTGGAAAATGACATCTTTCTTCAGATTTTGGACGTTTTTTGCAAAACATCTAAAGTCGGACTTAGACGTCATATCGAAATGCCCCTCCACATTCATTTTTATTTATTGATGTTGAGTTGTGGGCAATTTTGATTGATGGTTGTATACTAATTTTTATGTTCATTTCATTTCCTTATAAGAGCGGACTGCACTGACCACTACACTTCTCCAGGGACCTGCATGCTGCTCTAATAGACCTGGTTCTAACATCTGAGGCTGTCATAGAGGTTGCTAAATCATATTTGAATTCACATTTGTGGAGGATGGGAAGGGGTCAGTGACCACTGGGGGGTATTGGGGATCACCCCTGATTCCCTTCAGTGGTCATCTGGTCATTTAGGGCACCCTTTTGTGCCTTATTCATTATAAAAACAGGTCTAGCTCAAAACATCTTAGTTTTAGTTCTTGACGGTTTTGTTTTGTTCCATTATGGCTGAAAAACTTCCAAGTGTTAGGAATGCCCAGATCCCACCTTTAACATAGTAACATAGTAGATGACGGCAGAAAAAGACCTGCACGGTCCATCCAGTCTGCCCAACAAGACAAACATATGTGTAAACCTTACCTTGATTTGTACCTGCCTTATTCAGGGCACAGACTGTACAAGTCTGCGCAGCAGTACTTCCCGCCTCCCAACCACCAGTCCCGCCTCCCATCACCGGCTCTGGCACAGACCATATAAGTCTGCCCTCCACTATCCTCACCTCCCAACCACCAACCCCTCTTCCCCCCACCTGCTCCGCCACCCAATTTCGGCTAAGATTCTGACATGCCCCCTTGTGATTTGAATGCACTTCTGATGAACTTCATAGAAAAAAGTCTAAAAATTGGTTTTGAAAATACCAATTTGAACATTTTTGTGAGAAAAATGTCCAAATACAGATTTATGCCACTATTTGTACGTATTTCTCTTTTGAAAATTAGCTCCATAGTCATTAAGCAGACAATATGGTGACCAAACGAGATGATTATTACTATACATAAACATAAAAAGACATCTGTCACAACTTACTTAAAAAAAAGCCAATCATAATCCACATAGAGGGGCATAATTGAAAGGGACGCCCAAGTTTTGTTGAGGACGTCCTGCAAAATGTCCCAATGGAGGGGTGGGGAAACCTGTATTATCAAAACAAGATGGACGTCCATCTTTCGTTTCGATAATACGGTCGAGGTTGCCCAAATCTTGAAATTTAGGTCGTCCTTAGAGATGGTCGAACCTAGACCTGGTCGTTTCTGATTTTCGGCGATAATGGAAACCAAGGACGCCCATCTCAGAAACGACCAAATGCAAACCCTTTGGTTGTGGGAGGAGCCAGCATTTGAAGTGCACTGGTCCCCCTGACATGCCAGGACACCAACTGGGCACCCTAGGGGGCACTGCAGTGGACTTCATAAAATGCTCCCAGTAACATAGCTCCCTTACCTTGACTGCTGAGCCCCCCTAAAACCCACTACCCACAACTGTACACCACTACCATAACCCTTATGGGTGAAGGGGGGCACCTAGATGTGGGTACAGTGGGTTTGTGTTGGGTTTTGGAGGGCTCGCTGTTTCCTCCACAAACGTAACAGGTAGGGAGGGGGATGGGCCTGGGTCCGCCTGCCTGAAGTGCACTGCACCCACTAAAACTGCTCCAGCGACCTGCATACTGCTGTCATGGAGCTGAGTATGACATCTGAGGCTGGCAAAAATATTTTTAAAGATGCTTTTTGAGGGTGGGAGGGGGTTAGTGACTACTGAGGGGGTAAGGGGAGGTCATCCCCGATTCTCTCCGGTGGTCATCTGGTCATTTAGGCCACCTTTTTGTACCTTGGTCATAAGAAAAACAGGACCAGGTAAAGTCGTGCAAGTGTTCGTGTTGATTTGGATGTGTTTCTAGTTGGTAGGTCGATCAAGTCTGTCATTTATCCCGGAGCTTCACTGTAGATAATTTTGTGAACCGGAGTGCAGATTTTGAAAGCAATGCGTTCTTTAATTGGGAGCCAGTGTAGTTTTTCATGAAGGGGTTTTGCACTTTCAAATCGTGTTTTTCTGAAGATAAGCCTAGCTGCCATGTTTTGAGCGGTTTGAAGTTTCTTTAAGGTTTGTTCTTTGCATCCCACATAAATTCCATTGCAGTAGTCTGCATGGCTTAGTACCATTGATTGTATCAGGTTGCGAAATGTTTCCCTCGGGATGAATTGTTTCAAGCGTTTGAGTTTCCACATTGAGTGGAACATTTTCTTTGTTGTGGATGTCACTTGGCTCTCTAGTGTTAAGTTGCGGTCCATTGTAACACCGAGGATTTTCAGGCTGTCTTGAGATAGGGACTAGATATGACTAGAGGATGTCATATAGAAAAAAACTATAGCCACATAGTAGAATGAAATATTAAGCATTACTGTCCTTACACCAAAGAGAAATAATGTCACAGTAAAATAGCAACAGCAGCATAGGAGGCAGTGCTCACATCATGCTGCTTTTACTAAAACATTAGTGCAACTATGACTACATGATGAAGCAAAAAACTACAGCTGTTTAGGCAAATTGAACCACAAAGAACACAATGAAGATGACACAAGGATAAAGTCTTTAGACTATGTATAAAAGGTCCAAATTTATTGTGTAGCTCAATAGACACGATGAGTCCAAATCGATAATGTAACTCAAAGAGACTCGACATGGCCGTGTTTCGGCCAGCTGGCCAGCCTCAGAAGTTATCCGTGGAAAAAACTGTCTGTTGATCTGCTACGAAGAAACCTATCTGGTAGTGAAGCTCACTATAATGCTACATGAGATCGGCATTAAGAAGTTGCCCTTCTCAATGCTCAGAAAACTACATTGTGCAGGGTCAGCAGTAGAATGTCGCCTCTTCCAAACTGAACACCATAGTGAAAGAAGCAATGCTAAGCTGTTACGAAAAAACAACACCGCATTAAGTAGGCCTTTTACAAAGGTGTGCTAGTGTTTTTAGTGTGCACTAAAAGTAATCATGCACTAAATACTAGAGACGCCCATATATTCCTTTGGGCATCACTAGCGTTTAGCATGCACTAATCATTAGCATGTACTAAAAACACCACCGCGCCTTTGTAAAAGACCACCGACAGCTGTATTGTGCTGGCGGCAGTCCCGAAAAAGAGAGCAGTAAGCCCACGTTGGGCTTACTGCCGCTCTGTAAAAGGGCCCCTTAAAGTCCACCTATAGCATGGACAGATTACAATCTACATATATAAAAACATCAACATTACACAATCTTAACAACACAGAAATGTTCTAATAAACTTTCCATCCACAGACTAATTACACCTACCTTGCATAAAATGCTTACACAAGCAGGTGTGCTTACAAAAGTCTCTAAAAATGTGTTTTACTACTGCATAACCGTCAAATCCCTGGAAGTGCATTCCATAATAATGGACCTTCTATAGTACATTTGTCCTTTAGATTGTAAGCTCCTTGAGCAGGGACTGTCCTTCTATGTTAAACTGTAGTAGCGCTTTAGAAATGTCAAGTAGTAGTAGTAGTAGACATGGAGGCATATTTTCAAAGCACTTAGACTTACAAAATTCCATAGGTTACTATGGAACTTTGTAAGTCTAAGTGCTTTGAAAATGAGCCCCATGGTCTCATAATAATAAGCCTCACATATCCCTTGAATAGATAGCCATGTGGCCGATTCAGATCGTAATTGTGGGCTTGGCTTATAAATTGACAGCACAAATACAGAGTCTGCTGGATAAAGCATGGTATTTTAAACTGCACTCGAAACTGAACAGGCAGCCATAAAAGTGATTTCTAGTTCTTTCAGCCCGGTCAGTGCCATCGTCCAAAATGGTGCACTCCATTTAGAAATATGTAACTAGAAGGGAGGATTGACTGATTATTGATCCTGCCCTATTTGGAATCTAGTGACCAGGAAAGGTTAAGGGAGAGTGGGTGGAGGAGGGGGAAGGATTTGAGGGGAAAACCCAGGAACGCTCTTTGTAAAAGTAGGTTTAATCTACAGAGGCTGATTGGGATGGAGCAGGCTAACAGAAATTACAAAAGTACAACCCTACCAAATGGATTAGGTACCTCAAGTGTTAATATTGAACTTGTCTAAGCCTCACTGACATTATTTCAGTTTTTGACCAGTGATTGATGGAACCCTGTAAAAATCCACACTCACTGCAGGTTGCAGCACGTATGAACATCTATAGTGAAGAGGCCATTGCTACTTGGCCTACAGCAATGTTACAGACTTTTCATGACAGCCCATGCAATAGCCAGTAATGAGTGTTCCAATAAATCCATTTCTGTGCTGAATTCTGCTACTCCACATTGATTAGTGGCATTTTCTGCTGATTTCTTCTTTATTTTATCTGCATGTGGTCTCAAGAAGCCTGGAATTATCACCCCAGGGAACCTTGAAATTGTATTTTTTGGTAAAGATTGGTCTCAGTTGGAAACACTTAAGGCGTGTGAACAAGAGCAAATTAACAGGAGCTTGGAAACGTATTACTGCTCCTTATTGTTTTAGTGTGATGAGAGTTGTAATTGGAAATGTGTTGACTCTAATTTAATTTAATATAGACTATGTTTTCCACCTTTCCTTGAAGAACTTCAGATTACATATGGTAAATTACAATGAAAACATATGTAACATAAATCATAAAATATGCACTGAGAAGGTGAAGATGCATCTTTAGTCTGCTCTTGGGGCCTTTGACTTGTCTACCTCCATCTGGTTTCAACTTGCATTTTTTTTACATGGATTTTGCAAGACTGCAGACCCCATATCTAGTAAATTGCAACAGAAAGTAACCGAGAAAAGTAAGGCCGCAGATGATAAGATGGCGGATAGCCAGTGTACCAAGGGGTTCCAGTTTACTACCATGGCACTGGCAGAACTTACCTTAGCCGCTTGTCATCAAAAGCTGCAAAGTCATTGGTAGGGGTGGCAATCTTATTTCATAAGTCCCTGCATTATAAGTTTGACCTGATATCCAAGGATGGTCAAGGGCACTATCTATTAGTCAAGGTATGGGTGCATAGTAAAGAATTTTATCTCCTAGTTCTTTATGACTCTACCCATAGCTTCCTTCTACCCAACATTACTGAGGAAATTACTTCCGTATGCTCACTCTGACTTGGTGGTGGTAGGTGATATGAACCTTGTTATGTCCCCTTCTGTAGAGTGTTCCCTTGGTTTTCAAGGAGTCCGAGGCCATAGTCCTGATGACAGGGTGCTCTCCTTTGCTCAAGTGTTAGATCTGGTGGATTGTTGGCATCTCTTGCACCTTGAGAAGCGAGACTACACATCTCCTGGTCTCACAGCACAATGTCCCACCTGGACTATATTTTTGTTTTGTGTACCTTTGCTTTCTTCTATTTCATTGGCTGTGGTGGGCCCGGGTGGAGTGTCAGATCATGCAATGGTGTGGGTGGATGTGGCTGCTCCATCTTGTCATCATCCAAGCCATAATAAGGATTTCCAACAATATTTAACAGGGAAGTGGGACCAAATTTTACAGCATAAGCACTGTCACCAGGATCAACCTACCCTTTTTTGGAACACAGCTAAGGCTGTCTTGAAAGGCGACATAATTGCTTATACTAGTCTCCACAACAAGAAGTTCACCCTAGCACAATTAATCTTGAGTCCAAATTGAAATGTGAGAAGCAGGCTTTTCCCTGTTTCCCTTCCAACCCCCTGAAAGAAACTTATCTGGCCACTCAAACAACTCTCAACACCTTAATTCATGAACATACTACCCGAAGCTCACTTTATTGGAAACATAAGTTTTACAAATTTGGTAATAAGCTCTTAGTAAGGGTGGTGAAAACATGGGGGTCTCTAGGGTGATTCATATTTTATTTATTTATTTATTCATTTATTCAAAATATTACAAGAAACATCTTGTATAGAAAGTATCATCAAACATATAAAATTAAACAAGGAAAAATAATACAACAAAAGTAAAATAATTCACTTTTTCACAAAATTGATACTCAAGTCCATAAATCTAGGATCCAGTATGTAGGAAATCTACTGGAGAAATAAACAAATGGCAATTCATATTTTGAGGGCAGTTTGACCAATCGCACTGACAATATAACTCGGCTACTTACTACCTACTTTCAGACACTTTATTCTACCTGCGGCCCTGTCTGCTGCCATACATTCTTTTCTTGATACTGCTGGGCTGCTTAGCCTTTCTCAAGAAGTGGTGTTAGCCCTCAATGCACTAATATTGGGTAAGGAACTTTAACAACCTCCTGGGAGTGATGGCTTCTCGGGGATGTTTTACAGATGGTTTCAGGTTCAGCTGGTGGGGCCCTTGATAGATTATTACACTGTGGTAGTGGATGAGGGTCAATTTCCTCTTTATGAAAATACTGCCTTGATCACTTTACTTCCTAAGTCTCAGAAACCCTAGGAGTTGGCGGAGTCTTATTGCTCCATCTCACTTATTAATGTTGACATTAAACTTTTATCCAAAATCTTGGCCAATTGTTTGGCAATATCTTTACCTATTTTGGTTGATTTTGTGACAGGTCATCAATCGGTCTTAAATGTGCGTAAAGTCCTCTTAGCCCTATCCCACTGCCAAACCCAGGGGGTGCCCACCTTGGCCCTTAGCCTTGACACCGAAAAGGCTTTCAATCAAGTCAGTTGGGAATTTTTGTTTGCCATGTTGCCTCGATATGGGATTGGGTGTTGGTTCCTCCAGGCGGCGAAGGCTTTATATACCTGGCCGATGGCCCAGCTTTTGGTAAATGGGGGCGGGGGGATTAGGCTCCTCTTTTCCCATAGGTAGAGGTAAGAGGCAAGGCTGTCTCCTCTCCCCTCTTTTGTTTGTACTTTTCCTAGAGCACTTACTCTGTCTCATTAACATGGATCCCAGGATTCTAGGGGTGGAGCTTCCTGGTAGTCAGGTTACAGCTTTATCATCTGCAAATGATTTAATGATTGTATTGACAGATCCGCAGCAAGCCCTCTCTACTTTATTACAAGTGACTGGGGAGTATGGTGCACTCTCAGGGCTCCGACTAAATCTCGCTAAGTCCAAAGCTTTACCATTGCTTACATTGGTGCACACCAAATGGAGGGGTTATTTCCCCCTCCAGTGGGAGGATCAGGCATTACAGTATCTTGGCACCCTTTCTCCATCTAACTTGTCCTCCCTTTATTCTATTAATGTGACACCATTACTTGTAGACCACTCGAGTCAAGTTGCAGCTCTGGCAGTTGTATCTGCTGACTCTTTGGGGACACATAGCATTATATAATATGATTTTGGTGCTGAGATGACTATATGTTTTTCAAATGTTGCCCCTATACCTGTCTCATGGGGATGAAAAAACTTTAACTAGGGTTTTACAGATTTACCTCTGACAGGGAAAGAGACCACGGTTATCAGTGGCCCAGTTACAAATTCCTATTGCACATGGGGGTATCGGCTTGTTAAGCATGCAGTATTTGACCATAGCTTGTGGCATGCGTCACTTACATGACTGGTTTTGGGACCCTCAGGATTTTTCCATCACTGCTATAGAAACTCACCTTCTCCCACATATACATATTAGTTACTTGCTTCATGGCATTAGTGGATTACCCCCTAGGATCTTTAAGAACAATCCAATGGGACAGGCGGTTTAGAGATGGGTTTGCAAACATTACCACTTTTGTCCTCATGTCACCCCCTGTTTGTCTATCTGTAATAACCCTTCCTTTCCACCACGCCAGAGTTATAGTGTATTTGATCAGTGGGCTCATAAGGGGCTTAAGTATTTGCTGCAGATGGTGACTGAGGAAGAGCGCAGGAAGACCTTTGTGGAGTTACAACAATGCTACCAGTTTCTTCAGCAAGACCTTTTTGCCTACCTACAACTGCGGCATTATATTCACACTCTGGTTTGGGAAATTCTTACGGAGGATGTTCAGGAGATGTTTTTGGATGCGCTTACATTGGGGTCCCAATAACGTGTCCCCTTAACGTTCCATCATCATTATCTACAGGATACCACTGCAGACGCGGACTATGCTAACTTGGCGACTGATTGGAGTAGAGACCTGCAGACTCAATTATTTGCTCCAGTAGTCATCTGGTCATTTTGGGCACCTTTTTGTGCCTTATTCGTAATAAAAACACATCCGGGTGAAAACGTCCAAGTGTTCATCAGGGATGTCCTTGTTTTTTTCGATTATGGGTCAAAGACGTCCAAGTGTTAGGCACGCTCAAGTCCCGCCTTCACTACACCTCTGACACGCCCCCTTGAAATTTGACCGTCCTTGCAACGGACTGAAGTTGGAGACGTCCAAAATCGGGTTTCGATTATACCGATTTGGACATCCCTGGGAGAAGGATATCCATCTTCCGATTTATGTCAAAAAATGGACGTCCTTCTCTTTCGAAAATGAGACCAATAGTGTCATATTTTCGATCTGCTCAGCAGTACAGCTGTTTTGGGTTGGGCTTTTGACCGGGATCCATAGCTTGTGGTCACTAACTGTTCAGCAATTGCCATTGATCTTGTTTGATTATATTTTTGATGGACCTGTCCCGAGGGGATGTAAGGATTATATATGTACTAGTAAAAAAGGCCCATTTCTGACACAATTGAAACAGGTGCTAGCAAGGTTTTCCTCAGAGTGTGTATGTTTGAGAGAGTGTGTGTGAGAGTGACTGTGTGAGAGACAGAGAGAGTGAATCTGCGAGTGTGTGTGTGTGACAGAGAGAGTGAGACTGGGTGTGAGTGTGTCTGTGAGAGAGAGTGAGACTGGGTGTGAGTGTGTCTGTGAGAGAGAGTGTGTATGCCTGGGGCCCCTCCCTCCCACCCAGTTCCAGTGTCCCCCCTTCCTCCTTGTTCCAGGGTCGTCGTTCCCCCTCCCTCCCTCCCTCCGAGTTCCAGGGTCGTCCCCCCGTTGTTTTTTTTTTTTTTTTAGTTTTTGTACAGGTGGTGCATTCCCCCCTCCTCCCCTCTCATCCCCTCCACCAAGTTCCAGACCCCCTCCTTCCCTCCCTCCGAATTCCAGACCCCCCTCCCTCCCTCCTCCCACCCACCCCCCTCCGAGTTCCAGACCCCTCCCTCTCTCCGAGTTCCAGACCCCACCTCCCTGCCTCCCTCCCTCCGATTTTCCGACCCCCCCTCAGAGTTCTTGACCGCTGGACCCCCCTGCCGCGACCTTCTTGAGCCCCCTTTCCCACCGCCAACCCTCGGGGCTTCGGAGCCCATCTGTGAAGAAAGTTACGGACACAGGCAGGCAGACACATAGAATGTTGGTGGTGAGAATTATTATATAGGATGATATTTCTGATGGGCCTTAAAATGATTTTGTTTTCTTGGATGACATCTGTTGCACCTTCGTGGCAACGATGGCTCTCTCAAATCCTCTATGAATCAGCTTCAGGCCCATAATTTTGCATATGTCATGGGTATCCAGTTTTGCAGCATTTGGGAGCCCTTTTGGCAGACCCATACATCCCAGGCTAGAAGTCGATTGCTGAACACGTGAACATTAATGTTTCTTTTCTTCAGGATGATTGGTCCAAGTGATTTTCCTCATGGTGCATGACTTCTCTTCCCCAAGGGGTGGGGGCGGGGGGAGAGACTGGGTAAATTCTGTTCATTGCTCCACTGTTTTCTAGATCTGTTAGAGATTTTAAGAAACACATATTCTGTACTGGTTTGAAGAAAGACTCCACACAGTTGTACATTGCTTCTTTATTTCCAATAAAAATGATTGAAACATAAAATATAAATAACTACTTATGAAAAGCAGACCAGTATAAATTTAAAATAGATTAACATGATACATATCCACTTCAAGACAATAAAAATGATGTCACGGCCCTAAATTATTTTGGAATATCTGAGTTTTTAGCGTTACTATCTGCTAATAGAAAGTTAGGCGCACATATTACAAAGAACACTGTCTATATTTTCAACTTTTTTTTAAGTGAGGGGAGAGATGTGAACCTCCAGACTAGAATAAATAAGCGCTGTCTATCAAACTCACTACAGGGCATTGCTCCTTTAGCAGCTAAGTCCAAGCATGGAGTACAGAGATGGTCGGGATTATCTCAATAATGTTCCTTTAAATGAATCCCAAGTGATTAAAAAAGAATGAAGAGGACGTTTACACAGGTAAATCTTTTATCAGGATAAATTGTAGTTCACAGCCCCCTCTCTTTAGCTGTTCACGGAGTTAATTACAACGTTCCCTCTATTGTTATAGCACAGTAAACCTTGTCATTTCTGAACACGAGCAACAGCGCAAGATGTAAAATACATGTCAGTCTTCAGGGGAAATACAAAACAGCAAGAGAAAGGAGCATTACAGTCAAGGGAAAGAAAAACAAAATTAATTTGTTACTATGCTTAAAAAAAAAATCAACACCTAGGGCTGAGTGGAAGTGACAAAAGATTTGCTTTCTTCAAAATCCAGTTACCACAATGATAGTAAGCGAAATGGGAGAAACAATCTCTCTAAGGTGTGTGGCAGACTGCCAACAACCTTTACCCATCCAATACTTTATAATGTGAGAGGCAGACAGCTTCCAGAGGGCAGGAGGCCTCAGGAGATTTAAAAGGCATGAGAGCTTGAGTATCACTTGGGAGAAAGAAAAGGTGTTTAAACTTCTTGTACTGATCTTTAAATGCATCCACTCTGCAGCCCCCCATTACCTCTCCGCTCTCATTTCTCCCTACATTCCTCCCTGTGAACTCTGCTCGCTGGACAAGTGTCTCTTGTCCTCCTCCTTCTCCTCCACTGCTAACTCCAGGTTTCGCTTCTTTTCTCTCGCGGCACCTTACGCCTGGAATAGACTTCCTGCACCTATACGTCTAGCTCCATCTCTACCTGTTTTCAAATCTATGCTGAAAACCCACCTTTTCACTGCTGCTTTTAGCTCCTAGCCACAATTGCCCTCCCCTTGTCCCTTCCTCCCTTCTCACCCATTACTTCCCTCACCCATAACTGTCTTGTCTGTCTGTATTATTTAGATTGTAAGCTCTTTTGAGCAGGGACTGTCTCTTTGTATCAGGTGTTCAGCGCTGCGTGCGTCTGGTAGTGCTATACAAATGCTAATAATAGTGTTGGCAATTTCCCACACACCTGAGAGGAAATGTTAATTCCTATTGTGCCTGGCTGCCGGCAAAGCAGTGGTGTACCAAGGGGGGTGGGGGGTGGGGGCGGTCTGCCCTGGGTGCACGCTGCTGGAGGGTGCCGCGGCACGTGCCTGTGGGCTCCGACTTTGCTAACTTCGCTTGTTCGCTGCAGCTCCCTCTGCCCCGGAACAGGTTACTTCCTGTTCCGGGGCAGAGGGAGCTGCAGCGAACAAGCGAAGTTAGCGAAGTCGGAGCCCACAGGCGCATGCCGCGGCACTCCCCCAGCGGCATGCACCGGGGGGGGAGGTGTCATTTTTGCAGGCAGGGGGGCGCGCTGCACCCGGGGGGGGAGCGCATCGGTGATCCGCCCCGAGTGCCATCCAGGCTAGGAACGCCACTGCGGCAAAGTGACCTTCCCCCCTCCCCACAACAAACACACCAAGAAGCAACATTACAGTGACTGCTTTGGAGGAAATTATCCTTATGACACAGTTTTGGCCAGCACTTGGAGTGTTGATATGCATGACAGAACTGATCAATACAGTAGATACTGCACTATGCGATACAATATTTCCAGCGCATGAGCTGCAGTGCAAAGTAACCTTTGCACCAAGGCAATAATGATGCTTCATACAAGAATAGTAGTTCAGGGGGGTAAAAATGGTTGAAAATTTAGTAGGATAAAAATCAAAATGCAGTGGGAATGAGAAACAAGATCAATCTCGCAACAACTTAAAATTGTTTTATATTTTTCAGAAGAGGAGATGGGAAAGGTTGCAAACACCATTGCAGAATAAGAATTTTTTTCTCTTTTGTAATTTTTTAAAATAAAATCTTTAGTTTTTTTTTTTGTTTTAAATAAAATCCACTACCAATAAACTGATCACCAGTATAGACAGAACTGGATGATTGTGGCCAGGCTCTGACAAGGTTAAGTTGAAAGTAATGTGACATGCTGATTAGAAGGAAAACAAAGAGTGCTGAGTCATTGATCTTGCAAGGACCAACCAGATATTGTGTGTTTAACCATTACACCTTTATTTGGAGCTTAGAATGAGTGAATGTTGAAGTTCAGTCTTGATGATGGGGAAACGGTCTCTAAAGAAAATGCATTATTCAGAGGCAGCTTCTGGTGAAATTAACATCACTCTTCAGAGTCATTTCTGCCTGAACCGTAATTCAAATGAGCAGTAAATCCTCAAGAGTCAGAAGGTCCCAAAGCAAGATTCTTCTCTTCTCTAAGAAAGGAAAAGGCAATACATCAAACAAGGTCAGCACAGGTCAACACTGTGCTCAGTACCTAAGTCTTTCCATGTTCAAATTTCTTTATTTTCTTGTGTTCCCCCTCACTCTTTTTCATGGGATTTAATGCTAGTAACAGATGCCAGATCATCATCACTGGGGAATGAAAAATTCCATTTATCTACTTGGGGAATGTGATATGAGCAGCAGTATCAATAGTAACTTCTCAATCTCCTGTTAGGATCAATACCTTTCTCACTAAGGGCCCTTTTTACCAAGCTGTGGCAAAAAGGGGCTGGTGTTGGCACGTGCTTTACACGCATGCCGAGGCCCCATTTTACCGCAGCCGGTAAAAGGGAAGTCTTGCTTTCTGACAGGAAATGGCCAGGTGGCAAGTAAAGCACTTGCCTCACGGTCATTTCGGGGGGAGCCCTTATTGCCACCCATTGAGGTGGCAGTAAGAGTTCCCACATTAAACCAGCGGTAACTGGGCAGCGTGTGGCATTGACCGATTACTGCTGGGTATACTTCGGTGCTACAAAAATAAACACATTTTTGTAGCGCTGGAAATGACGGTGCGCTAGGGGTGGGAAGTACCGCTGGACTGCTGTGGTACTTCCTGTATAGAAAGCGGTAAGCCTGCGTTGAGCTTACCACCGCTTAGTAAAAGGAGCCCTCAGCCACTATATAATTTGGAGGGCTACCATGCTGCCATGAGGCTCAAACTGGGAGGATTATACAACTCCTCCTCCTTCCCTCTAAAAAAAAACTTGAAAATCTCTTTCTCCACTGAATGCACAGAGCACTCACTTGGCAATGATATTCTACTGTCCTTTACCATCTCTAGCATTCTTGCATCAAGCTTTCTATCAGCTGGAATAGGAGTGTATCAGCTTCTTCGTAACCAGTTCTATCAAGGCCAGTAATGCACTATCCCTGGGAATCTATATATCGTACCGAGATTTCCTCATGGAAATCAAAGCATATTCCATAACAATGTGCATAACTTAATTAGTTAACAAGCTAATACCCACATAGGTGCCAGTATTGAATATTTATTTATTTGTTACATTTGTATCCCACATGCAGGCACATTTCAGTTGGCAGTGGCCAGCATTTAAAAAAATGCTGACTGTCTCCAGCTGACTATTACCTCCTATGTTATTATGGAATAGGGGTATATGACCCCCCAAAAGTTGATTTTTGCTAATTTTAAATACATTTTTCCTGATTTATGGGTATTTTTTTGTGTTTATTTTACTTATTTGTTCTTTGCACATGTATTCTATGCATGCTGGAACTTTTTAAGGAGTGCAAATCAATTGTATGCACATTAATTTGTGGGTATATGTATACAGAAGCAATTTGCAGTTTTAAGCACTTAATTGAATTGAGTGTGTGCTAATGAATGCACACCCCTATTAAGGAAACTGCCTTGGGTGTTTTGGGGGAGTGAGTTAAATATCAAAAATAGGGTCCCTTTTACAAAGGTGCGGGAAGGCTAATGCATGGATAGCGTGCATCCAATCAGCACTAATGCCAGGGTAGTGCGTGTATCTGGTGGTAATTCCAGTTTTGGTGTGCACCAAATCCTGTGGTATAAAATAATTTTCTATCGCAGGGGGCTTTCCCGGAAGCATGCCCATATTGGCAAGTGCTGCATGGATACCACGTGGGTAGCACATGAGCCCTCACTGCTAGGTCAATGAGTAGTGGTGGTAAGAGCTCAGGCTGTAAATAGGTGTGCGCTAGTTTTAATATTAGCTCAGGCCCATTAAAAAATTGCCTTTCCCAGCCGCGGCAAAATATTGACCAGAGCATGCCTAAAAGATGCACCCACACTACTGATGACCGCTTTCTACTGCAACTTTGTAAAAGGATCCCTTAGTGAATTAAAAAAAAAAATGAAATGAACATATTTATTCAGTCTTCTTTGATTTATTTCTGTTGATGTTTCCTCCTAAGACTTAGTAAGTAGATAGAGGGCGATTTTCAAAGTCATTTATGCAAGTAAATAGCAATTTATTCATGCAAATGGACTTGTCTGATATTTGACCTTCCTCAGTATGGCTAAATGTATGCTCAATGCTAAATAGCATCTGTATTTTTTAACTGAATTTAGGGGTTGTTCCTGGAGGTGCCTTATGGGCAGGATCCTATTGAGTCCAGAAATGGAAATATGTCCTCCACTTCAAAAGTACCCTCTTCTTAGCAGATTGTAGATATGTAGCAAACACTGCTTCCTAATCACTTTGAATATATCCGATGTGTAGCAAAACTGCTCCCACTCACTTTAAATATTAAAGCACTTACCTACGATACCTGATTTCTAGTTGATTTTTAAATGCTGCATCAGATGTGTACTGGGGGTCTCCAGCACCTAGGGGCCAATGTTTACAACTGTGCCCTCCAACGTTCTCTGCATCACAAAGGCACTGCATGTCTTGTTTTCTTGACTTTCTAGCTTCTCTCTCCAGCACCTCTCTCAGGCTGGCACCCAAAGGCCCCCACCCCTTCAGTAAGTCACTGCCACTGCATTAGATCTTTTCTATCCACTTCTCTTCCTATTGCACTATATTCCAGGGATTACCCAAGATAGAAAAGATTCAAAGGCAATCTTTACTTTCACAAACAAGTTCCAATGGAGTCACCAATACAGGAATCAATAATGTTTATTTCAATAAAATAATGTTTACAAGATATAGTCCTTTGCTGTTCTGCTTCTTATAAAACAGGGGTTCTCAACCCAGTCCTTGGAACACACCAAGCCAGTCTGGTTTTTAATACATCCACAATGAATATGCATGAGATAAATTTGCACGCACTGTATGCAGATCTAGCTCATGCATATTCATTATGGGTATCTTGAATACCTGACTGGCTGAGTGTATCCTGAGGATTGGGTTGAGAACCTCTGCTTTATATAGGTTGGGCCCTGAGACTAGGTTGTCTGAAAATCCCACTTTGCTTCCTGTCTCCACCATTCATTGACTCCTCCCTGCCCGTAGCTTGTGCTCAGATCTTGACTGCAGTATTTTTAGGGCAGGAATACTGTGAGCATAATGAGCCAATGCAAATTAGGGTGTGCGTTTTCCTTTTGGTGAATTTCATTCATTTTTAGTGGCAGTAAAAATGAAAAAGCATACTGGAACAGTGGAGGAGTGGCCTAGTGGTTAGGGTGGTGGACTTGGGTCCTGAGGAACTGAGTTCAATTCCCACTTCAGGCACAGGCAGCTCCTTGTGACTCTGGGCAAGTCACTTAACCCTCCATTGCCCCATGTAAGCTGCATTGAGCCTGCCATGAGTGGGAAAGCGCAGGGTACAAATGTAACAAAAAAAAAAAAAAAAAGGGTGTTGTTTCAATTTTAGCAGGCATTAAATTAAATGTAAAAATAATGAAACAAAAATAAAACACAAGGGGGGGGGGGGGGGGGGTGGTATTCAGCAGGTGGCAGGTGTGTTCTTTAAACATTAGATTCTGCCAGCTGAATTAGACTCAAATATTCAGTGTCAGCTTCCGTCTGGGTATCAACACCAAATGTGCTGGTCTAGGGAATCATTGATATTTACAGGAGGTAATTGGATACCACCAAGAAAATTCTTTCTGCTGTCCTAAAAACTGTAAAAGAAATTGGATGAAGACTGGTGGTGGAGGTTACAAGAGTGAGAATGAGACTGGGTGAAGACTGGGGAGAGGACGATGCACTGTCGTATTTTGCCACTATTTGATGAAACGTGCTGCAAAATATTGACAGTGTGTGTTTTGGCCCTCTGAGTGTTACCAAATATAAAGGGGCTCTTTTACTAAGGTGCGTAGGCGCCTATGCGCGTACAACGCATGTCAAATTAGACCTACCACCTGCCTACTGCGTGCCCCAGGTGGTAATTCTATTTTGACATGCGTACCAAACGTGCAGTAGAAAATATTTTCTATTTTCTACCGCGTGGCGCTAACCAGGCGGTAGTTGGCAATGTACACATGCTGACGATTATCGCCCAGTTAATGTGCGAGACCTTACCTCTATGTCAATGGGTGGTGGTAAGGTCTCAGGCCCAAAATGGATGCGCGCTCGTTTTAATTTTGGTGCACATCCATTTTCTGCCACAAAAATGGGATTGCGCAATCCAATACACGCACCTACACCAGCGCAGGCCATTTTTCGGTGCACCTTACTAAAAGGGCCGCAAAATGAGGCCCTTGATAGAAAAAGGTTGGACAAGCCTGCTCTAATGTAAATAGTGAAATCTTATATAAAGCAGTGGCCTAGCTGCAGGTGGGCCTGGGTGGGAACAGGCTCACGCATTTTGAGCTCAAGCCCCGCCAGCTGAAGACCCCCAGCTATCCAACATCTCTTAACTTCACTCCCCCCCTTCCCCGGTACCTTTTAAATCCTTCAGTGCTGTACCGGCAGCAACTCATACCACCAGGTCCCATGAACAGGGCCTGGGGAGTGCAGAAAGGCCCATGCAAGTAGAGGCCACAGCACTGCTTATGCATGAAACCTATGTATGGATGTAAACTGCTTTAATACATTTATGGTAAGCAGTATATTAAGTCAATAAATCAAATCAAAGGGACTCCAAATTTACAGCTACTAAAAGAAACTTCTGCTAGGTGGCTTTCAAAAGGATGTTTAAATTGCTGCAGGGAAAGGAAAATATTAACCAAACCACATGGTGCTCAAGGATAAAACAGTCATATCTTTCCTTTAACAATTATAATTTAAGGTTCAGTGAGCACAGCAAATGAAAGGTAAAATAAAGACTACAAAAGGAATAAAATCTTTAAAATATAAAAGGAGGTTATTCTTGCTTTAAAATGGTACAACAGCAATATTTCCAACTGCAGCCTATAGGCAATATTATTGGGTGCCTTAGCATCTAGGATTGCCGTAGCCCAAGAAAGAGCATATTTCTTCCAAAATCTAAATTGAGTCTTTTACGACTGAGGTTTGCAGAAACTTGGGAAGCAGTCATTTCAGCATACATTTTGTAGAATGAAATGTTTTCTCAACTGATGGAGAAAGAATGTGGAGTTGTCGGAGAAGAACATCAATTATGTGTCCTCTTCTCTTAAGGATCTCCATGATGGCTGCTGAGTATAATGCTGGAAAACTAAAAGGGGCATGTTGTACAGCGTTCCATAAAAACTCTTTAAAAAGGAACCCTACAGAGGTCTGTTATTACAGGAAAATTCTGGGGCTGATTTTCAGACTGCGGGAGTTAGCCCGGCTAACTCCCCCGGTCACCGCTAAACCCGGATATTCAATGCTGGGTGGCCAGTGTTGAATATCTGGTTTATTTTTGGCTGGTTAGAAGATAATTGACTATGTTGTTATTCAGACTTAGCTGGTTATCTTCTAACCGGCCAAAGATATCTACATAATGATACGGCCAAATATAGCCACTAAATTGGGACTGAAAATGAGCAGTTAGCCCGTTATGTCGGCCGATATAACCAGCGATATTCAGTGGGAGATAGCTGGGTATTCCCCTCCCCACGGAATTCGCTGGATAGCTGTTATTCTGTGGGATTTGAACCCATTTACCTGGTTCTCAGCTGCCTGTTCTAACCACTAAGCTACTTCTGCACTGTAAAGGTTAAAGAGCTTCCCTTTCCAGCACTTCTCTAGCACAATAATACCAGTAGCCTCTCATCAAACCTCACCCAAATATCCAAAAATATCAAACTCCTCTCCTCCTCCACATTCAAGACATCTCTCTGTCTGATCTGGAACCCTGGCTTATCCCAAGGAACCTCCACATCCACAATGGGGAGGCAACAATGTCCAGTTGCATTATCTGTTTTCCATCACCTAGTGAAACAGGGGGTTTCTGTCACATGTCTACATTTACTTTAATATCTGAGGACTAGTTGCATTGTATTCAGTGAGGTTTTGAAAATTCTGTGGTGCAAAAAATCGTACAGAGAAGCTTGCTGAAAAGCCTTGTGCAGAGGAGCAGCAAATCCTTGGGTTAAGTATCATTGATTTACGGTGCAGTCAGGAAGCTCAGATCCAACCAAGTGACATTTCTGCATGGAAGTTCCTTTCAAATCATGACTCTTGTCTACCAGGGTCAGAATAAAATCAGTGCTTTCAGGTCAGAGATCAAGAACCGTCATTTGATGGACTGGAAAACGAGATGCAGTGATGAGGGATTTGCTCTTTAGGGACACAGGCTGTACAGAACTTCAAACAGGTTGTTTTTCACAAAGTCATTGACCTGCATTTACTCCTCTGCAAAACATATACCCCCCCCGATTCTACAAAGTAAGGCACCCAAATGTCCAACTAGCGCACAAATTTAGGTGTGCATTTTATAGAATAGTGCCCGTTGTGGATCTAACTGAGGTGCGCCAAAAAATAGCCTGCGCTGGAGTAGGTGTGTGTATTGGATGCGCACAGATCCATTTTTCAGCGAGCCTGCAAAAGCCCCCTTTTTCCCCAAAAATGGATGTGCAGCAAAATAAGAATCAGCGTGCCTCCATTTTGAGCCTCAGACCTTACTGCCACCCATTGACTTAGTGGTAAGATCTCACGCATTAACCGGGCAGTAATTGTCAGTGCGCATACACTGCTGATTACTGCCTGGTTAACGCAACACGGTAGAAAATAGAAATTATTTTCTGCCATGCGTTTTGGACATGCATCAAAATTAGAATTACTGCCCGGGGCACACGGTAGCTGTGCATTAGTTCTAATTTGATGCATGTTGTTTGCATGTAGGCACCTATGTATCTTTAGTAAAAGGGTCCCTTAATTGTTAAATTAGGTGTCAGTTGGCCTTAAGTACCAATACTAGCCCTTAAGTGGCATTAACTGTTATCAATTTATAGCTACATTTGTAACTGCACTTAGATGCTACTCTATAAACTTACTTCCCGATATTCAAAGCTATTTAACTGGCCAGACACGGCCTCTGATGGTTAAATAGCATATCAGCACCTAACCGCTAATATTCAGTAGAAAATAATCAGTTATCTCCGCTGAATATTGCTGGTTAGCACCTAGCGCAAAACCGGCTATATCACGTGACTTATCCAGTTAGGCACCTGCCAATATTTGGCGCCTAACCGGATAAGTTTAACGGTCAAATAGAACCACATAAATAACCGTCCTATCTTTAACTTCTACAAAGTTAACCGGTTAGCACTGAATATTGGCATAATCTTTAGCGGTTAACTGCCTCCTCCTCCCCCCCCCCCCCAGATATTCAATGCTGGTTGCTAGAAACAACCTGACACTGAATATCCAGGTTTAACGCTGGCGGTGGACAGCAAAAGCATTGCCCGCTGCCGACTAAATATTGGGTGTTTGGCATCCAAATGCTATAGCATGCAACTACAAAGGGGGTGGACACATGGGCAGGTCTTGCAGTTGCACATATACATTATAGAATACTCCCCTGGATTCTATATTTTTAAAAATGCCTTTTGTAAATGGGGCAGTAAATGGCGTTGTTCTAATATTAAAAGTCGTGCATGGCTATTTACTGCCTGAGGCCTTACCACCACCTATTTACTTGGCGGTAAGGGCTCACATGCTACTTGTGCAGTAATCAGGGCAGCGCCCAGCAATGTGGTCACGCTGCTGATTCCCACCAGGAACACCCTTCGTGGGAGAAGCAGTGCGCATCAACTTCGAAATTACTGCTGGGCGCCTGCGCTACTCTGGCAGTAGGTGTCAATTTGGCACATGCAACCCACACAGTAGCCCTACTGCAACTTAGTAAAAGGGCCCCAAGTGGCTTTTCCCTGCACCACGGCTTCATCTTTACAAAACAAGCTTTATAAAGGCACAACACTAGAAGTAAGGTACCAATCTGCACGCCAAGTTTCTAAAATAGCAGCACTCACACAGGTATTGGCACCTAAATTGGCAGTTACGCAAGTAAGTGCCAGGTGCTGTTTCTATAAACATGGTGTGCAAACATGGGTGCGTGCCCAATTTGCTTGTGCAATTTAATTAAACAAGCTAATTAGTGCCAATTGGCTTTTTAACAAGCAATTATTGGCAGTAATTTAATTGAACTTTATATGCGTACATTTAAGTGCGGGATCCGCACCTGAAATTTATGCGCAATTTGAAAAAAGGGGACATGGAAATGGGAGGGTCATGGGTGGAATGGGGGCATTCCTAACATTAACACGTGTTTTTAAAGAATAAGGGGGATACATTTGCACTACATTTCAGTTGGTGCAATGGCCACACCTAACGTTAGGTGTGATTCCCAGGCCTAAGTGCTATTCTAGAAACTGCACCTAACTTTAAGCATGACTTACAGAATAGTGCTTTTTTATTCACTGATTATTTGGGTGCCATATATAAAATCTAGCCTGTGGCATGTAACGGCAAATGGAACATACCCATGGGCAGAGCATGCGCTTGTCATGGGTGTTCCACCTGGCAATCTGCACAACTTATTGAATACTATCAGTTACATACATTGCAAAGTGCTTCTGCCATTTGGCTGCTTCTGCAATGGAGGAAGGGCATGTGGTTGGGCTCTCAGGATTAGTGGTGTTGGCACAGCAAGGTATATTGCCTGTTTGCGCCTCTGCCAATTCACTGTTGGAGCAGCAGTGGTGAGGTGTGAAGCAGTGCCTGGGTTCTGGATAAGTGGCAGTAGTATGACACTCTGGCTGCTAATTGTAGGCAGGGGGGACAGGGTGCTGTCATATACGTAGAAGCTTTGCTGAAAGCCAGATAAGAGGCAAATAGGCTGAATCTGGCCCTTATGGGTGTGGAACCTGTGGCCTGTTTTCTATATACATTCCTACAACTTATTTAAGAATAGGTACACTGGAATACTACTACTACTACTACTACTATTTAGCATTTCTATAGCGCTACAAGGTGTATGCAGCGCTGCACAAACATAGAAGAAAGACAGTCCCTGCTCAAAGAGCTTACAATCTAATAGACAAAAAATAAAGTAAGCAAATCAAATCAATTAATGTGTACAGGAAGGAGGAGAGGAGGGTAGGTGGAGGCGAGTGGTTACAAGTGGTTACGAGTCAAAAGCAATGTTAAAGAGGTGGGCTTTCAGTCTAGATTTAAAGGTGGCCAAGGATGGGGCAAGATGTAGGGGCTCAGGAAGTTTATTCCAGGCGTAGGGAGCAGCGAGACAGAAGGCGCGAAGTCTGGAGTTGGCAGCAGTGGAGAAGGGAACAGATAAGAAGGATTTATCCATGGAGCGGAGTACACGGGAAGGGGTGTAGGGAAGGACGAGTGTGGAGAGATACTGGGGAGCAGCAGAGTGAATACATTTATAGGTTAGTAGAAGAAGTTTGAACAGGATGCGAAAACGGATAGGGAGCCAGTGAAGCGACTTGAGGAGAGGGGTAGTATGAGTAAAGGACCTGATATTATCTGGCAGTGGTAATAGATTAGGATTAGAATAGATTAGGATTCAAAAAGTTTTTCTCTACATTCAACAAATTTGGGAGCTCTGCTCACCTAGGAAAAGTCATTTTATTGATAGCATTATATGTATTATAAATGTCCTTTCCCCGACAATACTGTACTCATCTCATATCAACTAAAATCAAGATATTCTTACCAGCCATCTCAAGCAATTAGTCAGATTAGGGAATGCTTGAATTCAATTTCTAGGTGATCCCATGACAAGTCAGTAAAAGTTACAAGTTATGCTGGTTCTAAGAGTCATCAGGCTACATTGGTTTGGTCAAAGTCGCCCAAATCTGAGGTCCCATCTCACGTACAATGCAAGGATCACCACATTCAGCACTCCTTGTACAAACTGCATAAAAGTGCTTTACAGACTTCCTGACTATATGGAAGAAAGCATACAATTATTCAACATTAAACTTGATATCACATAGAGGGTGTGTGCTTTGTCATTGAATTCCAAGCATCTGCAGGCATCCTCATTCTCAATAGCTCTGCCGCTCATCAATGGCAACCTCAGGCCGGAGGTGGCTTAGGTATCAGGGATAATAAAATTTTATACACTACTACCAGGATAATTACATGAACCACAGCATAGCTAAAGGTCTGCATTGAATTGTTGAAAGTATCTTCTCTGATATGAACAGTCATAACTTCAGGCTGTTGATCGTGTTTGCGCATAGAATTTCTCTCTTTCCAATTTATGTTCATGATCCGCTTTAAGCCTTGATCATCTCATTTGGTCCCTCTCCCTCTAAATAGCTCTTCAACTGATCATTCGTTCTGGCTTTCAGTTTTGATTAAAGTACAGCAATTTAACACACACCTTCCTCAGGCTCCCGGCTTAGGAGTAGGTCACAAGTCAAGAGAGCGATAAAGAAAGGCAATCCTGACTGCATCATTCAGGAGAAGAGCCGCTCGTGCAGGATGAAAATTTAGGTTTTAAAATGCAATTAAGTTTATAGCATCATCACAAGAAGAGAAAACATAATTCAAACTGATTTATTCCTAAGTCTCCAAGCTTGGAGGATTGACATGAAGATACAAAACCTTTTCTAGTTAATGAGTTCAAGTGTGATGTACCACTTTTCACCTCCAAGGTCGGAAAGTAGGGTTACCACTGCCAGATAATATCAGGTCCTGTTGGTCAGGCTGTTCCAGTCCAGTTTTTACCACAATTGCATGGCCGCATTTGGAGCTCTTTTCTTGCTACGAGCAGCAACTACATATCCATGCATGATAAAAGGGGCCACAGAACTGAGTAGTGTTCAAGAAATATGCAGTCATGTACTTTGAAACCTGGTCGTGTAAGAGGACTGGCCCAAGACTATGAAGCCTTCACTTATAGGACATAGAGATTCAAGGATACAGAGCCTTTGCTTATCTTATAGAACAGGGATGCAGGAGTTCAGGACTCAAGTACTACAAACAGGAGTTCAGGATATCCCTAATGAATATGCATGAGAGATCTGCTTGGATACTATCTCTACTGTATGGAAATTTATCTCATGCATATTTGTTATGCCTAATATTATATAATGGGTTCTAACTGTTTGTGCAGCGCTGCATATGCCTTGTAGCGCTATAGAAATGCTAAATAATAGTAGTAGTAGTAATATAGGAGTCTACAATTTCTACCTATATATTATCCATACAAAGACCACTGGCTGTCCTATATCATAATCTTGTTTATTAATCATACACAAAAAATATATTTAAGAAGTTTGGCATGGAATATCATTTTTTGAGGACTTTGTTGAAGGACTCGTCTACAGCACCCATTGTCCAGCCTTTGGAGAAGCTTAACATCTTTACTTTAATTGGAGTAAACTAGAAAAGATAAGTATTGCCATATTGCATCTATACTGGTTTCTGGGAATTAAATAGGGGGAAACTTCTCATCTGTATTTTTTTTGTGTATGATTAATAAACAAGATTATGAATAGTGGTCTTTGTATGGATATTCATTAGGGATATCCTGAAAACCTGGCCTGTTTGCAGCACTTAAGGACTAAACTCCCGCATTCCTACTATAGGACTTAGGTCATGGATATATACCCTAGATTCACATTTATATTAGTTCAGAATTAAACAAAATTAGTTATCAAATGATAACTATCACACATGTTGCTAGTCTCACTATAATCCCCAACAAACAGAGCCTATACCACTGAAGTCATCAATACATCTAGTCAACAAAAGTAAGGCGGCCTGATAATAAAGAGAAGAATTTAACATTTGTCCCCTTGTAAGCTGCCAAACTGGGGGAAAACATAGTAGCATTTGATAACAGGTTCTACCCACAGGGCCTTTGTGCAGAAGTATAACCCAATCACCTATATAAGATAGAGCATCACCATTTATGAACTTAAAAATTATAGTGCAGAGCTTAAACTGAGCCCCTGCATTCACAGGAAGCCAATATAATTTACTAAGCAATAAAGAAGTGGAATCAAACCTCCTAACTACTAATATTTGCCAACTCTTGTACCATTCAGCAGCAGTATCTCTGCAAAAGCCATAAATAGAAACTGGACGTTAACAGAGACTTAATGGGAAATTTCTACTTGTTAAAAGCCAATACCTTTTCAGGAGAATAAGTATTTTTAACCTTGGCATCAGGAAAATCAAACCATTGCATTAGGTACCATTCAACATATAATCCCGCAGTTGCAGCATGTATCGCCCTTATTGTATGAACTTGGGCTGCAATAAGAGGCCCTTTTTTTAAAGGCGCAGTAGGCTCTACGCATATGCAGCATGCGCCAAAATGAGACTACCACTAGGCTAGTGCACCCCCTGGCAGTAATTTTGGATTTGGCACACGCCTGGACAAATTATTTTTTTTATTTCCTACCGTGCACGCCGACCGGTCACCGTGCGTGTAGTACGTGAGCCCTTACCACTAAGTCAATGGGTGGCAGTAAGGTCTCAGGCCAAAAATAGACGTGTGCTGGTTTCAATTTTAGTGCATGTCCATTTTCCATCCCCTTAAAAAAGGCCCTTTTTCCTAGACACAGTAAAAAATGGCCCAGCGCATGCCCAAAAGATGTGCTTGCAGTACCGCAGGCCACATTTTACTGTGGCTTAGTAAAAGGACCTCTAAATGCAATGCAGTAGAGAATTCTGCTGTGTACCAGGGACCTTCATGGAGAAATGAGACAATCTAGGACCACAGAGAGCTTTAAAGCTTTTACTACATGAAAAACTCATTTCTGCTCTTTTCTTTGGGATTGTACAAATGCAAATGGCACATCAGGATTCTTTAAAACACTCCAGAGAGATCTCTATATATCTTGAAGTGTCCACATTAAAAGTAATAAGTGTTCAACAAAGTCAGAAAATTAATATGGTTTTTCATAATGTTCTAATATATCTGAATATTTGTGACTTTGGCAAGCTTGACTTGAATATTTGGGACTTGGAAATCTTCAATACATAAAACAATTTTACTATTATTCCAACAGTTTGTTCTTGTGATTATAGATTTTGCAATGTATAAGTCATCATTGAATTGGTGAAGGAATTGATTTAAGCCCTAGGGAATTGAAAATTGCAAACTATTAATTAGACAGAGCTGCTACATGATTATAAGCCTCCTGTCTTAATGAGCTCACAAATATTGCTGTTTTCACCCAGCAGTTTTCTCCTGGTCCTTTCTACTTTCAGCTCTGACACTGTCAGCTTCATTCGCAAATGACTGGAGGTTTTTCCCCTATATCCTATCATTCCCTCAGATCATATATTTAATCTGGTCCTTGCTCCTACTGGAACCCTGCACTAGGTGGTGCTATTGTGCATTGACTATGACCCCATCCCACAGGGGCTGAATACTGCCTCAGTGGCATCTCCAGCCTTGATCACCCAAGAAGTCGAAGGTGTGCCCTGAGCAGAAGACTGGGGACTTTGCACATGGCATTACATAGCACTTACTACCAGAGCCACAAGGTCAGCCTGAGCTTGCAGATCCTTCAGCCTATCAGCAATAGCAAAATAATTTTATTTAATAATGAAATAAAAATAAGCTAAGGGGTGTTTTCTAAAGTATGATATGTTTTTACATTTAGCGCACCTTAACAGCAAAAAGTAAAGCATGCTAAGTACAAAAGCTGTATGGTAATTGTTGGGAGCTCCCCATTATGTCTCAGCAATTATTGCAGTGAAAACTGCACTATCACACATAAACATTAAGGGGTCCTTTTGCTAAGGCATGTTAACAGATTTCCAAAGAGAAAGAGAAAACCAAATATCCCATACAAACAGCCAATAAAAACACAAGGGAGTGGAAGATATGATGCACCAGGACGAACCAAAAATGGTGATAAACAGTCACGTTATTCATAACTGTAAATACATTTCCCAATCAAATCTGAATGTAGAAACACAGTCCCAGGAAAATAATACAGGCCCTGATTCGGCTTCACAGCCTTCCTCAGGAGTTGGCAGTACGGACTACAGATACAAAACATGTGATGGGTGAAAAACCTCTTGCGGCAATTCTGTCATCTATATCACGGGACACTCAGACCTGAACTTGTGTTCAAGGCAGCAGTGACGATATCAAGCTCCAAAAACTGAGTTGTAAGCAGAAAACACATTGTAGCATCGCTAATGGCGTTCCTCTAATTGTTAGTGCACGCTAAATCCATTAGTGCACCTTAGTAAAAGGACACCTATCATTGTAAACCCTCCATTTCCTTGCAAGAGCAGCCCTACAAATTATCTTTGGGTCTCATTGTCAAAGCACTTACTATCAAAGTTTCATAGGTTACTTTGGAGCTAATTTTTGAGAGAGAAAAACATCTAAAAAGTGGCATAAAAGAAGCATCCAAATTGGTATTTTCGAAACCCATTATCTAGATGTTTTTCTATGCAGTTTCTCTGCAGTGTGTCCAAATCTCAAGGGGGCATGTCAGGTGCGTGTTAAGAGCAGGATTTGGGTGTTCCTAAGATCTGGATGTTTTTCAGCCATAATAGAACAAAACAAAAATGTCCATGACAAAATGTAACACATTTTGAGCTAAACCTGTTTTAATAATGACTAAACCACAAAAAGTGCCTTAAATGATCAGATGACCACTGGCGTAATAAAGGAATGGCCTCCCTCCCCCTTGCTCCCTTGGTGGTTACTGATCTCCTCCCACCCCCTCCAAAGATGTAAAAGAAACAACATATATCAGCCTCTATGACAGCCAGTCCTATTAGAGCAGCAAGCAGGAGTAGCCTAGTGGTCAGTGCAGAGCAATATGGAGAAGGAGACCCAGGCCCATAATCCACTCTAGCTGTTACACTTGTAGTGGAAAGTGTAAGCGCTCCAAAACCCAGAATATTGTTTCTTTTTATAATTTAATAAAATGATTTAAATATAAAATCATAACTGTTTGAGGTTTGTACAGATGGGATCAGACAGATCTCATGGAGACAGATCTTTCAGTGATGGGGACAAACTTGGCCCCCACATCTTTCTCTAATATATATAAATATGGAAGTAACTCAGACACTTTCTTTCCCAGGGCCTACTCTATCTTTTCCAATTTTCTCTTCAATTGGATCATTTAGGGCCTCTTTTATCAAGCCACATTTTAACGGTTCCTGCGTGGCAATGCTGACCAAGCCATTCAAAGTGAATGGGCTGTGTCGACATTGCCGCACTGGGAACCGCTAGCACAGAATGATACAAGAGGCCCATAATTCTCAACCATTTCCCAACTCTTATCTTCTAACTAGAAAGAATGGCAGTTGTTAACTAAACCAGTTTTACAGAAATTCTTCAATTAATTTTCTTCCTCAGAAGGAAGATATCATATTCTCAGTTTTCACTTATCATTCTTTATCAAAGGTAAGGATTTTTTTTGTTTTTTGTTTACTCTTTTTACAATTTTCCATACACCTCATGTTTTAAGGCTAATACTTGCATATCATGCACTGCTTTACTTCAGAACTTTTCTGTTTCACTCTCTCACAAAAGTACAGGCAATTTCCCCCAATTTGCTCCAATTTAACTTTAAAACAGACTCAGACACTATCAATGATCACTCATCCAGTGATTCTGGCCCCTTTCTTTCAACTTAATCTATTTTTGGATGGTTTTGATGCTAGGAAAATAACTCAATTTGAAGTGTCTATATACAAATGCTAGAAGCCTATAAAATAAAATGATAGAATTGGAGTATATAGCACTAAATGAAGAGGTAGATATAATAGGCATCTCAGAGACCTGGTGGAAGGAGGGCAATGGGACATTGTGTTATCATGGTACAGATTATATCGTAATGATAAAGTGGATCAAATTGGGGGGGGGGATTGCGCTACATGTTAAAGAGGGAATTGAGTCAAACAAAATATATATTCAACATGAAACAGATAGCAGCATGGAATCTCCTTGTGGATAGAAATTCCATGTGTGAAGGGAAAGAGTATACTGGTAGGGCTGTTCTACCGTCCGCCAGGACCGAACGAATAGACAGATGAACAAATGTTTACAGAAATTTGGAAAGCTGGCAAATCGGGCAACATTATAATAATAATGGGTGATTTCAATTACCCTAATATTGACTGGATAAATGATACATCAGGAAGTGCTAGGGAGGTAAAATTCTTAGATGTAATAAATGACTGCTTCTTGCAGCAATTAGTCCAAGAATCGACAAGAGGGGGAGTGATTTTACATCTAGTCCTTAGTGGAATGCAGGGCATGATACGAGAGATAACAGTATTGGATCTGCTGGGAAAGAGTGATCATAGCATGATCAAAATTGAGCTGATTATCTGGAGTGAAGTCACTAAAGAAATCTACTGTAGCAACATTTAATTTTCAAAAGGGTCACTATGACAAAATGAGGAAAATGGTTAAAAAGAAGCTGAAAAGGTCAGGCACAAAGGTTAGTACTTTAAATCAGGCATGGATGTTGTTTAAAAATATCATGGAAGCCCAGACCAGATGTATTCCACGTATTAACAAAGGAGAAAAGAAGAGCAAATGATAAACAGCATGGTTAAAAGGTGAAGTGAAAGAGGCTATTAGAGCCAAAAAGAGCATCCTTCAAAGAACTGAAAAAGGATCCGAATGAAGAAAATAAAAAGCAACATAAGCAGCGTCAAGCTAGATGCAAAGCACTGATAAAGAAGGATACAAGAATATGAAGAAAACCTTACTGTGGAGACAAAAGCTCATAGTAACACTTTTTTCAGGTATATCAGAAGCAGAAAGCCTCTGAGGGAATCCAGAGGGAGCAGAAGGGGCACTCAAGGAGGACAAGGCCATAGCAGAGACATTGAATGATTTCTTTGCTTCAGTCTTTACAGAAGATGTATGAGATCTACCTATACTGGAAATGGTTTTCAAGGGTGAAGATGAGAAACTGAAAGAAGTCTTGGTGAACCTGGAAGATGTACTGAATGGAACTAACAAGATAAGAGTGATAAATCACCTGGACTGAATGGCATATACGCAAGGGTACTGAAAGAACTCAAACATGAAATTGCTGACTGTTAGCGATTTGTAACCTGTTGTTAAAATCATCCGTACCACCTGAACATTGGCAGGTGACCAATGTAACGCCAATTAAAAAAAAAAAAATGGGTTCTAGGGGTGATCTGGGAAATTACAGACCAGTAAACCTGACTTCAATACTGGGAAAAATAGTGGAAACTATTATAAAGAATAAAATTATGGAACACATAGATGAATATTTTTTAATGGGACAGAGTGTTAGCATGGGTTCAGCCAAGAGAAGTCTTGCCTCACCAATTGCTTCATTTCTTTGAAGGCATAAATAAAAATGTCGATACAGGTGAGCCGGTTGATGTAGTGTATCCAGATTTTCATAAAGCTTTTGACAAACTTCCTCATGAGAGACTCCTGAGAAAATTAAAAAGTCATGGGATAGGAGGCAATGTCCTCCTGTGAATTAGGAATTGGTTATGGACAGAAAACAGAGGGTAGGGTTAAATGGCCATTTTTCTAAATGGAAGAGGGTGAATAGTGGAGTGCTGCAGGGATCTGTGCTGGGACCAGTGCTATGTAACATATTTAGAAATGATCTGGAAATTGGAACAATGAGTAAGGTGATTAAATTTGCAGATGACACAAAACTATTCAAAGTTGTCAAAACACATGCGGATTGTGAAAAATTGCAGAAGACTTTAGGAAACTGGAAGACTGGTATCCAAATGGCAGATGAAATTTAATGTAGACAAATGCAAAGTGATGCATTTTGGGAAGAATAATCTGAATCATAGTTACCTGATGCTATGATCCACCTTAGAAGTCAGCACTCAAGAAAAATATCTAGGTGTCATTGTAGACAATACGCTGAAATCTTCTGCCCAGTGTGTGGCAGCAGCCAAAAAAGCAAACAGGATGCTAGGAATTATTAGGAAAGGGATGCAAAATAAAACCAAGAATATTATAATGCCTCTGTATCGCTCCATGGTGCGACTTCACTTTAAGTATTGTGTTCAATTCTGGTCACCGTATCTCAAAAACGATTTAGCAGAATTAGAAAAGGTTCAAAGGAGAGCAACCAAAATGATAAAGGGGATGAAATTCCTCCCATATGAGGAAAGGCTAAAGAGGTTAGGGTTCTTTAGCTTAGAAAAGAGATGGCTGAGGGGGAATATGATTGAGGTCTATAAAATGCTGAGTGGTGTAGAACAGGAAGAAGTGAATCGATTTTTCATTCTTTCAAAAAGTACAAAGACCAGGGGGACACTCAATGAAATTGCATGGAAATACTTTAAAATGAAATAAGAGGATATATTTTTTACTCAAAGAATAGTTAAGCTCTGGAACTTGCTGCGGTGAACTTGCTGCAGGAGAATGTGGTAACAGTAGTTAGCGTATCTGGGTTTAAAAACGGTTTGGACAAGTTCCAGGAGGAAAGTTTATAGTCTGCAATTGAGATGACATGGGGGAAGCCACTGCTTGTCCTGGGATTGGTAGCATGGAATTTTGCTACTAATTGGGTTTCTGGCAGGTACTTGTGACCTTGATTGGCCACTGTTCGCAGCAGGATACTGGGCTTGATGGACCATTGGTCTGACCCAGTATGGCAATTCTTATGTTCTTATCTCCTCACTTAAATATGGTGGGTAGGATGGAGATTTGCTCTTTTCCTCTCCCATTGTGTAGTTGCCATGGGAATTCCATGGATACTCCAATCAGAGGTTGTTAATTCTCCTTGGTTTCCTCCCCTGGAGTAGTTGCTATGGGAATTCCATTCAGAAGTTGTCAATTTTGCTTCAGCTTTAACTTGGATTTTTCTGCTGTTGCATTTGGAATAATACCAAGTATGGACTTGTTTATAGTGACAGATACTGATTTACTGTACAGTGAAAGTTTACCCTATTCATGAAGCTCATCACACTGAACATTCATAGACCTCATTTGTACTCCCCTAAAAATATTCCCTGGAACATCCTTTTATCTCATGTGGAGTCAGCAATGCCAGAAATTAATACCTCTGCTTTCTTGGAGCATTCCTCTCACATTCTCCAGTTCCAGCTCTAGGTATATTAATTTACATTTCAGGCATTCAACTCAGCATAGCTTTGGTACTTTAAACTTTGCTCTGACTCCAATTATTCCACAGAATTGTCAACACTCTTAAATTATTTTTACTGCTGGCACTTCTCTCTTCTCCTGCTCTTTTAAACTGGGGTATTCAGTGCCTTTTATTCCAGTGTTCTGGTCCTTTAATTTTAACAGCACTGCTTCTGCCTTGCCTGAGCCTAGATGGCCTCTGTCTTTCTCAGCCTCATCCTTGCCTTACCTCTCTCTCTATCTATCGGGTAAATGTAGACAGTAGCATGGCTCAAGTAGCATGACTGCAGTCTCAGGGAAATGTAGGCAGTAGCATGACTCAGAAGAATGACTCTGCAGTCGGACATGTAGGCAGTTGCATGGGTCAGTAGAATGACTCTGCAGTCGGACATGCAGGCAATGGCATGTAGCATGACTGCAGTCTCAGGGAAATGTAGGCAGTAGCATGATTCAGAAGCATGACTCTGTGGTCGGAAATGTAGGCACTCTTTAAGCCCCAGTAGACCGTCAAGCTCTAGCATGTTCCATAAAATGCTCTTTATTCAGTATTACCAACACAAACATAGCTCTATGTCTTCCTTTTCAAAATAGTTTCTAATTAAACATGGCTCAAAAATATATTTCTGTTTTATCAAAGTAAACATAGGACACCCTTCCTTCACTCCTCACTTGAACTTATTTCTTCCATACAAAGAATAGGGCACCTGCCCTTCCCCCACTTCCTTGGGGGTTTTCTTCAGTATGTAAAAAGAGTGGCTTATCATGACCCTTCCTTACTTCTTACAGGCCTTTCCACTGTCTCTGGTGGTACAACTCTTCAAACACCCAGGGTTATCCTCTTTAAGGCTAACTCTCACGCAAGCCTTTTTTTTTTCTTCCTGTCCTCTCTTTTGCATTAACCAGAGGCCAAATTCCAAGCTAGGTACCCTTCCCCCTTTTCTATGCAGTTCCCTAATAAGGCGACTGACTTCCTGCCACCTCTCCCTTCTCTTTAAAGTTTCCCTTTCCTATGCAGGTAGCTACATCCTTTACGTTGCTAAGGGCTGATTCTTATTCCAGCTTCCCTTACTCTCACACAAACAGCCTGGCTTCTTATCTCCTCTCTCTTACTCATTAACGGTTCCCTTCTGCCCTGCTTCCATAGCTCCTGAACAGCCAACCTCTCTCCCTTTTCCCTTTTTGTCTTTACTTAGAGAGCTCTCTCTCTTTCTCTTTCTCTCTCTCGCTCTCTCTCTCTCTCAATATACTGATTGATCTGTGGGTTACAGCTTTCTGCCTCACCCCTTTCCATAGCTGGAGAAGGCTGCTCATCAACCACCTTGGTTTGAGAACACTGTTCCACCCTTTCTCTGCAGCTTGGAAGGGTTGCTATGAGGCATACTCTTTCTGCCTTGCAAAGGGTTATGACTACAATTCCCAGAAGACAGTTTCCATTCAGCTTGCCTAGTAGTTCTTCCGTGCAACCCCCCCCCCCCCCCCCCTCCCCAGGGCTTCCTTTTCACAGTTGGAAACACCTTCTCCAAGCAAAGAACAGTCAGGTTTCTGTGTAAGGTAAGTTCCTGATTCGGCTTTTTTTTCCCCCCTTTTCCTGGGAGACAGTGATCCATACCATGTTTTCTGTCTGCTCAGCTTTCGTTCTTCTGTCGCCTGTGGACCTTGACAGGTATAGCCTGTCACAATATGCATGAGATAAATTTGCATGCACTGCCTCCATTGTATACAGTCTTATCTCATGCATACTCATTGTAGATATCTTGAAAACCAGACTGGCTTGGTGTGTTTTGAGGACCCCTGATCTAGTGTGATGCCCTCATGGAAGGGGTGTGTCAGCTCCTTTTTAAAACGTCATTTGACTACATACTTCTTCAGCTACAGTAAAAAGATGAGAGTGCTTGCCAAATTGCTCATTAATCATGCCAGAGTGTATCAATATTGTCTTTGCCAAGCCTATCATTTGCCTGTTTATTGCCTTAACCTTTCATTACAATTTGATGCTTTTAACCTGTGTATTGTAATTAGCTGACAATGGATAGTATTTATGCAATCAGAACATTTACTTCTTAAACACATAAATTCATCTTACTCTACTAAAGAAGAATGAGTCAACTATCTCCCTCCCCACCCCTACAAATATAAGCCTATTGGACTGACATTCAGGCTATACCTCTCTCTCTTTTTCCAGCTTCTTTGGACTTTCAGCTCAGTTTGAACTTTACTCCAGCGGGGCCTAAGGCTCCACAAACCTTCATTTTCAACTACCAAGGGTTTTTCTCCACATTTTTATCCCCACTCCCCTCCCCTCCCATCTACAGCAGCTCTTCCAGATACACATAGGCAGCCATTCTCTCTGGAACTTGGTACTGGTGTGCGTGTTAGCCAGGTACAAAGCAAGGGTGGAAGGAAAATGTTCCAAAACGCCGGGCACAATAAAAAGAGTTTATTGGTCAAGGTACACATACAATAGCCACAAGGCTCTGAAGAGGTAACCAAAATGGCCCTATATGGGCCTTGTTACAGCACAAGGCCTTACTTAGGGGTCACATGGGCTTAGACAAAAACTCCGTAACTTCTGGATTGAAAAGATGAGTGATTTCTGGAAACTAAAAACCTTGAAGTCCAGAGCAGGTCTGTTTACAGACTCATAGGTGGACTCACTCTTGAGGAATGCCTGGAGCTCTTTCCTTCCTGAAAGGGCCCAATATCATTGATTTTACAGTATCCCCATACCAACTCAAAGAGCAAGAGAGAGATCTGACACATCCCTAAGCCACCAATGCAGCACTAGGTTCAGACTTTATGTTCCTGTGCTGTATGATTTTTATTAAAAAAAAAAAAAAAGTCCATCTATCATTGGTGGAGGCAGCTGAATGGACGTAAAGAATTACACGGGTGGTCTGCTTTAGGAATTCTTTTCCCATATTACACTGTTAAGGATAACCATATCCAGGGGAAAAAAAGGGGGAACTCCAGGATGTGCATGGTTTCTTACCATCTTACGCCGTGGGTGGAATGAGTTGCATACTTTGTGAAATAATGAGAGTCACTGCAGATCTTTTCTAAATTGTAGTTTTATGTGCATTTATATGCACACTTGATAGGGGAATGCATAAAAATGCACTAAGACAGTCTTTCCCAACCTTTTCAAGCCTAAGGCAACCAATGGGAACAAAAATGTTGTTATTGTTTTGCAATTATTTTCTAATCAAAGCATAGAAGGAAAGTCCAGGTTACTTGAGCATTGGAACTCCTCCACAGGGTGGCCAGTGAGGGGTAGGGCATTCGAGGCTCAGAACCCAAAAGTTGAGGGTGGGGATAGGAAGTGAATCAAGAAAGATAAACATGAGTGATGCCACTGTCACTTCCTCCTCATCTTCTTCCACAGGAGAGTGAAACCTTCCATCAATGATGGATGTGCAAATTACCATCAAGCCCACAGTCAACTCAACAAAATAAATAATTACAGTTATTCCCTAATGGAAAACAACTCATAGTGAATGTGATTGTATTTTGCACTGATAAGCACCCTTGAAAGCTTTTATTCCATTTATTTTATCATGAAGAAAACCAAAGATAGTAAAAAAAAAAAAGTTGTATATTTCTGTTCAGTAATAAACCTGGAGAATTGTGACTGATCTGCATCAACAAAAGTTCAAGTTCTGGAAAACCAGATAAGAGGCTTGTGCTGCAGATAAACACTCATAGCTGGCACAATAGTGTCTTGTAAGTTCTAAAACATAAATGAATGAAATTGAATTCCTTGCAAACTCCAAGAGAGATTGAAAGACCATGATTTTTCCACACACTGTGCAGAGAATGAATAGAATTTTGTCCAGCAATAATTTGAATGTTACCCATTTTGTTCCATTTAGTTTGGATATGCACCAGACAACTACAGTTGTTATGCTTATCCTGTATCAATGATAACCAATTTTTGGATTTCTTGTCATGGAGTTGAAGTTATAAGCATAAGCACATAAGCACCGCCACGCTGGGAAAAGACTCAAGGTCCATCAAGCCCAGCACTCTGTCTCCCACAGCTGCCAAACCAGGCCCCAAGAACCTGGCAAAAACCCAAAATTTAATAATGATGAATGGACTTTTCCTTCAGGAATCTATCCAGACCCCCTTTAAACTCAGCAAGGCCAGCTGCAGTCACTACCTTCTCCTGCAATGAGTTCCAGAGTCTAACTACACGCTGAGTAAAGAAAAACTTTCTCCGATTTGTTTTAAACCTACCACATTCTGATTTCATCTTGTGTCCCCTGGTTCTATTATTGTTAGAAAGTGTAAACAAACGCTTCACATCGGTCTTTCTTTAAGGCCCTCGGGCTCTGACAGATAAGCACAGAGTCCTCTGTAATTAACATACACACATTGGTTTCCAGTGTGTTTATTCCACATATCAGTGATGTCACTAGTGATTTCATTGGCCAATATGGCACCTACATATCTTCAGGCCAATATGGCACCTACGTATCTTCAGAATTTTAACAGCTGCAAATTCAAAGCAAAACCTGACTGAGTATAGTTGAATAGACCTCCTTTTCCTACTGTATAGTGGAACTATGACCTGTCTCTTAAGGCTGAATTGATTACCAGCTTTTTATTTTTTTTTTAAACTCACGCTGATTTGAGCCTGATAGCATAAGAGTATTTGAAAGCCTGAAACAGATGAGTGACAACACAATTCTGCCCCACAATTACTTTATTGTTATCGAGCACCTCAAACACATCCGTGTGCTTAGATTATATTCATGCTGCAAATTGCTCAACGCATCACTAAACTGAAACTAAAGCTATTTGGATGCGAGAAAGACAATCTTCATTTCAACTGCATGACAACATGTGCTGGCTCAGTAAAGTCACCTGGAGCAGAAAGAAGAAGCCTGTTTGGAGGTTTCAGAATTTATCTCTACAGGCCATTCAAAATGGGCTTAAAAATTGGTGCCCAACCATGTAAAGGAGGGATTGCTAAGAGCTTTAGTTAATAGAAGTTATGTACATGGTAATCTCTAAGCCTTGTGTGCAAAGAGCAGTAGAAGCTTCAAGGTAATTTAAAACAAGTGATTTCCTAGTTCTCTCATTTTAATTGGCCTGTAGAATAATCTGTTATATGAACCAGGTAAAGGAAAACACAGGCAGTGTTGCAAGCACAAAAGGGGCAACACTTCAAGGTCAAAAGCGGTTAACGTATCTGGGTTTTAAAAAGGTTTGGACAAGTTCCTGGAGGAAAAGTCCATAGTCTGCTATTGAGACAGACATGGGAGAAGCCATTGCTGTCCCTAGAACTGGTAGCATGGAATGTTGCTACTATTTGGGATTCTGCAATACAAAAGGGAAAAATATGTGTATAATCAACTGCGCTCTACAAAAATAGGTGTATATGAAAAAGGAGCAAGACTAATATGTCATTCCTAAAAAAGAGGAACGGAGCATGGAAATATCACATATCCACCAGTGGCAAGGCAATTGGCTCTCCTATAGATCAAAGCTAATTCAAATCTTTGAGCCTACTGCATGTTATCAATCATTTGCATCCATGGTCCGAAAACGTCTATAAAACAAATGTAATTTTTTATTATTTATTCATATTTTTATACTGTTTCAACAAAAATCAGCAAAATGAAATATGTAACACAAATTCTGTTACCAAATCACATTAGATAAGTGTGTGGAAAAAAGCGACTACTTAGCTGCACAAGTAGACACAGCGTTGGCTGAAGGAAACTTGAGCATCCGATGCTCACATGAATTTAACGTTTCAGTCAATAGACCTGCTTCCAGGGATTCTGAGACAGTCGCCAATCTTTTTTTTCCCTTATATCAGCATAGATGGACAGCGCTACTGGTCACTTCAGAAAAGATAGGAGTTCAAGCAAATGTCTGCAGCTTTTCCCCTTTCCGGTACTGCCAGTGAGAACCATAACCAGCACTGATACGTCTTCCACAGCAACAAAGCAGGAAGGGCTAGACTATTTGGGATTCTGCCATGTACTTGTGACTTGGATTGGCCGCTGCTGGAAGCAGGCTAGTGGGCTAGATGGACCATTGGTCTGCCCTGGTATGGCAATTCTTATGTTCTGAACAAACAGTGGGAAGTAGGCCTTGCACTCCAGAGATGGAAGAAACAACTGGTTGAATTTAAATGTAGTTTATTGCTAGAAGACTCGACACAGTACTGTGTTTTGGCCACAGGCCTGCCTCAGGAGTCTAAATAAACATGGATAATATATAAATACAGGTTAAAAACCAACATAATAAAAAAAACATAATTGAAAAGTACATTACATAAAGAATATATGAGAAAACAATACAACTTGTATGATAAATAATATCAATTTCAAATTCCACCAGGTATTTGCTTCTAAAGTATAAATCTAAATACACTATTAGCAAATAAATCTCTCGATACTATGTGTTTTTTCATATATATCTTAAGCACTTTAGCTCAAAAAACGTATCTGCTGACAACTTTGACCCACGGGTACGCCCGACAGTGAGCCCCTGTTTTGCGTGGCAGAACCTGCAGCCACTTGTACTACCCTGCAAGCGTAACTTCTTAGAGATATATATATATATATATATATAAAACACATTTATTAAAAGACGCAGTCGGAGAGGTTTTTATGACTTATGACGATGCTCGCCAGCAGTTCACATTAGAAAATTGATTTCAACAGTAAACGCTGAGCAGCACAATACCCACTGCTAGAAAAAGCACAGGGGTTATCGGGCATCTGAAGTCTTTTCCTCTCATGGTATCGAGAGATTTATTTGCTAATAGTGTATTATGATAAATAATATGTAATTCATTTAAATACAAATATAAGAATTCTCATCACAATCTAAAAAATATATGTAAAACAAATGACATTTTAAAAGAGGGAGAAAGAGATCATACAGCAAATATGGCTAAGCACAAAGTATCAAATATAAGGCAACCAAGACGATGTATGAGAACTGAAAAAAAAATAGCTTTAAAATGCAAAACAATAGATGGATGTAAAAAATAAAATGTAAATGCAAATATACAGACAAGAATAGTGCGACTGACTAACCTTGATTCAAATCTGTATGTAAAACAACTTGCTTAAAAGCAATGTTGCAAACATCAGATTGGTCTACAAAAGTATATATCAAGAAAGGATATCTATATAGACCATACTTGAATACAATAAGCGTATAAATTGGTTAGTGAAACTCATTCAGGTTCTTAAAAAAACTGAAAATATGACTGCAAGTCTCAAAATGCAAAACCATAGGTATATACGTACATATATTATGGTGGTTCAGAGTAGAAGAGTATGTAGCAAACTAACCTAAGATTAGCCATGTATATAATGATTTGCTAATGGGAGATAGGTCTACAAAGTATCCAGAAAAACTTGCTTAAATAGACAGCTGGATTAGTGAAAAATATTTGTTTGAAAAAACATTTACAGTAAAAACCATGTTGGACGATGTTATATCTTGTATAGAAAGACAAATTCAAAATGGAACAAAACTTGTGTACAATGTCGAGACCTTGCCGAATAAAAGAATACCACAGTGATAGTTGGTATAAGTCATTTCAGGCTGCTGCTAGATATCTAGAGAAAGAGAAAACACTACGTAAATAATATAAATGATGGGTAAGTAGGCAAAGTGAGAAAAGCATTAAATATAAACAAAAATCTGTTGAAAAGTTTTTTCCAGAGAGCTTTGAGGTTCCCTATTTAGAACTAGGAGTCTAACAACGGCTTACTTTATGCACCGTGAGTACTGGCATCCAGAAAGATCTGTCTTTCACTGCTAAGCATTCCGGGTCCTTTTTACCAAGGAAAACTAAAGACTGGAGCACTCATTCAGGTATCATTGCGGTAGATGTGGAAGCCAGAAATACCTCACCAAAGGGCTTATTTACTCAATGTTTCCTCTCATTATGGAGGCAATACTAACATTGATGTGCACATATGTACACATATGCAAGTAATACTGAGCAGGAGTCCTCCACCTACAGTCCTGCCAGTGGAACGAGCTGTTTCACTATCACATTTTCAATACAGAGGGACAGGCAAACTCTGCAGGAGTCCAGGGAACCCATCTGTCCCTAGCAATTCAAAACACAATATTGAAGCATCACCACCTACTGGCAGCAGTGAAGTTGGAGGACTCCTGCTTAGCTTAGAGGAAACGGTGATAAATGTTAATATTTCCCCTAAGCCAGAGCTATTCAATTCTGGTCCTCAAGGTCCACAGGCAGGCCACGTTCTCAGGATATCCACAATGAATATACATACAAGAGATCTGTATACCAAAGAGGCAGTGCATTCCAATCTCTCTCATGCATATTCATCGTGGATATCCTGAAAACCTGGCCTACCTGTGGATCTTGAGGACTGGAATTGAGTAGCCCTGCTCTAAGTGGCATGGCACCTAAATGCAAGGGAGGTGGGTGTACACAGGAGCGGGGCATGGGCAGGGGCTGCCACTTAAACATGCAAATTACATAATACATTAATTTATATGGACTTTTGCCACATGTGGGCACCAGCAATTACACCAGGTCTATGGCTGATGCAATTGAAGGTACCTACATTTTAGGTGCCCCCCCCCCCCATATGGGTTACACTAGTATTATATAACAGCCCTGGGGCACCCGGATGCCCTTATTGATTAGGCTCTCACCCTGCAGCATGAGGGCGCCTGAGGCACCTGCTTATAGAATTACTTCCTTCGTGTGTATGGGGGAAAAATGCTTAGCAAAGAGAACCCAAGCTCATAGTGCTCTGCTTTCAGGACTCAAACCAAGAAGCAATGGGAAGAGCCAAAACTTCTAGTAACTGAAGAACAGTTCTTTAGATAGTCAAATGCCAATTTAAACCATCATGAGAGCCTCCAGGATCAGCACTTTACTTTGTAGCTCCTATTAATTCTGCTCCGTCGTAGTGTACACACCTGCAGACTGTAAATTCCATGCTAACACGCGTACTATGGAGTTGCTGGATAATGTTAATGTGTAGGACTGTAATTAACTTATAAACTCCTACAGCACAATAACCATATCAAGTTTCTCTGCTGTAATTATCAGCCACATACAGACCGGTTAGTACAAGGCCTGGAAATTAAAGTGATGCCAGCTGATTTTATTAAAGCGGGAATTATATTGGCTGTGGTGTAATGAAAGGTTTCCTGGTGATAATTAAGGGTTCTGTCAGCCTGCCTAACGTCTGCCCTCTCTCTTAATATATATTATCTTAACAAATGAGGATAACCCTAATCTTTGCCCAAAGGGAGGGTAATTTCATAGCAGGCACCCGAGAGTGGAAGGCACATAGGTACATATGCTGCTTTCATTTTATAAAGGGGACATGGCCATGGGAGCAGCATGGGCGGGTCAGGGATGTTCCCAAATTTTAGACACAGTGTTATAGAATACTGGGGTTATGCACTTAACTTAGGGCCCTTTTTACTAAGCCGCATAGGCGCCTACGCAGGCCGAGCACACCCCAAATTGGAGTTACTACCTGGTTACTGCGTGGCCTTTGTGGTAATTTCAATTTTGGCGCACATCTGCTACGCGTGTCTGAAAAAATATTTTTATTTTCTGGCATGCGTAATGAACGTGTGCTAAGTGACATTTGACGCACGTAGGTCATTACCACCCAGATTCTTTACCGCTAGGTCTATGGCTGTCGGAAAGGTCTCAGACCCAAAATGGACGTGCAGCAATTTTGATTTTGTCGCATGTCCATTTTCGGCAAAAAAGAAAAAAAGAGGCCTTTTTTTTTACAGGCACGCTAAAAAATGGATCGGCGTGTGCCCAAAAACCCGCACCTACACTACCGCAAGCCACTTTTTAGCACAGCTTTGTAAAAGGACCCCTTATATACCAGGATATAGATCAGCTTTCAGCAAGCATAAGTGCTCGTGCCCAAAGTCTGGTACAGGAATCCACACTAAGCGCTTCTGTAGAGGGTGCTCAGCTCAGAGAATATCGCTTAGTGCCTAACTTTGGGTGCCATTTACTAAATCTGGCCCTATATATGTGTCTTTATAAAATACCCTACCCAAAAGCTTCTGCACAAGGTTACACCTGCTCTGCATTGTTCCCTCCAAGCTGAGTGCGAGTCCTCCACCTAGAGTTCTGCCAAAATGGTGAGGGATAGATAAACTCTGCAGGACTCCAGGGATCCTGCCTGTCCCTACTAATTAAAAACACAATATTGAAGCACCCCCACTCCCTGGCAGCACTGCATTTGGAGGACTCTGAGGCAGGAATAACTTTGTGCACATATGTCCTGGTAGAAATCAGTGCATATGTGTGTATTGTATAAAATGCGTGTATTGTATAAAGTACCGATCCAACCCCTCACCCCCATTCTCTGCCCTCAGGAACAACTATACATAAGGAACCTCCTAGTTTAGGTAGCAGGAACATGTGTAAATGGCGGTATGCTAGTCATTTACTTTTATTTTACTTTATTTGGATTTATACCCCACAATTATCCAAGTTGAGAACTCAGATCTATGTGGCTTACATAAAATCAAGCAGATATAGAAATATAGGTCAAGGATGCATGAGAAAAACAAGATTAGGGAGGAGACCTAGCAGAGGGTAGGTATTTCTTTGGAATTAGGCATGAAGCCCATAGCTAAGTTAATAGAACTAGGGTAGAAGAGGGGGTATTCATGGTCAGGTGTCTTGTAGCACAGATTTAAGTCACATCTATCAGCAGGAATTTATGCACAGAAGTGGCCTCTTATAGAATACTGACTTGCAGAAATGTATGTGCCATGTTTTAATGGTGCACACTTTGCCGGTGGGCGTGCACATGGATGGAGATTGGGCCGAGCTTGCAAATACACACTATTATCATGGCGTCGGCATTTACATCAGCTATAGGACTGGTGTAAGTGATTTGTACTTTACAGGGGCAAGTTATCAACGTGGGCTACTATTTAGACTGGATATTTTACAGTTAACTCCTAGGCAGTGCATTTTTTCTAGCAAAAACGGTGCCAAATGCTAGGCCACCCCTCAGGGGTGGGGTGATCTCTATCAGACTTATTTTCGAAAGAGAAGGGCACCCATCTTTTGACACAAATCGGGAGATGGGCATCCTTCTCTCAGGGTCGCCCAAATTGACATAACCAAAAGCCGATTTTGGGTGTCCCCAACTGCTTCCCGTCGCGGGGACGACAAAGTTCCCAGGGGCATGTCGGAGGCGTAGCAAAGGTGGGACTGGGGCGTGCCTAACAGATGGGCATCCTCGAGAGATAATGGAAAAAAGAAGGGTGTCCCTGACGAGCATTTGGGTGACTTTACTTGGTCCATTTTTTCTTATGACCAAGCCTCAAAAAGGTGCCCGAACTGATCAGATGACCACGGGAGGGAATTAGGAATGGCCTCCCCTGACTCCCCCAGTGGTCACTAACCACCTCCCACCCGAAAAAAAAAACAACAACTTAAAAAAACTTTTTTTGCCAGCCTGAAATGTCATACTCAGGTCCATTGCAGCGGCATGCAGGTCCCTGGGGGGGGGGGGGGGGGGGGGGGGGAGGTATGTGTGTGTCAGCGGAGGCATAGCGAAGGTGTGTATGTCCTTCTTTCAAACATTTTGGACATCCTGAACTGCCCCCCCCTACAGGGACCGCCAAATTTCAAGGGCATAGAGTGGAGGAGTGGCCTAGTAGTTAAAGCACTGGTCTTGCAATCCAGATGTGGCCAGTTCAAATCCCACTGCTGCTACTTGTGATTCAAAATAAATAAAAGGGGTGTCAGAGGCATAGCAAAGGCATGGATGCCCTTCTCACAGAAACATCCACATTTTGGACATCCTCAACTGCCTGTCGCAGTGATGGAGGCATAGCAAAGGACGTGCTTCACCCATACTCTTAAAAAAAAAAAAAGAAAGACATCCCTGACGAGCACTTGGATGTTTTCACCTGGACTTGTACTTTTCTAAGGTTGTAGACAGCTATTATACACACAGCTTGCCTGCATTTGTGAAGCTGTCTTTGGCATGCACAGAGCAGCCACGCATAATGCTTGGCTGCTCTGCACTGGCTTCCCCTCTTTAGGAAGGAAATCGTGTGCAAATGAGCTACAGTGAGCAGCTCATTTGCATGTGATTTCCTTCATGCATACCCATTCCTTTCCGAATCGCTAAGGGAAGGGCTTTTTCCGTTCAGTTAGTTCATCAGTTAGTCCACTGTAGTGCCCCCTAGGGTGCCCGATTGGTGTCCTGGCATGTCAGGGGGACCAGTGCACTATGAATGCTGGCTCCTCCCATGACCAAATGAGTTAGATTTGGTCGTTTTTGAGATGGGCGTCCTCGGTTTCCATTATCGCCGAAAACCGGGGACGACCGTCTCTAAGGTCGACCATCTTAACATTTATGTCGACCATCTCTAAGGTCGACCTAAATGTTGAGATTTGGGTGTCCACAACTGTATTATCGAAACGAAAGATGGCCGCCCATCTTGTTTTGATAATACTGGTTTCCCCGCCCCTTTGCGGGGGACGGCCTCAGGAAAACCTGGGCACCCTGTTCAATTATGCCCCTCCCATTGACCCATCCTACAATAACCAGGCCCACTGCATCCAGTCACAGAATCTATGACAAGGCAGAATTGGTGGGTAAGGCCTCAGCTCTTTCATTAGAAATGAAAAATAGTAGTAGTAGTAAAACTTGAGGACCATGGGTCAATTTTAGCAGACAATGGAAAAGGTGCCGGTACTCAGTACCCCCTCAAAATAAAAGCCCCGCCCCTAGGTTTCATTGTTTAAAATGGGACATGTACTAAAATAGCACAGATTAGTGATAAAATAACACATCTTAATGGTACCTACATCATTAACTACACCCCTATACGTACGTGTGTTTTCTGCCTCTCGTGCCAGTCTTCTGTATGAGAAATCTACTGACATGAAATAGGGTTGAAATACATACCTGCTTATCCTCTTATCCTAGACACCTTGTTATAGAATTACCCTCATATTGCATATGGATGAATCGTAACCAGACCTCGCAGTGGGAGGGGGCCAGAGCCTGAGGTGGGGGGGCACATTTTAGTCTGCCGGCCCCCCACCACCTCGCTGCTCCTCCGCCACCCTGCCACACCCCACAGCAGCAAATACCTTTGCTGGCAGGGGTCTCCAATCCCCGCCAACTGAAGTCTTCTCCAGCACCGGTTTCCGGCGCCGCTGCATTCCCTGCCCTGCTCTCTCTTCCTCACGTCCTGCACGCTCCTTAAACAAGATGGATCTGCTTTTAGTCTTTGAAAATTGTGCATTAATTAACTGTTCTAATATGAAAATAAGCTGTGTTTGTAAAGCATGTAAAAAAATAAAAAGAAGAAGAAAGACCTGGTGAATTTTTTGAAAATATTTATTTACGGTGACTTAACTCCTTCCCCTCTCCCCATTCAGTTTAAAAATGCCATTATAATTTTGGTAAACAATAATATACTGACCTACACCAGAGCCCAAAACAGACCACAAGTTTCACAGAAGAGACCTTGCTTATTTTAGTGCCTAAAAACCAGTGGCAATAAAGTCAGGGTGAAACATCAACTGTGAACCAAAAGAATTATGATAGCAAAAAGGCTTTAAGGGGAGAGGGTGAGTGGAGAAATAAAGACTGAATCATCAATAATCTAGGGCAATGGTTGTAGCTTCGAGTTTCTCAGCTCCCAGGTACTCCATCACACCTTACATTGTTAGTCGAAGAGTGACACACTGAATTGCAGAGCTCTCCAAGCAATGCTGTTGCTGTTTGTTGAAAGAAGACCAAATTTTGACCCATGACTTCCAGTGAGTGTTAATGAGTTCAAAAGTATCCTTCCAAATACTGTACAGATGTGGCATCTATCATTCCATTTTTTATCACCAAATATCTGCATGTAACTTGATATTCTAAATACTTTTATCATGATAAATATGGTGAGCAGATAACTAAGGCGTCTCTATGTACATGTGCCCTGATATTCAAAACTATTTAACTGGCAGTAAAAGCAAGCGAAGGCTTGGAGGAGTGGCCTAGTGGTTAGGGTGGTGGACTTTGGTCCTGGGGAACTGAGGACCTGAGTTTGATTCCCAGCACAGGCAGCTCCTTGTGACTCTGGGCAAGTCACTTAACCCTCCATTGTCCCATGTAAGCTGCATTGAGCCTGCCATGAGTGGGAAAGTGCAGGGTACAAATGTGACAGAAAAAAAAGAGCCCCCCATCCACAATGATGCTGTTTTGCGGCACAAGTAAGGGCCCAGGTTCGGAAAACGGAACGAGAAGATGCATGCCGTCACCAGGGTCTGTCGGATATGCCGGATGGTCGGGTCATCGAAGGTAAGATCGAGATTGTATTGTATTCTATAAAGGTTGCTCCGTGCACAGCACCCTGTACTGAATTCTAGTTTAGCGCGGGCCATCCCAGCACCTAACTTTGGGCTCCATTTATTGAACCTTGCCTTTTATGTGCAAAAATGTTTATAAAATCACTTCCCATATATGTGAATGTTTATGCATACACAGGAGAGATGTTTTTGGGAGCGAGGATCATACTTGCATGCATACTTTTGTATGTTCAAAAACATGCTTGTAATTGTACCCTGGAAAAATACTCACAGAAATAACAAGCAATTCCAGTTTCTCCTGCTCGGCTTTGAAATGATGGTGCATACTTTCTGGCTGGTGTGCCTGAGGGTGGAATATAGGTGGAGTGTAGGTGGAGGGCGTAAGTACACACACAGATTATGTAAAATAGTATAATTTATGCACATACTTGACAACGGTGTGGATGTTTACACCTGTTCTAGGGCTGGTGTAAATGTCTGCACCTGCCACTTACACTAGTACTGTATAAAAACAAATAGGCACCTACTTGACTGTATAAAATATTTATTTAGTTGAATTTTGCTTTCATCTTTTTTAGTAGTAGCTCAAGGTGAGTTACATTCAGGTACACTTGGTATTTCCTTATCCCCGGAGGGCTCACAATCTAAGGACCCTGTTTACTAAGCTGCGTTACAGGCACGTTAACCTTTTTAACATGTGTTAACCATGTACACTCATTAACTGTGTACGTGTCTACAATATCCCTATAGGCACCTACACGGTTAGTGTGCGCACCAATTGTAGACATGTTAAAAATGTTAACACGCCTTAGTAAACAGGGCCCTGAGGGAGGTTTTCTACTAAAGCGCACTCACATTTTTAGCATGTGCTAAAATTGGGCACAAGCTAAGCATTAGAGATGCCCAATGGAATGCATTGGCGTCTCTAACTGACCTACACCAGAGCCCAAAACATAGGAATGCATTTGCGTCTCTAACATTTAGTGCACCTCCAATTTTTAGCGCGCGCTAAAAACATGAGTGCGTCTTATAAGACGCCCTAAGTTTGTACCTGAGGCAACGGAGGGTTAAGTGACTTGCTCAAAATCATAAGGAGCGCCAGTGGAATTTGAACTGGTCACCTCTGGAGGTCAAGACTGGTGCTCTAACCATTAGGCTACTCCTCCATATAGGTTCTTTAAATGGTGCTTTACCTAATACCTCCTTATAAAATTACTCTCACATCCCCCTGGTTCTATAAAGGTTACCAAAAATAGTGTGTGCTAATTTAGGCGCGCTCCTGATTTGTGCATTCAATTTAATAGTATCATGAGCCAGTTAGTACCAATAGTTTTATTTATTTATTTATTTATTTGTTGCATTTTTATCCCACATTTTCCCACCTTTTTGCAGGCTCAATGTAGCTTACATTATGCCGTAATGACGATCGCCATTTCCGGATTGAGAAATACAAAATAGTGTTACATTAAAGTACATAAATGTTGAAGTAAATTGTAAAGTAAGTTGGATAGACAGTTCATTTCAGGCATATAAATAAGGGGGTGATGCGTTAATGTTCATGGGTGAAAATTGATTGAAGCGGTCAGGTGTAGAGAATTTGGTTTTATCTGGTTTGATAGAGTTATGGTGTTAGGTCATTTATGATGGCTCATTATGATATATCCTTTTGAACAGGTTGGTCTTTAGTAATTTCCGGAAGGCTGTTAGGTCGTGCATTGTTTTTAAGGCCTTTGGTAGTGCATTCCATAGTTGTGTGCTTATGTAGGAGAAGCTAGATGCATATATTGATTTATATTTAAGTCCTTTGCAACTGGGGTAGTGGAGGTTCAAGAATGTGCGTGCTGATCTTTTTGTATTCCTGGTTGGTAAGTCTATGAAGTCTGACATATATGCCGGGGCTTCACCATGAATGATTTTATGAACCAGGGTACAGATTTTGAACGCAGTTCGTTCTTTGAGTGGGAGCCAGTGTAATTTTTTCTTAGGGGTTTGGCGCTTTCGTATTTTGCTTTTCCAAATATGAGTCTGGCTGCAGTGTTTTGGGCAGTTTGGAGTTTTTTAATGATTTTTTAGTTGGCTTTTTAACAAGCAATTATTACCACTAATTATATTAAATTGGAAATTATGGGCAATAAAGCTAGGTGTGGAATCCATTCCTAAAACTTATACGTGGCCCAATAAAGAGGGCATGGAAATGGGAGGGTCATGGGCATTTTGGGGTGGATTGAGGGTGTCGTTCTGCATTACGCATATAATTATAAAATAATGGTGCTCTGCATATAAATTCAGGCATCAGCATTTGCACCACATTTTTGTTCATGCAAATGGCAGCACCTAAATTTCCACGTGACCTGTCCGCTTAACCATTAATTCTATAAACTGCGCAGAATTTTAGGCACTGCTTATAGAATACTGCTTAAGCTGGGTTTTTTGGGGGCCAGTTTTTTAGGTGCCATTTACAGAATTTAGCCCCATATGAGAAACAGGGGTGATATGATACAGACGTTCAAATATTTGAAAGGTATTAATCCGCAAACTAACCTTTTCCGGAGATGGGAAGGCGGTAGAACTAGAGGGCATGAAATGAGATTGAAGGGGGGCAGACTCAAGAAAAATGTCAGGAAGTATTTTTTCACGGAGAAAGTGGTGGATGCTTGGAATGCCCTCCCGTGGGAGGTGGTGGAGATGAAAATGGTAACGGAATTCAAACATGCGTGGGATAAACATAAAGGAATCCTGTTCAGAAGGAATGGATCCTCAGGAGCATAGCCGAGATTGGAAGCCAGAGCCGGTGGTTGGGAGGCGGGGCTAGTGCTGGGCAGACTTCTATGGTCTGTGCCCTGAAAACGACAGATACAAATCAAGGTAAGGTATACACAAAAAGTAGCTCATATGAGTTATCCTGTTGGGCAGACTGGATGGACCGTGCAGGTCGTTGTCTGCTGTCATCTACTATGTTACCCTTGAGGACAGTGGATCCACATCACAAACTATTCCTACAACATCCCTGAGTCCTCTACATGGAGTTACTCTATATAAGTGAATTCATTTATAGTTCATACCATCTACCATTAAATAACTTTGGGTATAGAATGTCTGGTTTGGATCAATTACTCAAGGTTTGCAAGACTGGATCTGGCATGCAGCTGATAAAAATGTCTGCCTCTGTCAGGATGAGTCTTTGCAATGAGAATGAATGCTCCACCTAATCTGAAGCAAAAATTAGTGAAAAGCACGCTCCCAGTCCCAACAAGAAGAGAATGACATAAGTCCCTACAATACGCCAAGCTGTAAATTATGCCAGCACATATCACAGGATCCTACAGTTACTCATATGGGAAAAATATTCAGCATGAAAGGATCTCATTCTTGCTGTTCCTCAAATGTAGTATATATTGTTCAATGCAGAAATTATGACTAAGGTGCTAACTTGGGGAGATGAACCAGATGGCAAAGAACACACTGCAAAGCAAACCAAAGGGGAGACTGAGATCATACTCCAGGTACCCTGGCTTAGGAGTGAGGTTCATTCCTGTCATGATATGCGCAAAACTAACCCCTTTGGAGAAATTGCCTGAAGACAAAGTGACTCTGTCCTGGGAGATCACTTTGCAGGATCTGAGCACTGCACCAATGACCATATGGTCAGAATACTAAAAGGAACTTTTAAAATAATCCAGACATGTAAGACCTTTGAAGATAAGATAATAAAATATTTTGACAACAGCAGAGACAGGTTGTAAAAGAGATCTGGGTTTCCTATCACATCACAAACCATAAAATTATACTGCTTTGTCACCTTCTGATCACCCATCCATCTCTCCCTGTCTCTCACCCCTACCTTTCCCCCTGAGACTGTCTTTGGAATGCTTCTGTTTTACAAATATATTCTTGTAGTGTCATCTTTTGGTCATACTGTTCTGGCCTGAGGAAGACGGTTTTGATCTTTGAAGGCTAGTCAAAAAAAATGTATCAAGTTACAGTAATCCTATAAAAATATTTTCTTTTGCATTATTTCTATGTATTACCTTTAAAGTAGATTAACTTGACAATCACACGACTTTACCACATACCGTGAGAAGCAGCACATTAGGACTTTGAAAGAATGTTCTGTTTGATGCAGAATCTTTTTAAAACGGAAATCAATTCCTTGCAAAAGGACGCATAAAGAAAGATTTATTTTTCCATTGTTGGTACAAACAAAATGATTAGCAAAACCTTCCATGAGAAGGCACAAGAAGGAAGAAGGATTTATTGTGGCTCTATCTCTTGCAGATTTGTTCTTCGTAAGTATAAACTTGGTAATGGAATTCAGCTCACGCAGAGGACAGGCGAGAGGAGGCTGTCTATGCCTTTAACCACTATCTTTAGTGCCATTTAAACAACATTGCCAAAGACAATTATGGGAACGCTAGGTTGTAAATGGAATATATAACCCCATCAAGTATGATCTACTAACAAAATATATTCAGTTCTTATTACATTCCTGGAACCTTTCAGGTCTGAGATCAGGGCAGCATTAACCCTTTGATGGCCTGAGGAAAACAAGCACTATAGTCTCCCACTATGTATTTTTAAACTCACACAAACATGTGAGCATTAGTATGTTACATTCTACCCATTCCTCCAGCATCATCACCTTCATATCCTGCCCCCCCCCCCCCCCCATGTGCAGGAATCAGAGAGAAGCACTTCTTATCTGATCTGTCTCCCTGTGCAGTCAGAATCATGTAGGGCTAGTAGATCTCACAAGATTGTGGGGGGACTGCATGGTTCTAATGACTGAAGAACGCCAGAAGAGGAGGTGGCAGCAAGTAGCAGTGTGGAAGGGGTGAGGGGCATAGATCTCCCACTCTTCCTTCTGCTGTCGCCTGACTTACCGGCAGGGGTGTGCTGGTAAATTGTTAACAGGGGGCTCTCTCTCGCCAGCAAAGTAAAACAGAATTCAGGAGGGGCCCAAGCCCACATTTTGGGATCCATTTGTTAAAGTAGCCATGGAGAACCGGCTCCCAAAATTCTTAAAAACTTAACAAACGGCTCTCGAGAGCCTGTGAGAGCCTGCTCCAGCACACCACTGCTTTACCGGGGATGAAGGGGGTGAAAGGGCAATAGGTCTGGAATCTCCAGTCAACCATTATGCCATACTGCCACCCCTAGAAATGCAGATCCATAGATCTGCTGTCTAACCATTAGATCATATGACTACTGCTACAGTTTTTAGTCTCAATATGTTACTTAGGAAGAAAGGCAGGAGAGGGGAGATATGATAAAGACACTTAAATACCTATGCAGCATAAATGCTCTAGAGGTGAGTCTCTGTCAATTGAAAGCAAGCTCTGGAACAAGGAGACATAGTATGAAGGTGAAAGAGCATACTATAAGAAGTAACCTGATGAAATATTTCTTCATGGAAAGGGTGGCGAAATAGTGAAGTGGTGGAGATGAAAATAGTATCTGAATTCAAAAGAGCTTGGGAAAAAGTACATAGGATCTCTAAGGGAGTGATAGGGAGAGTAAATGTCATAGATGGGCAAACCAGTGGTTTAGCCACAGGGGGCCTGGGCCCCCTCAGTTTGGGTTCAGGACCCCAAAGTCTGCTGGTTTTGGCTGGTCCCCAAGCCCTGCTAGAAGAAGCTTTGTGAAAGGGCCCCTTAGTCAAGAAGTGTATTAAGATATCTGTATTTTTATTATCCTGTACTTCTGTACATTCAAGTGGCCTAACTAGAGCTACTCTGCTTTACCCAGTAAATTCATGATGTGAACTCATTTGCTTCAGCACTAACTAGAGAATTACTAAGAGCATGAAATAAAAATGTACGGCTGCATTTGATTTTTATTGAGTCACTAGCACAGTACAGAAGCACTTGCTGATAATTTGAACCCTTTTAAATTAAAAAATATACAGGTTGGAGAAAAAATTGAAAGTTAATATTTAGGGCTTCTTTTACAAAGCCGCACTAGCAATTCCTGTGCGGCAAATGAGAGGAAGTCCATAGGAATTGAATGGGGTTTCTCTCATTTAGGTGCCCTTTTACCAAGCTGCGGTAAAAAGGGGCCTGCGGCAGCTGCTGTTTGCCGTGTGCCGAGGCCCTTTTTACCACAGCGTGTAAAAAGGCAGCAAAAATACATGGCCATGCGGTAAGATTGCTTGTTACCATGTGGGAGAGAACACTTATGGTAAGAGTTTCCGTACTAACCTGGCAAAAAAAAAAAACCGAGCCCTGTTTTCCCCAGCGCAGGAAATGGTGTGTACTGGGACTGGAACCACTGCTGGTGCCCGCGTTGGGCCGGCGGTAGCTTCAAATCCGTGTTGGGCTTACTGTCGCTTTGTAAAAGGGCCCCTTAGTGCACAGGGACCACTAGCATGGCAAGAGGCCCTCAATGGGGACATCTAGGGTTACCATATGGCTCCAGAAAAAGGAGGACACATTGATCCAGTCCGGGTTTTGCTTCTATTGAACGCAATGGAAGTAAAACCCAGACTGGCTCAATATGTCCTCCTTTTTCTGGAGCCATATGGTAACCCTAGGGACATCCCCACCTATTTCCAAACAGTGGATCTACTGAGTGCACAAATCTTAAATAAAGGAGGAAAAAAATTCATGCTGCTTTAAATAGCTGCCGTATCTTCAGCCTGCTCATCTTCAACCTGATGAGGACTAGGTACTAAAAAATGAATTATTTCCAATGATTGTGACTTTATAAGGACTGGGTTGCGGCTGAACTGGAAGTTCATAATTTCTGCTTCCTTATCTCCTGATCATTATTTTGCATTCCATATTAGAAGAGCGACTTTCAGGTTCCTGTCTAACAGTTGCTAGCAGAGGTTGCATGGATGAAACAAAAAGGAGCACTGCTATCATATAACTATGTTCTACAAGGAGACAGCATGTGCGTTAATGCTTACATATACATAGAACCATGCAAACATATGTATGCATGCTATACATGTGATTTTTATATATGTACTTTTGTTCGCCGCCCTGGATAAGGGCGGGTTATGAGTAATCAATCCAATCCAATCTTCCAGGTTCTACATATTTACTTGTTTAAATATCACAAACAGGAAGAAGCCTCTATAAAAGTCCAGCAGAAATAATAGAGGATGACGCAAATGATGACCAACCAAGGAGATGAATTTCAAAGTTCTTTATTGAAAACATAAGAAAATATGGACCCAGCATGGTCTGTGTTTCGGTGGACACAGCCGCCTGCCTCAGGGGTCACTGTCAAATCAAACAAAGTGTGCCTGGTGCAGGAGTGCAGCACAACTTACTGGTTCAAACGGCTTGCTGTCTGGCAAATCGATGATTGGAAAGCAATGTAGCCAACTTGGGCTTACTTTGTTTGATTTGACTGCCAGAGTTTGATTGGGACCCCTGAGGCAGGCGGTTGTCTGCGCTTAAACATGGACCATGTCGGGTCCATATTTTCTGGTGCTTTCAATAAAGAAATTTGAAATTCATCTCCCTGGTTGGTTGTCGTCATTTGGGTCGCCTTCTACCACATAGTAACATAGTAAGCATAGTAAATGACAGCAGATAAAGACCTGTATGATCCATCCAGTCTGCCCAACAAGCTAAACTCATTTTACATGGTATGTGATAAATTGTATGTGAAAAAATACTTCCTGACATTACTCCTGAGTCTGCCCTCCTTCAACCTCAATTCATGTCCTCTAGTTCTAATTCTTGATTCTTGTTTAAATATCACCAAGTTGAGCTAACAGCCCCAGCTTATAGAAACTGGATCACTCAGCTGACCCGTGCATTCCTTGCCCATGATATCATCAGCCAGGACCAGTTTGTGGTCCAATGAGGATTTCAGCAAGCAAAGCACAGCTGAAGCCGAACAATCCATATTAAAGTATCCAACCAGAAAAGTTTCATGTCATGTTGTTTCCTGTCTCATTTCTGGCAATGTTTGTTTTATTTGTGAATGTGGTTTTTTTTTTTCTTTATGTCTCACAGGAGCAATGTTGTTAAATGTGTGCACATTATTTTGGAACAGTGCACACACTCCTCTGGATGCTATTCAAAATGATCTAACCGGCCAGAAATGACTAGTTAAATTGCTTGTTCAGGGCTATTCACAAATGTTAAGCGGCAGTTAACTGGTTATCGCCACTAGAAATTAGCAGTTAGTGCCTAAGTGAAAATTGGCTATTCTGGGGTTGTTCCAGGGGCGGAGTCAGCAGTTGGCCAGTTAAGTGCCAATATTCTGCACTTAACCAGCCAGGGTAACCACATAAAACCCAGTCCTATCTTTATGTGGTAACCCATGGCCGCTTAAGTTTCAAATATTGACTTAACTGGCTATGCACTTAGACAGGTCCGCATTAACTGGATATTCAATGTCGAAACCCTGACGTGACCTGGCATTGAATATCCAGAATTAACACTGGTGGTGGTCAGCAAAACACTGGCTTAATATTGACCCCTGTGTGCTTTCTTCTCATTTTTGTTTGCCAGTGACAGAAAATGGCATGGGATATGAACATGAATGAACAGCCCTATTCTATATTCCTTATGCAGTAACAGATGACAGAGTAATCGGTTTGTTTAGAACGCTAAGCCTGTATAAAGTCACACAGAATACACAAACTTAAAACCTTCATAAAGCAACTTTGAGCATCTAGTAGAGATTAGATTGTAAGGGCCTGGTTATTTGTCCAGGTGTTCACCTATGGCTAGAGAGAAATAGTGAAGTATTTTAATTTGTACCTGTTTGATAGGGTTATATGCTCTCTGTTGGCTAGTAGGCATATGGGTTTGCTAGGCTCTTATATATGTTGTTATAGGCTTAGAAGGAGGTATATGATGCATTGGGGGGTATAGGTGATGTTAGTTCTGGGTTTGAGTGAATTTATGAAGAATGTAATTTTGAACTTTAACTACTAGGACCTTTTTGGAATAGCAATGAGTCAAATGATGATAAACAAATGTTTTATATATTTATTACAATCAATTGAAGATGTTTTTCAGGCCAGATGAAACATCCAATCGCATTCTATGAGCTCAGATGAGGTCATAATAAACCTAACCAGAAGGCATTCTGGGAAAAGAAATAAGATCCCTCGCCCAAGAGATATAGCCTAAACTCATTCTATTTAAAAGTTATCTATCAAGGCATCTTTCTTACCACACATACTTTTACCAGAAAGTTTAAGGTAAAAGAAAAATGACTTTAATACGTGAAATTCTCTCCCTTTTCTCCCTAAGGACTATTGCCTTTGTAGAGCAAAGGGCATCACATCTCCAGTACAGCAGTAGGAACCTTAAGGGGTCAATATTCAAAGGAGTTGAACTGGACACGAGGAGTTTGGGCGGAACTACCACTTATGCAATCAGTGGCGATATTTGGTTTGCTAACCAGCTAAGTAAGTGGATAAAGTTAGGATAGCCAAAAGGATGTCCTTACTTTATCCATTCTGAATATTGGGCAGTGCTTGGTTAACTTGCTGTACTAACCCGAATATTCAATACTGAAGATCGGACATGCTTACGCTTACCACCGCGGGCTGAATATCGGACCCTAAATCTTTTTTTCACTCACATGTAAAACCCCTGAGCTTCATTTACAGCGCTGAGTGCTCCTTTTATTAAGCGGTGGTAAGCCCAACGTGGACTTACTGCTCGCTGTACAGGAAATACTGCCAGGCTACTGCAGCAGCCCGGTGGTACTTCGCACCCCTAGCATGCCAGTGTGTACCCGGTGGTAATTAGGCAGTGCTGTGAGCTGTCCAGTTACCAGTGGGTTAACGTGGGAGCCTTTACCACCACCTCAGTGGGTGGCAGTAAGGGCTCACCCCAAAATTGCCAAGCACCAAGTGCTTTACTTGCCACCCGGCCATTTCTTGTAGGAAGTCGAGACTTCTCTTTTACCAGCTGCGGTAAAAGAGGCCTTGATAAATACATTTTACATAATATAGCATTAAATATTCATTTGTTATACAAAGGAAAGGTAAATAACCTACATTATAAAAATATATTTATAGGCAAAATGTTTCTGTTTCCAATGATTAAAAATAAGATGTTTGGAATGACTACCTATCAATACCTATCGAGAAAGATCACTGCATCTTTCGAAGGTATTCAATTTTTTATTATCTGTTTCTGACAAATACATTTCGATATGGAAGAAATTTAAAAAAAGGGAAAGACAAGGTGTATCTTGCTGTAATTAAACATTTTCAGCCTTATTTGGAAATGGGTTATATATTTTTTTCTGCATCTCCAACTGAGCTTTCAGCAGAGAAGAAGGAGGTAAACCACCTCTTCTCTTTAGAGCAGAATAATCCAGCTCAGATCAGTTCCTGCTGAGAAATAAGAGAATCTGCTAATAGTATGCAGAAGTGAGACAGAGCAGGGATTTGAAAGGAAGAAATTGCATGGATCTCATTTATTTCAGCGTATATACTGTATATGCAGGTATAGGCAAATGCCAAGCAACTGCAGAATCTGTGGCAATCCATGAGGAAATCTCATTAGGCCGTGGACTACACATGGACTGTAATAACTAAGCTCCTTGGGGAAACAACTGAGGGATCAATATTCAAAGTGATTTAACTGGACAGAAACATCTGCTGACCATTTAAATAGGTTGTGCAAGGCTAGCCGCTGATATTCAGCAGCACTTAGGGGCCCTTTTACTAAGGCACGGTAAAAAGTGGCCTGCAGTAGTGTGGGCACGTGGTTTTGGTGCATGCAGGGCCATTTTTTTTACCACAGCTGGGAAAAAAGGCTTTTTATAATGGGGGCAGTAAATGGCTGCATGCTAGAATTTAAAGTAGTGCACGGCTATTTACTGCCTGAGTCCTTACCGCCACCCATTGACCTAGCATAAGGGCTCACGAGCTACACACGCAGTACTCAAGCAGCGTGCGCCAATGTGTCTGCGCTGATTACCGCCAAGAATGCCCCCTGCAGTAGAAAATAGAAACCTTTTCTGGAGATGGGAAGGCGGTAGAACTAGAGGACATGAAATGAGATTGAGGGGGGGGGGGGGGGCGGCAAACAAGAAAAATGTCAGGAAGTATTTTTTTTACAGAGAGAGAGTGATGGATACTTGGAATGCCCTCCCGCGGGAGGTGGTGGAGATGAAAACGGTAACGGAATTCAAACATGCGTGGGATAAACATAAAGGAATCCTGTTCAGAAGGAATGGATCCTCAGAAGCTTAACCGAGTTTGGGTGGCAGAGCCGGTGGTTGGGAGGCGGGGCTGGCGGTTGGGAGGCGGGGCTAGTACTGGGCAGACTTCTACGGTCTGTGCCCTGAAAATGGCCGATACAAATCGAGGTAAGGTATACACAAAAAGTAGCACATATGAGTTTATCTTGTTGGGCAGACTGGATGGACCGTGCAGGTCTTTTTCTGCCATCATCTACTATGTTACCATGGGAAACTGTGCTCACCAACTTCAAAATTACTGCTGGGTGGGTGCGCTAACTGGGCAGTAGTGTCAATTTGGCTTGCGCTACACGTGTGGCCACCCTACTGCCGCTTTGTAAAAGGGCCCCTTAACCATTTAATGCTGCTGAATGTCACCACTGACTGCTAAACTTTGTGGTGGTCCTAAATCTATGAGCATAACTTTTGAGCTCTTAAATTAAGATGAATTTTCAACAAAAAAACCACAGCTCCTTTTACTAAGGTGCGCTAATGGATTTAGTGCATGCTAATGATTAGTATGTGCTAAATGCTAAGAAGCCCATAGGTATAAAAGACTAGATTCTATATATCATGCCTGAAAATTGGCACCAAAGTGAAATACACCTACGTGTATTCTATAAAATACGCTTAAATTTAGGCGTTATAGAATAAGCCAAAATTTCTGCACCGTTTCTAGACTATGCTAAGTGTTATAGAATACACTTAAGACAGTTCTGTGTGTAAATTCTAATTAATGCCAATTAGTGTCAATAATTGCTTGTTAAGTGGCAATTATCAGTGTTGATTGGCTTGCACACAACTTTAGTAGCCATATATAGAATCCAGGAGAGAATGGGCTTCTTGGCATTTAGAGGCAGATTCCATATATGGCGCATAAAAAAATCTGCTTGGAAAACATTTCCGCCTAAGTGAATTCTATAAGATTTAGGCATGGTATATAGAATATGCTTAGTTGATATCCTAGCACCTAGAACTACATGCCTCCTTTTACACCAACCTTTTGAACAGTGTGCTTTAGAATTTAGGCACAGTTCATTACAGAATACTGTGAGGAGGCAGGGAACTACAAGGTCCAGAATGCACTGCAGCAGCAAGGGAATCAGAGTCATGGGGAGGACTCTAGGCAGGAGAGTGAGAAGCCAGCAGTTGATTGGGAAATTGAACCAGGTGTGAGAGTGTTGCAGGCAGCTTTATTAAGAGAGTGGTGGAAAGCTGTAGGAGGGAGATGGAAACACTGGGGAAGCTCTCTCTGGAAAAGGTGACAGCTCTGAGAAGGAAAGTAAATTCTTTTGTTTGACTGTTTGAGTTTGAGGAACTGTCTTAAGTTTAAGAAGGGTTTAAGTAGCAGGCTCGGAGTAAAGTGCCTTTTTGCTATGTTTGACTTGAAGAAATGTTTATGTTAAATAAGAAGAAATGTTGATGTTAAAGAAGAAATAAGCCATGAGGAGTATGTTAAATGGCCATTAATAAAACCCTTAATTATAAGAAGCCTGGTGTTGATGAGCGGTTTGTGAAGGGAGAAGAGGAGGCAGGAAGCTCCCCAGTGTTTGAGACAGAATCCTGTGAGTTACCCAGAAGGCTAGAGCCCAGCAGTGACCGTGTATGTGGAGGAAGCTAAGCAGGGTCAGTCCTGGCCAGAGTCTGGAAGAGTGACCAGCTCACAATACACTGAGTTATGCACATAAATTCTAATCATTGCTCATTATGTTAAGTGCTGTTAAAAACACTGATTGGCTTGTTAAGCCAATTAAGGTACGCATGTTGTTATGGAATATTTCAGCGTGGAATGCTGGGGGCGATATATAGAAGTCAGCAGTTAGTGTGTGCTAATGAGTAGGGCACGCTAAATTCATTAGCGCACCTTAGTGAAAAAGGACCTCAGTTTTCAGTTGAAAATTCATCTTAATTTAAGAGCTTAATATGCTCATAAAATTAGGACCAGCACTCATTTGTCTAGAATTATAGGACTAATTTTCATATGAGCTTGGTGCTTAAAATCAGTTCTAAGATCATAACATTTTTTTCCCCATCCTAAATCCACCCCTGTTACCAGACACTATTTATTTTCTTAACTTTAAGGGGTTGATATTGAAAGAAACAATTCAGGGCTCTGCTGGTATTTGGCGGCACTTAACTGGTTAGTTTAGTTGACTATCGGCACAGAACTTAAAGCCAACCATTTTGTGGGCAGTCCAGGGTCGGAGTCAGCACTTAACCGCCTAAGTTAAGCAGCCAAATCGGACCACATAGAACTCAGTCCTATCTTTATGCGGTGTTGCTTAGGCAGTTAAGTGCTGAAAAGTGCATAAAAGATAGCCAGATGCATAAACCTGGATATTCGGTGCCGGTACCTGAACCAGGGCCGCCGAGAGGGGCGGGGCAGGGGGGACAAAATTCCCTGGGCCCGGGCCTTTAAGGGGGGCCCAGCGCTGCAGTCCCCAATCTCGCCCGCCCCTCGCCCTCCCAGCATCCTGTTTCCAACAGTGGCCAATCCAGGTCACAAATACCCAACAAGATCCCAAAAAAGTACAAAACATTTTATACTGCTTATCCCAGAAATAGTGGATTTTCCCCAAGTCCATTTAATAATGGCTACCTTTAGGAAGCCATCCAAACATTTTTTTAAACTCCGCTAAGCTAACCACCTTTACCACATTCTCTGGCAAGGAATTCCAGAGTTTAATTACACGTTAAGTGAAGAAACATTTTCTACGATTCGTTTTAAATTTACTACATGCCCCCTAGTCCTAGTATTTTTGGAAAGTGTAAACAGACGCTTCACATCTACCCATTCAACTCCACTCAAGATATTATAGACCTCTATTATATCTCCCCTGAGCCGTCCCTTTTCCAAGCTGAAGAGCCCTAGCTGCTTTAGCCTTTCCTCATAGGGAAGTCATCCCATCCCCATTATCATTTTCATTGCCCTTCTCTTTACCTTTTCTAATTCCACTATATCTTTTTTGAGATGTGGTCACCAGAATTCCATACAGTATTTGAGGTGTGGTCACACCATGGAATGAAACAAAGGCATAATAACATTCTCATTTTTGCTTTCTGTAACAAGAACTAATTTATACTTGGGGATATTGCTCCAGAGCACTCGCTAATATTTATAAGCTTTTAAGAGCATGTGTTCCGACCATGTGGTTTCACACAAAGGCTGTGCACATTTAACTTTAAAAATAATTTATTTCTACTACAGGTACTGTAAGAAATGTTATATATTTTAATTCTATTCTCCACCAATCACCTATTAAGGTGATGAGTACTCAAAATTGCAATGAATTAGAGGAATTAGATGCTATATTTATTGGATTACATTAACCTGCATTACCAGATTTTAAGAGCATAGGTACAGAACAGACCATATATTTAGCTTCAAAAGGGGTTTATTTATAATACAATTGCAGCGAGAGGTAATTCTTACAGAGAATCTGTATTTTTATATTGGTATATCTGATTCAGCATAATCAATAATTATGCTACATATATTTCAATAATCCTGACAATTAAACTGATATCATAACACTTTCCATTCCTTTTCTATTAATACCTAACATTCTATTTGCTTTTTCAGCCACCAATTCACACTGAGCAGAGGGTTTCAACGTATCAAAGATGACACCTAGATCCCTTTCTTGGTTGTTGACTCCTAATGTGGAACCTTGCATGATACAGCTATAGTTTGGGTTCCTCTTTCCCAAATGCATCATTTTGCACTTGCTCACATTAAATGTTATATGCCATTTAGATGCCCAGTCTCCCAGTCTCATAAGGTCCTCTTGCAACTTTGTGCCATCAGCAAATTTAATTACCTGCTTAAGTCCCACTGAGTACAATTTAAACAGGCAGGAGCCTTTCCTGTCCCCTTTCAATATTGACCCCTTAGACTGTAAGCGCTCTGGGGATGAAGAAATACGTACTGTACCTGAATGCAACTTGCCTTATACTGAGAAAAGTATGAGCTAAATCTAAGTAAAAAAAAAAAAAAGAAGAAGACAATCCCTCCAAATTAATGTTAAACTATTAAATTTGTAAAAAGGTTTAAAAAAAACTCAAATAAAATTCACATCAGGCTGCCATAAAACCTTAACAAATGCTCCAGTTTTATTTATAACCATTAAGAAAACTTCATTTGGAAAGAAATTGACTTTTATTACCTACACTGTTTTAAATGATTAATATTAATTTTATGCCTAAATTTCTTGGTAAATACAATTTGCCTTAGCACATAATTGCTTTTAGAATTGGGGGAAATAATTTTTCTCAGAGATATACCGTACTGTTTGCTATCTGGAGTCCGAATGCAGCCGGCTCTTGGGAATCTGTTTATTACAATGTGCTATGGTGGAACAGCTCCCTCTAGGAAATCTATTGGAAAAATTTGCAGCTAATCCCTCCGTATACTTTTTCACATATTGTTAGCAAAGCTCTGAATTTTACATTTAAATGGAAAAATATTGATGAATACAGATGACCTATTCTGGTCTAGGTATATTTTAATAACTGAAAAATATACACGCACAAACTATAATCTGCAAGAAGAGAAAATCCTATAAGTTGTCATCAGCCTAAGGTGAGCTAGAGCAGATGATCCCATCTCTCTTCTGTGAAGGCAGGAAGGGATTTTGGATTTAGCTCATGCCTTTCTCTGTAGGTACAGTAGTTATTTTCTATTCTATTCTTGTGATTTATAGTCTGCACTAATCTCATCAATAGATTCTAGGCAGATAATAAACCATAGACATTTAACCAGATACAAACATTTATCACAATTGTAGATTACAGTTTAGGCAACTGCATCATGACAACAATGAAAATAATATGTTTTTATACTTTTTGAAAAAGAAAATAAGGTGAAATTTTCCACCGAAAGATTATTCCACGGCTTAGTTCCCTGATATCCAAAAGAATTATCTACTACTACTACTACTACTATTTAGCATTTCTATAGCGCTACAAGGCGTACGCAGCGCTGCACAAACATAGAAGAAAGACAGTCCCTGCTCAAAGAGCTTACAATCAATTAATAATTTTAAATGAACAGATTTACTGAAGAAAAGTTTCAACAAAGAATGGTAACAGGAATATGTACGGGTAATTTGAAATGAGACAGAGTGAACCAAACCTTCTGGACCATATAAAGTTTTATATATTAATGTTACCAGAGGGTTTATAATCTATGTTTGTACCCGAGGCAATGGAGGGTTAAATGACATGGTCAATTGCTCAAGGAACCATTGTAGGATTTGAACTGGACTTCCATCTAGTGTCCTCTGACCAACCCAGGGGAACTTTTACAAAGGCACGCTCATGTTTTTAGCGCACTCTAAAATTGGGTGCACATTAAACGTTAGAGACGCCCATAGGAATGCATAGGCATCTCTTAACATTTAGCGCATGCCTGTTTTTAGCAAGTGCTAAAAATGTGACCGTTCCTTAGTAAAAGACCCTACCAGAGCGTTGGGGCAGTCCTGCAAAAAGGAAAGTCCTGACCAGTCCACAGCCAATACTAGAATAAACTTAGCTCAATCATACAGCCAGGACTGTCTTCCCTGCTCTGTATTATGAGTTTCTCAGTCGTATACCAGGAGGTAGAAGTTTATTCTGCTCCCCATTATGTTCATGAGGGATGAAACTGGCCCAACAGACCTTCAACCAATATTGCCTAACATTCCCCCTTTCTCGCTGCATACGCAGTCTTCCCTATATTTTCCAACTATTCCTTTTCATGAAGGAAATATCCTCTTTGTTTGGTCAAGAATATCACCAGATATTCACACAGTTTCTCTTCTAAAAATTTCTTGACTTAAAATGAGGTTACAAGTACAAAGTAGACATTTTCAGATAATAGAACTAGAACTTCCATACAACCACACAAGAATCATCAGTCTTGATAGATGTAGTCCATATCACAAAATGTAGTGCACATACCAAAGAAAACTGGGTCACACGGTAGCCTCTAAGGTATATACTTCCTTTTAAGGTACAATCTGTCTCTAGTGGGCTCACAACCTAAGGGCCTCTTTTACAAAGCTGTGATAGTGGCTTCTGGTGCAGTAATGTCGAAAAAGCCCATTCACTGCTAGCATGGCTTGATAAAAGAGGCCCTAAGTCTTGTATTCAATCCTCATCCTCCTCGACCTATCCGCCGCTTTTGACACTGTCAATCACAACCTACTTCTTGACACACTGTCCTCCTTTGGGTTCCAGGGCTCTGTCCTCTCCTGGTTCTCCTCTTATCTCTCCCATCGTACCTTCAGAGTACACTCTCATGGCTCATCCTCCTCCCCTATCCCGCTCTCTGTTGGAGTTCCCCAGGGATCTGTCCTTGGGCCCCTTCTTTTTTCAATCTACACCTCTTCCTTAGGCTCCCTAATCTCTTCTCATGGTTTCCACTATCATCTTTATGCTGACGACACCCAGCTTTATCTCTCCACACCAGAAATCACTGTGGAAACCCAGGCCAAAGTACTGGCCTGCTTATCCGGCATTGCTGCCTGGATGTCCAACCGTCACCTGAAACTAAACATGGCCTAGACGGAACTTATTGTGTTCCCACCCAAACCCACTTCTCCTCTCCCTTCACTCTCTATCTCAATTGATAACACCCTCATCGTCCCCGTCTCATCTGCCCGCAACCTTGGTGTCATCTTCGACTCCTCCCTCTCCTTCTCTGCGCATATCCAGCAGATCGCCAAGACCTGTCGCTTCTTCCTCTATAACATTAGCAAAATTCGCCCCCTCCTCTCCAAGCACACCACTCGAACTCTCATCCACTCTCTCATTACCTCTCGCCTTGACTACTGCAACCTACTCCTCACCGGCCTCCCACTTAGCCATCTATCTCCCCTTCAGTCCATCCAGAACTCAGCCGCACGTCTTATCTTCCGCCTCAACCGATATACTCATATCACCCCTCTCCTCAAGTCACTTCACTGGCTTCCGATCAGATACCGCATACAGTTCAAGCTTCTCCTACTCACCTACAAATGCACTCGATCTGCAGCCCCTCCTTACCTCTCTACTCTCATCTCCCCTTATGCCCCCACCCGTAACCTCCGCTCTCTAGACAAATCCCTCCTTTCAGTACCCTTCTCCACCACCGCCAACTCTAGGCTTCGCCCTTTCTGCCTCGTTCACCCCATGCTTGGAACAAACTCCCTGAGCCCATACGCCGGGCCACCTCCCTACCCATCTTCAAATCATTGCTCAAAGCCCACCTCTTCAATGTCGCCTTCGGCACCTAATCACTACACCTCTTCTCAGGAAATCTTAACTACCCCAACTTGACATTTCGTCCTTTAGATTGTAAGCTCTTCTGAGCAGGGACTGTCCTTAATTGTTAATTTATACAGCGCTGTGTAACCCTAGTAGCGCTCTGGAAATGTTAAGTAGTAGTAGTAGTTGTACCTGTGGTAATGGAAAATTAAGTGACATGCTTAAGCTCACAAGGAGTCACAGTTGGAAATGAACCTAGTTCCCCTGGCTCTTAGCTCACTGTACTAACCATGAGGCATCTCCTCGACTCAAAACTGGTAGATGATTCAGAGAAATCCCCTATCATCGGTGATACTATTTCTTTAATGTGTTTTGGAATTTTGTTGTCTGGTCATAAACTCTATTAACTTCACATTGGTATCAGAATTGTGAGGCTAGCTTATAGCCCTGCATAACTTATTTAAATTGGAGTTCATGGGGTTATTGAATAATACATAGGATGGATGTGGGGTTTACCATTAATGTGTTAAGTCTGGGGTCTTCTATTCTTATAGAGACTATAGGAAGTAATACCCAAAGATTTCCAACATGAGGACTTCCAATCATATGCAGAAGATCCCTCTGTGCAGTAACCTATAGCATTACCACTGACCACTGTACCACATTTCTGGGTCACTCCAAAGTTAAACCATTCTTTTGTATCTTGTAACAAGCCTTTACATACAAAACATGCTGTTTCCTTGCAGCAGAGATTAGATTTAGTGTTAGTTGGAAAACAGTTCAAAGTACATGAAATTAGTCACTGGACATGAATAATTCCAAGCAAGGATAATCCCATTTCCACTGTGGTTTCAGAGATACTCATGGGACATGTCGGAAATGAAGTAAAGGAGATGTCGCTGCATATGAGAGCACAATGGGGTCATTCTAAGGATGGTGTGTCAGGACAGAGGGGATTTCTGCACAATCATCTCTTCTCTACTCAAGCAACTTCAACAATTTGAGTCTTACCTAGCTGTAGTTAGGAAAAAATGCACACTTCTATGCCTTTCCACCCCTTAGTCAGGAACAGCACAGCTGAATCTCATTTGTAAGGCTTTCCAACTCCAAGCCTCATCTTTGGCAACCCTTAGGACAATACTTCAAGATCTAAAGACTGAGAGATCCCACACAACTAGTTAAGCACTGCTGAATATCAGCAGATATGCCTACACATACAATTTAACTGGCCAGGAGCCTCTCTTGGCTGGTTCGATCACTTTGAATACCAACCCCAGAGTTATCAAGAAACCAAGTCTGGGCTAAAATCCTTCTCCTAGAAATGGATAGCTTGGTAGACACACTGTGCTCTTAGATGTGCCGGGTCTTAGAAGATAAAATGCTCAATATTCAAAAGGATGTATTCTCCTAACTTGGCCCTTTGAAAATTTACTAGGGCTGAGTGCCTAAATTTATACTAAAAATTTCCCTAAACTCTTAGGGGTAGATATTCAGCTGGCGGAAGGAAGCATTCTTTTAGCCGCCGCCGCCAGAGTTATCCCCAGCATCGAATATCAGGTTTATGCAGTTAGCTATCTCTGATGTGGTTAAGTGCAATATTCAATGCTTAACCACCTAAGTGACACTGTATAAGGAGAGGGCTGAGTTTTATGCAGTCCAATTTGGCCACTTAACTTAGATGGTGAAGTACTGAATATCGGCACTTAACCGCATAAGTGCTGACTCCGCCCCTGGACCGCCCACAAAATAGCTTTAAGTTCTGTGCTGGTATTCAGCGGCACTAACCAGTAAAAGGGCCCCTTAGTGCGCCCTAATCGTTAGCGTGCACTAAATGGGTTTCTTAGCAGTTAGTGCACCTTAGTAAATGGACCCCTTAAGCTCCTAAGATTGGCTGAAAATAGAGCATAAATTTAGGAGCTCAGTTTAAAAAAAAATATTGACTCCAAATTAGTTATTGGCACATTTTTTATGAAGACTTCTTGTCTTCCATGTACATGTGCATATGGACTATTAAACAACAAACAGGTTTTGTCCATGCAGCCATTTTTCAATGTCCATTAGTAGTGAAGTCCCTCAATGAAATAAAACATTTTAGGGAACATATTCAAAGGGGCTTATAGAATCTGGGGCAGCTACTAAATGATTAAATTCCCCCATCTGAGGAAGGAAGGAGCAAGGAGAGAGTGAAGATGTCCCAGAGAGCTACATATATAGCAGCAATTTAGCTGCCTTCTGTACAGTTAAACAGTATAAGTTAGGACAGAAAAAATGCTATTCTAACATTTAGGCAAGTTCCCTTTTTGCATACGCAGTTTAATCGAATGAGCCAATTAGTCCTAGTAATTGGGTTTTTAACAAGCAATTATTAGCACTAATTAGATTTAATTGAGACTTACCCATGTAAAGTTAGGCACAGGATCCGCACCTGAAATTTATTCGTGGTCCAAAAAAGGGTTGAGGAAATGGGGGTGTCATGGGAGTTTTGGGGTAGATCAGGTGTGTGGTTTTGAATTACATGTGTTATTGTACAATAACTGTGCTCAGCATAAATTTAGGTGCAAGTGGCCTTACTTACATTTACATGCGATCTCTCCGCTTAAGCATTAATTCTATAAACCATGCCAAATTTTAGGTCTGGCTTATAGAATGCTGCTTACAGGGGTTTTTTAGGCACCATATATAAAATCTAGCCCTGTGTGCATAACTGTTCAGAATACTAGCACTTTCGCCGCTAAACCTACACCTAGGTAAGTGGAAGTAAGACCAATGCCGGTCACTATAGCCTGGGTCTCGTAAATGGCAAAAAACAGATCAGGATCGAGACTAGAATGGGCTTCGATGGCAACTCTAGTAGTTAGGAAGTAGGACTGGTGCCAGGCATGCTTATATGGTCGGTGCCCCAAAATTGGTAGCGAGAGATCGAGATTAATTATACCAGTGTTTAATCATGAAGAAGTGAAACCTGTGCAGAGTGCCAGATTCAACTCTGGCCACACTGTTGGGCAGACTGGATGGACTTTGCAGGTCTTTGCTGACATTTAACTATGTAAGTGTTATTAGGGCACATACAGATTTATTTATTTTTATATAATACCTTTCAAAAAAACAGTATCAAAGCAGTTTACAGTACTTTATTACAGATGAACAAAACCCAAAATTTACAAATGGCACATTCAATTTTAAAAGTACACAGCACAAAAGAAAACAAAGAACGGGAAAAGCAATCGCATAGTAACATTTATCTGGTTAACAGCGATTAGTGGCTCACATAAGGGTTAATAAATTCTTAAGATAAGGCACAATAAGAATAACAGATACTTAGTACAGTTGTGAAAGGGGCCAACCCCAATATCATTCAACCTAGTTGAAAAGCTTGTTTAAAAAGCCATGTTTTTACACCTATCTTAGGGCTCTGCTTACTAAGGGCATGCTAGCGTTTTTAGTGTGCACTAATTATTAGCATGTGCTAAACGCTAAGTTGCCCATAGAAATATAGCGTTTAGCATATGCTAATTTTAGCGCATGCTAAAAATGCTAGCACACCTTAGTAAACAGGTCCCTTAAAGTCTTTGTAGAAGGACTCTAATCGGAGTTCCTGCAGAAGAGAGGTCCATAGCAGAAGGGGTATATAGCTACAGGCTATTTGGCACAATGAATCCAACCAAAGTTTGGTGTGATGAAGGACCTCTAATAGGTTCTGATGGGATGAATCTGAAGACTTGTAGTAGGCTGATAAGGGAGGAGGAGAAAATGTAGGTAAGTAGAAACACTTGTATGAATGGCTCAGTGAGCCAACTTTAATATTTTAAATTTTAGTCTGAATAGAATGTAGCAGGGCTGCTGGTAACTTACAGAATACTGGGTTACAAGTGTCCCCGCCACATTTAGGTGCTCACATTTACACCAGATCTATGGCTGATGTGATTGAGGGCTCATAAATGTGTGCCGATGCCGGGTTACACCTCTATAATATAATGGATTCTGGGTGCCCAGGTGCTATTATAGAGTAGGTTCTCACTGTAGCTTCTCATTAGAGAGCTGCACGGGAACGGGGATAGCGGGAACCCTCTAGGACTGCGGGGATCCCACAGGGATGGGCCCGGATCCTGCGGGGTTCCCACTGAGTGGAGCAGAATGGAACGGAGGAGCGAAGGGGAAACAGAGACTACCCTGTCTTCAGCTCCCTCCCTCCCTCCCATTCACCTCTCCTCCAGCCCTGGATGGCCTCCCCACACATACCTCACATCACCTTGTGGTCTAGTGGCTTGCTTCAGGGCAGGAAAGGTCCCCACACTTCCCTGCCCACTGCCACTGATCCATTCACCGGCGCCGCCACTTAAGATCGCTACCGAGACTTCAAGCGGCTTACCGGTATGTAATTTCATCCTTGGAACAGTTTTCAAAAATTGGCATCACATTGGTCACATTACAATATTCAGGTACTATGGATGATTTTAACAACAGGTTACATATTACTAAGAGTAGATCAGCAATTTCATGCTTGAGTTCTTTGAGTACCTTTGGATTTAAACCTTCTGGTACAGGTGATTTACTACTTTTTAATTTGTTGATTTGGCTCAGTATCCACCTTATAATTGAAAGAGAAAAACGCCTAGATTTCGACCCAAATCGGGAGATAGACGTTTATCTCACAAAAACGAATAAATCGGTATAATGGAAAGCCGATTTTGGACGTTTTCAACTGCACTCCATCGCAGAAGCGTACAAAGTTGACGGGGGCATGTCGGAGGCGTGGCGAAGGTGGAACTGGGGCGTGGTTATCGGCCGAGGAGAGATGGGCGCCTTTCGTCGATAATGGAAAAAAAAGTATGCGTTTGTAGCTAGAATTTAGGGCACTTTTCCTGGACCCTGTTTTTTCACGAATAAGGCCCCAAAAAGTGCCCTAAATGACTAGATTACTACCAGAGGGAATCGGGGATGACCTCCCCTGACTCCCCCAGTGGTCACTAACCCCCTCCCACCGCAAAAAATGATGTTTCACAACTTTTTATTTTCACCCTCAAATGTCATACCCACCTCCCTGGCAGCAGTATGCAGGTCCCTGGAGCAGGGAGTGCAGTGGACTTCAGGCAGGTGGACCCAGGCCCATCCCCCCCTACCTGTTACAATTGTGCTGCTTAATGCTTAGTCGTCCAACCCCCCCAAACCCACTGTACCCACATGTAGGTGCCCCCCTTCACCCCTTAGGGCTATAGTAATGGTGTAGACTTGTGGGCAGTGGGTTTTGAGGGGGTTTGGGGGGCTCAACACACAAGGGAAGGGTGCTATGCACCTGGGAGCTCTTTTACCTTTTTTTTTGTTTTTGTAAAAGTGCCCCCTAGGGTGCCCGGTTGGTGTCCTGGCATGTGAGGGGGACCAGTGCACTACGAATCCTGGCCCCTCCCACGAACAAATGCCTTGGATTTATTCGTTTTTGAGCTGGGCGCTTTCATTTTCCATTATCACTAAAAAACAAAAACGCCCAGCTCACAAATTGTCGAATAAAACATGGACGTCTATTTTTTTCGAAAATACGGTTTGGTCCGCCCCTTCACGGACCCGTTCTCGGAGATAAACGCCCATGGAGATAGACGTTTTCGTTCAATTATGCCCCTCCACGTCTTCCAGGTTCACTGAGATTTCTTTCAGTTCTTCCACATCATCACCCTTGAAAATCATTTCCGGTACAGGCAGATCTCTTATATCTTCTTCCGTAAAGACTGTAAATAATGAATACTCTATTTTTATAATCCTTGGTTGTAGAGTTAGTTTTTTCTATTATTTAGGGTGAGGTGAGCTTGGATCTAAGGATTTGCTTCTGACACTTTACTTACTATGTCTGGTATTAGCAGACACCTATTCCTGTTAGAATTTATGCTACATGTCAGGTACCCCAATAACACCACAAAAAGCGTTGTATCTGTATGCCCATATACATACTATCTTTCCCTTCCCATTTTGGGGCACAGACTGTAGAGGTCTGCCCAGCACTGGTCCTCCTTCCCAGCTCCAGATCTGCCCTTGAGTCAGAGCTGACTCTGATGATCAAACAATGAGGAACCCCCAACCCTGTGGTTTTCTTTGCATGAAACAGAAGGTAAAATGACTTGCCCAAGGCCACAACAATCCACTGTGGGATTTGAACCTAGGTGTTCTGGTTCCAAGCTCTGTGATTTACCAATTAGGCCACTCCTCCATTCTGACTCTCTATATAGCAGTGCTGAATGTACATATTCTTTTAAACACTGGCTGATGTAAAAAAAAAACCTTTTATTGCCAATCAATATTGACCACACTGTAGTCTTAATTGCATTGATAACACTTTATACCTGCTAGTTTTGCTACTATACCTATCTTGAAGTGGGTCTTTGTCCAGCAAGTCTTAAGAAATGAACAGTTTCTTTGTCTTGAATTCAAGGTAAAAATATGATAAACAAGAAAACAGTAAGTCAATGAATGTGATACTTGAACCCAGCTGCAACAGATATCAAATATTGTTCCAAGATCTGGTCATTCTTGAACGATGGCCTGTAGTGGAGTGTGTAATAAGTGTAGCAAGAGGGTTTACATAAGATTTAGGGGTCCCACTTTTGGACACCCTAGTCTTACTCAGATATGTGTATATCTCAAATACTGTAACCTGCAGTGAGGTCTACTATGGCAGCTGAGAAAAGTATGTGGCATTAGAAGAGATGCCCACAGAACTGCTGGAGCTGAGGGAAGAAGCTATGAAAATTAGTGGGTGAGAGGGAAAGAGTGAGTGCTATGTACATACAAGTTCACCTAAAAGGGGGAACAACATTTTCAGATACTATATGGATTTCATCTTGAAACCAGGGAAGGGTGGTTGCCATTGAACCAAGCAGGACTCACAAGGAAGGTCAGATGTAGACAAAGGTTAGCATGAGATTTTAAAGGCATAACATTCAGGATATGGGAGGTGGATGGAATAAAACCAATTAACCATAAACATGGAAGTGAGAAACACAGAACAGGAAGATGAAATTGTGCTATATGGGTATGTCAAAGACCCTAGATTACCTTTCATAATTGCCTATGGGCATTCTAAGATCTCCAGCTGCAAGATGACAAGCAACCTGTGCCCTTTTTGCCCTTTTTGCTTTCAGAAGCAGAAACTTGGATGTTACCCAGGGGGTATTAATTACAGCTGATTGTCTTTAGTCAGACTGCTTGCTCTTAGAACTGATAGCTACAAAAGCCCCTAATAACTCCCTTTGAGAAATGGTCCTTAAGCACTCTTTAACACAGTTTCCTAAGTAAACAGAGAAGGCTGTGACTCCATGGACGACGAGCCCATGCCTTCAAGTAAACACAGTCACACAGGGGTTAAAGGTAAAAGGAAAATATTTATTTACATTCAGAGCAATGTATAACCTGTTCTCTCCATAGGTCAGGGATAAATATCTATACATAGTCACTTCTTGCAGTCACAAGCTGTCTCTCCCCTGTAGGCCCATGGCATACTCTTGGTCACCCCCTCCACCAGACAACCCAACTACTTTGTCTCTTCATGGAATCCTCATTGTTCCACTTTCACTGACTTCCCAAGTCATACTGTCTGCCAGGTTGTAAGACAAATTTGTCCTACCTCAATCCTCTTCTGCTCTGTCACTTAAGGGTAGCACTCCTTGCTAAGGCCACTCTTCTTCCCCGGGCTCTTCCCAGCCACTGTAGCCCTGCTTGCCACACCCTTGGAATCCTCTGTCCAGCCCTCTCTGACCTGTTCCAACCTCAGGGCATTTAACTCCAGCCTGATCTGATCTCCACCCCTCTGCCTCAGCCTGGGCAGTCCAGCACCACTTGTTGTAAGGTGGTGAACTTCACCATCAGTGAGGGAATGCTTTTCACTATAACACCCACTCCCTCACACTCAGAAACATGTTTTAAGCCTATTTTTGGGTGAGAAAGACGGTTTGTGAGACAGAGGGATGTGGGTGTTTGCTCTAATAATGTTTCTGGTTTGTGAATTATTCACACAAAATATGAAAGAAGGAGGTGTTTCTTTTTGGATCCTGATATACACAAAGATCAGAGGTGGAAAGTAATTAGATAAGTTAATTTTAAATAATTATTTCCATGCTTCCTTTTCATATTTTCAGGGCTGCTGAGAGGAGGGCCGGGGGGGGGGGGGGGGGGCAAAATTCCCTGGGTGCTGGGATCTCTCTCTCTCTCCTGTACCTGATGGGACCCAAGTGATCGCGTCCCGACAGGAGTAGGAGAGAGGGAACTCTGGCACCGGACCCCCTTGGAGGCTGGGGAGGACCCAGAGCTTCCTCCAGCAGTGCTCTTCTGCCCATTGTGGAGCAGCTGCTTTTCCTCAGGTGCACATGCTCGGTTTTGAAAATGAGCATGCCCTGAGAGGATAGGCAGGGGCAGGCAGTCAGTACTGGAGGAAGAAGATGTCTTCTGCTGGCAGGGCCTGGGCAGCGATCGGAGGGGGGGGGGGGGGGCAGCAGCAGCCCTGCCCTGGGCCCAGTTCACTCTCTCGGCAGCCCTGCATATTTTGATCATCATGTTGCTCTACCCAGGAAGTTCATTCTTTGCCAGACAAAAGGCAGATGAGTTAGAAATGGGGCCAGAGTGCAAAAGGCAGAAACATGGTTATTGCTCAGCTCACCACTGTTTCTGTCCAACTTACACCACTCACAGGTACATACTAACAAGGGTGGCATGTTAGAGAAACAATACACCTTTATATTGATGTCAAAAACATAGGCCGCCAGGTTTCTTTTAAACTTGCTAGCACTCAGAGTTATGATATATGGCCAGGGTACCTTACGGTCTGACCAATCTTATTCAATGTGAGTTACAGTAGGTATTTTCTTGTCCCTGAAGAGCTCACAATCTAAGCTTGTACTTGAGGCACTGGAGGGTTAAGTGACTTACCCAAGACCACAAGGAGCAACAGAGGGATTTGAATATGTTTCCCTTATTATCAGCCCAGTGCTCTAACCAGTAGGTTACTCCTCCGCACAGTGACTTTACACCAGATAAACCAGTGGAAGGTAGTTTTATACCAGGGCACTTATGTAAATAAATGCCTTTTTATCATAAATCTCATACCCGCATGAATGTATTGTTATAAAATAGGCTGCTAGAATAATCTCTAGAAGCACACAAGATCTCTTACAAAGTTATGCCTACTCAAAGTTAAGTGTGTGCTCTGTTGTATACATGTATTTGATAAAATCTACACATATTTATTTATTTGTTGCATTTGTACCCCACATTTCCCCACCTATTTGCAGGCTCATCAAAGGCATTTGCCCAGTCGGTTGATAACAAATACAGGTTGTAAAGTGATCGTATGAGGTATAAGTGGAGGGTTGGAAGGGATGAAGATTGCGTGTTGTCCAGTACGATTATAGTCATGCCGTGTTGCTGGGTGAAGAGGTTACGTGGGTAGGGTTACCATATGGCTCCAGAAAAAGGAGGATGGATTGAGCCAGCCGGGTTTTACTTCCATTGCTTTCCATTGAAAGCAATGGAAGTAAAACCCGGCTGGCTCAATTACTTCCATTGAAATCAATGGAAGTAAAACCCGGCTGGCTCAATCCGTCCTCCTTTTTCTGGAGCCATATGGTAACCCTATACGTGGGGTCATTGGGGTAAGCCGTTTTGAAGAGGTTGGTTTTTAGTGATTTCTTGAAATAATTAAATAATAATAATTAAATAATTACCCCCAAAGTGACACATACTGAACCGCTTAAGATATCTGCTCCATTATACAATTAGGCCCTTCACAGCTCCACTCCAGCTTTTTCCAAATACTCAAAGGTTGCCTACTGGATCCAGATTCACAGGACAGGGTTGATCCAGTCCTGGGTTTACCTCGTATGCAGGGACTTGTTCTGATTTCCCCATTGCAGGCCCTAAGAAAAGCAAGACTACAAGGCCCTGCATGCGATAGGACTGGGTCAACCCTGTCAAATGAATCTGGATCCAGTTGGCAGCCTTACAAATGCTGTTCCCAAGAACACCTATGTATGGTCCATATGAAAGTACATGCACTCTTGTCAGCCTGACCCTGTATACTTGTTTGTGTGTATATATACCTGCAGAATCTTATAACAACCTTAGTTTAATTTCTTATTATTTGATACACTGCTAGATCTGAGTAACAGGTCACAGTGGTTGATAAACAATACAAGGAACCAGGAAAAGGAACTACAATATAAGAAAATGCTTTGCTTGAGGGGTTCTGTGTGTTTTCCTATTTCATTTCAGTGTACAATTGCTGATGTGCATTTACCTGCTTGAAACAAATGTTTGACTCAAGGAAAGATGGAAGCAGTTTGTCTTTCTGGCAGCTCTGTACACTCACCTCATTTTCTGTTTTTCTTATTTATATTGATGTGTACAGGAAATACAGCTTTATCCAGTTCAATTAATTGGTCTCTGTGTTCAATGAAACCACACTTAGAAATTCACCTTTGAGACTTCCGTTTTTTTCCTTGGTTTGCAGAACACTGTATCAATGACATTATGGTCAGAATACTGAGAGGAAATTTAAAACAAAACAGGACCTAAGACCGTAAAAGTTAAAATGACTCCACCTTGTATTAGTTTGTCCTTCTTGCTGTTGTGGTGTGATCATGCCATTCTTTGTATCATTTTTACTCTACTCTTGGTACCTTGAGCTATTGTGACCTCTGCTGCTGATACTATCTGCAAGTTTCATAAAATGTGATTGGAAAATCGCAAAGTCAGAGTCAAACATAAGGCATATTACTTCCTCTGTTGACTTTAAGGGGCCCTTTTACTAAGCTGTGGTAAAAAGGACTCTACACTAGTGGTGGGGGCTGTTTTTGATGCGTGCTGATGCCCTTTTTACCGCAGTGGGTAAAAAAGCCCGAAAAGAGACATGGTCATGCAGTAAGATTGTTCTTACCACGTGGACATGGAGAGGGGGGGGGGGAGCGCTTACCACCATCCATTGAGGTGATGGTAAGGGCTCCCATGCTAACCTGGTAGTAAACAAGTAGCGTGTGGCACTGCCTGATTACCACCAGGTAACATCCAGCGGAAATATTTTTTTGAATATTTTTGCTAGCACCGGAAATGCTGTGTTCTGGAGGTGGAACTACCCCTGGCATCCACATTGGGCTGGTGCTAACTCCAGACTGGTGTGTGGGGTGGTAAGCCCATGGTGTAAAAGGGTTGCTTAGTAAAAGGACCCCTAAGAGAAATGGCAATAAATGTCATAATTTGAGAAACAAAATGAATAGAATGGCTGGAAAATGAAATGAAATAGATACAAAACAATTTTTGTCTGTGCACACCCTTTGTTAATTTAACCCAAGGTATTGTCACTCTGCATGGATGCTGTGTGGTGCCTTATGTATTACGGCAATGAGGGGGAGGGAGAGGGAATGATTCCTAAGATGCAATACTACAGTATTGGCTCTGGGGAAAAATGATCTCTGATTCTAAGGCACAGTGATTCACTTGTGGTAAGAACAGTTAGCGTATCTGGGTTTAAAAAATATTTGGACAAGTTCCTGAAGGAAAAGTCTATAATCTGCTATTAAAGCCAGTACTTATCCCTGGGACTTGTAGCATGGAATGTTGCTACTATTTGGGATTCTGCCAGGTACTTATGATCTGAATTGGCTACTGCTGGAAGCAAGATACTGGGCTAGATGGACCATCATTCTGCTCCAGTATAGCTACTCTTATGTTCTTATGTCATTGGTTTTGTGAAAAAATGAACTCTAATAGAACAGAATGCCAAAATATGGTACTTGTGGAGGGGCATAATCGAACAGGGACACCCGTATTATTGAAACAAGATGGGCATCTATCTTTAGTTTTGATAATACGGTCGGGGACGCCCAAATCTCAACATTTAGGTCGACCTTAGAGATGGTCATCTTCGGTTTTTCGCGATAATGGAAACCGAGGACGCCCATCTCAAAAACGACCAAATCCAAGTCATTTGGTCATGGGAGGAGCCAGCATTCATAGTGCACTGGTCCCTCTGACATGCCAGGACACCAACCGGGCACCCTAGGGGGCACTGCAGTGGACTAACTGATGCACTAACTGAATGGAAAAGGCATGCAGTGGTCACTAACCACCTCCCATCCCGAAAAAAACAAAAGTTTTTAGAGTATGGGTGAAGGATGTCTTTCACTATGCCTCTGCGACGGCAGTTGAGGATGTCCTTCGCTATTTATTTAGATTTTGTTCACACCTTTTTCAGTAGTAGCTCAAGGTGAGTTACATTCAGGTACACTGGATATTTCTATGCCTCTGTCCCTGCAACGGCAGTTGAGGACGTCCAAAATGTGGATGTTCTGTGAGAAGGATGTCCATGCCTGCTATGCCTCCAAAACCCCCTTTATTTATTTGGATTTTGGATCCCAAGTAGCAACAGGGGGATTTGAACCGGCCACCTCTGGATTGCAAAACCAGTGCTATAACCACTAGGCCACTCCTTCATTCAACTCCACTCCCTTGAAATTTGGCCATCCCTGGGGGGGGGGGGGGGGGGGGGGGGGCAATTGAGGACCTCCAAAATTTTTGAAAGAAGGACATCCACGCCCTCGTTATGCCTCCGCTGACACACACATATACCTCCCCCCCAGGGACCTGCATACTGCCCCCCCCCCCCCACAGGAATGGCCAAATGTCAAGGGAGTGGAGTGGAGGAGTGGCCTAGTGATTAAAGCACTGGTCTTGCAATCCAGAGGTAGCCAGTTCAAATCCCACTGCTGCTACTTGTGATCCAAAATCCAAATAAATAAAGGGGGTGTCAGAGGCATAGCAGGCAGGGATGTCCTTCTCACAGAAACATCCAGGCATGGACATCCTTCTCACAAAGATCCACATTTTGGACATCTTCAACTGCCATCGCACAGACAGAGGCATATCAAAGGACGTCCTCAACTGCCGTTGCAGGGACGGAGGCATAGAAATATCCAGTGTACTTGAATGTAACTCACCTTGAGCTACTACTAAAAAAGGTGTGAGCAAAATCTAAATAAATAAATAGCAAAGGACGTCCTCAACTGCCGTCGCAGGGACAGAGGCTTAGCGAAGGAGGTCCTTAATCCCATACTCTAAAAACAAAAGTTTTTAAAGTTGTTTTTTTCAGGGTGGAAGGTGACCACTGGGGGAGTCAGGGGAGGTCATCCCCAATTCCCTCCGATGGTCATCTGGTCATTTAGGGCACATTTTTGTGGCTTGGTCATAAAAAAAAAAGGGACCAAGTAAAGTCGGCCAAGTGTTTGTCAGGGACGCCCTTCTTTTTTCCATTATTGCTTAAGGACGCCCCTCTGTTAGGCACGCCCCAGTCCCGCCTTCGCTATGCCTTCAACACGCTCCCAGGAACTTTGGTCGTCCCCGCGATGGGAAGCAGTTGGGGACGCCCAAAATCGGCTTTCAATTATGCCGATTTGGGCGACCCTGAGAGAAGGACGCCCACCTCCCAATTTGTGTCGGAAGATGGGTGTCCTTCCCTTTCGAAAATAAGCTGATCACCTTGATTCAGCTTTACTGACACTTATTTACCTATGAGTGCTGGACCTCAGGGATTTAGTTTCTGTGCCATTGTGTTCTTGGAACAATGCAGTCCAGATTTCTCTACCTCTGAGTCCTGCACTGAAACAATTAAACCCACTCCAGTGGATAAATTCTGCTTGAGTATCTCACCTCTGTTGCTCACATGAGCTCATCTCTGCTCACAAGGAAGTAAGTCTTAAGTACAGTAGTGAAGGCCTATTACACTACTTTAGACAGGCATTGTGGAAGCCAGTCTACCAGGAAAGCTCTCTCTAATATCTAGTGTCCATGGCAGTGTTACTGTATCTACACTCAGGGGAGCAGTTTCTGTTGTACTGATAATAAATGCATCTAACAGCTAATGTGGAATGGTACTATGCCTGCAAGAATTAATGCATCCAACTTTTATCTAGTCTATAAAACATAAAAGTGTCATGCTGAGTTAGACCAATAGCCTATCAATTCCAGCATCCTGTCTCCAACAGTGGCAATTTGGAAGCACCCAGCAGATCCCAATGGGAAGATTAATTCCATTGCTAACCCCCAGAAGTAAGAACTGGTGAACCAAAAAAGTCTTCTACTATTGTTGCTCATGTTTTCTGGCAACAAATTCCACTCAGTTATGCACTGAACAAAACAATATTTTCTTAAATTTGTTTCAAACATGTTGCCAGTAAAGTTCCTCAAATATCCCCTAATCCCAGTGCTAGTTCCACCCTGTTCATGATTCTATAAGCCTATGTCACATCCTCTGTCATTTTTGTACAAGCTGAAGAGCACTAACTCATTGAACTTTCTTCCTATAGAAGCCATTCCATCCCTATTCTGTTTGTTCTCATCATTCTCTTCTTTACTCCAGTGATTCTCCATCCCTAGCCAATTCCAGTTTTCAGTTCTTGGCTATCCTTTGACCACCAGTGCTCCATGAGGAATGTGTTCATGTATGTGTGTGTGATTGGGAGAGTGGCAGTTCCTATTGGTCCTTGGTCCAGCCCCTTCTCTGTACTCCATAATTCCTTTTTGTCTGCAAATTAAACCCTAGGAGAGGGTAAATTTCTAGCAAATAGTAATTAGTGTCCATTCTGTGGGCTTGAGAACCACCAGGGACTGGGAATGAATACAGCCTTGGGGGTTTCATGACTGTGCTTGTATACAATTGCTAGAAGCCTAAAAAATAAAATGGGAGAGTAGAGTATATAGCACTAAATGATGAGGTAGCTATAATAGGCATGAACACTACTAAACAAAAATGCAGTGAATCTAGTGTATAAATAAGGTAAATCAAATACAAATCTAATTAAGAACACTAGACCTAGCTAGGTCACAAATATATATATATATATATATATATATATATATATATATATATATATATACAGTGGGGGAAATAAGTATTTGATCCCTTGCTGATTTTGTAAGTTTGCCCACTGACAAAGACATGAGCAGCCCATAATTGAAGGGTAGGTTATTGGTAACAGTGAGAGATAGCACATCACAAATTAAATCCGGAAAATCACATTGTGGAAAGTATATGAATTTATTTGCATTCTGCAGAGGGAAATAAGTATTTAATCCCTCTGGCAAACAAGACCTAATACTTGGTGGCAAAACCCTTGTTGGCAAGCACAGCGGTCAGACGTCTTCTGTAGTTGATGATGAGGTTTGCACACATGTCAGGAGGAATTTTGGTCCACTCCTCTTTGCAGATCATCTCTAAATCATTAAGAGTTCTGGGCTGTCGCTTGGCAACTCGCAGCTTCAGCTCCCTCCATAAGTTTTCAATGGGATTAAGGTCTGGTGACTGGCTAGGCCACTCCATGACCCTAATGTGCTTCTTCCTGAGCCACTCCTTTGTTGCCTTGGCTGTATGTTTTGGGTCATTGTCGTGCTGGAAGACCCAGCCACGACCCATTTTAAGGCCCTGGCGGAGGGAAGGAGGTTGTCACTCAGAATTGTACGGTACATGGCCCCATCCATTCTCCCATTGATGCGGTGAAGTAGTCCTGTGCCCTTAGCAGAGAAACACCCCCAAAACATAACATTTCCACCTCCATGCTTGACAGTGGGACGGTGTTCTTTGGGTCATAGGCAGCATTTCTCTTCCTCCAAACACGGCGAGTTGAGTTCATGCCAAAGAGCTCAATTTTTGTCTCATCTGACCACAGCACCTTCTCCCAATCACTCTCGGCATCATCCAGGTGTTCACTGGCAAACTTCAGACGGGCCGTCACATGTGCCTTCCGGAGCAGGGGGACCTTGCGGGCACTGCAGGATTGCAATCCGTTATGTCGTAATGTGTTACCAATGGTTTTCGTGGTGACAGTGGTCCCAGCTGCCTTGAGATCATTGACAAGTTCCCCCCTTGTAGTTGTAGGCTGATTTCTAACCTTCCTCATGATCAAGGATACCCCACGAGGTGAGATTTTGCGTGGAGCCCCAGATCTTTGTCGATTGACAGTCATTTTGTACTTCTTCCATTTTCTTACTATGGCACCAACAGTTCTCTCCTTCTCGCCCAGCGTCTTACTGATGGTTTTGTAGCCCATTCCAGCCTTGTGCAGGTGGATGATCTTGTCCCTGACATCCTTAGACAGCTCCTTGCTCTTGGCCATTTTGTAGAGGTTAGAGTCTGACTGATTCACTGAGTCTGTGGACAGGTGTCTTTCATACAGGTGACCATTGCCGACAGCTGTCTGTCATGCAGGTAACGAGTTGATTGGAGCATCTACCTGGTCTGTAGGGGCCAGATCTCTTACTGGTTGGTGGGGGATCAAATACTTATTTCCCTCTGCAGAATGCAAATAAATTCATATACTTTCCACAATGTGATTTTCCGGATTTAATTTGTGATGTGCTATCTCTCACTGTTACCAATAACCTACCCTTCAATTATGGGCTGCTCATGTCTTTGTCAGTGGGCAAACTTACAAAATCAGCAAGGGATCAAATACTTATTTCCCCCACTGTATATATATATATATATTTTAGGAGAAAATCCCTCAGAAACCTGTCTGACTTAACAAAGTCTCAGGCTTGCAACTAGTGGCGTAGCCACAGGTGGGCCTGGGTGGGCCCGGGCCCACCCACTTAGAGCTCAGGCCCACCCAACAGTAGCACACGTTTAGCGCTAGCTGGTGGGGATTCCAAGCTCCGCCAGCTGAAGACTTCCCCCTGATGGTAACGAAAGCACTACTGTCCATGATACCAGCACCTGTGCATGCTCAGTTTTCAGCGCATACCTGCTGCAGACTGCCAAGGTAGAAAGAAGTATTTTCTGCCAGCTGAGATATATTCTTGGTGGTGGGGGAAGAGAACACTTGGTGCCCACTCACTTCTTGCCTAGGCCCACCCAAAATCTGTTGTCTGGCTACGCCCCTGCTTGCAACTGGTCCAATCAAGAGCCGTTGCCACGTTTCTATCATGGGGATTAACACTGGTTCTCCTTTTCTTTTCTTTTAAAGTGCTTGATGCTTGTGATTCAAAAATAGTTGTCTAAAGCATATCCCAAACACTTTACACTTTCATATCTTTATATCAATTAACGATTACAGCGATATTTAAAGTAACTCCTAGTTGCACATTCTTCCTAAAACGGGGATCTTCAGATTAATTTAGTCACCTCTAATCTGGGGAAAATCCAAGTGTTCTCATGGTGACATCCACTTCTTCATTGATCAGCCCGTATGCAATCTATTTCAGTTTTTTACTATTTTTTCGACTTTGATTTCTATTTCCTTTTATCTCACAATATGATATAACCAGTAGAAGATGTGAAGTGGCGAATTTTAGATCGTGTACAAATGGGTTGGGAAGGTGGGAATGCTGGTTCTTTATTAAACTATAAGGAGCAGAGATGGATTTTTAAACTCCATACGTTGCAACCTCAAGGACTGAATTTAGAGGTGGATTGGTGGTCCTTAATTTGATTGGTTGATGTATGAGCTGTGTAGTCCTATCAGATTCAGGATTTTACTATCAGCTGTAGCTTATTTAAATGCTAATTTTGGCGCAGGACGCCGCAGCCATTTTTCTCTATAAGCCTGAGTGAGCTCAGTGACGGTAAGATCTCAGCGTGATTAATGTTATAGAAACTGATAATTGTATATGTATATCTAAAAAGAATTATGCCTTTCTCTCCAGCATGCCTCTTCCCTGATGAAGACTATCGAAACCTGGCCATGTTGGCAGAGGTATGGACTGGGAGAAAACATCGCTGCTGAAAGTGATCTAAAAAGCTAAGTAGCATATTAAATACTGGTTATATGCATATTGTGAGATAAAAGGAAATAGAAATCGAAGTCGAAAAAATAGTAAAAAAACAGAAAATAGATTGCATACAGGCTGATCAATGAAGAAGTGGATGTCACCATGAGAACACTGGGATTTTCCCCAGATTAGAGGTGACTAATTTAATCTGAAGATCCCCATCTTAGGAAGAATGTGCAACTAGGAGTTACTTTAAATATCGCTGTGATCGTTAATTGATATAAAGATATGAAAGTGTAAAGTGTTTGGGATATGCTTTAGACTGCTATTGATTCAGTCCCCACACTAGAAGATACAGGTTCTTTGAACTTGTGTGATTCAAAAATAGCATTCATATCAAATCTCAAAATGCTAGATGCAAGCGCCAATGAAAACAACACTTAAGTCCAAATGCACCACCGTTTCACCCTCAAGTGGCTTCCTCAGGGACGAGTGTTGCTATCCAGGAGCAATATTCTAAGAAGAATGAGATTTAGTTAGCGTAATCTAAATAAATTTAAACAATGCGATCATAATAAAGCTTTGGGACACCTACATTCTAGTTGCTTTTCCTGAAGCAATAATGGCGCTACTACATCACAATCAGCTGTGAATGTGAAGGTAAAATCAAAAACATGATGAATTCAATCCTGATCTAATAGAATACATGCCAGTCTATTTTATTATTCAATCCTGATGGTTCCAATGAATTTAATGTATGCGTCCATCTTGCTTCACATCTCTGTAACATTAGTTTCTATTGCCCCCTCTTAAATTGCCCTGTATTTTGTCCAAAACACAACATCTAAGATCTTCAAATCTGTGCTTGAAATTGATGCAATGTTCTACGATTGATTCTTTAACATTCCGTCTAGCTATATTGGATCTATGTTCTAGCATCCTAATTTTTAAAGCTCTGGTGGTCATTCCTACATATAGTTTATCACAGGGACATTGTAAAACGTACACGACGTGATCTGATCTACAATTGGTGAAATGTCCTAAACGAAATTCTTGATTGTTTAACTTATCATTGAACTTCTTAGTTTCTAGGTGATGTTGCAAATCTGGCAAGTGGCCACATTTATAGTGGCCAACGATTTTACTTCTATTGCTATATACTTGGGGATCGCTGCAGGGCTGAGTTCTTCTTTTAAATTCTGCCCCTCACAAATGCAATCCGCAAATTGGCATAGTTGAATATACGATGGGTCCTGTATAATGTCCATCGTTTCCTAATCATCTTTGAAATTTCTGGGCTGGCTGAAGTATTTTCATAACCATGGTAAACAAGTTATCATTTTTTTCTTTCTGATAGGAACCTGCTAACAACAAGTCCCTGTTGTTGTACTTCGCCCTCTTGTATACTTTTTAACTGTATGTTTGGAATAGCCAAGAATCGGTCAACCTTTTGATAATTTCTTTGTTTGATGTTTGTAAGTAGTGAAGTCAGAACAAGTTCGTCTGTATCTTAACATTTGAGACAGAGGAAGGCTGTCCTTTAGTTGTATTGGATGACAGCTCATACGATGGAAGGAAAGTATTCCTGTCAGTGATTTTTTCATGCACTCTAGTCGAGAGAGAATCTTGTTGTAATCAATCACACATCAAGAAAATGAATGGTAGTCTCTGAATATTGATATGAAAACTGTATATTATCTCACAGCTGTTCAAACCAGTGTATGAATTTGATAATTCACTATTTGAGCCGCTCCAAATCATAACACGTCATCAATGTAAACCACCACTTGTGTATTTTACTACAAAAAGGAGAATTAATGATCCATTGTTTGTTCAAATGCATTCATGTACTAGATTAGCGACCTGAGGGAGCAAAACGTGGCCCCCATAGCGATTCCACTGGTTTTGTAAATAATAGCTATTGTGAAAAGAAAATAATTCTCTTTGATTGCCTATTCTAGCTAACTTCATGAGAAATTCAGTAGGGATGCAGGGTGCGGTCTACTCTGGAATCCAGATCATCACTGAGACTAAGTGCAATCTTCTTGTGGAATCGAAGTATACAATGACTTTATGTCTACTGTAACCATGTCACTAAGGACCGATTCATAATGGCTCCCCCTCTTGTTGGTTCCTGAACAGTTGTTCCAAGATATAGATTGGAAAGCTAACCATTACATTTTTATTTTTTATTTTATTTTTGTTACATTTGTACCCCGCGCTTCCCACTCATGGCAGGCTCATGAGCGACGTACATATTGTATATAGGTACTGATTTGTACCTGGGGCATGAAGTCACTTAAACCCTCCATTGCCCCAGGTACAAATTGTTGGATTATTTGTAGTAAATAATTAGCAGATTTTAGTACACACAGCGTCAGCTTAGAAATGTTAATTTCTTTCTTCATCTCTCTCTCATTCACCCCTGAATAATTCACTGCTGAGTCCTTTAAAGTTGAAGTAGAACAAAACATCTGTTTACCTCACAGTTTGTAGTTAGATTATAATCAGACAGGCTTATATATACTATTACTATACCTTTGTCTTATCAGCTCCTTCCATGTGCTTCAGATGGTAATGGTAGCTCACACCACCATAGATCCTCTCAGGTTAGGAGAGATCATGAGCTCCATGTGCTCCATGTGCGGCATGTGCTGCATCTGCTGCATCTAACCCCCCACAGGAAGTTGCATAGCTGTGTGACCTCTCTAAGTAATTCCATCAGAGGTCACAGAGTAATCACAGAGAAATAATAGGTGACAGGCAATGCATGTAAAATACAATTACATTCCAACAAACCCCTTCTCATGCATAACTGTCATGCAATTATTTATTCATACAAAGTCCAAGCTTTATACGCAGATTCACAAAATGTTCTCTGGGTAACGGTTTGGGTCATGATGTCAGCTGTCATCTCACTGGTGTGACAATAGTGTAGACTGATGACCCCTTCTTTCGCCAACTCTCGCACGTTATGGTATTTCGTTGCGATGTGCTTGGTGCGTGACTGAACCTTGTCATTCTGTGACAGTCGGATGCAGCTCTGATTATCTTCCATTATCTGGATTGGTCTCTTTTCAGCTATTCCAAATCCAGCATAAGTTTTTCAATCCACTCAGTTCTCTGCACTGCTTCCGATACGGCCACATATTCAGCTTCTGTAGAAGACAAACTCACAATACTTTGTTTATGACTGGCCCATGAAATTTGTACATTTCCATACATAAACACATATCCACTTGTGGATTTATAATCAGAATGATCCCCTGCCCAATCTGAATCACAGTAACATATTAGTTTTGGATTACTATTGGCTGAAATCTTTAATTTACAATCAATGGTACCCTTTAAATACCTTACCATCCTTTTAACTGCAGTCCAATCTGATTTGGTAGGTGAGCGACCCTTCTGCTCAAAATTCCTACTGCATTTGCTATATCAGCCCTGTATGTGGTAGCTAGATATAAAAGCTTACCTATGGCTGATCTATATTGGATGTTATCTGGTAAAGGTTCTCTTACTGTTCATCCTTCAGAAAATCAGTGATCATGGGAGTGCTTACAACTTGGGCATCTTGCATACCTAAACTTTCAATAAGCTCATTTATTTTCTGCTTCTGGCTTAGAAGATAAGAACCATCATTTTGTTCTCAATTTCTATACAAGATAGTATGACACATTACAAGTTCTTTTATCTCAACATTGAGGTTTAAACATTTTACAATGCCCTTGTATCTTGCTCACTTCGCTTGCAATGAGCAGCTCATCAACAAAAGCTAAATGTATGCATATTGTCCATTTGTGCACCTAGTGTACAAGCATTTATCTGCTTCACCTTGTTTTAAATCCTAAATTTGTCAATATTTCATGCAATTTTCATTCCACCATTCTGCACTTTGCTTAATCCATAAAGACCTTTGTTTAATTTACACACTAGCTGTCTTTGTTTTGTATTTATGAAACCTGTTGGTGTTCCATGTACAAGTCTTCAGTATATCTCCATGAAGAAATGCTGTTTTCACATCAATGTGGTTGACTTGCATGCCTTTTGAGACTGCAATGCTCAGAAGTGTTCTTATGTCGTGTGTTTCACTACAGGTGCAAACACTTCATCAAAATCTTCTCCATATTTTTGAAGATATCCTTTGCCACTAATCTTGCTTTATACCTTTCCACTTTTCCTGTGCATTCCTTTTTAACTTGAATACCCATTTGCATCCTATAGCTTTCTTGCCAGGAGGTAATTTTGCAAGAATCCAAGTATTATTTTTATCCAAAGCATCAATTTCTTCTTGTGCAGCTTTATGCCATTCAGCAGCTTCTTCTGCTGGCATTTTCTCAATCTCATCCCATGTTAAGGGCTCTTGAGCTTCTGCTGACTTTGTTAGGTAAGACAGTCTTGGGGGTGGAACACCTTTGTTTTCCCTGGATGAGCGTCTGACAACAGGTTGGTCGGACCTTTCCGCATCCTCTAAATCTGAGAGTCCTTCTCCAATTGATTCCCCTTCTCCAACTGTACTGTCTTCTTCAATGATCCTTTCGGTGTCTGTTTCCTCTGCCTGTTCCTCGTTAGATACAGATGAGTTGCTTTCAGACATCTGCCTTGGTATGGCATTTATATACACTGGCATGTCTATTATGGTTCTAGTTTCATATTCTGGATGATAAGGCCATCTGGGATAATCCAGCCTTTATCAACCCTTTTGTTTTCATCAAAATATGTAACATGTCTTATGCCAACAATGCCAGTTTTCAGATTCAAAATTCTATATCCTTTGTGTCCTGGAGCATAGCCAACGAAAATGCCCCTTTCTGTTGTGGAATCCAGCTTATGCCTTCTTTGCTTTGGTACATGAGCATATGCTGTACTTCCAAATGTTCTTATGTGTGACAGGTTTGGCTTCCTACCATGCCATGTCTCATTGTGGTGTGCGCTCAGCGCCTTTAGTTGGCATTCTGTTTTGTAGGTACACTGCTGTGAGAATTGCTTCCCCCCAATAGTCTTTTAGGGAGATTGCCTATCTGACAGCATACATCTGGTCATTTCCACAGTGACCTAAATTTTCTCTCTGCAACAGAATTTTGCTCTGGTGTATAAGCTACTGTTGTGATATGTTGAATGCCTTCTTGTTCTAGAAATGTGCGCATGCTTTGTGAAGTGAACTCACCACCATTGTCGGTCTGAAGAACCTTTGGTTTTCTTTCCAAATTTATTGCTCACCATGGCTACTATTTCTTCAGCATGTCTGTGACTTGACTTTTCTCTTCAGCAAATAGGCCCACAATATCTAGAGAAATCATCCAAGAATATTAGCACAAATCTGTTATTTCCCAATGATGGGATATTAAACGGTCCCAATAAGTCACTGTTATTAAGTCCAGCACTTTATTACTCCTATTTCCTGGTATGCAGGAAATGAGGGTCTCACACCTTTTTGAGTAACACAGTCTATGCATTTCTCCATTTTACCAGCATTCTTCCTTACTTGCGCCATATGTGAGGCTTCACCTAAATGTTCAGCTTATAAACATCATTATGCATAAAAGCTTCAGCATACACTTCATCATTTTAGAGATTGTGCACTTACTGTTTTCAAAATGAATCGCAAATCCCTTCTTATCTAATGTAGATACACTAAGCATATTGCAAACTGCTTGGGGAATATACAAGACATCACTTACAGGAATTTCTTTAACCTTCATTAGACACTTTGCATTTTAAGAATCCAATACCTTTTGCTTGGATCTTAGCAGTCCCTGCGTTTGCAGTTTTTAAGAATACCTTCCTCTGGACACATTTCCTGAAAGAAATCCTTACAATTGGTTAATGGCATGTGCTCCCTGAATCCAAATCCAAGTACTTTCATTTGAATTATTATTTACCATAGTCAAAGATTTTTCTGCCATTAGAAAGCCCTTGTGTTTATCTTTGTCCTTCATACATTTCCTGGTTTGAAATTCTTTAGTTCCATTGGCTTAGGTGAGCTAGAGGGAGTGTTTTGTGTTTCCTTACACCATTTAGATACATGTCCCTCCTTTCCACATGAGTAGCAATCAGCTTGCCCTTGGGTGGAGTTTTCCCATAGCTCCGCCTTCCTCTGTTCTTTGCCAAGAAATTTGTTTCATTTCTCTCTGACTGACTTTGAGAACACATCTCCTCAGAATCATTTATTATGCATTCCTGCCTTAGTTTGATGTTGCCTGTTCAAAAGATTGCCCTCAATGGCCTCATTTACAGACCTAAAAACATCAAACTTCTTTGATAGTGAGGTAAAAAGAAATGCTCTTTTCAATGCATCACACATGGGAATTCCAGAAAGTTCTAACTTTTGAAATGAAGACATAAGATGCATAATGTGATCATTACATTTACTTTTATCCCTTAATTTGGTTTCATTCAACTCTGCTAACCAAATTGGTTGCTGCTTTGCATAGGTAGTTGCATACATAGTCTCAGTTTATATAAATGTCCTTTGGTGTATCTTTCCCTCCAATATATGGCTTGTTTCTCTGAGAGAGCTTCCAAAAGCATGCACTTCACATAATAGTTTGCATTGTCCCATTCAGCCATATTTTCAGCTGTTCTGTCTTGGTCTAAGCATATATTTAATCCTTTTGCTCGAAGGAGACATATGAATCTTAGTTCCCACTGCTGATAATTAAACTCAGTTAATCTAGGCACCTTGAGAGAATAGAAAAATGGTGGAATTTCTTCCCTCAGCCATTTTCTTAGCCTTCTGTCTGCTGTGTGGGGGGGAGAGGAGACAGACTGAATCTTCCTTTAAAACTTAAGAGAAAAATGTGGCCTTTTTTTTTTGCCTGGTAATATTTCTCTTCTTTTTCAATTCCTGGACCTGGGCCCCATAACCCTTTTGTTGGATTATTGTAGTAAATAATTAGCAGATTTTAGTACACACAGCTTCAGCTTAGAAATGTTAATTTCTTTCTTCATCTCTCTCTCATTCACCCCTGAATAATTCACTGCTGAGTCACTTTAAGTTGAAGTAACAAAACATCTGTTTACTCACAGTTTTGTAGTTAGATTATAATCAGACAGGCTTATATATACATATTACTATACATTTGTCTTATCAGCTCCTTCCATGTGCTTAGAATGGTAATGGATGCTCACACCACCATAGATCCTCTCAGGTTAGGAGAGATCATGAGCTCCATGTGCTCCATGTGCTGCATGTGCTGCATCTGCTGCATCTAACCCCCACAGGAAGTTGCATAGCTGTGTGACCTCTCTAAGTAATTCACATCAGAGGTCACAGAGTAATCACAGAGAAATAATAGGTGACAGGCAATGCATGTAAAATACAATTACATTCCAACACAAATAAGTACCTGTATACAATATGTAAGCCGCATTGAGCCTACCAACAAGAGGGGGAGCCATTATGGATCTGGTCCTTAGTGACATGCAGGGCATAGTGCAAGAGGTGGTGGTGTTGGGGTCCCTTGGAAAACTGTAATCATACATGGGTCAAGTTTGAGCTACTATCGGGATGAACCTGCAAAGGAATTCTACTGTAGCAGCATTTAATTTTTGAAAGGACAACTATAATAAAATGAGGAAATGGTTAAAAAGAAGCTAAAAGGATCAGCTGCTAAGGTTAGGACACCATCATGCAAAATGGTGGCCAGTTACCCCTAGTGGTAGTCTCATGGTACTACCATTCTACTATATATGGAGACTACTGCAGGGGTCACTGGTGCAATTTTGGATTCTGGTGCTATGTGGCTGTAGAGGAGGATCACTGCTGCCTGAGATCACTATCCCACCAGTTCAGAGTCCCAGAGGAGGGCAGGGTCTTTTGAGGGGCATGGTTATTGGATCAGAGGGGGCTTGTGGTCTGCACAGGGGAGTTAGGATTGCATGGGGGTCAGAAGGGTGTAATCAGAGGTCAGGGTCTGCTCAGGTGGCTTGGGTGTCTCATCAGTGAGTCAGGAGTGTGATCAGGAGGGAGAAGTTGATGAAGGAGGCTGGGAGTATGGGATGAGGGCAATGACATACTGCCATGTTATTTCTGGTCACGTTACCAAACTGCCGGTTGCCAAGGTGCACTTAATTCAGCTGTGCAGTCAGCAGCTTATGACAGCTGGCATGTAGTGCCAACCTGTGAGCTAGTCTGTCACAGACAGCTACTCACTTCACCCATCTATGCCACACCATCTCCTGCCCCTCTTCTACATTAAGCAGCTAAATGCGGGATTTTTACCTGTCACTGCGTCACAGGCAGGAGCTACTGTCTGCTGCATGGTAAAACCCCATATAGCTGTTTAATACAGCTTAATAAAAGACCCCTTTTTCTCTCTTTTGCTGAATATTCCCGTTATAGCCATGTAATGGCAGATGAAAACACTAACAAGTGCATCATCTATGGCTGAATAGGAGGCCTGAGAGCTTGTCTCGACGGGCCCAGTTAAATGAGGGCTGGGCCTGTTCGAGTAGGCTCAGAGGCATGCTGGAGCGAGCAAGGGGGGGTGTCCCACGTGCCATGCCGAGAGGCATAGGTGCCGTGATTTGGGGTTTCAAAGAGGCAAACTGTCCTAAGGAAGAGGAAAGGCTGCCTATGGTGGAAGGAAGGGTGAGGGGGCGGGGCAGGGTGAGGAGATAAAGCAATGGGCGGATGGATGCCATGGTGTTGGCGATCCTCAGAGGTGGTTTCCCACCCTTATCATGTGGGGGAGGAGTGGGGGGGTGTTTTTTGGGGGACGATGTTCTTATTGTTTCTTTCAGGTGATTGGCAGGAGTTGTCGCAGCGGCAAAACAAACCCGAACTACAAGAGATATGGCTCATGGGGGGGGGGGGGGGGCTGAGCCAGAGCATGGAGGTGGATCAGGTGACCTGGGAGACAGGTGTGGAGGTCCACAAGGAGTGGGGCTCTTGCTGATATGGCGGGGCCTGGAAGAAGATTGCCGTTTTGCTGACATGGCGAGCGGTGGATAGGGGGGGGTGTCCTGTATGACGTCAAGTCTGGACACATGTAGCTCGGGGGCAGGGGGGTGGTATGTTTGTACAAGTTCAGCAATGTTGAATCGTTAATAAAAGCAAGCTGCGGCCTATGTTTACCCAATATCGGTTTCTTAGAGAGTTATTGAAAGGGAGGGGGAGAATGGGTGGGGGAGGGGGAATGGGGGAGAATGGGTCCCTGCTCCAAGGTTTAAAGAAAAACCCCATAAGTAAATTAAAGATTTCCTTTTACTACCATAGGCATTCAATAGGTCAGTGTAACTACATTGCTTCCTTGCACCAACCTTTATTTGTATAGAACTGGGAGGTTGGAAGAGTTGGAATAATTCAGACACTTCTTGATTGGTTGCATATTTCTTAGGTTAAATAACCCATTTCTTAGCTAGACTTCCTTGCAAACTGATAGACTCTAAGATGCCCTATAAGGAAAATGAGTGGGAGGAGTGTCTTGCAATCCAGAGGTAGCTGGTTCAAATCCCACTGCTGCTCTTGTGATCGTGGGCAAGTCACTTCACCCTCCATTGCCTCAGATACAAACTTAGCTTATAAGCCCTCCTGGGACAGAGAAATATCCAGTGTACCTGAATGTAACTCACCTTGAGCTACTACTGAAAAAGGTGTGAGCAAAATCTAAAAAAAATAAGTTATTAAACAATGGCTGAGTGCGATGTACAATAAAAGTATTTCGGCAGAAGTCTACTTCCACCCATGTGCAAGGGTAGTAACCAATACAAGAGTTAAACCACCCACTTCCATTACAACAATTAAACACAGCCCAAACACTTGTGGTTTGTAACAACAGGAAAACATTACAAGACAGTTTCTATAAATAACTGCATTAGTGCTCAGAGAAGAAAAATGCATTTCAAACATTATTAATAACAGCTACAAATCAAAACAAACTCATCGATTACCGCCAACGGCACTGGCACTTGGTAAAAGCAGTCAATAATAAACAGAAAAAGTTCATTCTAGTAACAGCCCATATAAATGCTTCGGTAAGTTATGGTGCACATTACAAAAAAAAAAATCCACTCTAATTTCTACCCTTGAGAACTGAAAGCCTCAAAACAATTAGAGGTTATATAAAAAAAACGAATATATTAAATCATTTGCTGAACAGCTTCAAAATAATCATAAAGCTGTAAGAAGTCATATGAGTATTAAGACTTGGTAAGTAAATATGCACCAGACTTTCACCCTGTTGCTGCGTCCGCAGGGGACCTGGGGTGGGGAAGAGGGGGAGAGGAAGACGAGACGGTAGAACAAAAGCAGCAGATAAAATGTGAGAGATCCAAGACGCAGTAGGAAAGGAAGAGGAAGTAGAACTTAAGAAGATAGAAATAAGGAAGAAAGGGGTAACCGAAAAAGCAGGAGAAGCGTAGCGGGAATGCAGGTATGCGATCATTAAGATAACTTGTAAATCCCTGAAGTAACCGATGCCTTTTTGGTTCATGATCCTGACGTCCCATTGTGCGTCCATTCTCTTGCTTAGAAACCGCTTTATTATTTGGAAAGCACACTTAAGCACAATAACGTGAATAATTAAGTAAGAAAACTGGTGCAAGCATGAAATCACTTGTAAAGTAGTAGTACACCAAGTCTTAAAACAGCAATTAGAGGCAGCGCTCAGGCTGTAATATTTAAGGTAATTTGGACTAGTTTATTCATATCAAATCAGCTCCAGCAATTGGTTCTAACTGCTTCCATTATCCGAAGCAAAAGAATTCCTACCATATTGAATATAGATATTGAAACCTAAAAGAATTATAAAGCATTCATGCCAATGCTAAAAATAAAAATAAATAAAATTGTAAAAAAAACTCTCTGTCTCTAGTGGTGTTATACAGCAGAGTTAAACAGTTCTCACTATCACATTGCTAATCTCAGAATGCTTAACGTATGAAAGAGAAAAGCAGAAACTCTTTGTAACGCTAGATTTAAGCCAGGTTGTTGTATTGCCCCATGAATGCATCATAGGAGTAAAACATGTGTCTCATATTTTAGAGAATCTAGATATCCTCACTAATTAAGAAACCTTTGTCATGCTTCCATGCTTTGGTTTTCAAGCATCCAGATTCTGATGCGCTTTTTCCATTCCCTTCCCCCCTCACTTTAGCAATTGACATTATCTTATAGTATTTGCAAGTCGTAACCTAGAGAGAGAGAGAGAGAGAGAGAGAGAGAGCTTCTGGCTTAGATGGAACAAGAGGAAGCAGAAAAAACAGAGAGAACGACCCTCCCAGACAGCAATAAAATACAGTAACAAGAAAGATATCGCAAGACAGTTCGGGGTGCTGAGATCGCCTGGTTCTTAGCAAGCTGGGGGCTCAGATTGCTTGATCTCTAGCTGGCTGGGGCGGGTGTGCTCTGAGTTTGGTTCTCAACTGCAAGGTGCGATGGAGAGGATTAGATTTCCTTGTCCTTAGGAGACTTGGGGAGGGGGGGGGGGAGGAGTGGGAAAGGGTGGCATTGGTTTTTGTTTGCCTGGTCTCTAGGAAGCAGGTTGTCGGGGCTCCGCCTTCCGTCCACCTGAGCCTCGTGCATGGTCAGGAGGAGCTGTCTACCGCTCAGTGCTGAACTTGCGTCTCCCTCTGCAGCTTGTTATCTACTGTACTGAAAACAGGAACGGACACAGATGCCCTGTTCCGTCTTCTGTTGGGAAACATATTTCCTCTGCACGAATTCCCTTTTCAATTTTTTAACAGCAAAAAAAAAAACCACAAGTCTAAAATCTCCTTGAATTATTGCTGAAGCTGTATGACAGGGACTTTGAATGCCTAAAATCAGTATTGGAAACCAGACTCGCCACAGATTTCAGGAAACATTCTGCTCTGAACAAGACTGATCCCGCTCCTCAGAATCTCTTCTGGATGTCAAACTTTGATGAGCTCACCGTCTTAGCTTCAAATGCCTGCCGAATTCCAGGATAAAGAAGAGGAAAGCGATTGGGAAAGCGTCAACCAACCCTTTCATTGCCTCTGAGCAGTGCAAAAATAATTAAAAAAAAACAGGCTATTTAAAAGGATCCCTAAAAGAGTAAACGACTCAACCACTATATGCATTTTTAAAGACCATTTCTTAGACCATATCTTCCTGAACGAGGGTGCTGCTTAACTTTCTAAGTCTAAAATTTAGGCTGCTAAAGGAAGTCTGAAAGGTTGACAGTTACCTACTTCATCTCACTCAGTAGGTGAAATGAATAGCATCCCTGCTCTTTCCCTATCCTAAAAGAGGTTTTCTTTACAAAATCGATCTTAAAGACTGCTCATCTTGTAGAGACCCTCATTATTCTACTTCAGTTAAATTATCGGATGGGACTCAAACTTCCTTCAGTCTCCTCTCTCACCTGAGAGGAGACCCAGTGAAATACAGTATGGAAAGCTCTGTAGGAAGGCTCTGAAAAGAGCACTCTGGATAGTTGTGGATATACTGGAGGACAAGAATACTTGCAATCGGTGGTGGGAAGAAGTCTTATGGCTTGAAGGTAAGGATTAGTGCCATCTCATTCCTATTTCCATCGGGTTGTAGAATAGGGTAAGAACTTTCAACTGTAAATCTACTTCAAGTACTTTTTAAGACTATAAAAAGCAACTGCTAATTTTTCTCTGAGCGATCTGCATGTTGGAATCTATTTTTTCTCTAAAGCATTTCTGGAGTGTCAGGTCCGGGTTCCTGATACAATGATTATGTTGGGTGTGCTAAAAGTCATAAGCCAAAATCAGCAAAAGTAATACGTTTGATGTCAGATTAGATAATACAATTGAAATATACACCGAGTTTCTTTGCCGGGCTTTACAAGCTAAGGAACCTAATGAGACTGTCAAAACAAATTAGTAATAGAGAAACCAATTGTCTTCCCTTGCAATTTTGATAGGTTTGTTTGGAGGCGTTAGGGGAAGCTTTAAATCTCTTTCATACCTACAGACTTGGTTTCTTACAGGTATACAAGCCCATTCTGTAAGGGTGCATGTAAGTGGCATAGCACATAAATGCAAGAAGGCATGAACGTGGACAGAGCTCCCACTTGCATGCTTAATTTACAGAATACTGTAACTTATAAACATATCTACCACAGTTACATGACTGCAGTTTTACCAAGTCTATGGCTGCTATAACTGTAGGTTCATAAATGTAGGTAGCACTGATACAAGGTCATGCTAGCATTCTATAATGGAATCTAGGCACCCAGATACAGTTATAGAATATGCTCTCACATGCATCTTCAGGGCACTTTAATTGAGACACCCAGTTATAGAATTGCCTCCATAGCCCTGGATGCTATATATGGTGACTAAAACTGCGTGCGCAAATCAGCATGCAAGGCTGATTTATGAACATAACTTAATTGATCAATGGGCCAATCAGAACTAATAACTGGCTTAACTGGAATTTACATGCAGATTGCATTCTATAACACATTTAAATTTACATAGTGTGTAAATTCTAGGATGAGTATTTTTCAAGGGGGTGTTTAGGGGCATTTTGGGATGTTCCATGCATTCTTATAGAATACACCCAGTCCATGCTTAATGCCTAATTTAGGTGACAACATATATGCCTGCATTCAGCAGGTGACATAAATTAGGCATGGATTAGGTGCTTGGGCACTATTCCTTAAAGTGCAGATGCCCTTTATAGAATACCACTTGATGCATAATTTTTTTGCATGCTGATTTTTTTGGTGCAATTTACTGAATCTAGTCCATAGTGTGTATACAGTCTGCCTAAACTACTTAGTGCATGCAGTCTTTCTACAGGCTTTAGGGGTGTGAAATAATACATAAGAGTTTGGTAGAAGGTGAGAAGGCGCAAGAGGCATCCCATATGTCATCAAATATGACCTTTGCTATTGGAAATCATGAATTTAATAAAACACTTGGGGCCTCTTTTACAAAGCCACACTAGCAATTCCTATGCGGTAATTGTGAGGAAGCCCATTCAATTCCTATGAGCTTCCCTCAGTTGCCGCGCGAGAATTGCTGGCGTGACATAGTAAAAGAAGCCTTTAGATGCTGGAGCTGTTTTGCTGTGTGCCTGTCATTTTGGTTTTTCCTAATTGTAGAGGTAATAGAGCAGGAACAGCAACCTGAATGTGTATGCATCAGGCAAATGTACAAGGGAAGGACCTTTTAAAGTTAACATATAAGGACATAGTAGCATTATTTGTATTGTTACATCCTTCACTAACTACGCTACTTACAAAGGTTTATGTAATATATTTGAGTTTCTGTTCACACACACATGCTCAAAAACACTGTGTCAGTGTGGACTGAAAAAAAATGAAACTTACCTTATAAGTAGTCCCTGCCCCCTGTATGCTGTTTTAGTTTATTATTAGCTAGAATCCTTGGCAGAACACCGACTACACACAGCCTACAGAAGTTTGTAAACTTTCAGTGGCGTAGAGAGTGTATATGAGAGACAGGGAGAGAGAGAGAGAGGGATCTTTGGTATAACTAATATTTGGGACCAGAAGTGTCAAACTGGTCATGCATGGTTTTCCTGTGAAAAGAGTTTTTCAGCTTCAACAGATTTAGCCAAATAATTGCAGTTTTAACAATGCATTACCTCATGTTTATGTATTTTTTCTTTCCTAACACATTTTCTAAAGGTTGCTCGTAGCAACCCACTATGAACTGATTATGGATACTTCTACTGCTCTGTGTCTCAAATAACAGTGCTCTAAAATGTTAAAGAATAAGTGACTTTCAGTTGCTCTTTACCATACCTGAACAACTTTCTTTATGCAATGTTCCTTTAATTATGTGTTTCATATTGGAGAAATTCAGAAACACACTATTTTCAAAATTAAGGAATCTTCCATTTCCACTATGTGTATTTAGAAGTTAATGAGCCATACAGCAATCACATGACACACAGACACACACTTAAAGGTGTAGTTGTCGACATGGGTTACTATTACATTGTGTTATTTTATCCTCAATTCATGCTATTTTAGCACAGGTCCTAATTTAAGCAATGAGATCTAGTTACTAATAACTGGAGCTAACAGTAAAATAACACATCTTTAAGGTGATAACTTCATAACCCATTTTAGATTCATGTTACAAGCAAATATATCCAGAAATATATGCAAGAAGTAAATCCACATTCACGGGACATACTATATGCACATGAACCTCAATATATTTTCAGAAATATGTGATTTTCCAGAGAGAAAAATGCATTAAAACTATGGAAGGAGTGCGGTCAACCCATATGCTGAATTCTTCAGGATTTAAAAAATTTAACATACATTTTGAACCAATTCATTCATCAACTAGTCTTCTCTTTAATCTCTTTTCACATCTGTGCACACACATACAGATCTACACTTAAGATATTAATTTTATAAAGGACTCGAGCATGTAGAATTGCATTTTACACTCATAAAATTGCCTGAAGTTATACATACATAAAAGGTAGGCAGACATATGGGGGGGGGGGGGGGAGAGAATTCTATATATGGCGCTGAAAAAATCTGCACTTAAAACATTTTCACCTAAGTGTATTCTATAAGCAGTGCCTGTATTTAGATGTGGTATGTAGAATACGCTTAGTTGATATCCTTACTCCTAAAACTATGCATGTCCATTTAATCCAATGAAAACATGGCGTAAATTCTGTCACTTAGATTTAGGCGCACTGGGCCATATTCTATAACTACATGTATAAATTTTGGAATGCTCACAAAACACCCATTTCCCCACCCATAACCATACCCCTTTTTGGCTGTGCACATTAGAACTTAGGCACACTGCTTTACAGAATACGCTTAGTGAGTGGTGCATATAAATTCTAATTATTGCCAATTAGTGCTCATTATTGCTTGTTAAGTGCTGTTTATCAAAGCTGATTGGCTTGTTAAGTCAATTAATTTATGCACATTGTTACAGAGTATGCTTGGATTCCTGCGTGGATCTCTAGGTGTGCTATATAAAATCCGGGCGATAGCACCTACTTGTAAACATAGGTGTGCTGAAGTATGTGTGGAGGATAAGTATTTTGTAACCTATAAGAGTTCTATGTGACTCTGCCTTTGCTTCACCCAAACTCCTCTTCCAAACATGCATACAATGTTGGTCACATACAACCATATGCCTCCTTATCATAGAGGGCTGGATTCAGCAAATAGTGCTCAAAATTTGGTGCTGAATAGTATTCTGTAACAGCTGTTGCACTATTGGTGCCCTTTATAGAACAGTGCGTAGTGTCAGGATCAACACTCATCTTTGGGTGCAAGGAGTTACTCTTACTGAAACCAGGTGTAAATCCCGGCATGCAAGTTAGGCACAGATCTGCACTATTCTATAACATTGTACACATTTTAACGGAATGCCCCAGATCCACCCATGCCCCTCCCTTGGCCACACCTCCTTTGCAGATTCACTTGGAAACACTCAGGCGCTATATTCTATAAGTGTGTTTTTACACAGATCTGCCATTTCTGCCTTGTTTCAGTGCCTTGCATCCATCAGAATGCTTTTTGGCGTGGAAGTAGCACCTAATATTCGGCACCATATATAGAATTCTCCCAAGGGTGTACTTGTAGACATAAGCAATGCTATAATAGGCAGTTTACACAGGTATACAAGCATATATTCACAAAATATGCTTTATAAAACTATCACCCATGTGTGTAGGCGTTCTCATGGGTGGAGAATAAGCAGTGTGGGGGCATATGCATGTATATTATAGAACACTTGAACACAAAGTAGAGGGAGACACGACTTTCAGGCGAAGGAGATTTCTTTAATAGGCACCAAGCTGACGACCCGACACAGGCCAGTATGTCGACGGTAAAACCCACTGGCATCAGGGGTCACAGTGCTTCAAAGAAGAATGCTTGTGCTCAAACAGTGCCTATATAATGTATCCACACAGTTGAACACAGCATGAGTACCGCCAAAACGTTATGTTTGAAAAAGCTGTCGTCACAATGTCACATATATTCACAAAATATACCTTCCACTAGCAAAACGTTCCTTTAGGGAGCTGACGTATATTCAAACCCTAATGATCTTCCACTAAGAATAATTTTACCACTAACCTCAGTGGTGACACTCACCAATTCTTATCTTAATATGGTGAGAATTATACACTCACCTCTTCATTGGGAAGTGGTAAATTCTTTAATTATCAAATTATAGATGCTTAAATTTTCTTCTTTATATACTTTATATATTTATTTATTTTAGTCTAATTTGTTTGAAATAAATAGCAATAATGCTGATATAAAGTATATAAAGAAGAAAATTTAAACATCTATAATTTGAAAATTAAAGAATTCCCGATGAAGAGGTGGGTGTATAATTCTCACCATATTAAGATAAGAATTGGTGAGTGTCACCACCGAGGTTAGCGGTAAAATTATTCTTAGTGGGAGATCATTAGGGTTTGAACATATATTCACAAAACATTCTTTATTAAACTACCCCCCTCCCCAATATGTGTAGGTGTTCTCATGGGCGGAGAATAAGCAGAATGGGGGGCGTATGCATGCATATTATAGAGTACCTGCATATTAACTTACACATTAGGCTGACCCTACCAATGAGCGACTGCTTTTGTTACATGGCCCCAGTTTTTGGACCTGCTTCACAGCCCCTACTGACTTATGCAAATGAGGCACCACTATGAACTTCTGCACATGGTCTACATTCTTCTGCATTACCCTGTTTGTACATGCACACACAACTACACCTACTTCAGCACAGATGTAAATGTCTGTGCCTGATTTCACTGTGATAATTTTATAAAGGCACATAAGTGAATATCAAGCCTTTATAAAGTATACAATACACCTTTTTGTCAAGGTAACCAACAAAACACCATATAAACACTCTCACTACAATGATGCAATGAAAAAATGGGACCCCCAACATTTTTCCAAATAATCCAAAAATGTCCTACTGCAGCAAAAAAAAAAAAAACGTCTGCCTGAAATTTGATACATTTCTGAGTACTTTATTTTCAACAGGATGGAGCTCCAGCGCATAGAGCTCACAAAACAGTTGAACTCAATTAATGAAACCCCAGAATTCATTGAACCAACAGCTCAGTGGTGTCAAAGACTCTGTGAACGTGTCAAGGTTGAAGGAGGACACTTTGAACACAAATTATAAATTAACTAAGAAAGAAACCCATGCTAAATTTATAAACAATTGCAAAGTGTTTTCAAACTACGTAAGGGGTCCATTTTTTCTGGTCACCATAGTGATTACTTTTAAAACATGTGGACGTCTCAAATGCCCAAATGGACATTCATGTGCTTGAATTGTACAAATCCCCATTTTGGAAAGCCAGAAAAGGGTCAACCAACAATGCCGGATGTCCAAATTTTGGGCAGGACTAGGGTAGGCCCAAAACCAGGATGTCCGACAGTGATTACTGAATGGGAAGAAACATCCAAGTCTAAAAAGAAGGACGTCCTAAGTTAGACCAGTTTCAATCATGACTAGGGTACAAAAAGATGCTATGATTGAGCAGCTGACCACTGGAGGGATTAAGGCATGAGATGTCCATAATGCCAAGTGGTTGCGTCCCCTTCCCTCTCCCCTGAAAGTGAAACTGAAAAGAGTACCATGATCTGTGACAGCTTCAGGTATTATAGGCATTCTTAGCAAAGCAGGAAATAAGGCTGAGGAGCAGCTTAATAGTGCAGTGGACTGTAAACCAAGGGACCCAGGATTAAATCCCACTATAGCTTTATAACTTTTTTTTTATTGTTAGCCCTCCAGATGTGGGGAGGGGGAAGGGTCCTGTTTGGAGGGGTGATGCTTGGAGGGAACTGGAAGGGGGTAGGGTCTTGTTGGAGGGACCCTGGTGGTGGTGGTGGTGAGGTTTTGATTCTTGTGGAATCCAGTAAGGGGTTAGGGTCCTGTTGAGGGAGAGGGCTTTGATGCTTGAGGAAGGTCCAGGAGAGGGGTAAGGTCCTGTTAGAAGGGAGGGGAGAAGAATACAAGCTATGCATGCGCCAGTCGATATCAGTGCTGCATCCAAATGGTTATGCAGGCATTGTTAGGATTGCTTTCTGTGCAGTCCCAGTTTCCCACTTAGCTATATGGGATCGGCACTGAATATTGCTGGCATTCACGTAACTACCAGCTCTTCCTTGACTCTGCCCTCGTACACCCCTCTTATGCCCAGTTTCAAGATGTCTGGTTAGTGTCAGAATTCAGTAGCTCTGTATGGTTAAGGGCTGCCAATTATCAGCAGCTGGCCCCCTGAGAGTGATTTAAGCAGGGACCCTCTCCTGCCTGCTTAAATTACTTTGAATATTTATTTATTTATTGGGATTTATTAACCGCCTTTATGAACAGATGAGTCTGACGTCGGTGCCAGGGAAAATGGTAGAGGCTATTATCAAAAACAAAATTACAGAGCACATCCAAGGACATGGATTACTGAGACCAAGTCAGCATGGCTTTTGTGTGGGGAAATCTTGCCTGACCAGTTTACTTCAATTCTTTGAAGGAGTAAACAAACATGTGGACAAAGGGGAGCCAGTTGATATTGTGAATCTGGATTTTCAAATGGCATCATGAAAGGCTACAGAGGAAATTGGAGGGTCATGGGATAGGAGGAAATGTCTTATTGTGGATTAAAAACTGGTTGAAGGATAGGAAAGAGAGTGGGGTTAAATGGGCAGTATTCACAATGGAGAAGGGTAGTTAGTGGGGTCTGTGCTAGGACCCCTGCTTCTTAATATATTTATAAATGATTTAGAGATGGGAGTAACTAGCGAGGTAATTAAATTTGCTGATGACACAAAGTTATTCAAAGTCGTTAACTCGCGACAGGATTGTGAAAACTTACAGAAGGACCTTACGAGACTGGGAGATTGGGCAGCTAAATGGCAGATGACGTTTAATGTGAGCAAGTGCAAGGTGATGCATGTGGGAAAAAAAGAACCCAAATTATAGCTACGTCATGCAAGGTTCCACGTTAGGAGTTACGGACCAAGAAAGGGATCTGGGTGTCGTCGTCGATAATATACTGAAACCTTCTGCTCAGTGTGCTGCTGCGGCTAGGAAAGCAAATAGAATGTTGGGTATTATTAGGAAACGTATGGAAAACAGGTGTAAGGATGTTATAATGCCATTGTATCGCTCCATGGTGCGACCGCACCTTGAATATTGTGTTCAATTCTGGTCGCGGCATCTCAAGAAAGATATAGTAGAATTGGAAAAGGTGCAGCGAAGGGCGACTAAAATGATAGCGGGGATGGGACGACTTCCCTATGAAGAAAGACTAAGGAGGCTAGGACTTTTCAGCTTGGAGAAGAGACAGTTGAGGGGAGACATGATAGAGGTATATAAAATAATGAGTGGAGTGGAACAGGTGGATGTGAAGCATCTGTTCACGCTTTCCAAAAATACTAGGACTAGGGGGCATGCGATGAAACTACAGTGTAGTAAATTTAAAACAAATCGGAGAAAATCTCACCCAATGCATAATTAAACTCTGGAATTTGTTGCCGGAGAACGTGGTGAAGGCGGTTAGCTTGGCAGAGTTTAAAAAGGGGTTGGACAGTTTCCTAAAGGACAAGTCCATAAACCACTACTAAATGGACTTGGGAAAAATCCACAATTCCAAGAATAACACGTATAGAATGTTTGTACATTTGGGAAGCTTGCCAGGTGCCCTTGGCCTGGATTGGCCGCTGTTGTGGACAGGATGCTGGGCTCGATGGACCCTTGGCCTTTTCCCAGTGTGGCATTACTTAGGTACTTATGTACCCAAGGCGGAGTTGTTACAATTTTGTTAACGTAACAATAGTAAAATGACCAAATATAAACAAATACAAGCTTAGCATGGCAAGAGATGACTGAGGACGTGCAAGAGGAACTTACTTCAGCGTACTCATTGACAGCACAGCAAAAAGTCCCATTGTCATTTTATCATAGACATATACGGGACTCGGTGCCAGAATTGAACTTTGAGCAGCTGGCGAAGGCATGGTTTATTAACCGGGGTGTACCCCTGACTGTTGACATCTTTAAGTCGCACGTTTTAACAATGAGGGGCACAACACTTTTCACGTGGTGCTGGGAAATACAGTACAAATTTGCATTGAGAATGCACATTGCCCCAAGACGAGCCTTCCATATGTACTTATCCCCGGCGGGAGAGTGTCCAAAATGTAATAAGGTGGGAGCGACGCTGGGGCATATGTTTTGGACCTGCCCTCTGGTTTTGGTTAAACTGTTGATCATCAATAAAAATTATTGAAATAAAAACATAAATACAAAAAATGAGGTAAACATGAAAATGTCAGTACAATACAATATGATGCCATACAATGCAATACCATAACAGACAGCATGGAAGAATATTCAAATGACAAACATATAATATGATCTCAGCATAGTACCAATAAATTATCTCATGAGCAAGCAATAGAACATTCAAATAGCATAAATATGATGCTAATTCTTTTCTATATAGATGAGGGGTCGTGCAGATATATAGATAGGGACAAGATGGGTAGGACAGTCAATTGGGATAAATAGGTAGATGGCTAAACTCAAGGCAAAATCTTTGTACGGCTGAACAAAATATGTGGAACTGGTCTAAGTTATAGGGAGGTTCTTTTACTAAGCTGCGGTATAAAGTGGCCTGCTGCAGTGTATGCGCATGTTTTGGGTGAACGCCGGGCCAGATTTTACTGTGTCTGCAAAAAAAGGGCTTTTTAAAAATGGGATAGGAAAAGGGCATGCAGTAAAACAAACCAGTGCGTGTCTAAAACTGTCCTAAAATGCAACCCATTGATCTAGTGGTAAGGGCTCATGCACTACACGGGCTGTGACCAGTCGGCGCATGCCAACTGCCGATTACCACTGAAAACAGTGCGCGAGGGAGGAAATAAATAAATCATCCAGGCATTATGGGCGCACACCAAATCTGAAATTACCACCAGGGAGGTGCGGTAGCCTGGTGGTAGTCTCATTTGGGTGCATGCTGCACACACGTAGAGCCTATCGCTCCTTTGTAAAAGGGCCTCAGGTTGTGCAGCAAGCTAGTCCGGGTGTGGAGTAAGTGTATAGCCAGTCACCACATGTATTAAGGGCTTGTGAGAAGTGCCAGGCTTTCATCTGCTTCCTGAAGTAGAGGTAGTCTCAAGGTATACGTAGCCCCTGTGAGAGTAAGTTCCAGAGTGTAGGGCAGGGGCGTATCTGCGTGGGGCCACAGGGGCCTGGGCCCCCGCAGATTTCGCCCTGGACCCCCCTACTGCCGCCGTGGGACCCCAACCCCCACCAGCCGAGGTCCGCTTCCTCCTGCCGCTGCGAGGTTTTTTAAGTTCATCGGGATTCGTCCTCCGTCACTCTGTGCTGCTGTTCAAAGAAGCTGCTAGCTGAATGCAGTTTCAGACTGAGTCTGACGTCGCTGCTGCACGTTGTACATGAGTCTGACGTCCTGCACGTACAACGTGCAGCAGCGACGTCAGACTCAGTCCGAAACTGCATTCAGCTAGCAGCTTCTTTGAACAGCAGCACAGAGTGACGGAGGACGAATCCCGATGAAGAACTTAAAAAACCTCGCAGCGGCAGGAGGAAGCGGACCTCAGCTGGTGGGGGTTGGGGTCCCCCACCAGCAAAGGTACCCATGGTGGTGGGGGGGGGGGGTCGGAAATGGCGGCGGCGGCTGGGGGGGGCTATAATGTGCCCCCTCACTCTGGCTTCGGCCCCCGCTACCGCCGACTTTCAGATACGCCCCTGGTGTAGGGGCTACTGAGAAGGCTCACTCTTCGGTATCACCAGTGGTGTAGCAAGGGCGGGGCGGTGGGGGCGGTCCGCCCCGGGTGTCATCGGGTGAGGGGGTGCTCCGCTCCCGCTGCTCCGCCTTTAATTTTTTTTTTTCGAAACGACGGAAAGTGGCAGGCAGCATGCCTCGCGTCTGCCCTGCTAGTAAAGAAGATCTCGCTGACGTCGTCGTCCTTCCCACACTGAGTCCCGCCCACCCTCGCGGTAATAGGAAGTTGCCTCAGAGGGGGGGCGGGACTCAATGTGGGAAGGGCGACGACGTCAGCGAGATCTTCTTTACTAGCAGGGCAGACACGAGGCGCGCTGCCTGCCACTTTCAAGCGTTTCGAAAAAAAAAAAATTTAAGCAGGACAGGGTAGGAGAACGGATCTCAGGTCGGGTCGGGGGGATTCAGAGGGGAGAAGGGGATTGGGAAGGGGTGGGGCGCTCAGAGGGGTGCTTAAAGGGGATTAGGGAGGGTGGGAGAGCATCAAGGAGGGGAGGGGTGGGGTGCTCAGAGGGGTGCTTAAAGGGGATTAGGGAGGGTGGGGAGCTCAGAGAGGGGAGAAGGGGATTGGGGAAGGGTGGGGGAGCTCAGAGGGGTGCTTAAAGGGGGTCAGGGAGGGTGGGGGAACTCAGAGAGGGGAGAAGGGGATTGGGGAAGGGTGGGGGAGCTCAGAGGGGAGAAGGGGATTGGGGAAGGGTGGGGGACCTCAGAGGGGTGCTTAAAGGGGATAGAGAGGGGAGAAGGGGATTGGGGAAGTGTGGGGGAGCTCAGAGGGGTGCTTAAAGGGGATTAGGGAGGGTGGGGAGCTCAGAGAGGGAAGGGGATTGGGGAGGGGTGGGGGAGCTCAGAGGGGTACTTAAAGGGGATCAGGGAGGGTGGGGGAGCTCAGATGGGTGCTCAGAGAGGGGAGAAGGGGATTGGGGGGGAGGGGAGTGCTCAGATGGGAGAAGGGGACTGAAGCTGGAACTGGGGTCTGACAAGGGGGCAGGAGGGAAAATGGGGGGGATGCAAGGCATGTGGTGGATGAAGGGGACTGGAACTGGGGGCTAAAAAGAGGGGGCAGAGAGAGAGGGGACAGATCCTGAATGGAAGGGGGGCACCTGAGGGAGGGCAGACCCTGGACGGATGGGAGAGGGAGGGCAGACGGATTGAAGGGGCAGCGAGAAAGGGCAGATGGTGGGTGGAAGGGGAGAGAGAAAGAGGGCAGACTGGGGCAAATGGTGGATGGAAGGGGCAGAGATAGAGGGCAGATGTTGATGGAGGGGGGAGAGAGAGATGGCAGACTGGGGCAGATGGTGCATGGAAGGGGCAGAAGTGGATGGAAGGGGAGAGGGCAGACAGTGGATGGAAGGGGCAGAGAGAGAGGGCAGACACTGGATGGCAGAGAGAGAGTGAAGACAGATGCTGGATAGAAGGAAGACAGTGAAAAGATGAGGAAAGCAGAAACCAGAGACAATGAACTGTAAATATATATTTTTATTTTTTTACTTTAGGATAAAGTAGTATTGTAGATGTGTTAATAAATGTTTATAATAGAACATGTAAATAAGGTAATCTTTTTATTGGACTAATTTTAATACATTTTACTTTTGGAGAACAAAACCCCCTTCCTCAGGTCAGGATAGGACACTAACCAGCTTATAATCGATCGAGAATAACGCCCAAGTTCCGACCTAAATCGGGAGATGGGCGTTCTTCTCACAAAAACAAATAAAGCGGTATAATCGAAAGCCGAACTTTGGACGCTTTCAACTGCACTCCGTCGCGGGTGCGGACAAAGTTGACGGGGGCGTGTCGGAGGCGTGGTGAAGGCGGAACTGGGGCGTGGTTATCGGGCGAACAGAGATGGGCGCCCTTCGCCGATAATGGAACAGTTTTGAGCTAGAATTTAGGACACTTTTCCTGGACCCTGTTTTTTCACGAATAAGGCCCCCAAAAGTGCCCTAAATGACCAGATGACCCCCAGAGGGAGTCGGGGATGACCTCCCCTGACTCCCCCAGTGGTCACTAACCCCCTCCCACCACAACAAATGATGTTTCACAACTTTTTACTTTCACCCTCAAATGTCATACCCTCCTCCCAAGCAGCAGTATGCAGGTCCCTGGAGCAGTTGTTAGGGGGTGCAGTGGACGTCAGGCAGGTGGACCCAGGCCCATCCCCCCCCTACCTGTTACAATTGTGCTGCTTAATGCTACTAGTCGTCCAACCCCCCCAAACCCACTGTACCCACATGTAGGTGCCCCCCTTCACCTCTTAGGGCTATAGTAATGGTGTAGACCTGTGGGCAGTGGGTTTTGAGGGGGATTTGGGGGGCTCAACACCCAAGGGAAGGGTGCTATGCACCTGGGAGCTCTTTTACCTGTTTTTTTGGTTTTGTAAAAGTGCCCCCTAGGGTGCCCGGTTGGTGTCCTGGCATGTGAGGGGGACCAGTGCACTATGAATCCTGGCCCCTCCCACGAATAAATGTCTTGGATTTATTCGTTTTTGAGCTGGGCGATTTCATTTTCCATTATCGCTGAAAAGCAAAAACGCCCAGCTCACACCTTGACGAATAAAACATGGGCGTCTTTTTCTTTTAAAAAATACGATCCGCCCCGCCCCTTCACGGACCCGTTCTCGGAGATAAACGCCCATGGAGATAGGCGTTTCTGTTCGATTATGCCCCTCTAACAGTACTATACTGAATTGACCTGAGGAAGGAGGTTTTGGCCTCTGAAAGCTAAATGTATTAGTCCAATAAAATGATATTATTTGTTTTATTTCTATTTGTTAATTTGTAAAGTGGTGATTGGTATTTGTTAGTTTTTTCAAATTTACATCTGCTGTCTTTATATTTTGCACAGTACTAGAGGACATTTTCTGTTTCTGTGGTGTTGCATTGTATGCAGAGTCTGGCATCTTGGGGGTTCAGTTTAATTTTTGTCTAAATAGAAAGTTTATGATTACTTATTCTATAGTGGATTAGGGTGTATCTATTTGTGAAAAAGACATGGCTTTCAGTTGGCATTGACTGTGCAGGATCGACGATCTGTACTAATCTGTCTGTTTTCGTTTTACAATAGGTGAATTGATGTTCTAGTGCTCACTGTAGTGTTTAAGATGCATTCCTTTTCCTTGTGTGACTCGTACAAATTACTGCTTATGGTATGGTACAATTGCTCTATAGGTCCTGAGTGTTTTGTATTCTCGGTATGCCTAGTACTGGATTTGGGGGGGGGGGGGTGTTAAAAAATGACCGGCCCCGGGTGTCAACTACCCTAGCTACGCCACTGGGTATCACATCATACAATTTCTTTTGATGAGGGTACAGATAGTGATGCTCCTTGAGAAAACCCTAGACATCTCAAAGGTGTGTAGAGGGCTAACATTCTTTAAGCACTCTGGCTCATTTTGTCTGAGGACCTTGAAAATCAAACACAGAGTTTTAAATTTATCCCTGTAAGTTACTGTCTCCATGTGTTGTGTTGGCCTTATAAAGTAGGCACAACATACACACCTATATGCCTTTCCTGCCTTTGCACTCTGTTTTAAAAATTACCTTTTTTGCATACAACCAACTCCCTTCCATGTCAGCTGATCGGACATTATTTTGCATGAGTTAGTCTTCATTCCATTCTGTATTGAAGGCTGTGAACACAGCTTGTGCTGCTATTCATTATAATGTCTCTCTGCTAATAAATTACATTTGGGAAAAGGAGACTTGGGTTTCACACATGTCATTATTGTATACATCCCAAGTTGCATCTGTTAATTTTCCTCAAACAGAATGAAGTGTTTACCCTTTCAGGGACTACCAAGAGAGAGAGTGAAATGCAATGCTTATGTCAATAGAAAAGACAATAAGCTGGTAATAGTATGATTAAGAGGAGAAAACCTGAACAAAGCAATCAATTTTCAATGAACAGTGATTGAAAACAAGTATTCCATCTATAAAACAGAGATGCTATCTGGATGCTGGCAAGGACACACATCCCAATGACCTTAAAGAAATACTTCTTATGACCAGTCCACGAATAACACCTACTGGCTAGATTCAGGGTAAACATGTACCATATTCCAAAGGAAGCCACAACCTTGTCGCTGTCTAAAGACTGTTACTATGATGGGTAGACTATGGGAGGGTTTATCCACTGAAATTCAACAGCACTTAGGGGCCCTTTTACTAAGCCGTGTAAGTGCGTACGTGTACCCAATGCGTGCCAGTTCTGAGTTACTACCCAGCTACTGCGTGGCCCTTGCGGTAATTCATTTTTGGCATGCATCTGCTACGCGTGTCCGAAAAATATTTTTTATTTTCTGGTGCATGTCAGCTAGGTCATTATCACTCGGTTATCACGTGAGTCTTTATGCTAGGTCGATGGCAGTCGGTAAGGTCTCAGACCCAAAATGGGCGTGCGGCAATTTTCATTTTGCCGCACGTCCATTTTCAGCAAAAATTTTAAAAAGGCCTTTTTTTTACAGGTGTGCTGACAAAATGATGCTGTGCGCACCCAAAACCGGTGCCTACACTACCGCAGGCCATTTTTCAGCATACCTTAGTAAAAGGACCCCCTTAGCTGGTTAGTGCTGCTGTATATCACCACAAACCACTAAAGAGAAAGTCAGCTATTTTGTGGGTGGTCTGTGAACAGTTAGCACAAAATTCAGCTCTTAACCGTCTAAGGGCTTCTTTTCTAAAGCTGTGCGGCAAATGAGAGGAAGCCCATAGGAATTGAATGGGCTTCCTCTCATTGACCATGCAGGAATTGCTAGTGTGGCTTTATAAAAAGAAGCCCTAAGTTAAGTGGCCAAATTGGACCACATAAAAGTCAGTTTTATCTTGATGCTGTGTTGCTTAGGCAGTTATGTATGTTATGTTATAGCATGACTTATCACCCGCCAGCTCTCTCGAGTTGAGATTCAAGGCAAGACACAGTAAAGAGACTGATTGCAGAACATCAGGAGTTACAAAGAAAATTTTTTTTAAAAACAACTATTAACACAAAAACTACACATTTTATAAACTAAATTACTAAACTCAAAATATACAGTATAAGTTTTCAAAGCTTTGCGAAAGGAATAGCAACATTTCAAGAATCGTAATTCTAAAGGAAGATTATTCCATAAACTAACTGCCAAAACCAAAAAAGAATGAGAAAATAAAGCCTTGAATCTAACAGACCTAATAGTTGGAAAAATCCAAAAGTAGTTGATTGCAACGCCTAGTAGTCACAGTAGAATTTAAAATTATTAATGATTGGGACAAACCTCTGGGTAAATACTTTCCAAAATTTTAAAAACTAGGCATAATACCTTAAAATGGATCCTAGTCTGTACCAGCAACCAATGGAACTCTCCCAATAGAGACATGAAATGGTTGCTATTGGATTTATAAAAAATAAGTCTAGCAGCTGAATTCTGGATCAGATGAATTTTATTACTCAGCATAGCAGTTATACCCAGATACAATGAATTGCAGTAATCAAATAGAGCTAGAATCGAAAGTTGAACAATAATTCTAAAGTGATCCCTCAGAAAATAAGAGCACAATATGCGAAGCTGCTTCACACGTATTTGCATAAAAGATAGCTGGCCTTATAAACCTGGGTTTTTATTACCGGTGCCTGGATATAGCCCAGCATTGAATATACAGGAATAACACTGGCAGTGGCTAAAAAAAATGCTCACGGCCACCAGCTGACTTTCTACCCCATGGTTGATAAATTTCCTCCATGAGCAGGAAGAACTGAGGTTCAGCTACTAGAAGCAAAGATGAAGAGAAGAAACTTTGAGTGCTTATTTAGGAAGGCTCAAAGATGAGATTTGTCAATGGAAGAAAAAGAAACAGATAAGTGCAACTTACCCAGTGAAGAGGTGTGTGGGAAATAAGAGATGAGAGGTAACAAGGAGCTGCACAGTGAACACACCTGCAGGTAGTTAGGAAGTTGGAATTTTATGTGGAAGCAGATAAGGAGCCATGGAGTAGAGGGTGTGTGATCATAATGACCTGAGAAATAGATAAATTGTACCACTAAACTGAGGAAAGGGGGAGTAGGAGGAGTAGGCTCTTGAACAACACCAGTAGGCGACATAGGTTAGGAACAATCTCTTTAAATATACACTCGACTCAACACAGCCGTGTTTCGGCGCTACAGATGCCTTCTTCAGGAGTCTTGTGATATATAGATATACGAATATTAAGCTCAAAAAGAATGAAAGCAAGGCTTCTGCTACAATTGTAATCCACTGCCGATGCAGGAAAAACAGCTCAGCGTATTCAATTACACTTCCACTAAACTTTGTACAGACTGTGACGGAGAGAGATCATTCAGCAATAGCCTGTAAGGAGTAGGTTGCAGTAGTCTAAGGGGGAGGTGATAAGAGTGGATAAAGGTTTTCTTGGTATGTTCTGATTTTGGAGATCTTGAAGCAGTATTGTAGATGCATTTAAAGAAGGAATAAGAGGAATGAAAGGTTATGGTCTGAGGAAATAGGGTGTATGTTAATGTCATTTGTAAAAGAGGGAAGATGTGGGGAAAATAAGAAGTGTTGTTTTGTCCATGCTGAATCTGAGGTGATAGAAGAACATCCAAGCAGCAAGGTTAAAAATGAAGGGCAATCCAGAAGTAGTAAATAAACTTGTGAAGTGTAGTGTCCACGGAGACTGCACTTATGTGCTTATGTAGGTAATGTTGGGAGAGGCAGCGCCTAGAATCTGAAAAGAGCAAGAAGAATTGAAGGACTGAAACACAAAACAAAATTAAATATTCCTATTTTTTCTACACGCTCACTAAAAAGTCTTGCAGTCAATGGTTCCAGCCTTCTGCTGATCTGCTACTGTAATTTACTATCAGACCCATTAAAAACACTTATGGCTATGAAATTATCCAATATAATGTTTAGTATTCCCTGGGGTGTTGTAGTCACACATGAAATGTCCCATATTCTGAGTTTCTTAACAGCAAAATAGTTATCCCTTCAAATTAGTTAAAACAATAGTTCTTTGAGAATACAGTTTAAGACATAAAAGATCATGGTTCATTTCTCCTGAGTGATGTTATAAAAATCAACACTGGCAGGTCAAACCTGAAGAATGTGAGTGTGGTATTATGAACTAGTCTATTAAATTGTGTAATGGGGGAAAAAAGGAAGGAGATGGTGCTGTTCCTTTTTTCATTATCTTTTATCTCTTAGTGGCCAGGCTAGAAACTGGCTGCTATTTTGAGGGTAAGGAATTGTTAGTTTGCTACTACTGTATTGCTAATGTATATTGACGCTAAGGAAAGAAAGACAAGTGCTATATTTTGGAAGCTGAGAACATCTGAAGCTAATTTAATTTAAAGTGAAGACTCCCTAGTATCAAAGGGCAGGAAAAAGGCTTTCCACACTAACTACAAGAAAAAAAAAAAAAAAAAAAGAGGACTCCAAGAGGGGCATAATCAAAAGGGACGCCCAAGTTTTGCTGAGGATGTCCTCGCAAAATGTCCCGGTGGAGGGGCGGGGAAACCCGTATTATCGAAACAAGATGGACGTCCATCTTTCGTATCGATAATAAGGTCGGTGATGCCCAAATCTTGATATTTAGGTTGTCCATAGAGATGGTCGTCCCTAGACTTGGTCGTTTCTCATTTTCGGTGCTAATGGAAACCAAGGACTCCATCTCAGAAATGACCAAATGCAAGCCCTTTGGTCATGGGAGGAGCCAGCATTCGTAGTGCACTGGTCCCCCTGACATGCCAGGACATCTACCAGGCACCCTAGGGGGCACTGCAGTGGACTTCATAAGTTGATTCCAGGTACATAGCTCCCTTACTTTGTGTGCTGAGTCCCCCAAACCCCACTACCCACAATTGTACACCACTACCATAGCCCTTATGGGTGAAAGGCCTAGATGTGGGTACAGTGGGTTTGTGGTGGGTTTTGGGGGGCTCACATTTACCACCACAAGTGTAACAGGTAGGGTGGGATGGGCCTGGGTCCACCTGCCTGAAGTGCATTGCACCCACTAAAACTGCTCCAGGGACCTGCATACTGCTGTGATGGACCTGAGTATGACATTTGAGGCTGGCACAAAATATTTTTAAAGATGTTTTTTGAGGGTGGGAGGGGGTTAGTGAACACTGGGGGAGAAAGGGGAAGTGATCCCCGATTCTCTCTGGTGGTCATCTGTTCAGTTTGGGCACCTTTTTGTGGCTTGGTCGTAAGAAAAACAGGACCAGGTAAAGTCGTCCAAGTGCTTTTTTTCCATTATGGGTTGAGGACGCCCAAGTCCCACCTTTGCTATGCCCCTGTGAACTTTGGTTGTACCCGCAACGGAAAGTAGTTGGGGATGCCCAAAATCGGCTTTCGATAATGCTGATTTGGGTGACCCTGTGAGAAGGATGCCCATCTTCTGATTTGTGTCGAAAGATGGGCGTCCTTCTGCAAGTGACATTCAATCCAAAATTTAGTGCCACGTTACATCCACAAAATCAAAAACTAGTTGAGCGTGAAACTGCTCGTGTCCAAATACAGCAACCACTCACACTCATCACAGCTCGAAGAAAGAAAACTGTTGATGAAATGGAAATCACAAATCCTTATGAAGATGGCCAGAAACCTAAAGAGCCATACCACATTTTGTACAAAGAGAGCACTTTCTCTTTAGTTTTTTCGTGGCCCTTTAATAGCACTTATCAGTTTACAGAATCAGCCACAACACAGCCAGGACTCTGAAATCACTGCAGCTTCTGATTACCATGCCTGCCCTGCAGAACAGGGGTGAGTGATTCAGTGTCCTACTGTACGCATCATGGTAGAGCAGGAATTTGGTAGAATGGTTGAAGGTATTCTACCAATCAGTATAATGCCAGACAAAACTTCCTGTACTATCTGTATCAGTTCATTCCTAGTACTGTTAAAGAAACATTTGTGACGCTGGCACATCAAGACCATTTGGTCCACCTAGCCAGCCCGTTTGCGTCTGCTTATTTTACCTGAAACCTTGACATGGCTGAAACATTAAGTATACTTAATCACCAAAAATCAGGCCAAAATGTGTCCCCACAGGAAAAAAAACAATAACTACAACACAAAGGCGGACACCCTGATCACTAAAGTATCCTGTGGTAGGAGGAAGAGGTCTCAGATGACACTTATCTGCAACCCACTGAGTCCCGACAGACACCCGTTTCGCTGCCGCTTCTTCAAGGGATAAAAATCAGTGGTCACAAACACTGCAACAGAAGCAAACATGATTCTTTATCCCTTGAAGAAAACGGGTGCATGTTGGGACTCAGTGGGTTACAGATAAGTGTAATTACTACAGCTCATTAACTGCCAAATGAACTCTGTATTGATAGATTGAATGGTCACTCTTTGTTAAATACATAGAAAATGAATGAAGAAAATATACAAAAATATAGTTGTGTATCTACACCACTTACAACAAGGATGGAGGGGGATTTTTGTTAACGATTACAATGGTCACAGGCATTTTTTTCTGATCCCTGTACTTTCAACGGGACAGAGTAATCCAGTGACTTCTGAGACCTTTTCCTCCTACAACAAAATATTTTAGTGAACAGGGTGTCTCCCTTTATGTTGCTACATTAAGAATAGTCATTTCGAGGACTAAGGAGTCTTTTTACTAAGATATGCTAACGTATTGATTGGGCACTAATGAATTACTGTGCATTAAGTGCCATATAGCCCATAGGCATACAGTGGGCTACGAGGTATTTAGCGCATGCTAAATCTGTTAGCACACCTTCGTGAAAGGACCCCATAGTGTACATTTTGAAACCTGTCTCAGATTTTACCCAATACAGGTTGCCTAAGAACGTGGTGAAGGCAGTTAGCTTGGCAGAGTTTAAAAAGGGGTTAGACAGTTTCTTAAAGGACAAGTCCATAAACCACTACTAAATGGACTTGGGAAAAATCCACAATTCCAGGAATAACATGTATAGAATGTTTGTACGTTTGGAAAGCTTGCCAGGTGCCCTTGGCCTGGATTGGCCGCTGTTGTGGACAGGATGCTGGGCTCGATGGACCCTTGGTCTTTTCCCAGTGTGGCATTACTTATGTACTTGGGGCCCTTTTACCAAGCTGTGGGAAAAAGGGCCCTGTGCTGGTGGCAGGGGCCATTTTTCCCACACGCCAGGGCCCTTTTTACCGCAGCAGGTAATAAAGCCCCAAGCACACATGGTCGTGCAGTTAGAAAACTTACTGCATGGCCATGCGATGGGGAGCCCTTACCGGATAAGGGCTCCCACGCTAATGCAGCGGTAACTGGGCAGCATATAGTGATGCCCAATTACCGCCAGGTTACTGCTGCCAAGCCATTTCCAGGGGGTTTTTTTTTCCTCTCGAAATGGTGTGCAGTTGGGGCGGGACTACCGCCAGCAGCTGCGTTGGGCCGGTGGTAGTCCCGAAAGAGTGAGCGGTAAGCCTATGTTGGGCTTACTGCCGCTCTGAAGTTAATAGACTTCAATTACTGCAGAATAATGCGGCTCAATTTTCTCTGTCTCTAGATATGAATCTGCCGTTCCACTCTTGATAAAGTTGCACTGGCTCCCTGTGGAGACCAGAGCCTAGTGTAAGCTTTGTACTAGTATTCATAAGATCCTAAATGGTTTAGTGCCCTTTTATCTTTATGATTGGGCTAGTGTACTTCATATTAATTCCTTTTACAGTATTCATAATTTAATGCTTTTGCATTTTCCCATCTGTTAATTGAAATATGTTCATATTTAATTCTTCCCTTTACTATCAAATCGGTGGTATCTTGGAATTCTTTACCCTTGCACAAATTCTGACCATTTGCTATTTTGAAAAACTCTAAAAAGTTGATTTGAAAAAAAAACCATCCACTCAATTAAGCAATTTTAATGATTGTGCAATATGTAATTCCTGATCTGTGTCAGCATCTTGGTACTGTAACCCGCATTGAACTGCTATACGCGGGCTAGAAGTGATGAATAACATTAACAATAATCAGTCACAAAACAAAAAAGGCCAGAATCACTGCACATACTAAAGGAAAAAAAGAGCAGATGGAAGATGTATATTTGATAAATATAAGATTAGTATCACAATAATAAGAATTTAAAAGATAGCAAATTGAAAACAACCAGCAGACAGATCAGACACAAAGCATTTAACAAATCCTAAAACATACATATAGGGTGGCGGATTTGTACATAAGTACATAAGTAATGCCACACTGGGAAAAGACCAAAGGTCCATCGAGCCCAGCATCCTGTCCACGACAGCAGCCAATCCAGGCCAAGGGCACCTGGCAAGCTTCCCAAACGTACAAGCATTCTATACATGTTATTCCTGGAATTGTGGATTTTTCCCAAGTCCATTTAGTAGTGGTTTATGGACTTGTCCTTTAGGAAACCGTCTAGCCCCTTTTTAAACTCTGCTAAGCTAACCGCCTTCACCACATTCTCCGGCAACAAATTCCAGAGTTTAATTATGCATTGGGTGAAGAAAATTTTTCTCCGATTTGTTTTAAATTTACTACACTGTAGTTTCATCGCATGCCCCCATTCCTAGTATTTTTGGAAAGTGTGAACAGATGCTTCACATCCACCTGTTCCACTCCACTCATTATTTTATATACCTCTATCATGTCTCCCCTCAGCCGTCTCTTCTCCAAGCTGAAAAGCCCTAGCCTCCTTAGTCTTTCTTCATAGGGAAATCGTCCCATCCCCGCTATCATTTTCGTCGCTGTTCGCTGCACCTTTTCCAATTCTACTATATCTTTCTTGAGATGCCGCGACCAGAATTGAACACAGTACTCAAGGTGCTGTCACACCATGGAGCGATACAATGGCATTATAACATCCTCACACCTGTTTTCCATACCTTTCCTAATTATACCCAGCATTCTATTCGCTTTCCTAGCCGCAGCAGCACACTGAGCAGAAGGTTTCAGTGTATTATCGACGACGACACCCAGATCCCTTTCTTGGTCCATAACTCCTAACGTGGAACCTTGCATGACGTAGCTATAATTTGGGTTCTTTTTTCCCACATGCATCACCTTGCACTTGCTCACATTAAACGTTATCTGCCATTTAGCTGCCCAGTCCCCCAGTCTCGTAAGGTCCTTCTGTAATTTTTCACAATCCTGTCGCGAGTTTTAATGACTTTGAATAACTTTGTGTCATCAGCAAATTTAATTACCTCGCTAGTTATTCCCATCTCTAAATCATTTATAAATATGTTTAAAAGTAGCGGTCTTAGTGTTACAAGAAATATTTAACTTGGGGAAATTGGTCAGAGCATTCGCTGTATTTATAAGTTTTAAGATATATTTTGGTTATTTCTCCACCAATTACCTATTAAGGTAATAAGACTTACAATTGCAAGAATAAAGGGGATTAAGTATTATATTTTGTTGAATCACATTAACCTGCAATGCATAAGATTTAGGAACTTGTGCTCAAAGCATGGCACTAAGTTTTAAAAGCATGTGCCCAGAACATAAAGACCATACATTTAGCTTTAGAAAGATTTATTTTCACAATACAAATAATTTAATAAGGTTGCAAGCAAGAGGTAGTCTTTTAAAAAGGATCTTGGAACAGAGAATTTGTGCTTTAACACAAGGTGACAGGTTTAAATCATAAGTTAACTTACAAGTCCTTGTTTCAAAGCATGCTGTGGCCCAACTGAGTGAAGGGCCATGTGGCAGAGGCAGATCCTCACAGCAGTCAGCGATGGAAGAGAAGTGCAGCAGAAGAGCAGAGAAGTCTCTTAGAGAAGCAGCTCCTGCTTTTTATAATGCTAGTCTGCAGGGAAACATGATCGCATGTCCTGGATCATTTGCTTCCTGGTTTGTACTGGACCCTGGGTATTTGCAAAGAATCATGGTACCTGGTCTCATGTTTTATGACATCATAAGACTTCCTGTCTGGACTTCTGCTGACAAATGGTCTATTGAAGCAAAAGGCTTCCTGTTTGGACCTCTATGGCAGATACACATCTGATAAGATTTGTCTGAGGTAGCCAGCACATGGTTTAGCAAGCAAATGGCCTCTTGTTTATGATTTCCTCTGAGTCAATAGCTGGATTCACACCTCTCCCACCTTTCTGTCTCTTGGGTCTTTGATCTTTGGAGATGTGTTGATATTTACACTCAGGCAGGCTTTTGATCAGAGGAAGAGAGGAAGTTTAAAACTCTTTGAAGCAGACCCTGTATTTGTTTTTGAATAGCCTTTTGTTGAGGGTAGTAGGTGTGCTGATGGCTTTAGGTAGCCGCCCAGCCAATCTTTTGTTATCAGCAGTTACCAAAGTGGGGAGAAGGGGGGATGGAAGCCAAACCAGTTGTTCTGCTGCAGTTTCAATAAGTCCTTAAAGCTGTATTTTTTTATATTGGTATCTGATCCAGCACAATCAATAATTCTGCTACATATTTAATTCTGACAAATAAATTCATATCATGCTACACTAGCACAGACCCCTGAGGAACTCCACTAACTACCCTTCTCCATTGTGAATACTGCCCATTTAACCCCACTCTCTGTTTCCTATCCTTCAACCAGTTTTTAATCCACAGTAGGACATTTCCTCCTATCCCATGACACTCCAATTTCCTCTGTAGCTTTTCATGAGGTACCTTGTCAAACGCCTTTTGAAAATCCAGATACACAATATCAACCAGCTCCCCTTTGTCCACATGTTTGTTTACGCCTTCAAAGAATTGAAGTAAATTGGTCAGGCAAGATTTCCCCACACAAAAGCCGTGCTGACTTGGTCTCAGTAATCCAAGTCCTTGGATGTGCTCTGTAATTCTGTTTTGATAATAGTCTCTACCATTTTCCCCGGCACTGACGTCAGACTCACCGGTCTATAATTTCCTGGATCTCCCCTGGAACCTTTTTTAAAAATGGGCATTACATTAGCCACCCTCCAATCTTCCGGTACCACGCTCGATTTTAAGGATAAATTACATATCACTAACAGTAGCTCCACAAGCTCATTTTTCAGTTCTATCAGTACTCTAGGATGAATACCATCCGGTCCAGGAGATTTGCTACTCTTCAGTTTGTAGAACTGCCCCATTACATCCTCCAGGTTTATCGTGAATGGTTAAATCGCTTTGGTGGAGGAGGTAGAGATGAATATTGTATCTGAAGGTCTCTAGGTTACTCCTGAAGTCTTCCTCTTCTAAACTTATAACCTCTTGTTGAATTTCTTTCCACCATTAATGTCTGCCTCTTGGACACTAAGATAGTTTTGGCTGTGGGAAGAGAAAGTACTAGACTTGCTTAAGGCCTTGCATTGGCTTCCTATTAAGGCCTCTGAACAATTTAATGAGTTGATGCTGTTATTTCAGACATTGGGGGCAGTTTGTCTGTCTAATCCAGTGAGTGAGGGGGAGATTTGAGACCCTCAAAGGGTATGTTGCTATAGATTCCTTCATTGAATGTAATGAAGAAGGAAATGTGGTGAATTAGAGCTTTTTCCATGCATGGCCCAGTTTTACAGAGCAGCCTGTCCTTGGACCTGAGGGTGGAAGATAACTACTTGTAGTTTAGAAAGAAGCTGAAGGTCTGGGAATTCCACTGGAGGCTAGTTTATTCATCTGGGGGTGGAGTAGGAGAGTTTTTCTGCCTGAGCTAGAGGGTTCCAAAAGGGCTTAATGTTGTGAGGAGTGGGGGTTCAGGAAAGGTTTGTTTGTTTTTGTTTTTTTTTAATGTGAATGCTTTCAATTGAAGTGATGTAAACCATATTAAGCAGCCTTAGTGCTTGTGCAGTATATATGAAATAATGACACGAAGTGTAATTTCTCTTTCAAGCTATCTTTGTGTAGGTCTTTAAATATCATCTTCTAGGGCTTAAAATGCAAATAACCTTTTGACAGGCAGTTTTAAGATGATTTCTGCTGGGGATATTGATGGAGTAGATACTCCTGATCGGTCTCTGATCCTGAAGGACTGCCTGGAGCAGTTTGGCTTTCAGGATATGCAAAATAATTTTCCATGACATATATTTGCATACAATGAAGACAGTGTATGCAAATATATATTAAGCATATTCATTGTGGATGTCTCGAAATCCTGGCTGGCCAGTCAGGAAGATCAGATTGGAACCACAGCTCTAGATGGTACAAACCCAAGAGCAATTACCCCATATATTTCTGCAGTACATAGTACCTTTATTCCAGTCTTCCATTTTCGAAAAGTAGATTCTTCTGAAGCCCAAGGTAACCAACTATATGAAGATATCACTTTATCTTTATAAGTCCTATTTGACATAATGTTGGTTGTTTATTCCCCCAGCTCATTGCCGACTGCATATTTCAAAACACAGATTCTCAGTACTATTCACACAAGCTTAACGATGCATCACATTGTTAATGTGTGCACTGTCGCTCTAAGACAAGACTGAATACTTTAATGCTTTGTCAATCAACATATATTCGTGAAGATTTACAACCACCAGAAGGTTAAATTGGGAGTCTTCAATGAAAGAAAATGCATTTGGCTCTTGTAAAAATGCTCATTATTTTAATCTGGAACACAATTTTTTTTTTTTTAGATTAATCATCCTAAATGATGACTGGCCAATATTCAAAATGATTTAACTGGATGGAAACGGACATCAACCAGTAAAATTGCTTTTTCATAGCTATCCAGTCATTTTCAGCAGCACATAACCAGTTACCTCTGCTGAAAATGACCAATTAGTTCTGAATTCAAAAGCAGTTAACTCACGGGTACTCCAGGAGTGGAATTGGGTTAAGTGCTGATATCCTGCCCATCATCATATAAATAAATGCTTAAATAAGGCTACATAGAGGGGCATAATCGAACAGAAACACCTATCTCCATGGGCGTTTATCTCCGAGAATGGGTCCGTGAAGGGGCGGACCGAATCGTATTTTCGAAAAAACATGGACGTTTATCTTTTTTTGAGCTGGGCGTTTTTGTTTTTCAGCGATAATGGAAACCGAAAACGCCCAGCTCAAAAACGAATAACTCCAAGACATTTATTCGTGGGAGGGGCCAGGATTCGTACTGCACCGGTCCACCTCACATGCCAGGACACCAACCGGGCACCCTAGGGGGCACTTTTACAAAAAAAAAAAAAAAAAGGTAAAACAGCTCCCAGGTGCATAGCACCCTTCCCTTGGGTGTTGAGCCCCCAAAACCCACTGCCCACAAGTCTACACCATTACTATAGCCCTAAGGGGTGAAGGGGGGCACCTACACGTGGGTACAGTGGGTTTGGGGGGCGGTTTGGAGGGCTCCTATTTACCAGCACAAGTGTAACAGGTGGGGGGGGGGGGGATGAGCCTGGGTCCACCTGCCTGAAGTCCACTGCTCCAGTGACCTGCATACTGTTGCCAGGGAGGTGGGTATGACATTTGAGGGTGAAAATAAAAAGTTGTGAAACGGCATATTTTGTGGTGGGAGGGGGTTCGTGACCACTGGGGGAGTCAGGGGAGGTCATCCCCGATTCCCTCCAGTGGTCATCTGGTCATTTAGGGCACTTTTTGGGGCCTTATTCGTGGAAAAACAGGGTCCAGGAAAAGTGCCCTAAATTCTCGCTAAAAACGCATATTTTTTTTCCATTACTGGCGAAAGGCGCCCATCTCTGATCGGCAGATAACCACGCCCCAGTTCCGCCTTCGCCACGCCTTCGACACGCCCCCATCAACGTTGTCCGCATCCGCGACGGAGTGCAGTTGAAAACGTCCAAATTCGGCTTTTGATTATACCGCGTTATTCGTTTTTGTGAGATAAACGTCCATCTCCCGATTTAGGTCAGAACTTGGGCGTTTTTCTCGTTCGATTATAAGCAGGATAGTCTTATCTTTAAGCAGTTTGGCTTATATGGTCAAGGGTTGAATTTTGACTTAACCAGCTATGAGTTTGCTAGCTGAAAAGAACTCAGATATTCAGGGGTCCTTTTACAAAGTCACAGTAAAAAGTGGCCTGCAGTGGTGTGGGTATATCTTTTTGGGCACGCACTGGGCCAATTTTTACCACGGCTGGGAAAAAAGCCATTTAATGTGCCTACGCAAAAATTAAAACTAATCAGTGGAGTACCAAGGGGGGCGGTCCGCCCCGTGTGCACACCGCTGGGGGGGGGGTGCCGCGCGCCTGTTGGCTGAGTCCGCTCGTTCCCTCCCTGCTGCTCCCTCTGCGCGGAACAGGTTACTTCCTGTTCCGGGGCAGAGGGAGCAGCAGGGAGGGAACGAGCGAACTCTGCCAACAGGCACGCGGCACCCCCCCCCCCCCCAGCATGTAAAAATGCACCCGGGGGGGGAGGGTGTAATTTCGCTGGTGGGGGGGTGTAATTTCGCCGGGGGGGCCACGCTGCACCCGGGGGGGGGGGGCGCATCGGCGATCCGCCCCGGGTGTCAGGCAGCCTTGGAACACCACTGAAACTAATGCTTGCCTAGTTATGGCCTGAGCCCTTACTGCCAGCCATTAACCTAGTAGTAAGGGCTCATATGCTACCTGCACAGTAATCATGCAGCATGCACCAACATGGCCGCACTGCCGACTACCATCAGGAAATACTATGGGATTTGGCGCATGCCAAACTCGGAATTACTGCTGGGTGCTCGCACTACCCTGGCGGTAGTGCTGATTTGGTGCACGCTGCCCATGTGTTAGCCCTCCCGCGGCTTTGTAAAAGGGCCCTCAATGCCAAAGCCCAGACAGGGCCCAGCATTGAATTTCTGGGAATAACGCCGGTGGTGGGCAGCAAAATGCTTACCTCTGTAGCTGAGTATCGGAGGATATATCTGTATTCGTTAAATTGTACAGCGCTGCGTAACCCTAGTAGTGCTCTAGAAATGTTAAGTAGTAGTAGTAGTATTTAAGGTAAGAACTGGTCTTACACTCAGGATTTTGGAAAGTGTAGAGGACATGACACTAAGAGCACATTTGCATATGCTGTTCTGACAGCGAATGGTTTAGCTCTCTTTTATTACTGAAATGCTTGAGAATGCCTAGCAAAATCATTTTTTCTAGGCCTCATTAGTGACTGTTTAAAAGTTTCTAAGTCTGCATAGTGTCTAAAACTTCAAGAAAAAAAGAGGGTGTCTTGTATTGCTCAAGACACTTCAGAAGAATCTCAAAAGTTATCATTAAACACAATAAAAATCTTAAGGATGACATTTGCAAAGTTAATTAGCCAGTAAGATTCTAGAGAAAAGTTTTCTATGCCTCATCATGCAACATGGCTTGGTCAGTTATAGAGGGGATGGGCAGGCAGAAAAATTTTTTGTTGTGTTATTTCCTGTGTCGTTTATAGGATTGTTTGTTTTGCTCACTTTTTCCAGGATCTTTTTTTCTTTCTGGAACAAATACCATACCATCAAGAGTGTGAGCTCTTATCTGTGAATGAAAAAAAAACAGTGTCATGTTTTTTCCTGCTCATTTTTCTTTGTTAATGACATGGGATATGGAGCACTGCCCATCCCTAGTTATTTGTCATTGATGTCAGTTTTCAATAGGGCTGGGCAGGTTTTTCTTGCTATTGGCAAATGAAAATTGACAGGGTTTCATTTTGCCAACAACAGGTTTGCAAATTAAAGCCCCCCTCTATGATCCCCAGCCCCTCCTTCCTGCATTGGTGGTCCAGTGGGGGAAATTGGGGTATGAGTGATGCCCACTTATTCCTGTCCATCGTCGTGGCTGCATCCAATATGGCAGCCATGAATTTTCACCCTAGCCTCACTGTACTGTGACTATGGGCAGGAGTGAGTGGGCATCGTTCCTGTACCAACTTCACCCACTGACCACCAATGATTAAGGTAGGCTGAGGAGGGTTTTTTTTTAGTGTGGGGGTGTACAGAAAGGGAAGCCCATCGTTGGAGTGGTGCAGGAGGAAAGATCAGTGAGGGTGAGAGTGGGGGTGGGGGTGGTGGCGTGAGAAAGAAGCAGAGAAATTTTTCATGTCATGTTGTGTCCCGTGGTGACACAATGGAGTAAACTCCAACAAACTGGGAATCCACCCAAACAAGGAAATAGCATGAAAAATTTTAGGGCACCTATCCCTGGTTTTCAACCAACTTTCTGACCCATATTTTGGAAGATACAAAACTCAAAACAAAAAAAAGAAAATCTAATCTCCATAATCAATGCAAAACCACCATATTGTAGTGGAAGATTATTTTTTTTATTAACTCCTCCCATCTCTTTTGGTTTTTGACCTGTCAACACGAACCAGAAGTGTCAGCAAACAACTTCAACATTGAAAGAATATAATAGAGACTATGAAAAGTGCTGCACATATCTTGTATGTATATATGTATTTATTTACATTGGTTTGATATACTGCTTAATGCATGTAAGTGCTGTCAAGTGGTTTCCTAATTATTAAAAACAAAAAAGGTGTGAGAGAAAGAGCAAAAAAATTAGGAAAAGGAGGAGAGCAAAAGTAAACAGTGAGGCAGAGAGAGAAAAAAATAGAAAAATTATCATTTAAAATAATAATCACAGAGAGGCACTGTAATGGAATAAGTGCAGGGGTGATGGGGTTAGATGTGGTTACTGAAGGTGTGCTACAATAACTAGGTCTTAATCTATTTTTAAATTTCGGGACAGAGCTATCAAGGTGGATTTCTAAAGGAAGAGTATTCATAAGTATGGTCCAAAATAGGAGAAGGCAGTATCCCATGAATTCTCCATATGAAGATATGAGAGAGACAGTATGGCAAGGAGTGCCACTTACGAGCAAAGTGTTCAAGAAAGGAAATAAGGAAGATGTAAGTTTATTTATTTTATTTATTTTATTGCATTTGTATCCCACATTTTCCCACCTTTTTGCAGGCTCAGTGTGGCTTACAATAAGATATGAATAATAGAAATACATTTGTTACAACTTGGTTATGGAATACATTGTGCAGAGTTGTGCGAGACATTCGAATATCATTAGGAATATAACAATGGGACATCAACATAGAAACATTGGAAGGAGACAGTGGGACAATGGATTACGGGATGAGGGATCGGAAGTGGATGTATGTTGCATTGATGAACAGTGAGTATGGACTCTATGTGTTTTGGTTCTTTCCGTAAGTTTGTTCAAACAGGTGAGTCTTCAGTAGTTTTCGGAAGGAAGCTTGTTCGTTGATCACTCTTAGGTTGCGCGGTAGTGTATTCCAAGCTTGCGTGCTCATGTGGGAAAAGGTTGACGCGTGTAGTGTCTTGTATTTCAGGCCCTTGCAAGTGGGGAAGTGGATGTTGAGGTATGTTTGGGATGACCTTTTAGCGTTTCTGGGTGGTAGGTCTATTAAATCAGACATGTACGCTGGGGCTTCGCCGTAAATGGTCTTATGGACTAGTATGCAAACTTTAAAAGTAACGCGTTCCTTAAGTGGAAGCCAATGTAATTTCTCTCGTAGTGGTTTTGCCCTTTCATATCTTGGTTTTCTGAGGATGAGCCTGGCTGCTGTGTTCTGGGATGTTTGAAGTTTCCTCAGTATGTGCTCTTTGCAGCCCGCGTATAGTGAGTTACAGTAATCCAGGTGGCTGAGGACGAGGGATTGCACTAGGCTGCAGAAGACGAATCTTGGGAAGAATGGTCTTATCCTTTTCAATTTCCACATGCCGTAGAACATCTTCTTGGTTGTGTTGTTTGCGTGGGTTTCGAGTGTTAGGTGGCGGTCGATAGAGACTCCAAGGATTTTTAGCGTTTCTGAGACTGGGAGGTTTAGGGTTGGTGTGTTTATAGCGTTGAATTCATTTGTGTTGTATTGGGAGGTGAGTATCAGGCATCGGGTTTTTTCTGCGTTTAATTTCAGGCGGAATGCATCTGCCCATGTGTTCATGACGTGTAGACTTTGATTGATTTCGTTGGAGATTTCTTTGGTGTCTTGTTTGAATGGGATGTTGGCAACATAATCTGTACTTGGGGGGAGAAAAGTGACCTACTCACTGGCTTCCACAAAAAGCCAGATTTTCAGCTTATAAAGAACTTGTGAATTTAATGCTTTCATTGTATATATTACAATTAGAGAATAAGAGTACAAGGCAAAATGTGATGTTATTATGCCAGCAACAACCCACTTTCATCAATCTCTTAGTCTCCATGCTCTTCTATAAACTTTTTTTTTTAATATGTCACTCAAGATATATAGCAGTGGGTAAGAATTGGATCTTATATGTCATGTAAAAAATAAATCACAATGTTATAAGCCTGAAACTTAAAGGTCAGAAGCTCATGAGGAAATAAATGGTTACATACAATATGTAAGTGGTGGTGAAAAAGTCTCCTTAGAAGATATTCTTCTTATGAGAAACTGGGTCTTGTTTGAAAAGTGACTTTGATCTATACAAAAAGCTTATCGGAATGCTGGGAAAAGAGCTCATCTAGATAAATGTCCGCCATCTTTAGAATGCGGAATGTGAAGTGATGAATGGGGCACAATTTCCCTTGGGGGGGGGGGGGGGGCTATCCCCATAGCTCACATAGCCAATGCCCTGCATTGAAATGCCAAAGGACACCAGTTCAACTTCCCAGTCAGCTCAAGGAGAAAATTTTTTTTCCATCATTTCCAGAAAACCAGGGCCGCCGAGAGACTGGGCCAGGCCCGGGACAAGGCCACCCCCCGGGCCCCCCCCCCCCGAAGTCGCCACCACCTATCCCCCCTCCGCGTACCAGCGGGCCCCTGCATTGAAATCACAGCGCCTCTCACCTCCATGTGAAGGCACTGCAGGCAGCAGCAGATTACCTCCCTCCTTCGGGCCTCCTTCCCTCCCTGTGTCCTGCCCTCATCTGACGTAACTTCCGTGAGGGTGGGACACAGAGAGGGAAGGAAGCCAGAAGGGAGGCGATCTGCTGCTGCCTGCAGTGCTTTCACATGGAGGTGAGAGGTGCTGTGATTTCAATGCAGGGGGCCCGGCCTGGTGGCAGACGGTCGACGACGGACAGGGCCGGTCTTAGCAACTGCAGGGAGCTGTGCAGACCAGTTCTCAGAGCCCACCCACCCCTCCCCAGTATACCCAAAATGACAGAAACCAAATTAGCATACAGATTCTGCATGCAGCACAATACCAGAAAAACAGAACATTGCTATACATTGCAAAATAAGACAGCAGATGTAAATTCTCAAATTGGACATATTCCAAACACTAAAATGAAAATAAAATGATTTTTTCTACCTTTGTTGTCTTGTGACTGTATTTCAGATCATGTTGGCCCCAGTCTCTGATTCTGTTGCTCTCTATCTGCTCCCTTAACTCCACTTCCAGGGTTTCCTTTCCATTTATTTCTTTACTTTCTTCCTTTCTTCTTCATTTCTTGCCCTACATCCATAGGTAAAAGCTGGGTCCTCCGTGGACTTGACTGGAAGAGGTATAGAGTGGATCCAGCTTTTGCCTATTTTCTCCAGCCATGTGCAGTTTTTCTCCTCTTTTCCCTTTCCCTCATCTCCATCAGGATGCATCTCCTTCCTCTTTCTTCCCTCTCCTCCATCCATGTTGAGCATTTATCCTCTCTCTCCTCCCCTCCATCCATGTTCATCTCATGTCCTCTCTTCCTTCCCCTGCATCCATATCCAGCATTTCAACTCTCCTCTCTCCTCCATCCATATCCAGAATTTCTCCTCTCCCCTCCATCCATGTGTATCTCCTTCCTGTCTTCCCTCACTTCCATGTCCAGCATTTCTCCTCCCCTCCCCTCCATCCATCGCAACTCTCCTCGCTCCCCTGCCCTCCCTACTCATCCCCAGTGATTGTCCTTTGCTCCCTGTCCTCCCTCCCTTCCCCTCCATGTCCAGTGACTTGCCCCAACTTACCCCCCTTTTCACCCCCCTCCCCCGAGTTTCAGTTCCCAGCCCCAGCTGTGCCCTCAGGTTTCCAGCACATACAGTAAACCAACCATTCACGTGCATTTATTTAGAAAAGGCAGTAAACATTCTTTCATACAGCTCAACAGTTACCTGCAGGTCAGGCATTTCCTAATTATGATTGGCTAGCAGAGCCTGAGGTACCTACTATGCCCTTAGGTGGTCATTTTATGATCCCTATTCACATTTTGGATGTGCATAAACAGGCAGATATGTATATTGCATTCATATCAAAATCACAATTTTAGAAGGATGGGATATACATGAATACATGCATATGGTAAGGGAGCATGATCTGGGTATGGTTTTGGGTGGGCTAGGGCAGGGCAGGGCAGAGCAAAAACATACATTTACATTTATATTTCAGAAGGTGAATCACATATGTCCCTGAACATCATGTCAGGATTTACACGTTCCCAGGAACATCTAGATTAAAATTGCTCATTTTCAGCAGCACTCTACTAGAGGGATTGGTTGTGACTGCTCCTTTAATCCCCCAGTACAGTACCTGGTCCTGGAGGCACCCCAGCCAGTCAGGTTTTCAGGATATCCACAATGAATATTCATGAGAGAGACTGACATTATTATTATTATTTATTGCATTTGTATCCCACATTATCCCACCTATTTGCAGGTTCAATGTGGCTTACATAGTTTTGTTAGTATAGTCATTGCATGTTCAATGACATGCAGAGGAGGCAGTGAATGCAAATCTCTCATGAATAATCATTGTGGATATCTTGAAAACCTAACTGGCTGGGGTGCTTCCAGGACCAGGTTTGGGAACCACTGCCCCAGTGTGGGTTTTTAACTTTCAAATTATTTAATAAAGGTATTGACTCTACTGATAGTTTAGACGCTGATGCTTGCAAAATGAATGCTCCCACTTTATGTAACCAGAGCACATAAGTCTATTCCTTAATGTATGTTAGAAATGGCTCTCTGCCAGCAGATCTTGTTCTAAAATACTAGTGGGCTTTCACATATCCGAATCTAGACTTCTCAATTCCAATCTGTACATTCTTTCTACACTCCACCTCACAGCGTGGCCTTATTACAATCTAACCATTACAAAAGAGTGGAATTTGGGGCTTATTTTACAATGGTGATTTCAGGGTTCTAGCAGTGCTACACTAGTTATCAGCCCTCAGGAACAAAGCATGAGAGCATAGTATGTGCCTCAGTTTCAAAGCAAAACGAGAACCTCTAGAGTTTCGGAAAATTTATTAAAATTTCATATGTCACTCTTCACAAGCATATCAGAGCAGTGTACAGTAACCAATTAAAACAAGCAAGAAAGGAACCAGAAAATGCAATAGGAAAGAAAGAGAGAGAGAGAGAGAGAGAGAGAGAGAGAGAGAGAGAGAGAGAGAGAGAGAGAGAGAGAAGCCGAGAAAGCTGCAGGGAGGACAATAGTCTTTTCTAGTGGATTGAGCCTTGCTTACCTCATCTAAAGTTATTCTATGCTCTGAGAGCTGCATCAAGCTCTCTCTCTAAAATATTAGGTCACAGTAGAGCTAATACAACATGTTTCTAGGTATGTTATTTAGTTGACTCTGGTATTTTTAAGATTTCATGTTACCTTCTATTAGTCAAAACCACATTCTTCCATGAAAGAGATGGTAACACCATATTATATTACATTAAAATACTTGTATTCCACAATTACCTGTCCAGTTTGCTGCGGTTTACATAATAAACTCTAGGCCATCCCTAGGAAACTGAAAACAAAATATCATATCTGGGTTTTTAAAGGTTTGCACAAGTTCCTGGAGGACAAGTCTATAAAATGCTATTAAGGTAGACATGGGAAAAGCCACTACTTATCCCGGGGTCAGTAGCATTGGATCTGCTCTTTGAGATTCTGCCAGGTACTTGTGGTCTGGATTCACCACTGTTAGAAGCAGGACACTGGGCTAGATGGACCTTTGGCTAAGAACATAAGAATAGTTATACTGGGTCAGACCAATGACGGAGTGGCACTGAAAAGCATTCATGCAAATATCATGGTATTTGGTGACATAGATCTAATTACAAAAATAATATATACTCAATTGACGTGTATTCAAAGCACATAATTAACGTAAAGAGGAAAGGCCTCAAGAAGCCCCCGGCTATGTGTCTCTATAGCTCTCGGGGACTGGGCTGCTTCATCATCGGCCCAAAAACCTCTGAACTATAATCTTTAAAACAACAGTTTTTCTTTACTTTTTTTTCTTCTTTCTTTTTATATAAATGGTCTCACCAGAACTCTACAAAATATTCTAAAGACTCATGAAATTGAAAGCTACTTAGCTTATTCGGATCAAGTCCTCTTTATAACGGAGCCTTATCAACACTGATCGGGACCACGACCAACGGTGGCCAATGTTTTGTCACCTGCTTCAGGGTCGTGTGGTCTGCGTTGATCTACAAAAGAGAATATTTTAGAGCACAAATCCAAACAGTTTTCTAGTCATCAGATCATTTTTTTCATTCTTATACACAAGCACCTCCGTTCAAAGCTTTTCCAACTTCAGCGGACCGACCCAACAAAATGGCCCCTCTGTTTCTTATATCCGACTACGTCAGACACCATATAGAATATGTTCGTTCTTCAATTAGTAGTGAAGGATTAAGAATATAATATGCTGATTGGTCAGATCCACTCTTGGCGTCTGACGTAGTCGGATATAAGAAACAGAGGGGCCATTTTGTTGGGTCGGTCCGCTGAAGTTGGAAATGCTTTGAACGGAGGTGCTTGTGTATAAGAATGAAAAAAATGATCTGATGACTAGAAAAACGTTTGGATTTGTGCTCTAAAATATTCTCTTTTGTAGATCAACGCAGACCACACGACCCTGAAGCAGGTGACAAAACGTTGGCCACCGTTGGTCGTGGTCCCGATCAGTGTTGATAAGGCTCCGTTATAAAGAGGACTTGATCCGAATAAGCTAAGTAGCTTTCAATTTCATGAGTCTTTAGAATATTTTGTAGAGTTCTGGTGAGACCATTTATATAAAAAGAAAGAAGAAAAAAAAGTAAAGAAAAACTGTTGTTTTAAAGATTATAGTTCAGAGGTTTTTGGGCCGATGATGAAGCAGCCCAGCCCCCGAGAGCTATAGAGACACATAGCCGGGGGCTTCTTGAGGCCTTTCCTCTTTACATTAATTATGTGCTTTGAATACACGTCAATTGAGTATATATTATTTTTGATCTCCTTAGTACTCTAGATTGTTGATTATAATTGAAATAAGAGGAGACTTCCTTCATATTATAATCAGTTTGATATAGATCTAATTAACGTATGTGGCTACTGCATCTCCAGTCTGTACGACTTGTATTACCACTTCAGCATCTTTTAATTCAACTATAGGGTTTCATTATTATTATTATTAGGGAAGTGGCAGTTACAACACTGGGGGGCCCTTTTACTAAGCCGTTTAAGCATCTATGTGCGCCGAACGCGCTCCAAAATGGAGTTACCGCCCAGCTACCACATGGCTATTGTAGTAATTTCATTTTTTGGCATGCGTCCAATACGCGCATCCAAAAAATAATTTTTATTTTTGGACGTGCCAAGTGGCATTTCATGCACATAGATCATTACCGCCCGGTTACCGCGTCAGTCTTTACCGCTAGGTCAATGGATGGTGGTAAGGTCTCAGACCCAAAATGAACGTGCAGCAATTTTGATTTTGTCACACGTCCATTTTTGGCAAAAATTTTAAAAAGGCTTTTTTTACAAGCACGCTGAAAAATGGATCAGTGAGCACCCAAAACTCGCACCTACACTACCACAAGACATTTTTCAGCGCACCTTAGTAAAAGGACCCCTGGATTATTAATTATGTGAAGTCTGGGATAACAGGTTCAGATCATCTCTGCTACTGGTTGCAGAGTTTAGGGGAACTCAGTGTCTGTCCCTCAATTCTAATCTCAGCTCTGCTGCTGACAATCTGTGTGATCTTAGCAAAGGTTTCTTTAAATTCCTGTGGTTCAGTTTACCCAAGTGTAACTGGGTAATCATACAGATATTATTCCTTCTCCCTTCACTTCTTGAAAGATTTCAAGCAATCCAAATGTCAACTGTGTTGCTAATCCCTTCCACATATGTTTAGAAAAATATTACAGAGGTATGGTAAAGTATAGCGAGTTCCTTTTTGATTAAAGGCACTCTACAACCTCACGCAAACCCACAGAAACCAGGATATTCAATTTCTGGTCTCTCTAGCAACACTTTGATATCAGCACTGTCAAAGGACCCTGCATTTTTAAAGAGAAAACCAAGAAAGAATAATGTTGCTTTCTTTAATAAGACAGGTGCAGAGTCTGGCATGACTTGAACAGGAATGCAGGATGCTCAGTGGCAGAAATCATGTTCGCATCCACAGTTTGAGGAGACATAAACCCCAACATTATATAAATTGCATTTAAAATTGCATGTACAAATGTGGGCAGGCACCCAATTTGGGCACACAATTTAACTGAATAACGTGCCAATTAGCACTGATAATTGGGTGCTAATAGTTCTCAGCTCTAATTGGCATTAATTGAAATTTACATGTGCATTTCCAGTCGCAGGGATCCGCATGTAAATTTTACACGAGACTCCAAAAAGGGGGTGCGGCCATGGGAGGGTCAGGGGCGGATCGGGGGTATTCCTAAAATTTATGCATGCTGTTATAGAATAAGGGGGGATCTATGCCTCATTTAGATGCACATGCAAAAACTATCATGGGGCGCCTGATCGCACATAAGCACGTGCAGTAAGTACATCGTAGTGCTTACCGCAGCTTAGTAAAATGATTCCAAACAGAATACCATAAGTTATACGTGTGACTGCCTTATTTAGGTACCTGTACTTACCCTGGCTATATGGATGGTATAACTACGAGCATGTAAATGTTAGGTGCGTTGATAGTGTTATGCAAGAGTTCTATAACAGAGCAGAGGTATTACCCCTAGAGGTTCTCACCACTAGCCCGAAAAACTAAAGGTTGCGACGCGCATGCACATCCTAGGAGGGCGGCACTTAGCTGATGGAAGGTGAGCTACCATCCCACAGCTGCTCTGAGTGGAGTAGGGAGCATTGGATGGAGGAAGTCATGCTAAGATCGTGACATAATCCTGGCTAGGCCTAGGATGACATGGCTAACTGGATCTCCTCTGCCTTCTGGACACAATCTGCTGCAGCGGCATACAAGCATGCAGACAGCAAGAAAATAGACGGGAGAAGAGTGTTGGTTGAAGTAGAGAGAGGACATATGGTGAAAGGCTGGCGCCCATGCAGGCTTGGTAAGGATGTTTCCATTTTAACCTCATGTAGACACCATGGAATGTGAGCTTTCAGGTATACACATCATAACTAGTCCCTTATTTTCTTACTTCTGTTACCCTATTTTATCTATCTGTATGTTCCAACTTTATTGTGTAGTGTGTTGACATTGTAATGTATTTATACTATGCTATACTTTGCATTGTTGTTTGAATATCTTTACTACTGCAATTGTCTATTGCTTATGTCTATTGCTTACTCTTGCTGTACACTGCCTTGAGTGAATTCCTTCAAAAAGGCAGTAAATAAATCCTAATAAATAAATAAACTTATAGAATTAACAATTTGAGGCTCTTTTACCAAACTGCAATAAATCTGACCTTAGTGCATCCATATGTGGGTCATTCCCACGCCTAAGGCCATTTTCACCACATGGGTAAAATGGCTGCTTTTTTATTTTTTAAATTAATAGCCACATGCTAATTTTCCAATTAGCACGTGGCCATTAGCATATGAGCTCCTACCAGCACCTATTTTGTAGGTGGTAAGGGCTAATCAGTTAGCAAGTGGCGATATAGTTGTGTTAATCGATTAGTGCAGAACGCACCTCTCTCCATCCCCGACCTGCTCCCAGCGCTAAAAAATAAAGGGCCCCTTTTACCAAGCTGTAGCAAAAGGGGGCCGTGCTGGCTTCAGTGCGTGTTTTACACACGCGCCGAGGCCCCCTTTTACCGCAGCTGGTAAAAGGGAAGTCTCATTTTCCTGCAGGAAATGGTCGTGCGGCAAGTAAAGCACTTCCTGCACGGCCATTTCGGGGGGAGCCCTTACCACCACCCATTGAGGTGGCGGTAAGGGCTCCCACTTTAACCTGGTAGTAACCGGGCAGTGCACAGCACTGCCTGATTACCGCCGGGTACACTCTGGCACTACAAAAATAAATACATTTTTTGTAGCACCAGAAATGATGGCGTGCTAGGGGTGGGAAGTACTGCTGGGCTGCTGCGGTAGCCCAGCAGTACTTCCTGTATAGCGAGTAGTAAGACTGCATTTGGGTCTTTCTACAATCAAATTTGATTATTAAACTTTTTTCAATACAAGTATTTGTGTCCCTTTTGTTTTTAAAGGCCCTTTGTGCTGTTTTTTTTTGCTTCTACTACAAAAATAAATACATTTTTTGTAGCGCCAGAAATGATGGCGTGCTAGGGGTGGGAAGTACTGCTTGGGCTGCTGCGGTAGCCCAGCAGTACTTCCTGTATAGCGAGCAGTAAGACCGCATTGGGCTTACTGCTGCTTAGTAAAATAAACCCAAAATCTATTTTTTTAGTGTGTGGAACAGTGCGCCGACCATAAAATGACCACGGAATTCCTGAGTGCACCCTGCAATAAAGCCTTTTTTGCTGCGGTAAGCACCTCAGCTTAGTAAAAGGACCCCTTAGCACACTGCTTCTTGCTGCCTAACTACATAACAAAAGTTTGTATCTGGTTTGTGTGATTTTTGGATGCAAACCTACACAAACAAGATGAGAAATATTGTAGATGTTTCTATTAGGTGATGTGATGACCAAAACATTTTTGTTTCATTTAGTCTTTTATTTAGACATTTCTATAAGTTTGCATTTTATTTTTACATTTTTTTCATTTTGGGGTAATGTCACAAGTAACACATGCTCTTCACGGATAAACATGCGCCCGTCATGAACATTAGTGCCCGTTATTTACTACACAGGATTTAAAAAAAAAAAAAAAAAAATTTAGGAGGTTTTTTTCCCCTGTTGGTTCAGGCTAAAAACAACATAAAAGAACATGAGAAGTGTCGTTGACATTTTGTATGACATTTCAAAGAACATGCACATCCTTAATTTCCATGTCATTTCCACATTCCTAATAATGATATTTTTTTTAATGGATATTTTTTGATCCATGTGTATCCAGTTTTCATGCTAGGCATCTGTATGCTTTAACTGATCGCTCACCAGTAGTTTATTGAAGCATGTTTCTGCTTCTGTTTATCAGTCTTACAACTAGTATTTATTTATTTATTTGGATTTATTTATGGCCTTTTTGAAGGAATTCACTCAAGGCGGTGTACAGTAAAAAGAGATCCAACATGAACAATAGGCAATTACAGCAGTAAACATATTCAAATAACAATACAAAGTATGGCATGGAGGGGCATAATTGAATGAAAACGTCTATCTCCATGGGCGTTTATCTCCGAGAACGGGTCCATGAAGGGGCGGACCGAACTGTATTTTCGCAAAAAATAGACGTCCATGTTTTATTCGACAATTTGTGAGCTGGGCGTTTTTGTTTTTCAGCGATAATGGAAAATGAAAGCGCCCAGCTCAAAAACGAATAAATCCAAGGCATTTGTTCGTGGGAGGGGCCAGGATTCGTAGTGCACTGGTCCCCCTCACATGCCAGGACACCAACCGGGCACCCTAGGGGGCACTTTTACAATAACAAAAAAAAGGTAAAAGAGCTCCCAGGTGCATAGCACCCTTCCCTTGTGTGTTGAGCCCCCCCCCAAATCCCCCTCAAAACCCACTGCCCACAAGTCTACACCATTATTATAGCCCTAAGGGGTGAAGGGGGGCACCTACATGTGGGTACAGTGGGTTTGGGGGGGTTGGACGACTAATAAGCATTAAGCAGCACAATTGTAACAGGTAGGGGGGGATGGGCCTGGGTCCACCTGTCTGAAGTCCACTGCACCCCCTAACAACTGCTTCAGGGACCTGCATACTGCTGCCAGGGAGCTGGGTATGACATTTGATGGTGAAAATAAAAAGTTGTGAAACATCATTTTTTTGTGGTGGGAGGGGGTTAGTGACCACTGGGGGAGTCAGGGGAGGTCATCCCCGATTCCCTCCGATGGTCATCTGGTCATTTAGAGCACTTTTTTGGGACCTGTTCGTGTGAAAAAAGGGTCCAACAAAAGTGGCCTAAATGTTCGCTAAAAACGCCTTTATTTTTTTTATTATTGCCCTAACGCGTCCATCTCTCCTCAGCTGATAACCACGCCCCAGTTCCACCTTCGCCACACCCCCATCAACTTTGTCCGCATCCGCGACGGAGTGGAGTTGAAAACGTCCCAAATCAGCTTTCGATTATACCGATTTATTCGTTTTTGTGAGATAAACGTCTATCTCCCGATTTGGGTCGAAATCTAGGCGTTTTTCTCTTTCGATTATAAGGTGGATAGTATACTACTTACAATGTCAACACAATACATAATAGATCGTTTTGATTGACAATGAAGGGTATAAGCAAACTTGGAACATATAGATAGGTAAGAGAGTAAGAAGAGTTAGAAAACAAGGTTACTAATTTTAAAGAAAGTTGCACATGAGGTCAGAGAGATGGTTAAATATTATCTCAGCTAGGGTAGGAGTGGATAATAAGAGACAATTAGTTGTTGTAGTAGTAGTAGCTACAAATCTTTGGATGCATTGGGAGTGAAGCAGTACTGTCTAAGCCTACCCTTGTAATGAAGAGCTATATGGCTACTCTAGTTACATCTCACATCAGGGTCGTTTTACAATGCCATGGTAGAGTTATTGCGGCGTTGACGTATGCCAATCCGGTACTACCACCAGTCCAGTGTGGGAGCTGGTGGTAGTGCTGCCCCCACCACATGCCATAGAGATACCCATATATTTCTATAGGTGTCTCTAGTGTTAGTGTGCACTAAAAACATTAGTGGGCCTACAGCGTGGTTTAGTAAACAGGTCCCTAAGGTTAAAAAAAATGAATCTAGGTTATCAAGGTATTAAATACATCACATTAAGTAGAAAATCATTATTAATTTCTCTTCATTATAATTCAAGCCACATGTTGGAACACTTCTGGCATGACCTAACCACAGAATGCAAAAACCTTTTCTGAGGCTGACTGTAACTGAATTCCAATAATGCTAAAAACTGCTTTCAGCATACTTAGGAAATGCGAACAATGAAACAAAATCCCCTCAAAAATTAATGAAATGAAAAGCAGAAAGTCATGTACAAGGGCAATGCGTCTCTGAAAAAACATGAATATTGAAAATCCTGATACAGTAGTATCGGTAGACTACCGAGCTGCCCTTTTAACCAGCAGGCAGCTTTAGACAGATCTCTGGAAAAACAGGTAGGTCAGAATTGAATGCCTAGAAAATAAAACACCGAACAAAGGACAGGCAAAAGTGGAAGTCTGTTCAATGATAGCTAAGAACTACTACATTTTTCAGTTGATCTTCAAAAAATCAAATCCTTTATTTCTCAGCAGGCATTTTTCAGTGTATTGGACATAGAAAGAACAAACTTCAGGATGAGGTCTGAAGGATATATGAAAGGAGACATTTCTATGCCTAGCAAATATGCTAATGCAAAACCCACATTTTCAAAAAGAATTGAGGGATTAGACCAGTATAGACAGTCTGTAGGCCTAGAGACAATTACAGTATACGGTAATCTCTTCCACCCTACCCCACACCCATCCACTCCTGGGTTTGCAATACCTCTATTTGTAACTCAATACACATTAAGAATATTCTTCATTTCAGTGACATCCAGATAATTTTGCTCATTGATATCTGTTAACATAGTATACTTGATCAAACTCATTCCAAACAATCAAAATGACTTTCATTCAGAGTAATAACTGTGGTTCAATAGTCATAAAGCAAATAATTTGGAGGCATAGGGCTTGTCCCATCTATCTTCAACTCTCTGCTATGAAAGAGGAACTCAACAAACTCATACAGGAATACCAAAGATGAGATAGCCAAAAAAATATATCTAGAAAGTATGAGCACAGACACATGTAGTCTAAATAATAATATTCAGGATCTGCAAACCTTGATGTTAGAGGTAGACTTGGATATTGTTGCTATCCCAGAAACATGGTGCAATCATTCCTATGAATAGGACACAACCAGATCAGGCTGTAATCTTTTTAGGAATGATAGGGAGTGCTGAAGAGGTGGAGGAATGATGTTGTATATGAAAAACTATTATAGCAGCTGAAATGACCCGGGAAAAAGAGAAAGCAATAGGGATCGTCCTGGAAAGATGACGGAACCTGTATCTACATGTGTCATCTACAGATCTCTAGTACAAATGTAGAAGCCAGACAGAGATCTAATCACAGAAAGTTGAGTAATGGAAGGGAAAGTGCTATTGTTGGGAGATTTCAACTTACTGGATGAGAGTTGGAAAGTGCCATCTGCAGAATCATAAAAGAGTAGAGATAGTAGATGCCTTTCAAAGTGCTCGGCTCAGGCACATGTCCACGGATTCTATATAGTGCAAATTCAGTTGCGCGTGCAAATCCAGTCATATTCTGGATTTGCACATACAACTTAATTAGCTAACAAGCCAATCAGTGCCAATAATTGCCAACAAGCAATTATTGACACTAATTGGCATTAATTAGCATTTACGCACACAACTGTCTAAATCAAGGGATGGTCAGGTAGGCTCAGGGGGCCCTCCTAGGATTGGGAGTATGACTGTGGTTGGGGGGGAGGTCCTTTTGAAGGGGTACTTTTCTGGTTGGGGGTTCAGGTAAGGGGATTGGGTCCAGTTGGGGGGGAGGGGTGAACCTAATATCCTCTTGTGTCTCCTGGCTGATATTCATCTGGGATCTGCATAAGTGTCTTATGGGTGTCTTAGCTGAATATTTGCCAGGACCCACATAAGGTCCGGTGACCAAGTCATCTAGTCTTACCAAGATATTCAATGTCAGTACCCAGACATGGCCTGGCATTGAATATCTGGTGCTAAAATTTAGCCGACAATGATCAGTGCTTAAAAGATGCGGATCGCCACCAGTTGAATATTGACGGAGCAGACCTTAGTAAACTGGGGGAATACCTGAAGAAGTTGCTGACAGGGTGAATAAATATAGGAGATGTGAAGGACAGTGGTTCAAGCTGAAAGGAGATATAAATATGTCAAGAGATCTTTATGGGTTCCTTTTGCTAAGGTGCACTAATGGATTTAGCTTGTGCTAACGATTAGGAATGAAATGGGTTACTTTGCATTTGGCATGTGTGCTAAATCCATTAGCGCACCTTCGTAAAAGGATCCTTACATAAAGAGAGTACACAAACCACGAGAAAAAAGAAACAAATATGGTTTTCCAAACAAGTGATTATAAAAGTAAAGGCAGAATAGGTCAGCTTTCAAGAAATACAGAAGAATGCAAGAAGAACATAGCAAAGATTACCAGTTAAAACGCTAAAAAGCAAAGAGAGAAATATGGCTAGCAAAGGTACAGGTGGGAAAATAAATTTGCTAGAAATGTAAAATGAGGCAAGATGAATTTTTTTCAGATATGTTACAGAAAAAAGGAAGACTAGAAATGGAATTGCGAGCCTGAAGGTTTCTGATACTAAACAAATGCTTCTGTTCTGAATTCAAGAAGGAAAATCTTGGAGAAGGACTGTGGTTGTTTGGGAATGGAGCAGATATTGCTCTGTTCACAGAAAAAAAAAGTATTTTGGAACTACTTGAAAAACTGGGGCTGGATGGGATACATTAAACAGATTGTGTTAAATATCAAATTAGGGGAAAGAAGAGAAACCAACAATCTCAAATTCAAACTCTTCAAACATTGTGTCACGTTTCACACTACTTATCAGAATCAAAATTAAAATTTTCCTTGTTTACTACTAACTATTTTTCATTTAGAATTTTTTACTATTTGTCTTTCATTTTATATTTATATTGCTGTTATTGAAAGGAAAAAGTCTCAAAGCCCAACCCATCAACATAACAGCTGTAATAGGACTCCTTTGGGCAATCACCTCATCGGCATAAAAACCTTCCAAATTTTTTTTAACCCATTATAGTGCAGAAGTAATAATTTAATCTTATCTGTGCTCCAAATGCTTTAATGGCTCCAAAAAGTGGTCCCACCAATGGTGGCCATCTTTTCACTGTACTGCATCAGGATGTTAAAGGACCATTTTGCAATACAGCATTCTTGAATACGGAAGGGAGCAGACAACATGAGAAGGGATCTACAAAAATTAGAATGGTCTGAGGTCTGGCAGTTAAAGTTTAATGCACAGAAATGCAGAGCGATGCACTTGGGATCTAAAAATCCATAGAAGATGTATGAGATAGGGGATGACAAGCTGGTAAGTACTGTTGAGGTGAGAGACCTTGGGGTGTTAGTGTCTGAGGCAGAGGCATAGCCAAAATTTGATTTTGGGGGGAGGGGCCCAAAGTGGGGGGGGACGTGTTTTGCCCCACCTCCCCACCGCTCTCCGCCCCTGCCGCAACCTCGCATACCTGGGCTAAGCCTCACCAGCTAAAACCTTTCTGTGGAGATACTTAGCACTGTGCTGCCTGCCCTGCTTTCTCACCGTTCCACACATGCTCGGTTGTAGTGAAATTGACCATGCGCAAAGCTCATGCATGCTCAATTTCATTCAAACCAAGCAAATTTAATTACCTCATCAGTTACTCCCATTTCTAGATCATTTATAAATATGTTAAAAAGCAGTGGTCCCAGACCCCTGAGGATCCCCACTATCTACTCTTCTTCATTGAGAATTCTGACTGTTTAACCCTACTCTCTGTTTTCTATCTTTTAACCAGTTTTTAATCCACAATAGAACACTACCTCCTATCCCATGACTCTCCAATTTCCCCTGGAGTCTTTCATGAGGTACTTTGTCAAATGCCTTTTGAAAATCCAGATACACAATATCAACTGGCTCACCCCTTCAAAGAATGTAATAGATTGGTGAGGCAAGATTTCTCATCACTAGATCCATGGTGGATTTGTCTCATTTGTTTTTGAATATGCTCTGTAATTTTGTTCTTTATAATAGTCTCTACCATTTTGCCCGGTACCAACATCAGGCTTACCGGCAGAAGCGTAGCCAGGTGGGGCGCAGGGGGAGCGGTCGCTCCCCCAAACAGCTGTTCCGAAAAAAAGGCGCCTATGTGCCCCGTGCCGATAATGTTTTTTGTTCTGCTCCCTCCTGAGTCCTCTCTCTTCTGCTCATCTTCTCCCTCCTGCGCAGCACCGGCGATTCAGAGTGAGCTTTGCTTCTGCTGGTGTCAGGGCCTTTTCTCAGGCATGTCCCACCTCTGCGGAAACAGGAAGTTGCAATAGAGTAGGCGGGATGCGCCTGAGAAAAGGCCCCGACGCCGGCAGAAGCAAGGCTCACTCTGAATCGCCGGTGCTGCGCAGGAGGGAGAAGACGGGCAGAGGAGAAGGTGAAATTGAAAGATGCAACGCTCGGGGGGGGGGGGGGGGGTGCTTGAGAAGGGATAAAGCAAGCGAGCGAGCGAGCTGGAGAACGGAGAAAGTTAAGTTATCAGATATTTATAGTTAAGTCTAAAAATGTGTTTAAAAAGGAAAATTGTTTATATATTCAACGGTGTTTTATCACAAGTCTTTTAAACCCTTTGCATTCATGCTTACACCCTAAAGTATTATATGTAATAAGGACAGAGTTGTCTTTGTCGCACTCCCATGAGTCTGACTTCATAATGTCATCAATCAGCTTTTGAACCAGTTGTCAAGCAGGCAAGCAACCAGGTCGCCAGTCTGCTGCTCAAAGCCCCTGTTACCTGAAAGGAGATTCCCAGAAATCCCTATAAGAAGTGAGCAAGGGAGGCTTTTAAGACTAAGAGAGATGATGGTTGGAGGTCAGTTGAGGCTGAAGGAAGGAAGTGACTTTGGGGGAAGACTGTCAGTTTTACAGAAAGAAAGGAATAAGTTGCAGAGGGAGAGATGCAGAGTGAGGTTGCTGGGGGTGTACTGAGGGGGACAAATGAGCCCTTGTGATGGGGTACTGAGGGAAAGGTAGGGGAGGGGAAAGAGGATTGAGCACTGTACAGACAGACACACAGTGTAACTAGTACCTTTGAACTATTGTGTATTCCATTATTGAGAGGGAATGGACTGTGTGTGTGCTACATTATCACATTCAGAACCCTTATTTTATCATCCTCACTTTAATATTCCCTTATCTCTTGTTTGTCCTGTTTGTCTGTCCTAATTAGATTGTAAGCTCTGTCGAGCAGGGACTGTCTCTTCATGTTCAAGTGTACAGCGCTGCAAACATCTAGTAGCGCTTTAGAAATGATAAGTAGTAGTAGTAGTAGTAGAAAGCAGGCGGGGGGGGGGGGCTGGAGAAGGGATAAAGCGGGCAAGGGGGTGCTGGAGAAAGAAGAAGGGAGAAAGCGGGCGGGAGGTGGTGGCTGGAGAAGGGAGAAAGCTGCCGGGGGTGGGGGGTGCTGGAGAAGGGAGAAAGCGGGCAGGCGGGGGGGGGGGTGTGTGTGGCTGGAGAAGGGAGAAAGCTGCCGGGGGGGGGGGGGGTGCTGGAGAAGGGAGAAAGCGGGCGGGGAATGTTTAATAGGCTCACTTCCACTCTGGTCAATCTAGTCCACTTTAACAAGGAAGCCAAACTTACTTTCCTTGTGCCATCACTATCCAGCAGGATAGGCAATGTCTTGAAAGGTGGAGGATAAAGGATTTTTTTTATATATGTTTATATCACACATTATCCCAAGCAAAGTTGGATTCAGTGTGCCTTACATTTCAAAATACAGTGAGACAGAATAATAGAATTTAGTTATATCATGGGAATAAATAGATGGATGTGTCTGAAACATTTAACAAAGTTGAGATTGGCATATATACTCAACTGGGCATTTAAAAGTGTGTCCTTTATTGATACCACATGTTCAGAAATCATAGCCATAAGTATAGACAGTTATTCAAAGATTATCACATGGGAGGGGAAGGAGATAGGGTCACAAAGAAGGCACTACTGGAAAGGGGAGGAGGAGATAGGGACAGAGAGGGGCACCACTGGAAGGGGGAATGGGGATATGGGGACAATGGTGAAAAATGTGTGAGATGGGGACAAAGAGGTAATGCTAGAAAAGGGGGAAGATGGTAACAGGGGTAATGCTGGAAAAGGGGGAAGATGGTAACAGGGATAATGCTGGAAAAAGCAGGAAGATGGGGACACAGGACAATGTTAGAAAAAGGGAAAGGTGGGGGACACCAGGAAGGCAGATGCTAGAAAGTGGGAGATGAGGCGACCAGGTAGGCTTGTGCTGAAAAAAGGAGAAGATGGGGACACAGGGCAGATGCTGAACTTGGAGGTAGGATAGGGACAAGGAACACAGAAGGGAGATGCTGGACAGGATAAATAGTGGTGCAGAGGAAAAAAGGATGGTGCACTTGGAGACAGAAGAAATGTCAGATGGGCAAGAGACCCTGTAAAGGCAGAAGAAACAGAGAAAAACAGATAAGAGACAGTGGGACCAAAGCAAATGAGAAAACAGTAGAGGGGTCCGAGTGCATTTTCTTAAGTCATTTTGGGCGTACTACAGCACAGATTTTGATGGGTAGAATCAGGGACTGCAAATCCCACATGAATTTGGGATGTGAGTTCACACTAGGACTGGTTGAAAAATCTCCCTTCTGGAACTGGATCACTTGGCAGCTCTATACACAGCTATTTGATAGTGGGGACATAAAATGAAAGATCAGTGCCAAACAGATGTAGAAAACGAAAGGAAGAAGACAAGAGGCGAAAGAAGAAATAGAAAGGTCAACCTGGAAAAGAATTTGTAAGGCTGACTCATGGAAAAAAAGACTATTCCCAGACAAGAAAGGTAGAAAAAATATTTTTATTTAATACTTTGTAATACTTTGTAAGCAGTGAGATGGGAGAAAATGCATTTCTGTCTCTCTTTTTTTTTTTTTTTTTACCAGTATTGCACTGTTTAGAGCCTGGCTTCCTTGGGCAGGGGGTCTCTCTTTCAATTTTTGTTGTTGTTTTTTTGGGTTTTTTTTTGTGGCTCCCTATTCTGCATTAGATTGGTAGCATGGATTGTTATCACAATTTGGGGTTCTGCCAGGTGCTTGTGACCTGGGTTGGCCACATTGGAAACAGGATACTGGGCTAGATGGACCATTGGTCTGACCCAGTATGGCTACTCTTACGTTATATAGATGAGGGTCTGCCCATTTTCTGCATGTGTGACTGAGGTGAAGGATTCTGCCAGCATGTAGTATCTGTGTAGGAATGTGTAAGAGTGCAGCTTGTTCCAGTTTCCCAATAGTAGGTATATTGGTGTTTTAGAGCCCAGTGTAATATATATAGCACTGTCTTCTGATAGGTGGTTTAGGGCTGTTATGGTGTGGTAAGTTTTGTGTTCTAGGGCAGTCCTGGAGTACCCCCTTGCCCCTTGGTTTTCAGGATATCCACAATAAATATGCATGACATTGATTTACATATACTGCCTCCATTACATGCAAATCTTTTTCATGCAGATTCATTGTGGACAGCCTGAAAACCTGAATGGCAAGGGGGTACTCCAGGACCACCTAGGGAAACACTTCTCTAGGTCCCACTGTAATAATTATAGCATTGTCTTTTAATAGGTGGGTTAGGGCTGTTTTGGTGTGGTAAGTTTTCAGTATAGGTTGTGGGTGTCTTTTTGCAGGGGTTTGTATTATTTCACAAAGTGTCTAGCCCTATTTGAAAGTAGGCTCTGGGGCAAGGGCCACCAAAAGTCACCCAAAATAAAAATGCTCAAGACTAGTGTTCTTCACATCCTGTAGAGTCGCCACACAAACAAAAGCCCATTTGATTTAAACAAGGTGTCTAGCAGTGGAAGGACTGGGTGTGCTATTCCTTAGGTGATGGTCACGATTTGAATAATTTTATTTGAAGTTAAGAAGACAGGTTGCCTGCTCTGGCCAGTCCAGGAACCTCTTCTGTGTCCTGCCTACTGATGTAACTTACTGTTTCCTTGTAGGCAGGATGCAACAGAGACAGCCTGTATTAATCATTGCCCGCCACAGCCCCTGAGCAACAACACAAACACTGCTGTCTAGCTGACACCAACCGGCGCCTATTTTATAAAAGTCTGCTCCCCCTGAGATCAAAACCTGGCTACGCCTCTGCTTACCGGTCTATAATTTCCCAGATTACCACTAACATACAGGTCTTTATCTGCTGTCATTTACTATGTCACTATCGTTACAAAATAAACTTTACTATTTCCAAACACCTTGAGGATGACATTCTCATTTTAAAGGAGGTCAGCTTGTTCCTTTTCTATGGTTGCTGAAAGAGAAACTTAATTTTGCAAGCTGGTACACAATCTGCAAAATGGAAGTAGTTAAAAAGTAAATGGTGCTTGATATTAATGTCATCAACCTTTGCCTTACCTTTGATAATTATATTGCAATGTGTGAACCGCACATTAAAAGGGCATTATTGTAAGGTGATGTGATGCTGTCTAATCAACACTTGTGTTTTTCTTGGGCCATTTCATGATAAATAGTATAGCCTAGATGTGTAAGACATTGTACATCAGCAAATATAATGAGAAATATAATAGATGGTGTAGAAACATGAAAGAGCCAATTAATCACTAGAGAAACCAGGTCAAAAAGGTTGTGAAATGGTTGTGCCTAAATGTACGTGCATTCCCCCAGCCTATGCGCTATTCTATAAACAGTATCTTACCGTAGACATGGTTTAAAGAATAGTGCTATGCACGTTATTCCAACGCACCTGCATATTAATGCAAGAGGAACATACACATGGGCGGAGCTTGAGTGCGGCTTCCAGTTTTGCACATAAGTGAATACTGTAAGTTACATGCTTCCCTGCTGCATTTAAGTGCTTGCAGTTAGTAACTGTGGGAACATACCTGCTTTGGTGTCAGCCCCCCCCCCCCCCCCCTCTCTCTCTCTCTCTGGTGTCTGAACGTTACTGTGCAGAACGCTGAGCTCTGGCTGTGCTTCAAGGAACTGACCAATCCTATTTAACAGAATGCACCTCCAACATTCTGAAGCCGAAAAACCTCGTGTGGTTGGTCACTTCTGCTTGTGGCGAACCCGGAAGTATGTGATGTCAATTCAGGAGATGGATACAGAGAGCAGGAATGCCTCAGCCATACAGTCAGCTTCAGAATGTTGGAGGTGCATTTTATTATATAGGACAAGGGTTGTCCAACCTCTGTCCTCGAGGGCCGCAATCCAGTTGGGTTTTCAGAATTACCCCAATGAATATGCATGAGATCTATTGGCATGCACTGCCTCCATTGTATGTAAATAGATCTCTTGCATATTCATTGAGGAAATCCTGAAAACCTGACCTGGCAAGGGCCGAGATTGGACACCCCTGCTATAAACCATTTCATAGACAAACATCAACATTAGTCTTTGTGTTTTTGTCCCTCAAAACATTAACAAATGTCTCTTTGCAAGCATTGACTTTGCTGGGGTGAGCGCTAAGATTCATTGACTCAAGCAGCAAATATTGACCAAGACAAAGTCAATATTTCACAAAGGACAAAACATAAAGCATGTTTTGTATTGTCCCAAGGCATTCCTACATGTCATAATATCCAGGCACTTTGCTATGAGTTAGGACAGTGGTATTCACTCTTAGTCCTCCAGGGACACCAGTGGGTCATGTTTTCAGGATATCCCTATTGAATAGGTAGTAGGGTTGTAACTCTCTCATACCCAGGAGTTATGACAAACATGAAATGCAATTTGAAAGCAGGTAGACACAAACACTTATGTGTTTATGAGTTATGTATGATTTTATTATTCGGGAACTAACTTTGTTCCTGCCCTGCAGTAGTGAAATATATAAGATGCCTGGGTTCCTCTGTGCCCAACTGCTGCTAAGCTACAGTCCTGTATTTCTTGTCAGACAGAAAGATGCTAGTGGCTGCTCTGAAAAAACAGAGCTTGCAGATCACATTTAAATATCAAATTAATTGATTGTGCAATACTCTCTAATAGGTTAATCCTACCACAGCGGAAAGACACTGTAGCCTGATCAATACTGATGCAAACTCAAGCCCCTGCTGAATTTTCAGCAGTCCTCTTTTTTATTTCAAGTTTTCTTAATTGAAGTATGTATAACTGCAACATCAAACATATAAGTGGCAAGTGACCAACTCACCTGCAAATGCACAATATAGACTTCCCTCTCTGTCCCGCCCTCGCGTCAAGACGTGATGACGTCAGAGGGCGGAACAGAGAGGGAAACGGAGTCGGAGTCACTGTCGGACACTGCCGCCTGGAAACAAACAAACAGTTCAAACTCCACTTACTGACTAAGTGCAGCTCCTCAGTATCTTTCCTCTCTTATCTCGCCCTACAGAAAGTAAGTCACTCTTATTTGTACCCTTATTTACTTTTTATCTTTTTTTTTATCACAGAAAATAAGAAAAAACGAAAAAATAAAGATATTAAGACATCTGTTGGACACAATGTTATTTTGAAATACTGCATTGAAAATTGCTACATTGAAGACGTGTGAGGCGCAAGGCTCTTATGTTTTTTTAGATTTTAGAAATGGCCATGACCCCTTTTCAACTATCGGGCTAATTTTTGAAAGAGAAGGACGCCCATCTTTCGACACAAATCGGAAGATGGACGTCCTTCTCACAGGTCATCCAAATCGGTATAATCAAAAGCCGATTTTGGGCGTCCCCAACTGCTTTCCGTTGCAGGGATGGCCAAAGTTCAAGGAGGTGTATTGGAGGCGTAGAGAAAGCAGGACTTGGGTGTGCCTAAAACATGGACGTCCTCAACCCATAATGGAAACAAAAGGGCATCCCTGACGAGCACTTGGACGACTTTACCAGGTCGTGTTTTTCTTACGACCAAGGCACAAAAAGGTGCCCGAAATGACCAGATGACCACCGGAGAGAATCGAGGATGATCTCCCCTTACTCCCCCAGTGGTCACTAACCCCCTCCCACCCTCAAAAAATATCGTTCAAAAATATTTTTTGCCAGCCTCTATGTCAGCTTCAGATGTCATACTCAGGTCCGTGCAGCAGTATGCAGGTCTCTGGAGCAGTTTTAGTGGGTGCAGTGCACTTCAGACAGGCGGACCCAGGCCCATCCCCCCTACCTGTTATGTTTGTGGACAAAACAGTGAGCCCTCCAAAACCCACCACAAACCCACTATACCCACATCTAGGTGCCCCCCTTCACCCTTAAGGGCTATGGTAATGGTGTACAGTTGTGGGTAGTGGGTCTTGGGGGCTCAGCACACAAGGCAAGGGAGCTATGTACCTGGGAGCAATTTATGAAGTCCACTGCAGTGCCCCCTAGGGTGCCCAGTTGGTGTCCTGGCATGTCAGGGGGGCCAGTGCACTACAAATGCTGGCTCCTCCCATGACCAAATGGCTTGCATTTGGTCGTTTCTGAGAATGACGTCCTTAGTTTCCATTATCGCCGAAAATCAGAAACGACCAAGTCTAGGGACGACCATCTCTAGGGATGACCTAAATTTCAAGATTTGGATGTCCCTGACCATATTATCAAAATGAAAGATGGACGTTCATCTTGTTTTGATAATACAGGTTTCCTCACCCCTCCATCGGGATGTTTTGCGAGGACGTCCTCAACAAAACTTGGACGTCCCTTTCGATTATGCCCCTCCATGTGTCTTAGAATTTAGGTGCACCATGTTGCTAAAGTTGTGCTTGTAAATCTTAATTTATGCTAGTTAAGGCTGATAATTGCTTGTTAACATCCAGTTAACAGCGCTGATTAGCTAGTTAACCAATTAAGTCACCTACTTTGTTATAGAATATGCTTCGATTGCTACACGGAAATTAAGGCACCATATATAGAGTCCTGGGGTTGGCGTTCAAATTTGGACCCCAAAACTTGTGCATGAATCGAAGATGCATGTGCAAATTAATTAGCTAATAATCCATTAACTAGCAATAAATTGAAATTAACAATTATTGCAATTGGCAGTAATTTGGTTTTGTGCACGTACCTTCCTGTGTGCTTTTCTTCCATATATACACCGAGTGGTTATTTACAGTGAATACATATACTAGATATTGTTTGATGCTATTCTATAACTCCATGCACCTAAATCCCCTAGCATGCAACTCAAAAGGGGGCATGGTCATGGGTATGGGTGTTCCAAAAAAAAAAAAAATTACATGTGGAATTATAGAATACTGCCATTCCCACGCTCAGATGCCAAGAGTTGGGCACCTTAAACTAATAAAGCCAAGACTGAATATGCCAAAATATACAAGTAGGGCTGTTAGCATTTAAATATACCAATTGTTTTTTTACTAATTATCTTTTTTCATTTTCCTTTATTTCTTACTTCTATTATAGAGTGCCCTCAGTAAAAAAAACAAAAAAAAAACACTTATTTAAGGCAGTATGTTTTCAATGCCTAGTGGTCTAGCATTTCTTTCATCAGGTCACTCTTATTTGTGTGTGCTATAGCCTATGATAAAGTGCTCAATCAAAATAACTTAAAACATAAACTTATCTCTTAACGTTCTCTCAAAAGTGCACTGTGTTACTTTAACTTGCTGCTTCACTCTTGTCCACAACTATCTTTAACGAGATTTGACTTCCCCTGGAAACGCCCATCTCCGCGGGTTTCAGCGTATCTTTCATCAGGGACTTGGGCACCAGCATTTACACCAGGTTTCAGCTGACGTAAATACTACTGCCTAAATTTGGGCATGGGGATGGACTTTAAGCACTTTTCTATAAAGAGTGCTCCACACCAATATTTCTCTGACACCCAAATATGGCTATCTACTGAATCCAATCCTAAACACTTATGACACAATCCCTGCTCAACAGAGTTTACAATCTAATCAAGACGGACAAACAGGACAAATAAGGAATTAGAGGATTACTTATTTACAACTAACTTTAGCGCTACCACAATAAAGCAATCAAATAATTTAGATTGCTCTCTTGACAAATATGACTGAAGTGTTAAAGATCTCTGTTACAATTTTTCCATGCAATTCCTTTTGTATTGCCTGTACTCTGAGATTCAATTCCAGATTAATGACTAAGATTGGGAAAGAAGTGAGGCAAAAAAACAGAGCATATCTACAAAGGTACCATGATGTCAATGCTTATTGTTACCTTTTTTTAGATACTTTGGGGTTCTCAGCCAGCTTTTTTCCCAGATTTTCAATATTCGGCCATGTCCAGGCACTGGCATTGAATATCCAGGCATATGCGGTTGGCTAAAATATCGCCAGTTAAGTGCGATATTCAGCATTTAACCAGCTACAATGAATTGCATAGAGATAGAGCTGTGTTTTATGTGGTCCTATTTATATTTTATTTATTTATTTTATTTATTGCATTTGTATCCCACATTTTCCTACCTATTTGCGGGCTCAGTGTAGCTTACAATACATTGTGAATGATGGAAATACAATTTGTTTCAGTATGATTATGGGTTACATTGTGAAGAGTTATGGGAAGACAAAGCCTCATAAGGACTGAATATTGGCACTTATTGGTTTCAGATTAGATGCTAACCGGGCAATTTCAGTGGCACTATCTGGTTAGCTGCCACTGAATATGCCCAGTTAGCCCCAGACAAGTAATTTAAATGGCCAGGAGCCATTTCTGGCTGTTTAAATTGTTTTGAATAGTTGACCCCTTTGCCTAATTTCACCAGAGTCCAAATGGTTCTTTGAGAAATGAAGTTAGAAGTGGTGCTGACAAACTACATCGGATAGATTTCCCCTAAACTTTACTCCACATGGAATCTGAAAACTCAAAGCCCAGTTCTATCTAGTAGTCCCCTTTCTAATAAAGTGGGATAAACCCAAAGAATCTCAAAATCAGGGATCCATATTACATTTCTGAGATAAGCAACTTCTGAATGGAAAGCAATGTGTCAGGATATGCGTGTTCTGAGGCCTAGTCTGATTTGTCCCTTGTTATAAGTGCTGCTTCATTAATACCCAATATTTAATAATTAAAAACATTGCAGAGTGATCAGTGGAACATTTTTGTTCATTCTTAGCGGAGTGCAGGGGCTGATTGCTATCTGTTGCTATAGTAACAAGACCTCTGACCCCTAGTAACTTTACAGCAGAGATGCATCCATCTAATAACCACTGCTTTTTAAGATTTTACCTTTTCTCTAGGTCTACATATAATGTGCAAAACTCTTTTACCAAAAATAGGCTTAGAATCACCTTCTTACATTTCCCTTAACCTTTCCTGGCTCATGTATGAAAATGGGATCTTGTAGGTGGGGCACTGACTCAGAATGCCAAAGATTAAAGGTGCCAAAAGCCTACTTCACCTGCTCATCCTTCTTAGAGGTGACAGAATATTGTTCTCACCACTGTGCTCTCTCTCTCTCTCTTCTATGCATGGCCATCAGTACTGCCTCAAGTTTAAACGCGGGAACAGATACTTCCTATTCTCATATTTGAACCTGCAGCAGTGCAGGCTGTCATGCGGGGAGAAGAACACAGCGATGAGAGCAAAATAATATGCTCTTGCCCCTATTTAACAGGCTAATGTGGTTCGGCAGTGGGAGGGCACCAAAAAGCAAAGGTTGGTTCAGGGTGTTGCAACACCTTGAGCCTACATGGTTTGTAGTTTCCACTTGAAGCATGTTCTAGAACAGTGTATCCCAAGTCCGGCCTGGAGTACCCCTTGCTATTCAGGTTTTCAGGAAATTCACAACCACAATCAATATGCATGAAAGAGATTTGCATATAATGGAGACAGTGCATGCAAATCAAGTTAATGCATATTCATTGTGGAAATCCTGAAAACCTGACTGGCAAAGGGTACGCCAGAACCGGACTTGGGAAATACTGTTCTAGAAAGCTCTCATGTTTCAGCGTTCCTCTTGCTGGTTCATACCCTAGAAAGGATCCTCCTTTTGCCACGATCAACATGTGTTAGAGCGCTCTGCATTGGGAGTTCCCAAACAGAATTTGGATCATGAAGTGATAGCAGTCGCTATTTCAGAGAAATCTACAAAACATACAAGAGAACTTTGCACAGGGATCATCAAGGCAACAGTCTTCTTCAACCTAAAGGTCATTTTGTTTTCAAACAGTTTGGTTGAGGACCATCACTGTGAAGGCAGAACTAGATGACAGAGGGGTCTGAGGACCATCACTGTGAAAGCAGAACTACATGACAGAGGGGGCTGAGGATCATCACTGTGAAGGCAGAACTACATGACAGAGGGGGCTGAGGATCATCACTGTGAAGGCAGAACTACATGACAGAGGGGGCTGAGGATCATCACTGTGAAGGCAGAACTACATGACAGAGGGGGCTGAGGATCATCACTGTGAAGGCAGAACTACATGACAGAGGGGGCTGAGGATCATCACTGTGAAGGCAGAACTACATGACAGAGGGGGCTGAGGATCATCACTGTGAAGGCAGAACTAGATGACAGAGGGGTCTGAGGACCATCACTGTGAAAGCAGAACTACATGACAGAGGGGGCTGAGGATCATCACTGTGAAGGCAGAACTACATGACAGAGGGGGCTGAGGATCATCACTGTGAAGGCAGAACTAGATGACAGAGGGGTCTGAGGACCATCACTGTGAAAGCAGAACTACATGACAGAGGGGGCTGAGGATCATCACTGTGAAGGCAGAACTAGATGACAGAGGGGGCTGAGGATCATCACTGTGAAGGCAGAACTACATGACAGAGGGGGCTGAGGATCATCACTGTGAAGGCAGAACTACATGACAGAGGGGGCTGAGGATCATCACTGTGAAAGCAGAACTACATGACAGAGGGGGCTGAGGATCATCACTGTGAAGGCAGAACTAGATGACAGAGGGGGCTGAGGATCATCACTGTGAAGGCAGAACTACATGACAGAGGGGGCTGAGGATCATCACTGTGAAGGCAGAACTACATGACAGAGGGGGCTGAGGATCATCACTGTGAAGGCAGAACTAGATGACAGAGGGGTCTGAGGACCATCACTGTGAAAGCAGAACTACATGACAGAGGGGGCTGAGGATCATCACTGTGAAGGCAGAACTAGATGACAGAGGGGTCTGAGGACCATCACTGTGAAAGCAGAACTACATGACAGAGGGGGCTGAGGATCATCACTGTGAAGGCAGAACTAGATGACAGAGGGGTCTGAGGACCATCACTGTGAAAGCAGAACTACATGACAGAGGGGGCTGAGGATCATCACTGTGAAGGCAGAACTACATGACAGAGGGGGCTGAGGATCATCACTGTGAAGGCAGAACTACATGACAGAGGGGGCTGAGGATCATCACTGTGAAGGCAGAACTAGATGACAGAGGGGGCTGAGGATCATCACTGTGAAGGCAGAACTACATGACAGAGGGGGCTGAGGATCATCACTGTGAAGGCAGAACTACATGACAGAGGGGGCTGAGGATCATCACTGTGAAAGCAGAACTACATGACAGAGGGGGCTGAGGATCATCACTGTGAAGGCAGAACTAGATGACAGAGGGGGCTGAGGATCATCACTGTGAAGGCAGAACTACATGACAGAGGGGGCTGAGGATCATCACTGTGAAGGCAGAACTACATGACAGAGGGGTCTGAGGACCATCACTGTGAAAGCAGAACTACATGACAGAGGGGGCTGAGGATCATCACTGTGAAGGCAGAACTAGATGACAGAGGGGTCTGAGGACCATCACTGTGAAAGCAGAACTACATGACAGAGGGGGCTGAGGATCATCACTGTGAAGGCAGAACTACATGACAGAGGGGGCTGAGGATCATCACTGTGAAGGCAGAACTACATGACAGAGGGGGCTGAGGATCATCACTGTGAAGGCAGAACTAGATGACAGAGGGGGCTGAGGATCATCACTGTGAAGGCAGAACTACATGACAGAGGGGGCTGAGGATCATCACTGTGAAGGCAGAACTACATGACAGAGGGGGCTGAGGATCATCACTGTGAAAGCAGAACTACATGACAGAGGGGGCTGAGGATCATCACTGTGAAGGCAGAACTAGATGACAGAGGGGGCTGAGGATCATCACTGTGAAGGCAGAACTACATGACAGAGGGGGCTGAGGATCATCACTGTGAAGGCAGAACTACATGACAGAGGGGGCTGAGGATCATCACTGTGAAGGCAGAACTACATGACAGAGGGGGCTGAGGACCATCACTGTGAAGGCAGAACTACATGACAGAGGGGGCTGAGGATCATCACTGTGAAGGCAGAACTACATGACAGAGGGGGCTGAGGATCATCACTGTGAAGGCAGAACTAGATGACAGAGGGGTCTGAGGACCATCACTGTGAAAGCAGAACTACATGACAGAGGGGGCTGAGGATCATCACTGTGAAGGCAGAACTAGATGACAGAGGGGGCTGAGGATCATCACTGTGAAGGCAGAACTACATGACAGAGGGGGCTGAGGATCATCACTGTGAAGGCAGAACTACATGACAGAGGGGGCTGAGGATCATCACTGTGAAGGCAGAACTAGATGACAGAGGGGTCTGAGGACCATCACTGTGAAAGCAGAACTACATGACAGAGGGGGCTGAGGATCATCACTGTGAAGGCAGAACTAGATGACAGAGGGGGCTGAGGATCATCACTGTGAAGGCAGAACTACATGACAGAGGGGGCTGAGGATCATCACTGTGAAGGCAGAACTACATGACAGAGGGGGCTGAGGATCATCACTGTGAAAGCAGAACTACATGACAGAGGTGGCTGAGGATCATCACTGTGAAGGCAGAACTAGATGACAGAGGGGTCTGAGGACCATCACTGTGAAAGCAGAACTACATGACAGAGGGGGCTGAGGATCATCACTGTGAAGGCAGAACTAGATGACAGAGGGGGCTGAGGATCATCACTGTGAAGGCAGAACTACATGACAGAGGGGGCTGAGGATCATCACTGTGAAGGCAGAACTACATGACAGAGGGGGCTGAGGATCATCACTGTGAAAGCAGAACTACATGACAGAGGGGGCTGAGGATCATCACTGTGAAGGCAGAACTAGATGACAGAGGGGTCTGAGGACCATCACTGTGAAAGCAGAACTACATGACAGAGGGGGCTGAGGATCATCACTGTGAAGGCAGAACTACATGACAGAGGGGGCTGAGGATCATCACTGTGAAGGCAGAACTACATGACAGAGGGGGCTGAGGATCATCACTGTGAAGGCAGAACTACATGACAGAGGGGACTGAGGATCATCACTGTGAAGGCAGAACTAGATGACAGAGGGGTCTGAGGACCATCACTGTGAAAGCAGAACTACATGACAGAGGGGGCTGAGGATCATCACTGTGAAGGCAGAACTAGATGACAGAGGGGGCTGAGGACCATCACTGTGAAAGCAGAACTACATGACAGAGGGGGCTGAGGATCATCACTGTGAAGGCAGAACTAGATGACAGAGGGGTCTGAGGACCATCACTGTGAAAGCAGAACTACATGACAGAGGGGGCTGAGGATCATCACTGTGAAGGCAGAACTAGATGACAGAGGGGGCTGAGGATCATCACTGTGAAGGCAGAACTACATGACAGAGGGGGCTGAGGATCATCACTGTGAAGGCAGAACTACATGACAGAGGGGGCTGAGGATCATCACTGTGAAGGCAGAACTACATGACAGAGGGGGCTGAGGATCATCACTGTGAAGGCAGAACTAGATGACAGAGGGGTCTGAGGACCATCACTGTGAAAGCAGAACTACATGACAGAGGGGGCTGAGGATCATCACTGTGAAGGCAGAACTAGATGACAGAGGGGTCTGAGGACCATCACTGTGAAAGCAGAACTACATGACAGAGGGGGCTGAGGATCATCACTGTGAAGGCAGAACTAGATGACAGAGGGGTCTGAGGACCATCACTGTGAAAGCAGAACTACATGACAGAGGGGGCTGAGGATCATCACTGTGAAGGCAGAACTACATGACAGAGGGGGCTGAGGATCATCACTGTGAAGGCAGAACTACATGACAGAGGGGGCTGAGGATCATCACTGTGAAGGCAGAACTAGATGACAGAGGGGTCTGAGGACCATCACTGTGAAAGCAGAACTACATGACAGAGGGGGCTGAGGATCATCACTGTGAAGGCAGAACTAGATGACAGAGGGGGCTGAGGATCATCACTGTGAAGGCAGAACTACATGACAGAGGGGGCTGAGGATCATCACTGTGAAGGCAGAACTACATGACAGAGGGGGCTGAGGATCATCACTGTGAAGGCAGAACTACATGACAGAGGGGGCTGAGGATCATCACTGTGAAAGCAGAACTACATGACAGAGGGGGCTGAGGATCATCACTGTGAAGGCAGAACTAGATGACAGAGGGGTCTGAGGACCATCACTGTGAAAGCAGAACTACATGACAGAGGGGGCTGAGGATCATCACTGTGAAGGCAGAACTACATGACAGAGGGGGCTGAGGATCATCACTGTGAAGGCAGAACTACATGACAGAGGGGGCTGAGGATCATCACTGTGAAGGCAGAACTAGATGACAGAGGGGGCTGAGGACCATCACTGTGAAAGCAGAACTACATGACAGAGGGGGCTGAGGATCATCACTGTGAAGGCAGAACTAGATGACAGAGGGGGCTGAGGATCATCACTGTGAAGGCAGAACTACATGACAGAGGGGGCTGAGGATCATCACTGTGAAAGCAGAACTACATGACAGAGGGGGCTGAGGATCATCACTGTGAAAGCAGAACTACATGACAGAGGGGGCTGAGGATCATCACTGTGAAGGCAGAACTAGATGACAGAGGGGTCTGAGGACCATCACTGTGAAAGCAGAACTACATGACAGAGGGGGCTGAGGATCATCACTGTGAAGGCAGAACTAGATGACAGAGGGGGCTGAGGATCATCACTGTGAAGGCAGAACTACATGACAGAGGGGGCTGAGGATCATCACTGTGAAGGCAGAACTACATGACAGAGGGGGCTGAGGATCATCACTGTGAAAGCAGAACTACATGACAGAGGGGGCTGAGGATCATCACTGTGAAGGCAGAACTAGATGACAGAGGGGTCTGAGGACCATCACTGTGAAAGCAGAACTACATGACAGAGGGGGCTGAGGATCATCACTGTGAAGGCAGAACTACATGACAGAGGGGGCTGAGGATCATCACTGTGAAGGCAGAACTAGATGACAGAGGGGTCTGAGGACCATCACTGTGAAAGCAGAACTACATGACAGAGGGGGCTGAGGATCATCACTGTGAAGGCAGAACTAGATGACAGAGGGGGCTGAGGATCATCACTGTGAAGGCAGAACTACATGACAGAGGGGGCTGAGGATCATCACTGTGAAGGCAGAACTACATGACAGAGGGGGCTGAGGATCATCACTGTGAAAGCAGAACTACATGACAGAGGGGGCTGAGGATCATCACTGTGAAGGCAGAACTAGATGACAGAGGGGGCTGAGGACCATCACTGTGAAAGCAGAACTACATGACAGAGGGGGCTGAGGATCATCACTGTGAAGGCAGAACTACATGACAGAGGGGGCTGAGGATCATCACTGTGAAGGCAGAACTACATGACAGAGGGGGCTGAGGATCATCACTGTGAAGGCAGAACTAGATGACAGAGGGGTCTGAGGACCATCACTGTGAAAGCAGAACTACATGACAGAGGGGGCTGAGGATCATCACTGTGAAGGCAGAACTAGATGACAGAGGGGGCTGAGGATCATCACTGTGAAGGCAGAACTACATGACAGAGGGGGCTGAGGACCATCACTGTGAAGGCAGAACTACATGACAGAGGGGGCTGAGGATCATCACTGTGAAAGCAGAACTACATGACAGAGGGGGCTGAGGATCATCACTGTGAAGGCAGAACTAGATGACAGAGGGGTCTGAGGACCATCACTGTGAAAGCAGAACTACATGACAGAGGGGGCTGAGGATCATCACTGTGAAGGCAGAACTAGATGACAGAGGGGTCTGAGGACCATCACTGTGAAAGCAGAACTACATGACAGAGGGGGCTGAGGATCATCACTGTGAAGGCAGAACTAGATGACAGAGGGGTCTGAGGACCATCACTGTGAAAGCAGAACTACATGACAGAGGGGGCTGAGGATCATCACTGTGAAGGCAGAACTAGATGACAGAGGGGGCTGAGGATCATCACTGTGAAGGCAGAACTACATGACAGAGGGGGCTGAGGATCATCACTGTGAAGGCAGAACTACATGACAGAGGGGGCTGAGGATCATCACTGTGAAAGCAGAACTACATGACAGAGGGGGCTGAGGATCATCACTGTGAAGGCAGAACTACATGACAGAGGGGGCTGAGGATCATCACTGTGAAGGCAGAACTAGATGACAGAGGGGTCTGAGGACCATCACTGTGAAAGCAGAACTACATGACAGAGGGGGCTGAGGATCATCACTGTGAAGGCAGAACTAGATGACAGAGGGGTCTGAGGACCATCACTGTGAAAGCAGAACTACATGACAGAGGGGGCTGAGGATCATCACTGTGAAGGCAGAACTAGATGACAGAGGGGTCTGAGGACCATCACTGTGAAAGCAGAACTACATGACAGAGGGGGCTGAGGATCATCACTGTGAAGGCAGAACTACATGACAGAGGGGGCTGAGGATCATCACTGTGAAGGCAGAACTACATGACAGAGGGGGCTGAGGATCATCACTGTGAAGGCAGAACTACATGACAGAGGGGGCTGAGGATCATCACTGTGAAGGCAGAACTAGATGACAGAGGGGGCTGAGGATCATCACTGTGAAGGCAGAACTAGATGACAGAGGGGGCTGAGGATCATCACTGTGAAGGCAGAACTACATGACAGAGGGGGCTGAGGATCATCACTGTGAAAGCAGAACTACATGACAGAGGGGGCTGAGGATCATCACTGTGAAGGCAGAACTAGATGACAGAGGGGGCTGAGGACCATCACTGTGAAAGCAGAACTACATGACAGAGGGGGCTGAGGATCATCACTGTGAAGGCAGAACTACATGACAGAGGGGGCTGAGGATCATCACTGTGAAGGCAGAACTACATGACAGAGGGGGCTGAGGATCATCACTGTGAAGGCAGAACTACATGACAGAGGGGGCTGAGGATCATCACTGTGAAGGCAGAACTACATGACAGAGGGGGCTGAGGATCATCACTGTGAAGGCAGAACTACATGACAGAGGGGGCTGAGGATCATCACTGTGAAGGCAGAACTACATGACAGAGGGGGCTGAGGATCATCACTGTGAAGGCAGAACTACATGACAGAGGGGGCTGAGGATCATCACTGTGAAGGCAGAACTACATGACAGAGGGGGCTGAGGATCATCACTGTGAAGGCAGAACTAGATGACAGAGGGGTCTGAGGACCATCACTGTGAAAGCAGAACTACATGACAGAGGGGGCTGAGGATCATCACTGTGAAGGCAGAACTAGATGACAGAGGGGTCTGAGGACCATCACTGTGAAAGCAGAACTACATGACAGAGGGGGCTGAGGATCATCACTGTGAAGGCAGAACTAGATGACAGAGGGGTCTGAGGACCATCACTGTGAAAGCAGAACTACATGACAGAGGGGGCTGAGGATCATCACTGTGAAGGCAGAACTAGATGACAGAGGGGTCTGAGGACCATCACTGTGAAAGCAGAACTACATGACAGAGGGGGCTGAGGATCATCACTGTGAAGGCAGAACTAGATGACAGAGGGAGAAAGTGGTAGAGAAGAGAAAACCCTGGGTAGTTGCGAATGAAGACTCTGACAGCAATGAATTTTACACCCTCTGCTGTGGAAAACTAGCTGTCTCCCTTCCACCCAAGGTGTAGTACCGCAGCAGGGTAGCAACTATAGGCATTTCCCCATGCCGTCTATTTGTATATCCACCCCTGCTCATTCACCAGTGCCTCAGAAGAGGCTGCTTCTGATTGAGCTGGCAACATAAAAGAGATTGGGGGGGGGGGGGGGGGGCAAATAACAGGAAAAATACTGAGCATAAAGAGAAATAGACAAAAAATAAGAAATAGCAGAGCAAGAGGAGCTTATAAATGTTGGCACCTGAAAGAACAGGTTTTCTAACGAACTAAGAAGATCACATCATTTCATGACATTTACCATAAAGCACTTTGAATCTCACATGCACAAGTCTTGTTTACTGAGAAAAGGATTTGCAATATACAAAGCCAGCTACGAAAACTGTGGCATTGCTACAATAATAATGCAAAACTGCACAGCTACACATCAGCATTTACAGTGAAAGAGGAGCAGACATACAGTGTGAAAAGAACCCAATTAGTTATGAGTTTAAGGAGCAGATAAGACCCAGAGTTATTTATAGCCTGAAACGTTTCTGAGATACACATGAAATTCCCTTTGAGGCAGAAGCATTTCTCATGCCCAGACTCTATGGCAGATTTCCAACGCCTGAACAGAGTGGGGAAACACCCATGGTGACAAATAAATGGATGATGTGGCCAGGAAGCTATCTAGTCAATGAACATTTTGTACCGTGCTATCTCCAAACTCAGTACAGTGTTCTCATGCTCAGGGGGATACCAACTGAACAGATCCATTGTGAGCCATGTAGGACCTTTTCCTGAGGCCTTTTTATTTTGAATTAAGCAAACAAATGTATTACAAATCCCCCTTAAGTGCAAAATTTGTATGAGGTTTATAACCAGAAAAATATGTTTAAAACCATGTAAATTCTGTAATGCCTGGGCTACCTTCTTTTCACAGGATTCAGAGCAAAGGGTAGCATATTGTGTTACGAGGGTAATATTATAACAGGGAGTCTAGGCAGGAAGGGCACCTAGACACATCTTGTGTGCCTATTTGATAAAGGTAGTATATGACCCTTTATAAAACTACCCCATGGAAAGAAAATGCAAACATTTGCCCCTGTTCTGAGGCAGGTATCCAGTAACTATGTGCATGTATGTGCTGCTACGAAAAGGCACATATGCCCATATTATATAGCCAATCCCATCTCCTAGTTCACCTATTCTTCGACCTGGGAACGTTGTGGCATATATTGTGGAAAAGTAGATAGTCCTTGTTATCCATCTGTTCTACCAGACAGTTACGTAAGAGCATATGTAAAATGTTGTTCTGCCCTCTTATTCCTTTATAACAGAGCACCTATGTGAAAAGGCCCCAAAATACACCTATTTCATAAAGGTAACATGGGTATCTATGTGCCTTTATAAAATAGGCTCATGTAATGACCCTCAGTAATGCAGAAATGCTACTTGGTTCATTGAGGCTATTTTCAGCTACAACTGGAGCGAACACTGGCTACTGATTACCTAGCGTATAACATATTTTATTTATTTATTACATTTGTATCCCACATTTTCCCACCTTTTTGCAGGCTCAATGTGGCTTACAATAAATCGTGGCTAGTGGAAATGAAAAGAGAATTGAAACTTAGTATTACAGAGGTATTTTGGGTTGCATGGTAATAGAAAACATGATGATGGTATAATGTATGGTGTTCTTAACATTGCTTGCTAGATATATGTGGGGATTTCATATGTATTGGTCTTTGTGATATGTCTTATCGAAAAGATGGGTCTTCAGCAATTTGCTTATTCTATTGACTTTCAAAGTACTCCACTCAGGGCTATCACCCTATCTCTCAAGATTAGTTATCCCATATACACCATCAAGGAATTACCGGTAATTTTCAAAGATGGGCTCAATTGTCAGCATTATTGCCCTTGCCTTACAGTCAAATATAACGCCGTAGCACCCGACTGGGTATAACACGTTGGGAACTCTTACATCTTTGAAAGTGACTCAATTGAGTAACACATTGACTATAGAGTATATTTGGGATATATAACGGCTGCACCGCTCAGTCTGGTGTAGCAACGTGGACTTCACATGATAAAATCATTGGAGAACTGTTGAGATAAGTATATCATCTCTCATTGAGACTTTCATTTATCCTGCTGAGCAGAAGGGTTGCGGGCTGGATTTGGAATAATGCGAAGGGTATTTGATGCCATATATTAGTGGTGATATATGTTTATAAGGTGTGGATAACAGCACTATATATATGTGATTTTATATTTGCATATGATTTTAATATAAACTTTGCAGTTTATAATAAAGATTTTGTAATAAGCCATAGTTGTGGTAATAGATTGTGTGTAATATATTACAGCTACATTGAAATTGATTTACCCATGTTGTGTAATAGTGTAATGCATATTCATTAGGGATATCCTGAAAATCTGGCCTGCTTGTGCACCCAGAGGACTGAACTATGACAAGTCTGACAAAACACTTCTATTTTGCATATTGCAATGTGACAGCAGAGGCTGAATTAATGTAGGAGGTAACAATAAGAATTAGTAAGAGATTTTATCAGCCCCACTACACCCATTTTCTGCTGACTTAAATAGTGTGTGAAATAAGAGGACTTCATGAGCACAATTAATGAAGGTGTTTGATCAGTGCCAATCAATGCCACCATTTACAATTCATAAATATTTCATGTGACTTATTTGCAATTCTAACCCACAGATGCAATTCATGCATTTTTTTTTTTGTAATTGTCCAAATAGTGCCAATTCTCAACTGCAGCCACTTGCAGAACTATGAGAATTAGATCCATAATCCAGGTATCGCTGTTGAATACAGGCAATGCCTGGGTACTCCTGATTCCACTCTGACTTCACTGTGGACCACCCAGCAGTAAACAGATAATTCTACTGCAGACCACCTGAATATTCAGAGGCAGGAATATGACATTTGTTAGTCTTCTGCAGCAAGGAGTATCTTTGTGGCATGCCTGCTCTATCACAGTTACAGCAGCAACCACCTTTAGGTCTATTCTGCTTAGATTTATTGAGATTTGTGGTATATCAAATAAATAAATGTAAATGTAAGAAAGTTCTGATAATTGATTCAATTATCCTGTGAGAGGTTCTGCGTCAATCAGTGAAGGGAAAACATCTATCAAACTGATGATTCCTTTTGCTAAAGTTTAGCACACTCTAACAAACATTAGTGTGCAACGGGGCCCTTTTACTAAGCTGTGTAAGTATCCACGCGCGCCCAACGTGCTCCAAAATGCAGTTACCGCCCAGCTACTACCACGTGGCTCTTGCAGTAATTTTATTTTTGGTGCGCGTCCGATACCTGCATCGGAAAAATAATTTTTATTTTTGGAAGTGCATATCTGACTCATGCCGTGGCATTTGGCGCGTGTAGGTCATTACCGCCCGGTTACCGCATGAGTCTTTACCGCTAGGTTAATGGCTGGCGGTAAGATCTCAGACCCAAACTGGACATGTGGCAATTTTGCTGCACGTCCATTTTCGGCAAAAATTTTAAAAAGGCCTTTTTTACAGGCGCGCTGAAAAATAGATCAGCGTGTGCCCAAAACCCACGCCTACACTACCGGAAGCCATTTTTGCCTTTGTAAAAGGACCCCTTAGTGCCAAGGGTATTAAATATGGCATGCAGCAGTTGGGGACACTTTTACAAAGTGGCGGTAAGCCCAACGCGGGATTACCTTGCACCAATATGGAGCTACCGCTGGCCCAATGTAGGCACCGGTGGTATTTCCAGCCCTAGCACGCACCATTTCCTGCACTAGGAAAAATAGGGAACGATTTTCTAGCACGGCAGTTACCTGGCAGTAATCAGACAGCGCCATGTGCTACTCAGCTACGGCCGGGTTAGCCTGGGAGCCTTTACTGCCACCTCAATGGGTGGCGGTAAGTGCGCCCCCTCGGATGGCCACGCGGTATGAGCAATCTTACCGCATGGCCATGGCTATTTTCAAGAAAGCAGATCAGTAGTACATATACACAAGCTCTACTAGTAGAATTTTTTCCAGTGATATCATGATGCCAGAGCGCACGTTGCTATTTTATGTCGTTCCTCGGTTATGCGTACATAATTTGTGCTGTTTTTTTCTTACTTTGGTTCAGTTTGCTTTAAATACCAATTGTTGGAGCATAAGCATATACCTTTTTCACAAGCATTTCTTAGTGAAGATCACCAAGTAGCCACTGAAGCAGCCCTGCTGGGCGAAACACAGCCTGTGTAGGGCAATTTATTCTGTGTGCAACTCTACTAAAGCAGCTTGTGTTTATCTACTACTGATCTGCTTTCTTGTCTTCCACTTTGGAGTCTGCGGATCATCTGCCTTGTTGTTTCCTGGGACCCTCGTGGCTATTTTCAGCCTTTTTTACCCACTGTGGTGAAAAGGGCTGCAGCGTGTGGCAAAAATGTCCCTGCCGCTAGCACAGGGCCCTTTTTACTGCAGCTCAGTAAAGGACCCCTTAGGGTCACATGTTTATTAATGCGCTCTAAGCTTTAGTAAAAAAGAGCCCCTTACTGAGAAATTGCTGTTCTGAAGATCATTAGTAACAAGAATTCAGGAGAAAACATCAGCATATCTTCCAAGGATCGTGTAAACACGGCCTTCCTACGGGTTGTTTCATGTGTGATAGGAATGAAGTGAAGCACAAAGCATTTGAGAATGCAGTAAGCCAAATGCCCCTGGTCTTAGTCTCAAAATGAGTTTTCTAACTTTCCATATCGAATACTGGAGGGTAAACTAATTACATTTCAAATTCTCTAAAGTAACATAAACTTGGCTCTCAGAATTCCAGATGCCTCAGAGTTGAAGTTTCCGCATACAAATGTGAGTGAAAAGTGACTATAATGCACCTGATGTTTTTTTCTTTGTAAAGCCCTGAATGCTGTCTTCTATGCTAAGGCTGAGCATGTGAGGCCAGCGGGTTCTGCAAGATTACCTGGTCTCATGTATTCAGAGTTCAGAATGAACCCAGTAGAGGAGATACACACAGGTAAGAAATGCTGTTTGCCTACCAGTCCAAAGGAAAGAGGGAAGGTGGAACACTTGTTCCTAGCAGTGAGCAAGCTGTTCATTTTAGTGTGTGTATGTGTATTGGGAGGGGGGGTTGTTTTGTATAGTGTTCCCATGCAAAAAAAAAATCAACTTTTAAAATATGCCTAAAAGCACATTCTTCAAGTCTTTTTATCACTAAATATTTGGACCCAATGCAAATGTCTCGGGGCTGATGGGCATGTACTGCATCAAAGAGAATTAACAAAGTACCATGAAAATCATATTAGTCAACCAAATCCAGCTATTCTTAACATGCAAATTCTATGTGGCAGATACATCCAGTTCGGAGACTTTGATCTGCATCCCAGGATATTTTAATACTAATGAGTTCAGGGGTGAGCTGGTCAATTTTTAACAATGATTTCTCTCTCTGGGCTTAGCCAGCCCTGCAATTTGGGGGAGGGGCAGGGGTGAAATGGCAGGGGCAACACATGCCTCTCTCTCTCCCCCCCTCCTACGGGCACGCTAGGCATACCTTTGCTGGTAGGGATGCCGAGCCCCACCAGCCAATAAACGGACTGCCACCACTCCCTGCTGGTTGTTTCTTGCTCTGAGCAGCAAGCCATGACTTCTGGCACATGCACAAGAAATCCCGGACTGCTGCTCAGAGCTGGAAACAAGGAGCTGGGAGCAGCTGCAGTCTATTTACTTGGCTGGCAGGGCTCAGCATCCCCGCCAGCAAAGTAAATGAGAATTCAGAAGAAGGAGCTGCAGTGGGAATTAAACCCAGGTTGCCAGGATCAAAGCCCACTGCACTAACCATTAGGCTACTCCTCTTCCTTTAATTTTTCTGCTTTTATCTCCCCATTCTGTCCGTCTATCTCCTCTTCCTGTCTGTTCTGTTTGCCCATGCCGCTCTCTCCCTTTCTTCTTCTTTCCCCCAGCCTAATCCTTATTAGCGAATGACACAGGGATGGGGAGCTGCAGTAACCGCGGGGATGGGGACGGGGACAGATCCTGCAGGGACGTGGACAAACTTTGTCCCTGTGCCACTTTCTGTTTTGAAGCCTGTTAATGAACTGGACTGTTATGTTTGATTGATGCAGACAACAATATTTTTTATTTTTTGGAAAAACAAGCAAACATGCTGGCCACAACTAGCAAAATTTGCATTTGGGGATGCTGTACGTTCCTACTACCAGCACATCTTCTAAGAAGACATCTTCTGTTGCAGGACGGACTGTGGAAGACAGGAGAGCTAGACTGAATCCTGAGATTGTTGATGACTTCTTATTCATCCACAGATTTAAAAAATCATAACAGTGCTTCATAGGGCATATTTCTCCCCTCTAGGGCATACAGAATTGGTTGTATTTTGTACCCCTGGACATTTTAACAGGGTGGATTAGGATTCCTTGGGGTAGCAGGTCAGCTATTGATGGGGATGGAAGGGTGGTGGTGGGAGGGTTTATTATAACTGCTCGTTGTTATTATTGTTTTCTTTTTTTTTTAAACTTTATTTTTGTGTATAAACAACTTAGAAATACAAACTTTGACATCCCTTTATACATCCTATAGACATCCCCTTTCCCTTCCCTCCTCCCCTCCCCCCCCCCCTAGTCTCTTCATATTTCTATGGATCTCTGTGGTGTCTCTGCTTTTATACTCCATACTTCGGGCCCATAAAAAGGACCGAGTTTGCCAAGTGATGTCACCTCCGTGGTATTATCAATTGCGGAGCATCTAAGTCAATTCCTGCTTGGGATCTCCAAAGCTTATATTTGTCCCATATTTTGGTAAATTGGGGCAGCTGATTGTTCTTCATCCCTGTAAGCTTTGCCATTTGATACATATAGTCCATTTTATGTAAAACTTGGACAATTGGTGGTGCCAGCGATTGCTTCCAGGCGGCCGCCAGTGCAATCTTTGCCGCTCCTAAAAACATGGAAGCCAAACGGTGAAGAGGTGTCAGAAGTCCGGGAGGGCGAAATTGCAACAAGCAGTAGTCCAGTGTTTGTGGATATTCTTTACCCAATATCTGTTTCAATAACTTAAGACATTCCTGCCAATACGATTGTATCTTTGGGCATGACCACCATATATGTTTCATATCCCCCCTCACTTGACATCCCCTCCAACATTGATTCGAAGAGCCTGGAAACATTTTCGCTACTTTATGTGGGGTATAATACCATCGGTATAGGATCTTATATCCATTTTCTATCATGGAACTACTTACTGATCCCTTTAATAGAAAGCCTATCGCCTTTTCCCAACTCTTCAATTCATGTGTGGCCCCTATATCTTGTTCCCATTTCTGTATGTATTGCTGAATTGGGGTTTTATATGAGAGTAGTGCCCCGTATATTCTTGACACACACCTTTTACGACTATTCCCTCCCATGGCCCGTTCTAATTCTGTTTCCTCCTTTTGTAGCTCCCCTTTGGCTTTTCGAAGAATATAGTCTCTAATTCTAGTGTAATATAACAGGTGATGTGCTGGGAGATTATATTCATCTTGCAGCTCATTATATGAACGTATTGTCCCCTCTTCCCATATTTGATCCAATTGTTTCAACCCTCTCTGTCTCCATTGCTTATATATTGTATCTCCCTCTTCCCATGGAAATCCCGGTGCCCCTTGTATATGCATTTTACGGAAATATGTTCTCTGTGGACAGACTTGTTGGCGTAATGTATTCCATGTCATTAAGGGGTATGCCACTGTTGGGGGTAGCAATGTTGCCATTGCCCTAACCCGTTTACTGGGGAGCCATAGTAATGCTGCTGGGTGATTAAGTCCTATCCAGTGTTTTTCAATTTGTAACCATGGTTTGTCTTCCTCATTAATCCATGCTGCTAATATTCTTAGCTGTGCTGCTTGAAAGTATTTAAAGAAATCCGGCACTCCCATTCCCCCCTTTTTTTTAGGTTTGTATAGCATTTCTGCTTGTACTCTAGGCGGCTTATGGTTCCAAATGTACGCAAAGGTTTTTTTCTTTAGTTGTCTAAAGAATTTTTGGGGGATTTGGATTGGTAATGCTATGAAGAGGTATAAAATTTTTGGTAGCAACATCATTTTTATTGCTTGTATCCGGCCTAACCAGGACAACTCCAGCCCTTCCCACCTCTCTAATTCCTGTAACATTTCTCGCAATTTACCTGGGAAATTTGCCTCGAAAAGAGTGTTTAGACTAGGTGTCAAATTAACTCCCAGATATCGAATGGAGCGCTTTGTCCATCTATACGGGTGTCGTTCTTGTAATTTATCTCTGTCTTCTGCATTTATATTTAAGCCCAATATCTCTGATTTTGTCATATTTATTTTAAATCCTGCTATTCGCCCAAATTGCCCCAATGTTTGTTCAATATTCTGTAATGATCTATGAGGATCTGTTAGAGTCAAAAGGATATCATCTGCAAACAGCATAATTTTATGTATCTTATGACCAATTTGGATCCCATGAATGGCCTCCTTTGCTCTAATTACCTGGGCTAATGGCTCCATCATGAGGGCAAAAAGCAGGGGAGAAAGTGCACATCCCTGCCGTGTCCCCCTGTTTAATTTAAAAGTGGCTGAGCATTCCCCATTTATAATCAATTCTGCTAATGGCTGCTCATACAGACGCTGTAGCCATTTTATATATCGGCCCGTCATTCCCATTTTATGCAGAACTTTAAACATATAGGGCCAGTGCACTCGATCGAACGCTTTCTCAGCGTCGAGAGAAAGTAAGATTGTTGGTTGCTGTGTGCTATTTGCCTCTTGTATTAAATGCAGTGCCCGTCTGATATTGTCAAACGTTTGTCTTCCTTCTACAAACCCCGTCTGATCATTCTGTACCAATTCCGGCATAAGCCTCTGTAATCGCCTGGCTAGAATTTTCGTGAATATTTTATAGTCTGTATCTAAGAGTGATATGGGTCGATATGATCCACATTGCACCGGGTTTTTCCCAGGTTTTAAGAGAATACTAATATGAGCTAATCGCCATGAGTGAGGCAATTCTTTTTGGTGTTCTATCTCATTTAATACCCGAACCAACAAAGGTGCCAATATTTTTCCAAAACATTTATAAAATCTGTTCGTGAATCCATCAGGCCCTGGAGCCTTACCATTAGGCAAGTTATGTATTGCCCATTGCACCTCCTCTAATGTAATGGGTGCAGAGAGTTCATCATTTTGAGTTGAGCCAATTTGAGGGAGCTCTATCCCTTCTAAGTAGTCTTGAATTGTTTGTGGCTCTGACTGTATATCATCTGTGTACAATTGTTTATAAAAAGCATAAAAAGCCCGCTTGATATCCTCAGTTGTAGTTTGTCGCTGCCCTGTGCTATCCTCTATTGCATGTATGTGGTTTTTCAGTTTTTGTTTTTTTAATTTATATGCTAATAGCCGGGAGGCTTTATTACCAAACTCATAATATTGCTGTTGTGTTCTTTGAAGTGTTTCTGCCACCTCTGCTAACTGTAGGTCCCGAAGTTCTAATTGTACTTGTTGACATCGTTGTGCTACCCTCGTTGTATGGTTCCCTTTAGCTATAGTATGTTGTAGGTGTTCAAGCTCTATATGCAGTTGTTGTGTTTTACGTTGTTTCTGCCTCCATCTATACGACTGTAATGATATAATTTGTCCTCTAAGGACTGCTTTAAGCCCTTCCCATAGTATGTCATCACTCACGTCTCCCGTGTCATTATGTGTAATATAGTTTTGGATGTGGATTTCTAGTTGCTTGATCACATTGGGATCTGCTAACATACTATCATCCATACGCCAGCGTGGTTTAGTTAATCTATTTGTTGTGCACCTTAATGTTAGTGTCAGGGGCGAATGATCAGACCAAGTTCTGCTCTGTATTTGCACCCCTTGTACTCTCTGTATCAAACTTTGTCCTCCCAGCCACATGTCAATTCGTGAATACGAGGCATGCACCGCCGAATAGTACGTATAGCTGCGTGACATCGGGTTATAATGTCGCCATATGTCTGTCATCTGCCAATAGTTTATAAATTTGTGTAATTTTGCTCTATCCTTTCGGGCATAGCGCACCCCCACCTTTGAGTTATCCATGACTGGATTCATAGTGAGATTAAAGTCTCCTCCTATTATCAGTTCCCCGTCAACATATTTTGCCAATATTTCCGATAACTCTCCATAAAAGGAGCCTTGTTTCTCATTTGGAGCGTAGACATTCAGCAGGGTAAAAGTTTCCGCCCCCAATCGTATGTTTAGCAAAATATATCGCCCCCCCTTATCTCTCACTATCCGTTGTACCTGCCAGGGCAATCTCCTCGCTAGGGCTATCATGACTCCCTTTTTTTTCTTTTCAATATGGTTCGATGCAAAGTATATTTCCCTGTACCCTCCGTGTATACAAAGTTTCTCGTGCATAGGTAATAGGTGTGTCTCTTGGGCAAATATCATATCTGCTTTTAATCTGAGTGCCTCTTTAAAGAGGAGTTGCCGCTTTGCTGGTGAATTAGTTATTATTGTTTTCTATTTGTAATTTATATACAACAGTTGCACAGCATATTGTTCCTTTTTATACGTTAATAAAAAGATTTAAATATAAAAGCATAATTGTTCAAGGTTTCTGCAGAAGAGAACAGAACATGTGGGATGGGGCGGGGATAGAACCTGCGGGGACAGGGTGGGGACAGAGATGGGGTGAGGATGGAGTGGGGATAAGGACAAATCTTATCCCCGTGTCATTCTCTAATACTTATTCCTCTCTCTCAAGTTCTTTCTTCCCAACCCCCCACCCCAACCCACACCCAAATCAGAGCTCCTGCTCCCTCTCAGTCTACCGAATACTCAGTCCTTCCACTGCATCCCCTCTTTTCTCCCACTAATATTTATTTATTTGTTTCTTTTAAAATGTGTAACCTACCCTTCCATTTCCAAACAGGACTGCCTAGACTGGCATACATAATAAAACAGCACAGTACAGCAAAAAACACCAAACCAACAGCAGCACAGTACAGCAAATATTCACTGAAATATACAAAACCACAGAAACATTAGAAAGAAACAATATGAACAAACACAGAAACACCAATCAGGGAAACGGCTATGATTTCATCATTTTTCAAAGATGTAAATAGTATCTGGCAACCTCCTGCATAAAAAAATGGAGCCATGACATAGAATGGATCTTTTTTGGACTTTACTTCTTTGTGAGCAGTGGTTCAACTCTGCTGCATTCCATCCAGAATGAGACAGCTGGATTCAACTTGGGTATATCAAAATGGTCCTCCTGCTACTCAGTCACACTGGCTGCCCATTAGGCAAATACTTCAGTTTAAGAGGCTGATACTTGCTTTCAAAGTCTTTTGCGAGAATAGGCCTCACTGGAAAAGTTACATAAGAATGCTATACTAGGTCAGGGGCCAATCCAGGTCATATCAAATCCTTTTTGCTTGTACCCAGAGATAAGCAATAGCTTTCCCAAGCTTGCATGGCAAATAATAGTTTACAGACTTTTCCTCCAGGAATAATCTAAGCCTTTTTTAAATCCTAGGGGGTCTTTTTACCAAGCTGTGGTAAAATGAGGCCTGTGTTGGTGTCAGTGTGTGTTTTTGATGCACCCTGAGGCCCCTTTTAGCGCAGTGGGTAAAAGGCTGTCTTTTTTTTTTTTTAAGAAATGGCTATACGGCATAATGAACCACTTGCCACATGATCATTTTGGGAGGGGTGGGAACACTTAACACCACCCGAGGTGGCGGTAAGGTCTTCTGCACTAACCTGGCGGTAACCGGGCAGCATGTTGGACTGCCTGATTACTGCTGGGTAAATACTGGTGCTACAAAAATTAAAATTTTTAGTTGAGCCAGAAGTGGCGCATGCTGGGGGGGGTGGGGGGGAACTACCACTGGGCTGCTGTGGTAGCCCGGCGGTAGTTCCGGATTAGCAAGTGGTAAGCCTGAGTTGGGGTTACTGCCGCTTTGCAAAAGACTCCCTAGTTATGTTAACTGCTCTCACCACACTCTCTGGTAAATTCTACAGTTTAACCATGGGCTGGGTAAAATTTGTTCTAAAAGTGTGCTATCTTCATGTAGAATCCTATTTGAAAAGGTAAAATTACCATTCTCCGTTTACTTGTTTCACTCCAATCATGATTTTTTTTTAGACCTCTCATCAGACTTTTGTCCAGGTTGGAGAATTCCAACCTCATTAGCCTTCTTTATAGGGGAATCATTCCACCCCTTTTATCATTTTGGCCATCCTTGAAACTTTTCTAGTGCTGGTATGAACCACAGTGGCTGTGGCATTCTAGTTAGGGGATATGGTAGATCTTCCCACAGCTCTTACTGCAAAGGTGTTGTGTTAGAGCCAAAGTGATTTTTCTCCCCAATTCAAATTTTAAAAAATTTCCATCTTGACCATGTGAGCAACCTGGATATCCAAGTCCCATGGGAGTCATCGTTCACAAGACGTTGAAAACTTCTGCTCAGTGTGCTGCAGCGGCCAAGAAAGCACACACTATGTTGAGTATAATTAGGAAAGGGATGGAAAACAAACACGAGGATGTGATAATGCCATTGTATTGCTCCATGGTGCGACCGCACCTCGAATATTGTGTCCCAGTCTGGTCGCCGCATCTCAAAAAAGATATAAAGGAATTGGAGAAGGTGCAGAGAAAGGCGATGAAAATGATAAAAGGAATGGAATGACTTCCCTAAGAGGAAGGGCTGAGAAGGTTAGGGCTCTTCAGCTTGGAGAAAAGGCGGCTGAGGGGTGATATGATAGAAGTCTACAAAATAATGAGTGGAGTAGAGCAGACAGATGTGAAGTGATTGTTTACACTTTCAAACAATAATAGAACCAGGGGACACAAGATGAAGCTAGAATATGGTAGATTTAAAACAAATAGGAGAAAGTTTTTCTTTACTCAGCGTGTAGTTGGACTCTGGAACTCGTTGCCGGAGAATGTGGTGGCAGCGGGGGGGGGGGGGGGGGGGGGGGGGTTTGGACAGATTCCTGAAGGAAAAGTCCATTGAACATTATTAATTTTTTTTTTTTTGGGGGGGGTTGCCAGGTTCTAGACACAACCCCGGTCACCACAACCAATACAGACATCCCATCATCCCATCTGCAAATAAACTTGTCAAATACTTCAACGAAAAAATTGTAAACCTACGCAAAGCACTACCCCAGGATAATACCAATATTGAAAACTTCATCATCGGTCTGGACCCAACTACTGGAGAATACCCAGCGGACCGAATCTGTACTAACTTCGCTCTCCTCTCCGTCGAAACAGTTACCCAGGCGATTTATAGGTTCTCCAACACTCACTGCAAATTGGATACCTGCCCCAGCTACCTTATAAAATCCGCCCCCGACCGCTTCATAGCAGACCTCACATCCCACCTAAACTACATGCTCCAACAAGGCCTCTTCCCTAAGGAAAAAGGCAACATACGCCAAACCCCCTTCCTGCCCATCTTCAAATCCTTGCTCAAAGCCCACCTTTTCAATGTCGCCTTCGGAACCTAACCATTATACCTCTAGTCAGGAAATCTAGACTGCCCCAATTTGCTTGTCTGCACATTTTGCCCATTAGATTGTAATCTCCTTTGAGCAGGGACTGTCCTTCTTTGTTAAACTGTACAGCGCTGCGTAACCCTAGTAGCGCTTTAGAAATGTTAAGTAGTAGTAGTAGTAGTAGTAGTAACATCCTATTCACCCAATACCAAAAGACACTAAGAAAAAAAACAAAAAAAACTTACAAACTACCGCCCAGTAGCATCTATCCCACTGGCTGTCAAATTGATGGAAAGCATGGTAACCAAACAACTTAATGATTACATAAACAGATTCTCAATTTTACACGAATCACAATCAAGATTTTGCCCCCGCCACAGTACTAGTTACTCTCTTAGCCAAATTCAAGCAGGAAATAGCAACAGGTAAAAGCATACTTCTCCTCCAATTCGACATATCTAGTGCATTTGATATGGTAAACCACAATATACTATTATGACTCCTAGACTACTTCGGGATAGGTGGAAAAATGCTCAGCTGGATCAAGGGTTTCCTAACCACGAGAACATACCAAGTGAAATCAAATTCAAAAATATTATCACCGTGGAAAGCAGACTGCGGAGTACCTCAAGGATCACAACTATCACCGATCCTGTTCAAACTAATGATGACCCCCACTAGCCAAGTCCTTATCCAATCGAGGCCTCAAACCATTCGTCTATGCAGACGATCTCACAATATATATTCCTTACAAACATGACCTGACCAAAATCACCAACAAAATCAAACTCAGCATGAACATCATGAACTCCTGGGCTAATGCATTTCAACTAAAACTCAATACAGAAAAAACACACTGCCTTATCCTCTCATCCCAACACAATACGTAGAAACCCCCAAATATAAACACCCCAGATTACACCCTCCCTATCTCAGATAGCCTGAAAATCTTCGGTGTTACAATCGACCGAAACTTTACACTTGAGAGCCAAGTGAAATCTACAACTAAGAAAATGTTCCACTCAATGTGGAAACTCAAATGCGTGAAACCATTCTTCCTCAGGGAAACATTTCGTAATTTGAAACAATCAATGGTACTAAGCCATGCTAACCTCTGCAACAGAATCTATGCAGGATGTAAAGAACAACTCATAAAAAAACTTCAGACCGCTCAAAACACGGCAAGTCAGGCTCATATTTGGAAAAACGCGATTCGAAAGCGCCAAACCCCTCTGAGAAAAACTGCACTGGTTCCCAATAAAAAGAACATATTGCTTTCAAAATCTGCACTCTGGACTCATTTGGAGCTAATTTGCATACAGTTATTTTCCTTTGTCATGAGTATTGAGCTAGTTCTTCCTTCTCCAAGGATAAAAAGGAAAGAACCTATTATACCTGTTGAGAAAAGGAGTTCAAAGGATTGACTGAGAAGTGCTCACCCTAAAAGAAAAGGGGTCTGCTATGCTAGATTATGTGAACAACAAAAAGGGTTTTAAGTGATGGACAAGGCCCCCATAGATTCCTTTTGCAGTGGGACGTTTTATTTCTGTAGTACCTCCTGTTAGCAGGCTAAGTAGACTGCCCACCCACCCCTATCCTCTGGAGGGGAGCATTAAGGGTACAGTGAGTCCTACTTGTTCTTGAGGAAATCCCTGAGAGTAAAACAGGCCCTTTATTTTTTTCAGTCTCTCATTTTAGTTATAGTTCTGACATTCAAGCAAAAGACATTAAATGCCTCAGAACTTATAGAACTCCACCCCAAAAAGCTCCTTTTCACACTCCTGATATCAAACTGTGGGAAGACCAGGCATACTAAAAAAAAAAAAAAAAAAAAAACTTGAGCACTCTACAGGTCCTCCGATAACAGAGAAGAGAAAGAAGTAAAACATTACTTAACTTTTCCATTTTATAAAAGGAGGTACTACACAATTAAAACTACCTCTCACGAAAAGGAATCTCTATAGAACTTGTCCATTTCTTAAAACGCTTCTCTGTCTTCACATAGTCTAGCTTAGCAGTCCCCTTTCCTTTTAGGGTGAGTGGATCTCAGTCAATCCTTTGAACTCCTTTTCTCAACAGGTATAACAAGACAGTTACTTATTTAATAGATTCTTTACCTTTTTATTCTTGGCGAAGGAAGAACTAGCTGAATATTAATGAAAGAGGAAAATAAAGCTTATGCAAATTAGCTCCAAATGAGTCAATGACTTATATCCCTTCCTTGCCCTCCCCTCCCCAGCTCAGTCCCAATTTATGACAGCTGGTTCCAAACAGTATTAGCAAAGTCTTTCAGCAGTTCAAAGAAAACTCTTATCTTTACTCTTATTTATCTTTCTCTTCAACTGAGCAAAAGAACCTTAATATGGAGAGAGAATTCACAGCTTAAAGCATCTTTGCTGGTTCATACTTGTGTCATATTTCTTTCTGAATTCATTGTCCATTTGTCTGTTTAGTTTTTGATGAATTACCTATGGCCAAGAAGTAATCCCGTAAGATGTATCCAGTAAAACACAGGGAAGGCAAGTGCTGTCAAACTGGATTTATTCTGAAAAGGTCAAAGAAGACTCAACACGGCACCATGTTTCGGCCAAGATGCTTGCCTCAGGTGTCTTAGTTTTGAATGGTAAAACACAGATATTTCAGGTGACATATTAAACCTTCACAGGGGATGTTAGAAGTATGCAGTCTCGAAAAAGACAATAATTTCTCATGAGGATATTCAAAAAATAATTCTATAGCACAAACTTCTGGAAATGCTATTTTTGCATTCATAGCATTTCCAAAAGTTTGTGATAATAAAATTATTTTTCGAATATCCTCATGAGAAGTTTTGTGTTTTTTTCGACACTGCATACTTCTAACATCCCCTGTGAAGGTTTAATATGTCACCTGAAATTTCCATGTTTTTACCATTCAAAACTAAAACTAAGACTCCTGAGGCAGGCATCTTGGCCTAAATATGGCGCTATGTCAACTCTTGCTTGACCTTTTCAGAATAAAACCAGTTTGACAGCACTTGCCTTCCCTGTGGTTTAATGGATACATCTTGTTGGCTTCACTACTTTATATTTCTAAATGACCTAGAGATGGGAGTAACTAGTGAGGTAATTACATTTGCTGGTGACACAAAGTTATTCAAAGTTGTTAAATCACAAGAGGATTGTGAAAAATTACAAGTGGACCTTATGAGACTGGGAGACTGGGCATCTAAATGGCAGATGATGTTTAATGTGAGCAAGTGCAAACTGATGCATGTGGGACAGAGGAACCCGAATTATAGCTATGTAATGCAAGGTTCCACGTTAGGAGTCACCAACCAAGAAAGGGATCTAGGTGTAGTCGTTAATGATATGTTGAAACTTTCTGCTCAGTGTGCTGTGGCAACTAAGAAAGCAAATAGAATGTTAGGTATTATTAGGAAAGGAATGGAAACCAAAAATGAAGATGTTATAATGCCTTTGTGTCGCTCCATGGTGCAACCGCACCTCGAATATTGTGTTCAATTCTGGTCACTGCATCTCAAAAAAGATGTGAATTAGAAAAGGTGCAGAGAAGGGCGACAAAAATGATAAAGGGGATGGGATGACTTCCCTAGGAGGAAATGCTAAATCAGCTAGGGCTTTTTAGCGTGAAGAAAAGACGGCTGAGGAGAGATATGATAGAGGCTTATAAAATAATGAGTTGAGTGGAAAGGGTAGATGTGAAGCATCTATTTACTCTTTCCAAAAATACTAGGACTATGGGGCATTCAATGAAGCTACAAAGTAGTAAATTTAAAACAAATCAGAGAAAATTCTTCCCTCAACATGTAATTAATCTCTGGAATTCGTTACCAGAGAATGTGGTAAAGGCAGTTAGCTTAGCGGGATTTAAAAAAGGTTTGGACAGCTTCCTAAAGGAAAAGTGCATAGACCATTATTAAAATGGACTCGGGGAAAATTCACTGCTTAGTTTTGGGATAAGCAGCATAAAATGTTTTGTACTTTTTTGGGATCTTGTCAGGTATTTGTGACCTGGATTGGCCACTGTTGGAAACAGGATGCTGGGCTTGATGGACCTTTGGTCTCTCCCAGTATGGCAATATCTATGTACTTATGTACTTAACTTTCTACGTTTGTAATGATCCTTGTTCTCCCACTTTTGTAGTTGTTTTTCAAGAAGTAATTCCCACATTTTAGCAGATTTCTTGGATACTTTCTGCACTAAGAATAATACACAGCAGGTACTCAGTTAACTGTGCCTGCAGGGAGGAAAGGATGGGCATGTAGGATGGCACATAGGCACCAGGTTCTGCCTCTCTCTCTCTCTCTCGTTTTTTCATTTTGAATTCAGAACCTTAGTCAATTAGGGTGTGAGGAGGGGGGGGGGTGAAAAAATTATCATTTGTGCATATTTTTCTTTTCATTGCATTAACAGGGGCACAGCTGGAATTAGAATTAATGCATATACACAGTGAAACAAAATAACTCTACATTCACTTTTCCAACTGACAGCAGAATTCTAAGAATACTTTCTAAATCAGATGCTGTGCACCAGGGTTCTCACATCCCTTCAGTGGATCCATTGATCTTTTTGATTGGTTAGACTTTTTCTGATGTTATTAAAAAAATGCTGCAATTAAAAAAACTCATCCGAAAGAAGATATATGTGGCTTCTTTTTCATCTTGCTTAATTTAACCTCACAAAAGGTGTTGGTATGCCACTCTAAGAGATTTATGTAGGATTTCTTTGCACTTATTTAAATGTGCAGCTCAATACAGAGACAGAAAAACTAAGAAAAATTACAGATGACATAAGAACATAAGAGTACTACTACTACTACAAACTACTACAAATCATTTCTATAGCGCTACCAGTCGTACGCAGCGCTTCACAATTGAACATGAAGAAAAGACAGTTCCTGCTCAAAAGAGCTTACAATCTAAATCAGGACAGACAGGACCAATAAGGATAAGGGTAGGACAGACAGAAAGACACATAGGGAAAGGGACTAATGAAGAGAGGAAGACAAGGTAAAGGTTACGAGCAAGCTACACTCTGAACATCGCATGTAACCAGATCAGACCAGTGGTCCATCTAGTCCAGTATCCTGTTTTCCAAACAGTGGCCAAGCCAGGTCACTAGTACCTGGCAGAATCCCAAATTGTGGCAACATTCCATATAGAACCTCAAAGAACAGCAAGATTCTGGAATCCTAAAGAGGGACAAGATTCCGTGCAGAATCTCAAAGTGTAGCACCATTCCGTACTACAAATCCCAGGGCAAGCAGTTGCTCCACCAGTACTGCTCTTCTGGCAACTACCTAATCTGAAGCAAAAAAAAAAACCCCTGTAAAAAGAAATGGGTCAATATTTAACATGATTTAACCAATCAGAACAAAAAAAAGAAGCACACGTAGACCTCTAGAAACAGGACAATGAGATCCTTCTTGGCATGGAATGCTGCTGGATACAACAGAGAACAGGAAAAAAGTTCCATGTTTTACAACCTTGATATCAGAATTTGGCACTCAAAATAATTCTATGGCAGACCCCTGATGCAGGTGCTTGGTCGCCGAAATAAGGCCAGTGTTGGATCTCTCTAAAAAAGAACTCTTCATTGTCCTGTTTCTGGAGGCCGACCTGTGCTTCTTTCTTTTTTTCTTTTTTTTTTTTTGGTATTGACCTTTTGGTGTACTTTATTACCCTCTCTTGACTGACTTGTTTGCCCTGGGATTAGTAGCATGGAATGTTGCTATTCTTTGGGATTCCAGAATCTTGCTACTCTTTGGGATTCTGCCAGGTACTTGTGACCTGGATTGGCCACTGTTGGAAACAGGATACTGGGCTAGATGGACCATTGGTCTGACCCAGTATGGCTATTCTTCTGTTCTTATGTTATCCATGCAAAATAGGGAAGAAAGGTATGGTCACTTATATTCAGACAGCTCTGAACACCACAGCTAGACTAATATTTGGAAAGACAAAATACGAAAGTGCTAAACCCCTAAGAGAGAGGCTGTATTGGCTTCCAGTTAAAGAACGTACTGTGTTCAAGGTATGCACTTTGGTTCATAAGGTTATTCATGGAAATGTTCCGGCCTACATGTCAGACCTTATTGATCTCCCACCCAGGAACGCTAAAAGATCAGCACCACATTCCTGGGACTTCACTTCCCAAGCTGTAAAGGTCTAAAATACAAGCTAGTACACGTATCTAGCTTTTCCTACATTGGCACGCAGATGTGGAATTCACTGCCACTTGATCTGAAGACTATTCACGACCTAATCAACTTTTGAAAATCATTAAAGACATCTTTTTAACAAGACTTACCATAATAATCAATAATAGGATTTCTAACACATCGCTAATCACTTGATATTCTGGCTGTTTTCTTGTTTACTGAATTGATTATATCCATTTTGTCTTGGAATAATATTTTATAGAAAAATCATTATGGAATGAGACTTCAAATAAAAAAGGAAAAATACAAATGGAAAAACATAAAATAATAAATATAGGACCTGCCACACTATTAACAAATATTAATTGTAAATGTTGATGATCTGGTATCATATGGTTGATGGAGTGTCATCTTATGGTGCCTGAAGATCTTAAGTCTTATTTGTTGTTTCTTCTGAAGAACATTTGAGGGAAAAGTCTTAAGTATCCAAGAGGCTTTGCTACAACTGGAGAGAGCAACAAGCCTGCAGTAGCACAGGAAATTCTTCTACTGGACTGTCTAAATGCATCCATGACAAACTTTCCGGAGCTATGTGTCCTTCATCAGGCCAGTTCACAATGGGCTAAACATTATGTTGCATAATGACCTGAAGAATAGAGTGTGACCCTCAAAAGACCACTACAAATTTATGTATTTAGTACAATTAAAAAGGTCACACTTTCCAATTGTTTATTTAATTATTCATTTTAGTTTCTCATATACCGCCTGGAAGCTATAACAGTTGATGAGAAACCACACATCTTTATAAAAATGATATAACCAATGGCTTCCTCATTTCAGTATCAGTCCAATAAAATAGCAGCCTTTTTCCATAAAACCTGTAAGGATGGAAATTTTACATTTTGTTGTAGCTACAACATTACCAAGAGGGTTATGGCTCTCATTGATGACTGCCCTCTTTTAATGTCATTAGATACCATTTCCTGGTTGGCTAAGGTGTTCCTGGTGACTTTTGATGGTTGGGTATCCCTTTTCCCCCTTCTGTCCCTGATGCTGATGTTAATGGTCATGCATCCCTTGGCATGCAGCAGGTAAGGTTCTGTGGTCACATTCTGGCTTTTTAATAGTCTCAGCTAGACAAGCAATCAATTCAGCAAATGAGACCTTCACAAAAAAACCACCCCAGGGAGACAGAACAATTTCCCTTCCCTTCTACACATAAAGCACAACACATAATGGGAAGGTGGTAAACTTCACTCAGTAGTCTTTTTCTATTGGCTGACAACTGAAGTTGTTACCTAGGAGAACAGGGACTTGACAGATGTGCTAGCTGGTTCATCATTATATGCAATGATTTCAAAAAGATAATGACTTTGCTTTGTACTGTCATTTTATTTTGATCAATTGCAGTAAAACACCTAATCGTACCAGCATTAGAAAGAATAAAAATGCTACCTTAGTAAGTACATCTCTTCTGATTGAATTAAAAAAAAAAATTGAATTAACTTACTTCACAATGGGATGAAACGTACTTGACTCCATCTCTGTACCTCTGAAAGTGTTTGGATCTACAGCATTTAAGTTGCTGTCAGTATGGCCATGGGTCTTTTGAGTATCTGTAGGCATTCAAGGCCTGCGTGTATCACTCATTGTAACAGGAAGTTTGCTTTGGAAGGCAGGATTCAGCAGGCCTTGAGCTCTTTCCAGTTAACCACTGCACAAGCTGTCCTTATGGTACTAGTTGAACAAAACGGGCAGCTGCTCCAATACTTTTGTAAGTCAAAAGGTTTTTATTTACACAGGCTAAATCAGTCTTATTCCTGTTTCAACTTCATCATCACTGGACAGCTCCCCACCTGAAGCTTCTTATATTTTACTCCAGCTCAACAATACAGTTTAAGTTCCTGTCTCAAACAATTTTAACCACAGTCCAGTTTTCCTCAGCGCTACCTTCTGTCCTTGGGTAGTTTACTGGCTACTTGCACTTTCACAATCAGTTCACTTCATTGACACAGTCTCAGTCTCATTCCATTAAGGAGCTTTAATCACAATTCAACCTTTCCAGGTACTGCCTTCTGTCTTTGTGTAGTGTATGCTGGGCTAATCTCCTCCACAGGTTCCTCCCAAACTGCACCAGCTTTGCTTCCCCAATCTTAAACAATTCAGGTAGTACTGCAGCCAGGAACCCTTTCACCTTGCCATCTGGGGTCTGTGCTAGAGCCAAAACCTCCATGCTCTCCTTCTCCACTGCCCCCATTTTATCACATTCCATAGCCTCCTCCCCACCTAGTTCTCCCAGCTGCTCCCCATCTCCCTGATCAGAAACCATCTCCCAGTCATGCCCCTCCCCCTCTATCTCCTGCGAGTCCTGCCTAGGGTTAGGTGAGTTCTGGGGATGGTAGTTCCTACCCTTGGTTAGCATTCTGGTCGGTCTTTTGGTCACTAGGGGGCGAATTCCATTTTTATAAGGAATCTGTGAACGAAATTTGCTCTTCCTCAAGGGCACACTTTCCTTCTGCCTCTGCCTTCGCCCTCCTTGAGGCAGATTCCTCTCAAACCCCTTACACAGGGTAGAAGGGGAAAGCAAGGGATTTTCAAGGCAGTGATTTTCAACCCAGTCCTCAGGGACCACCTGACCAGTCAGGTTTTCAGGATATCCACAATGAATATGCATGAGAGAGATTTGCATACCAAGAAGACAGTGCATGCAAATCTCTCTCTTGCATATTCATTGTGGATATCCTGAAAACCTGAACAAACCACAAAAAAATGGCGGAAGATAAACCAAAACAAACCAGAAACAAAGGGAGTAAGATCACCAGAAAAGTTTAATGGGACCCTACACGGTCCGTGTTTCGGCCAGCAGGCCTTCCTCAGGGGTCCTGAATCTGACGTTTACAGGTACACTTCCAAGATATTCATGAAACAAAAACAAAATACTGGAGGACAGCTGGCTTGCATGTGGTGGCAGGCAGTGCAGACTCGAGCTCCTGAAAACCTGACTGGCCAGGTGGTCCCTGAAGACTGGGTTGAAATCCACTGACCTAGGACATCAGATATCCTTAGGCTGGTCCAGAAGTGTAATATACTCTCCCTTTCCCCTGCCTTAACCCCATAACACACGTGCAACATACATTTTACTTGTCTCCAACCTTTCCAGCCTCTGCATACTATTGATGGCTCTGCTTTCATTCCCTATATTTCCCTGGGATCTCCAGAGTTATTTGCCTCTGTACTGTGTTGAGCATGGATCAGCACTTTAGTTCAGTAGTCTGGTCTCACTTTATCAGCTTCAACTAATTTGTCAGCTGAAGCCCTTTTTTGATGTGAGGAAATCTGCATATTTTGGCACTGACTTCAGTACAGTCTTAATGAGTATTGTAACTCTTTCATTGCCAGGTCATCCTCAGGACAGTACTCACAGGCTTCAATTGGTTCAGAATACTGCTGCCAGGTTGCTCTTAAAGGGTCATGCATGGGAGCATATCACCTTGCATTATAAAAGTTGCATTGGCTGCCAGTGGCCCTTATGGCACAATTTAAAATCCTGTGCATTTAGCAGACAAACTCACGTTATATTTATTTATTTATTGCATTTGTATGCCACATTTTCCCACCTTTTTGCGGGTTCAGTGTGGCTTACAATACGAGTTAAATGTTAGAAATACAAATTGTTACAGATTGGTTATGGATTACATTGTGCAGAGTTATGCGAAACAGTTGAGGTGTCGTTAGGGAATGTAACAATGGAACATAAACATTGAAACTTTGGAAGGAAACACTGGGAGCTTGGAGGGCGATAAAAAGGCATGAGTATATATGGTATATATCTTTCTGTGAGTAAAGGTATGAGAGATGTGATATTACGGGAATGAGAATTCAGAGGTGAATGTATGATGCATTAGTGAACATTAAGTGTGGCCTTTATGTGTTTTGTTTCTTTCCGTAAATTTTTTCGAAAAGATGGGTCTTCAATAATCTGCGGAAGGAAGCTTGCTCGTTGATTGTTCTTAAGTTGCGCGGCAGTGTATTCCAAAACTGCGTGCTCATGTGAGAAAAGGTTGACGCGTGTAGCGCTTTGTATTTCACACCCTTGCAATTGGGGAAGTGGAGGTTAAGGAAGGTTCGGGATGATATTCAGCAGAGGCCCCTTTGTTCCTCACAGGAAAACCTGATAGAGCACCCCCTACCCCCTTTTAAGTGAGATTTGCCTGTTTTCTACCAGATGCAGCACTTTTAGCTGTATGGAGCCTAGTAGCAGAGCTGCCAAGTTATTATTATTAATTACATTTGTACCCCGCGCTTTCCCACACATAGCAGGTTCAATGTGGCTTACATAGTAAATAGAATTACAAAGTCTTGAAGGAGAACGTTACAAGTTGTAGTAAACATAGTAGTAGTGGGGTTTTAAGGATATGTAAATTGCGCATGGAGAGGTAAACAAAGATAGGATGAGCAAAAGGAGAAGAAATTGGGAGGGGTAAGGAGTAGGAAGGATGGAGAGGAAGAGATCAGAGGGAGATTATTGGCCAGTCCTGGATTTCTGTCAACCTCATCATGGGGCATTATTATTTATTATTATTACTATTTATTGCATTTGTACCCCACATTATCCCACCTATTTGCAGGCTCAATGTGGCTTACAGAGTGTTATGACATCGTCATGACAGGATCTAGATACAATCAATATTAAGCAGAAGATGTAAGAGGGATAAGAGAAGGAAGGGTTATATAGGGTGGTGTAGGGTGTGTTTTAATTCTTAGGTGGGTTGGGTGGTGATAGTGTCATTAAGGGTTCATTTTGTAGGCTTTGTTGAAGAGATATGTCTTCAAGGATTTGCGAAAGTTGGTTAGATTGTCCATGCTTTTCAAGGCTGTGGGCAGTGCATTCCATAGCTATGTACTCCTGTACGAGAAGGTAGTGGCATATGCCTGCTTATATTTAATTCCTTTACAGCTGGGGAAGTTCAAATTGAGGAATTTGCGGGCTGATCTTTTGGCATTTCTGGGTGGTAGGTCCACTAGGTTTAACATGTAGAGTGGGGCATCTGCGTGAATGATTTTGTGTATGGGGCCTGCAGCACTTATTTCAACGGATAGAATCATGGACTACAAATACTACACTGCTTTGGGATGTAAGTTTAAAACCAGGACTGGCCAAAACGTTTCCCTCCTGGAATGGGTAACTTGGCAGCTCTGTAGTTGGTGGAATGCTTAAGGCCTGATTCTTTGTTGGGACTTGTGGAGGTGGTAGTTAGCATGGGAAAGGGAGTAGCAATGAGGATAACCTGTGACGTTTAAACTGGGGTTGTTGGAAGGAGGTTTTGGATTAGATGGTAAGCAATGTTCCCTCTAAACTGTGCAGGAATCCTCCAACCACCAGTGGAGGGTAGTGCTTCAGTATTGTATTTTCACTCACTGGGGACAGGCAGGTTCCCTGGGGTCCTGCAGATCTTGCCTGTCCCTCACAATTGTAAATGTGATACTGAATCAGCACACCCCACTGGCAGGAATACAGGTGGAGGACCTCCACATAGCTTAAAGGGAATATTGATGGGGAAAGGGATTTTATTTGCATGCATTGGTTTATTGTAAACTGCTTGATATTGTTGATAATTATCAGTATATCAAGTGAATACATCAAATCAATACTGTTAATATTTCAGTTTCTACCTCAACATTTTGCATTGAGCTAGAGTCTGGAACACTTTCGGTGCCTCCATTTTTCTATAAACCAGAGATACTTTTTTTTCTCACTATGTATTCTTGTCCTCTTCCATTCTCCATCCTAATGATCCTCACCAACCCCGCCTCCCAACTGTCCCTCAACAACCAACTGAGTCCCAGGCAATTAGTATCAGTGAAAGAGCTTTAAAACTAAGAACCCCACTGGTTCTGAGGTCAACACATCAGCCAAAGCATTGATTGCATAGAAAGATCAACAGTCATAAAGAGTAATGCACAGAACATTACATCTCAGTTTGCCAATAAAAGACATGAGGATTGAATTTGAGTACCCACATAAGACAGCCAGTGACTCTGAAAGGCTGCAATAAACAAGCTTATATAAACCAGTGGTGCGCCATGCCACTCAGTGTTCCCATCACATCTGCCATTTACACATAAACACTGGAAAGCAGGCTGATCAATAATAAGCAGGGTTTTTTCAGGAGACACTCGGGAGTACTGAGTACCAGCACCTTTTCCACTGATTGCTAAAATTGACCCATTGTCTCCAAATATTAATGAAAAAACTCAGGCTCCGAACACCACTGCTGTCGTTTCATAAATTCTGCAACTGCTATTGTGGGATAACTCTTTCTGTGATTACCCCACCCATGAACATAGTAACACAGTAACATAGTAGATGACGGCAGAAAAAGACCTGCACGGTCCATCCAGTCTGCCCAAGATAAACTCATGTGTATACCTTACCTTGATTTGTACCTGTCTTTCTCAGGGCACAGACCGTATAAGTCTGCCCAGCAGTTTTTCCTGCCTCCCAACCACCTGTCCCGCCTTCCATCACCGGCTCTGGCACAAACCGTATAAAAGTCTGCCCTCCCCTATCCTCGCCTCCCAACCACCAACCCCTCTTCCCCCCACCTGCTCAGCTTAGCTACAATTGGGTGGCAGAGCAGGTGGGGGGAAGAGGGGTTGGTGGTTGGGAGGCGAGGATAGGGGAGGGCAGACTTTTATACGGTTTGTGCCAGAGCCGGTGATGGAAGGCGGGACAGGTGGTTGGGAGGCAGGAAAAACTGCTGGGCAGACTTATACGGTCTGTGCCCTGAGAAAGACAGGTACAAATCAAGGTAAGGTATACACATGAGTTTATCTTGGGCAGACTGGATGGACCGTGCAGGTCTTTTTCTGCCGTCATCTACTATGTTACTATGTTCATCCTACTATGAAGGATATCCTGGCATTTGAGTAGCAGCACCTTTTTTGCTAGAAAAAATGCACCAGTAATAAATCACTGTTCTGCTCAAGGGTAGCCCCATCCTCTCCCTCCCCCAAACAAATCCACACCATAAGGCTGTTTTGACTAATGCTGTGATTTTCTCCAGTCCCCATCAGAAAGCCAGAGTTATTAGTTCAGATTCGGTGCTCATACTTCTTTAGGTAGACATGCAGTTTTAATTAATGAACTGCTCATTAAAGTGCATGCAACATCCAGATGGAGAGAGCAATTCTAATTGTGAGTGTTCCCTAAGTCACATGGCTTGCTATTTGGAAGAATTTTGGTGAGTAGGAGATGCTGCCTGGAAAGCAACAGCTGCTGTCCTCAGAGATACATCCACTAGTGTACATATTGCTGCCTTCCTAGAAGCACTGAAAGCATACGCCAACTTGGCCCATTTGCAGCTACCCCAAAGCTTCTGCAGCTCAAGAACAGACTTGATTTATCCAACTTCAAGACAAGCTGCCAAGTGACTTCACATGTGGACTTGTTCGCCTCAGTAGGAATATTTATGCATTTTTAATTTGATTTATATATCACTTTAACTGAGCCATAACTAATCTGAGAGGTGTGCAATACCAAAAATTAAATATAGAATATTAAAAATAATTAAAAAAAAAAAATAAAAGCTCATTATGGGCCCCTTTTACTAAGCGGCAGTATGCTCAACAGGAAGTACTGCTGGGCTACCAAGGCAGCCAAGTGGTACTTCCCACCCCTAACACACCATCATATCCATCGGCAGGTTATTGCGGGAGCCCTTACCACTATCTCAATAGGTGGCAGTAAGGGCTCACCCCGAAATAGCCGCACGGCAAGTGCTTTGCTTGCTGCATGGCCATTTACTGCAGGAAAGAGAGACTTCCCTTTTACACGCTGCAGTGAAAGGGGGCCTCAACACATGTGAAAATCACATGCTGATGCCAGCGCAGGCCCCCTTTTGCCGCAGCTTGGTAAAAGGGGCCCTATTTTCAGAAAATATCCAAATGCCATAAAGGAGGTAAAATCAATACTATTCCCTTCTAGCTATTTCTGCCAGACTAAAAGTAAAATCCTTACTCAATAAAAATGACCAGATAGTAATCTAATTTGCAGGTTATTTTCTTGACTGCTCCCAATTGAATGTTACTTACAGCTCTGGAAACAAACAAACAAAAAAAAGCAAATGCTTTTGCCTAGACTGCATGGAAAATACCAGTGCAGTGTACACAAGGATTAACATGGGCTGCAAATACTGCAGCAGGACTTGCTTGGAAACACAGGAGTGTAAGTAGCAAACTACAATTTCCAAACTGATCAAAAGAAGGAGTTTATTAATCCAAAATTGTGTCAGCTTTGGATTAATAAACTCCTTCTTTTGATCAAGTTGGAGGTTGTGATTGTTGGCTACTTCAGTTTTTCATAAGTACATAAGTATTGCCATACTGGGAAAGACCAAAGGTCCATCAAGCCCAGCATCCTGTTTCCAACAGTTGGCCAATCCAGATCACAAATGCCTGGCAAGATCCCAAAAAAGTACAAAACATTTTATACTGCTTATCCCAGAAATAGTGGATTTTCCCCAAGTCCATTTAATAACGGTCTATGGACTTTTCCTTTACGAAGCCATCCAAACCTTTTTTAAACTTTCCTTCTATCTTATCTGTCTATAAGTTCCACCTCCACTTACACTCTATGCTGTCTATTAAAGTGTGTTAATGTTTATTGTGTTGACATTGTAAGCAGCATACTATGCCATAAAGTGTACTGCCATTTGAATATTTTTACTGCTGTAATTATCTTTTTCCAATACCCAGCTGAATCTTGTTGTGCACCACCTTAGGTGACTTTCTTCAAAAGGTGGTAAATTAATCCCTACTAAATAAAAGAAAATTAAAATCAAATTCTTTAAACAAACCAGGTGATTGACATGAAGAAGCTCAAATGCTAAAATCAAAGCCTTAAACTGAACATATTCTGTCATCAGGAGCCAAAGAAATTCTGTCCATAGCAGAGGAGCACTTTCTCTTTATCCCAAGCTATCACCAACTGCACTGTTCTATTCTGAATATCTGAAGCTTTCTAGAAAGTTCTCTATAGAAGGCCTATAAAGTGCATTTCCATAAGCTGAGGGGAGACATGATAGAGGTATATAAAATAATGAGTGGAGTGGAACAGGTGGATGTGAAGCGTCTGTTCATGCTTTCCAAAAATACTAGGACTAGGGGGCATGCGATGAAACGACAGTGTAGTAAATTTAAAACAAATCGGAGAAAAGTTTTCTTCACCTAACGCGTAATTAAACTCTGGAATTCGTTGCCGGAGAACGTGGTGAAGGCGGTTAGCTTGGCAGAGTTTAAAAGGAGGTAAGACGGTTTCCTAAAGGACAAGTCCATAAACCGCTACTAAATGGACTTGGGAAAAATCCACAATTCCGGGAATAACATATATAGAATGTTTGTACGTTTGGGAAGCTTGCCAGGTGCCCTTGGCCTGGATTGGCCACTGTCGTGGACAGGATGCTGGGCTCGATGGACCCTTGGTCTTTTCCCAGTGTGGCATTACTTATGTACTTATGTAAGTAAACAAATGCACTAATTACAAGAGGCTGCCAGTGGAATGAAGTGCTGACCATTCTAAAAAAAAAAAAAGGAAGGGGATGATTCTTGATATACTGCCTTTCTGTGGTTTCAATTAAAGCACTTAACATATTATATACAGGTACCTATTTTGTACCCGGGACAATAAAATATTAAACATGACCTGCCCAGAGTCACAAGGAGCTACAGTAGGAACTGAACCCTTTTCTTCAGGTTTGCAAGCTGCTACACTAACCATTAGGTTACTCCTCCACTCCAGTAGCTTCACCAGACAAACCTTATACTGAGCCTGTTGTAATATTAAGGAGAATTAGAGCAGAAAGGAGAAGTTCAAGTCCATCATGACTCACAAACATCTAAGGTAGTGTTTAACCAAGACCTCAGTTCCTTCAATTCTCACCTTATATTATATTTGAGACTAGTTCAGCCTTCCTCAAGCATACAACTTCAGCTTTATCTAAAACAAATATCAGATTATTGACCTTCAACCACTGCTCTGTTGTGAACAAACAGTCCAGTTATTTAAACACCTCACTAGGGTTCCTACTTACTGGAATTGCACGTCATCCGCCTACTTAAAGATGGTGAAGACATAGAACTGAGCTAACTGTCCTAAAGGCTGCAAAAAGATATTGAATAACAACAGTGAGGACTGAGAGGGTCCCTGTGGGAATCTAGAAATTATATATTATGAGGATGATAATAGAACCCGAGACCTAACTCTCAATCTTCTATTCATAGGAAATGATTCAATCCATTCTAATGCATTATTTCTCAAAATATAAGACCCACAAGACTAAACCAAAATCATCGTATATATCATCTGTAATTCCTATCCAGTGCTGTACAAATTGAACCTACCACTGGAGTACTGCGGGCCTCCGGTGTTAGTTTTGAAGTTTACGCACGCTATTTCCTGTGGTAGAAAATAATTTTCTACTTTCTACCGCAGGGGGCATTCCTGGCGTAATCAACAGTGCAACCACATTGCCGCATGCTGCCTGATGACCGCATGAGTAGTGCCTGAGCCCTTACTGCGATAACAGTTCAGGCAGTAAATAGCCATGTGCTATTTTTAACATTAGCACACAGCCATTTACTGCCCCATTTTTAAAAAAAGGCTTTTTACCCACCTTGGTAAAACATGGCCCAGAGTGCACCAATTTCAGGTGTCCAAACTAGCACAGGCCACTTTTTACCGAAGCTTAGTAAAAGGACCCTTTTCTATTAAGTACATATCTTATCAAAAAACAACAAATGAATGTTGCCATCTCTCTTACCAATATATGTTTCAACATAACCAATACTCTAGCCTAGCTTCATTATAAACACACAATTATTCCTAATAAGTTACAATGTTATAATTAAATATCTGACTGTATCATATTTTTGATGTTTTTCTTGAATGTAAGCCACATTGAAACTGAGCTTTTTCGGGATAATGTGGGATACAAATGTCATAAATAAAATAAATAAATACAATTTCTCTAAGGTTGGCTTCAGTATGGCTCTTTAAAATAGTTTTGGTAGGTAACCCTCAGGGGTCCTTTTACAAAGGTGCACTAGCATTGTTAGCGCTCGCTAAAAATAAGCGTGCGCTAAATGCTAGAGATGCCCATATATTCCTATGGGCGTATCTAGCATTTAGTGCACACTAATCATTAGCACGCACTAAAAATGCTACTGCTCCTTTGTAAATGACCCCCTCAGTTAATAATGAATTTATAATGCCCTTTATAGAATTGCACTTAGTATCAAGCTTTTCCGGCATCCATTTTTGAGTGCCATTTATAGAATTGTCTCAACCAAATTTAAAAAAAACAAATTCCCTGAAAATCAGAGGAAAAAAAGTTTGAAAAATCCAAAAATGAACCAAAAATGTTTTGCTTATGTACTTCATTAGAAAATAAACTGCCAGCTGAGCTTCAGTTTTAATAAATACAGTGTAACACATGGAGCCCCATTTTACATAGAATGTAGAGAGGTGTGCTAGCCGTGTTAGTCCACTCTTAAAGGTTATAAATAGAAATCAAACAAAATAATTTGTTTGATTTCTATTTATAACCTACATAGAATGTAAATGATGGGTCGTGCTGGCTTTTGTGTAAGTCTCTATTATCTCTCTAGGAAGCAAAGAATGCACCTAAGTACAACACTTCTGCTGTTGCTGTGAGTTATAAGAAAGCAATTAGTTGAGGCTGTTTATCTGACCTGAAAGTCTATGAATTTGTTGCAACTTACAGATCAGGAGTGAGGCATCCAGCTTGAGATGGTGGTGTTTGAGAATGTTTTCTGCTGTTGGGAGGGCTTAAATATTTGCCAGCATGTGCAGCAGAAGTATCCATTTTACAAATAAACATGTCGAAAAAATCAAGGGAGGAAATTCAGCAACTTCACACCTATATGTGTGAATGCTGCTAATTAAATAAGAACATTAGAATAGCCATACTGGGTCAGACCAAAGGTCCATCTAGCCCAGTATCCTACTTCCAACAGTGGCCAATCCAGGTCACAAGTACCTGGCAGAAACTCAATTAATAGCAACATTCTAGAACCCCAAAGAGTAGCAAGATTCCGGAATCCCAATTAGTAGCAACATTCCATGCTTCCAGAGCAAGCAGTGGCTTCCCCCATGTGCATCTGGATAGCAGACTAGGGGCCCTGTTTACTAAGGTGTGCTGGCATTTTTAGCACATGCTAAAATTAGCACGCTCTAACCATATAGACATCTATAGGAATATTATGGGCATCTAAACAGTTAGCGAGTGTTAATGCTTAGTGTGTGCTAAAAATGCTAACGCACCTCTAGTGCGTCTTAGTAAACAGGGCCCTAAGGATTTTTCTCCAAGAATTTGTCCAAACCTTTTTTAAAAACCAGATACACTAACTGCTGTTACCATATCCTCTGGCAATAAGTTCCAGAGCTTAACTATTCATTGAGTGAAAAAATATTTCCACCCATTTGATTTACAGTTACAGCTTATTAAAATTTGATATACCACTCAGCCTTTGTGGAGTACAGCAGTTTACAATCAAATATAAAATCAATTAAGAAAAGAATGCCATAAAAAACGGATAGACCTAATTTTCATGCATTCCAAAGAAGAAAAAAAAAGATAAAATAAAGCATAAAATATAACATAAAAATATATTACTGCAATGTGTTTCCCAAAGATACTAATAGATTTTCAGAAGAGGGGGCGTTACAAGATGGCCGCCTGAGTACTGCTAGAGGAAACGAGTGGTAGCTGGAAACTTTTCCTCTCAACAACATGCCACATACCAAGAGAAAAGGGGCGATGAAAAGCGTGTTGCCGAAGGCTATGGCGTCGACCCCAGTGCAGCAGTCGCTCGATAGACTCTGGCAGAATATTCCACCAGTGACCGGCATGGTGAGCCCGCTGTTGAGTCCTGACGGAGAAGCGTCGGCGTTCCTGGGCTGCGAGGTTTCTCTCACGCCGCCGGAGTTGGTCCCGCCTCCTTGCCCTGCTTCGACTCAAGGGCCAGAAACCCCGCTGGATGCGGAAGGCGCTGCTGGTGGGATTTCAGTCGGCAAGGTTCCTCGAAGATCGGACGGGGAGGACTTAGGGTCCCAGGAAGAACTGGGAGAGATTACCCTGATGGCGGTCTGGAAGGCAGTACAGGCATTGACGTTAGCTGTTTCAAACTCAACAAAAGAGTTCGCTGTAATAGTGAGTAAAATTGAAAAATTTGATCAATCTTTGGAGAAAATTAAGAATGATGTGGATGCCCAAATACAAAAGACACATGAGGAAATGACTGGTTTAAAATCCTCAGTGACGGCTTTAATTAAGGACAAACAAATAATTCATAGGAAAATCCAGTCAATGGAGAATTATAATAGACATTTGAATTTGAGACTTTTGAACTTTCCCATTTCTCCTTTATTGAAAGCAAATGAGCTATTTTCAATGTATTTGAAGGATATCCTGTAGTTGCCAGATTCAACTTTACCTCCTTATACAAAAATATATTATTTACCTCAAAAGAAAGTTTCATCTGTAGATTCTGCAGGATTGTCACAAGGGGAGGCTCAGAAACCTCAAAATTTAACTGCATTTCTTGAGGACTCGAATTTTGAGATTACAGACTGAGGAACATTGTTAGTTCAGTTTGTATTTGAGAAAGATTTGAATCATGTGTTTAAGTTATATTTCAAGAATTCTGTTAAACTATTCTATGGACCAAAAATCTGGATGTATCCTGATGTTGCGAAGGCAACTCAGGAGAGAAAGAGACAATTCTTGGATTTAAGACAGAATGTAAAAGCTTTGGGAGCATCGTTCTTGCTAGCTTATCCCTGTAAGTGTAGAGTTAACTTCCAGGGAAATAAGTATGTTTTTTCTGAACCATCACAGCTAAAAGTTTTTGTGGAAGCTAAGAGGATTCAGACCCCCACAGTGTAATAACATCAGACCAATTAAGACAGTTTGTGGAATAAAGGTTAGCCGATTTATTTAACTAATAGTTATGTTTATAAAACTTCTCCTCATGTTTCTTAACGCCCCCCTTCCATAATTGAGGTCTAAGGAAGAATGAAAATTGTCATAATTTAGACAAGGAAGTGTTTTGTAATTGATTCTTGATATTATTTCCTTCTGTGTTTCCTATGCAAGTTGTTGTACTTGTGAAATTGAAAATCAATAAAGAATTTAAATAACTAATAGATTTTAAATTCCTCAGCAGCCTGAGTCCCAAATGCCAGAATAAAAAAATTACTCCCCTTATTTACTAAACCATTCAGCAATACTGACACAACCCATTCAAAGTGAATGGTTTGTGTCAGCATTAGCACACGGCAGCTGCTAGCGTGGCTTAGTCAAAAGGGGGGATTCATTTTTAATAAAATTTTAAAGACATTTTAGCCCATATATATTTGGGCGAATTATTCCATAGTGATGGGGCTAACCATTCAAACACAGTGGTACGTGTGGTTTCCCAACATGCAGTAGTATAGGGAATTGCAAGAGTACTCAAATAAGTGGTGATTCTCTCGTAAAAAGCCCTATGGGCAATTGTAAGAATTTTAAAATAAATTCTACATTGAATTGGTAACCAGTGACATTTTAAAAAGAAAGAAGTAATATGATCATACTTAGGAGTGTCACCTAAAACTCTCAAAGCAGCATTCTGTATTGTTTGTAAATGCTTATGAGGTAATCCTGCATAAGCTAAGTTGCCACAATCAAGACACGAAATCTCTCTATATAAAACGCACCTCCAACGTTCTATGAAGCCTCTTTTAGCCAAAAGTGAAGGGGGTGAGATCGCATTGTGTCTGCCCCGCCCACGCGTCAAACGTGATGACGTCGAGGGCGGAGCAATGACACTCAACCAATCGCATCGCTCGGCAGCGAAGCGTCAGGGAAGGAGGCGGCGCTCTCGACGTCTAGCCTTCTCTTCGCTGTGTTCCGCCTTCTTCTGACGTCAAGGATGACGTCAAAAGAAGGCGGAACACAGCGAAGGGAAACCTAGACGTCGGGAGTGCCGCCTCCTTCCCTGACGCTTCGCTGCCGGAACCGCCACGGAGGTAAATTTTAAAAGAAGAAGAAAAAAAAAAAAAACGATGCATGGATGCGAGGGGGGGCATGGATGCGAAGGGGGGGAGGAGAAGAGGGCGGGCCAGGCTGGGACATGGGAGAGAGAGGAGCATGGATGCGAGGGGGGGGTCATGGAAGGGAGAGAGGGGACTTGCTGGAAAAGGATGAATGGAGGCGGCAGGGGACAGAGGAGCATGGATTGCAGGGCAGGCCTCAGGCAGAGAGGGGAAATGCTGGATAGGGATGAATGGAGGGGGCAGGTGACAGAGTAACATGGATGGCCATGGATTGGGACGGCAGGGCTCAGGGAAAGGGGAATTGCTGGAGGGGGCAGGTGACAGAGTAACATGGATGGCCATGGATTGGGACGGCAGAGCTCAGGGAAAGGGGAATTGCTGGATAGGGATGAATGGAGGGGACAGATGGGCATGGATGGATATGGATTGCAGGGCAGGCCTCAGGCAAAGAGGGGAAATGCTGGAAAGGGATGAATGGAGGGGGCAGGGGACAGAGGAGCATGGATGGCCACACACACACACTCTCTATCACACTGTGTCTCACATACACACTTGCACACACTCTCATTCTCACACACACACTCTCTCACAAACACACTCACACCCAGACTCACTCTCTCTCTCACACACTCACACTTTCACTCTGACTCTCAAACAGTCACTCTCACATACACTCTCCCAAACATACACACTCCGAGGAAAACCTTGCTAGCGCCCGTTTCATTTGTGTCAGAAACAGGCCTTTTTTACTAGTCAATAAATAAAATATGTACTGCAGCTTCATTAAACAAGTGCTTCATTGATCTCCACTGGCACAAAACATAAAAACTTTTTTACCAAGGTTGAGATGTGTTCTGCAAAAAGTAGTTTGTAGTCAATACCTCGGTAGCGAAAACTATCTACCACCAGAATAGGCCTTCCAAAGAAAACAGGAGTAATACCAGGAAACTCTTGTTGGCCTGTTTTCCAGCAAGCCATGGTTTTGTCTACATTTAAAACCAAACCATGGTCATTCAGCCACAAGGCAACAAACTCTCAGCATGTCTGAAGTTAAATCAGATCTAGCACTCTGGGAGAAACCTTTTAGACCAATAGAATATTGCCTGCATATTTATTTATTTATTTATGACATTTATAGCCCACATTATTCCCACCCATGGGCAGGCTCAATGTGGCGTACAATAGTCTAGAAAACAACATTAATACAAAATACAGTAATTAGTGTCAGAGAAGGGAAAGAGGAACAGCAGGAGGGAGAGGGAGAGAGGGGAAGGTGACAAGTCTTGAATAACTGTCAGTAGAGGTCTCAAAAAGATGTTAAGCAATAATGGGGAAAGTGAGAATCTTTGTGGTACTCCAAATTCAGGGGTCCTTTTGCTAAGGTGCGCAGAAAAGTGTCCTGCGCTGGTGTAGATGCATGTATTGGATGCACGCAGGTCCATTTTTCAGTGCACCTGCAAAAAAGGCCTTTTTTTGGCTGAAAATGGATGCGCGGCAAAATGAAAATTGGCGCTTGTCTATTTTGGGCCTGAGACCTTACCGCCACCCATTCACTTAGCGATAAGGTCTCATGCATTAACCAGGCGGTAATCGTCAATACGCATACAATGCTGATTACCGCCTGGCTAGCGCTGTGTGCCGGAAAATAACATCTCTTTTCCGGCGCACGTAGTAGGCATGAGTAAAAAAAATGAAATTACCGCCCAAGCAACATGGTAGCCAGGCGGCAGTTCTGAACTGGTGCGCATTGGGTTCACATAGGCGCCTACGTGGCTTAGTAAAAGGGTCCCTGATTGAAAGTCCCTGATTGAAAGATACTAGAAGTATGACATTGAAAAAGCTAACCTAAAAGACCTGCCATGCAAAAAGGAATCAAACCAAAACCTGACCCCTAATACCGATGGAATAAAGGCGATCACAAAGTAAATTGTGATCAAATAGATCAAATGCTATACTATACTATACTAAACAGGTCTCCATACTATGGCCAACTCAGAAACCTGCTTGCTAGGGACATAAAACATTAATACTTTCAAATACCACTTTGTGTACAACTTTAGCTGGAAACTTCAAGTTAGAGACTCGTCTATAATTTTTAGAATCAGAACTAGTCAGCGAAGATGTTTTCAAGATAAGATGAATCAGGGAGTGTTTCCACGAGGATACTACTACTACTTAACACTTCTAAAGTGCTACTAGGGTTTACGCAGCGCTATACAATTTAACAAAGAAGGACAGTCCCTGCTCAAAGGATCTAATGGACAAAATGTGCAGTAATCAAATAGGGGCAGTCTAGATTTCCTGAATAGAGGTATAATGGTTAGGTGCCGAAGGCGACATTGAAGAGGTGGGCTTTGAGCAAGGATTTGAAGATGGGCAGGGAGGGGGCTTGGCGTATGGGTTCAGGAAGTTTATTCCAAGCATAGGGAGAGGCGAGGCAGAAAGGGCGGAACCTGGAATTGGATACAAATATACCAGAAGCTAAACTCCCATTTATCATCAATAACAATAAGAGTCAAACCATATATTTAAACGTACTTCCATGTAACTTCATTGAGTGTCCCCTAATCTTTGTACTTTTTGAACGAGTAAAAAAATTGATGTACTTTTACATGCTCTACAGCACTCAGGATTTTGTAGACCGCAATCATATCTTATTTGCCATCCCTTTCCTAATAATTCCTAGCATCCTGTTTGCTTTTTTGGCTGCTGCCACACACTGGGCAGAAGATTTATGCGTATTCCCCCAAATTCTATATATGACGCCTAAAGTTGTCTGCGCTAATTTGGCCGCATGGCCTAACTGTGTGCACAACTTAATTGAGCAACAAGTCAATCAGCGCCAACAATTGGCACTTAGCAACCAATTATCAGCACTAATTGGCAATAATTAGGACTTACTTGCATATGGGGTCATTCCCAGATTTTATACACGTTGATATAGAATAATGCCTAAGTACACCTAATTTAGGGGCCAGTATTTAAGCCTTCTTATAGCAGACCTAATCGCAGCATTGTATAGTTAACCATAGGTTAGTGTTCAGCTTTCTTCTATAAAGGATGCATACTCTTTATAGAATCGTGCTAAAAGTATTATATAGTTACTGTAATGAAAAGAGCAAATTAAGTTCTACACATTAAGGAAGGGTGGGGGTTGAGTCTGTGATTAGAAACATATACGAGCAGAGGTTCACCTTGTGGGTGAAGTGAAACCGGCCGTGGTTATTATATGAGACTCTCCCCTGATAAACATGAAGGTGTTTTAGAGTTACTCTGAGTGAGTCATCTGCTTTTTGTGTTTTGTAAGTAGGATAGTATCGGTAGAGCAGTTTATTTGACAGTATACTTTCAGGTAGGCAATGATATTTTAAACCCATGTAACTTCCTACTTAGGAAATATCTTTTGTTCAATTTGATCAAATACTCTATATCACAAATATATCATAGCTTAGATATCCACTATACCAAAGAAGGCACTACATGCTGTTTCTAATGCTGCACCAAATTAAGGCAGACTTTATGGAGAGTGTAATGAACCAACTAAGATTGTACACAAGTAAGACCCACAGATTTCTTATCCAACAAAAACAATGCAGGGTGCCTTCATACCAGACGACCAAGCCACTGCTACAGGCGGGACTGAACCGCCTGCCAGTAAGCTTGGGCATTGGGACAGGACCACCAAACATGGCCCACAGTATCCAATGCTACACACCCTTTCCAACAATGAGGAGAAGTACCCGGAAAAAAATGATGTGATCTCACAGGGAAAGATACCAATGGTGAAAAAACTTTATTGCATTTTCCTTTATGGAAACAGCCAAAGAAGACTTTAACAGGGCCTTCTCCATAATAAGCCAGTCATCAGCAGCAAGAGTAACACCCAATTCCTGCTCCCAGTTCACCCGATTTCCAATATACAGAAAGCCATTGTTAGTTTAATGAGTGCTTCATTCTCTCAAGCATATGTACCCTTACCTCTTAACATTTCAGTAAGATCTGCCAGGATATATGCCCATGTCTAACCTTCCACTAATATAAAAATTATTGGAGAAAGAGATGGTGACACAGATAGAAGATTTTGAAGAGAAAGGGAATTTTTTGGATGTGGGGTTGGAGGATTTAGAGATCAGGAACTAAATCTATGTTATTGTTATTAATAATAATAATAATAATAAATGGGGTTTATTTTTGATGGAATAAGGAATTATTGATTTCTATAGATATGAGTATGGCATTTGACATGGTAGACATTTATGTATTGCTTGAGCACTGTAAGACTGTAGGGTTGTTAGAGAAAAAGTAGGCCTTTGGCTTCATTCTTTTTTTAAAAGATAGGATTTACTAGGTTCAATTTAATAGTCGATGTTTACAGAAGAAAAGTTTAATATGTGGGATTCTGCATGGATCCCCTCATTCTCTGGTGTTGTTTAATATCTATATGTCACCATTGGGAGCCTTTGTAAGAAGTTGTGGATTATCATTTTATGTATATGCAGATGACACTTGGCTCATTTTATCATCAATGGATGATGGGAGCCTACAACAGGAGATACTTTGGGCTTATATGACTAAAGTTAGTGCTTGGTTTTCTAGCGATAAATTAGTTTGGAATATCACGCAGTCTGCTTTTTTGTGTTTTGTAGATATAGATTGGTTATCACTGAGGAACAAAGCTATCAATGTAGGCTACCATTAAGATGAGTTAATTTACTGTTAATTCCAGTTATTAGTAACTAGGTTTCATTAACTAACTTGCTGGTCGCTCATATACAAGCACAAACACCAGTTGCACATACTGTAGCAGGACCTGCTTATCCACCCCTACCCTGGTTGAGATTTTATATATGCACCTTTCCTGACTTCATGTGCAATTTTCTTTAAATTTGTCCTCTTATAGTCAAATGTTTTTTTGTGTATTGTGTTGACATTGTAAGTAGCATACCATACCATGCCATACTATCGAATAGTTTTACTACTGTAATTGTCTATTGCCTATGTTCGACTTACTGGTGCTGTATACCTCCTTGAGTGAATTTCTTCAATACAGCAGTAAATAAATCCTACTAAATAAATAAATAAACTCTCCCCGTGGCTCTAGTAAGTCAGAAAAGGTTCTTACAAGCATGAGAGATTGAGGCAGCCTCCATATATTTATTATATGATTGTTCTACTGTTCTTGTGTAATTGTGTATTTCTGAGCCTATGTTATGTGGCCTTCTATTTCTAGGATCCAATTTACCTTCTCCAAATTTGCCTCATTGGTATATTTATGCTTATATTTGATTGTTTCACTATTGTAAGTTTTATGCCAAGCTGTACACCACCTTGGGTGAATGTCTTCAAATAAAGGTGATTAATAAATCCTAATAAACAAATATTTGCATGCCTAATGACTGAAAATTATGTCTGCCTGTAGACAGCCTCATATTTGGCTACAGTGTCCCAGCCTATTCAGTCAGCTGCAGTTCATTTTCTAATATCCAGTCACTGACCCCCAAAACCCAGCACCCCATTTAGGAGGCCAAAGGAGCTCAAATGACCTACTCACCATAATATGGCATATCAGCAATAGTAGAAGCAATACATAGCAGAGAGGTGAGACCACATTGCCGGCTTCCATTTATTACTCACCCTCATTCTCATTATAACCTTGTCAAGAGAGGAGATTAATTTTGTCAATTTTCCATTCTTGTTACAATGTTTGTCTGAAGAGTGCATTCACTTTGTGCTATGTTCTATCCTCATAATAACCTCGGTCAAGATAATTACACATTAGGATTTAATAGCTGATGTGTTCCGTGAGCTATGAGTGTGTGTTGTAGAAGTTTGACCTTTTAAATATTCTGTCCTTTTATTTACTGGCTACGCCACCCTTCAGAATGTGATTTATGATTTTCACCTGGTTTTTAACTCCATAAAACAACATTAATACCAATTAACTATTGGTACTTAAACTGGCATTGCAGATTCCCAGCTCACCGCCTTAACTAATCTGTGAATGTCCATTTACTTTACCAATAACCTGCAGGCAGTGATACACGATGGAGTCAAAAGTGTGTGTTACATAGAATTTTATGAATGTTGTGTTAACTCTGATTGAACAAGATTAATCCAAAAACATTCAGATATATATTGAGACTGCTTGAGTCCTGTTGTTGTGACCTGGACACCAAGGAAAGGCAAATCCAGATTTTTCATGGAAACAGAGAACACGATGACAAGAAAAACCCATACAGCCTGTCCACAGCTTCTGCTCAGCTCTACAATCCCTCCCTCTTCTTTATAGACCCTCTGTATTCATCCCATGCCCTCTTGATTTCTGATATTGTCTTTGTCTCCACCACCTCCACCTCTAGATTATTTCCTTGAGTCTATCCCCTTTTGCCCTTATCCCAAGATCCCTCATTCTAGAGCCTCCTTTCCATTGAACGAAGCTTGTGTCCTGTGCATTCATTCCTCAGCACTTGAGGTGGTTACATTCAAAGTGTAGTAGGTATTTCCCTCACCCCAGAGGCCTTACAATCTAAGGGCTGGATTTATTAAAGTGTGCTACTGTGTTAATACATGAGCATAGAGATTCTTGACTGCTCACCGCACACACACTGTTGTGAAGTTCTCAGACTCAATGTTGTATACATTATTATTATTTGTTACATTTGTATCCCACATTTTCCCACCTTTTGCAGGCTCAATGTAGCTTACATATAACCGTTAACGGTGTTAGCCGATTACGGTTTGAACAAATACATGAATGCAAAATGATATTGTGGTATAATGAGGTAAATGTATGGTAGGAAACAGTTGGGGGAACTTAGAGAGGGAAAGGGGGAAGAAGAGTCAGGTAATGTCCTTTGCAGTCTTTGGTTATGTTGTGTCGCAAGTGACCGGTATTTTTATGTCGGGTCATTGGGGTATGCTCTTCTGAACAGGTCTGTCTTTAGTGCTTTCCGAAAATTTAGGTGGTCGAGCATAGTTTTTACTGCTTTTGGCAGTGCGTTCCATAGTTGTGCGCTTAGGTAGGAAAAGCTGGTTGCATAGGTGGATTTGTATTTGAGTCCTTTGCTGCTTGGGTAGTGGAGGTTTAGATATGATCGTGCAGATTTTGTGGAGTTTCTGGTTGGCAGGTCAATGAGGTCTGTCATGTAGCCCAGTGCCTCGCCAGAAACAATTTTGTGAACAGTCGTGCAGATTTTGAAAGTGATACGTTCTTTGATTGGTAGCCAGTGCAATTTTTCATGCTGGATTTACATCCTGGATCATTTACATTTACATGTTGGATCATACCACTTTTTCGAATCCAGCAAATTTATTCATGTGTTGGAACATACATAGTGCTAACACCTGATGCACACAAAATCAAATTCCACAGTCCTTGGTAAATGTCAGTCAGTCACAGTGGCGTTCCTAGGGTGGCTGACACCCAGGCGGATCGCCGATGCGCCCCCCCCCCCCCAGCGAAACGACACTTCCCCCCGGTGAAAGGACTCCCCCCCCCCCGGGTGCATTTTTATCTGTTGGGGGGGGTGCCGCGTGCCTGTCGGCTTCGCTCGTTCCATGCTCCCTCTGCCCCGGAACAGGAAGTAACCTGTTCCGGGGCATAGGGAGCACGGAACGAGCGGAGCCGACAGGCGCGTGGCACCCCCCCCCCAGCGGTGTGCACCCACGGCGGACCGCCCCCACCGCCCCCCCCAGGAACGCCACTGGTCAGTTGGAGAGAGCAACTGTGGAGAGTGGAATGAGAAACGAGAATGTAATGTGCACATTGAAAAAAACCTTCAGAGATAAGTTCATGTTTTTGATTTATTATTATGTTTTGTTGTAGCACTACTTAGATAGGCAATAGCACATACACAAATTAAAAAGAGAGGCCCGATGAAAGAAATGCTATGCCACTTGGCAAAGAAATGTACTTGCCTAAAATGTGGTTTTTGCTGAGGGCACTCTTTAAAAAAAAAGAAGAAAAAAAGAAAATAGTAAAAACAGAGAAAACGTTATTGGCGGTATTGCTGTTAGCAAGTTTATGTGTAGCAGCAATTAGTCTTGGTTCTAGTTCAACACCTGATGCAGGTATATTGCTGAAATATGACCCATGTCGGTCTTTAATAAATTGAGTTTGTCCAAACCAATTCTTGGAGCCCATTGTGCTTTTTTTTCCTGCTGTTTTAATAAATAGGTCCCATTGCATAAAATGGGACCTATGGTAAAAAACATAAGAATAGCCATACTGGGTCAGACCAATGGTCCATCTAGCCCATTTCTAAAGTGTAGAATGGAAAAAATATTTTTTAATTGTAACATAAAAAAATTACAGTTCTATTTTTTGACTAACTTTTTACTGATTAGATTTAATCTTTGACCCCCGGTTCAACCTTTGCTGTGTATTTTTTTAAGCAAATCTCTCATATAAATCAATGGAAGGCCCTCTCAAATATATAATAATGTGAATTAACTCCTACTTTAATTCATTACTTAGGAAACTGCAAAGCCGCTGAATGATTCACAGTTATAGTGGAGAAAGTGAATAATTTTACTACCTGCAGATGAAAAGACCTGATTAAAAGGCCATGATTTTATTCATGTAATAATGGTCCCACCACATAACCTTTTCCTGCAATCAGAAACAAAATGCTCCACTGGTGTGATTAAAGTTACATTAACAAGATGGCAAAGTGCTGTCAGCATATACCAGAAATGTGACTGTGTTGTAAGGAACAACACTGGAGAAGCCTAACGGGCATAGGGTCGTGAGAACATCTATTATGTTCTCTCTCTCTATATCTATCTAGCTCTATATATCTACACGTCTATCTATTTATATATAATATAATATAATATAATATAATATAATATAATATAATATTATATTATGGTTCTCATTTTCAAAACAGAAAAATGGCATAAAGTGCCAGATGGACGTTTTTCACAGAAAACCGTCTAAGTTGTGATGTTTGAAACTCAGATTTGAAACCATTTTCTCCGCAGTTCATCTAAATCACAAGGGGGTGGGGTGTTGGGGTGTGTTTTTGGTGGGATTTGGATGGGGCCAAGAATTTGGATGCTTTCCTGGGACAATGTCTAGGGCAAAAATTGGGATGTTTTAATCTGGACCTGATTCAATCATGACTAAGTCACAAAAAGGTGCTGTAACTGACCAGCTGACAACTGGAAGGATTAAGGTATGATCCCCTTTTAATCCCCCAATGGTCACTGACCCCCTTCCCCTCAAAAGGTGACAGTGAATATCAGGCTGTGTAACAACTTTAGATATTATAGCCAATCCTATTTGAGCAGCAAGCTGGTCCCAGGAGTAGGTTAGTGAAAGCAACTAGGTCTATATCCTACTCTAACCAGTACACTTGTGGTGAAAATTGTGAGCCTTCCAAAACCCACAAAATACTAACTGTACCTATAGATAGGAGACACCTGCAGACCCGAGGGCTTTGCAATGGTGTACAGTTAGGTATAGTAGGTATTTAGGTGTTCCTGGAGGGCTCACAATGCAAAATAAGGGTGTTAAGGTGGGATTTGTGGCTGGATCATTTTACATGGAGTCCACTGCACTGATCACTAGGCTGCCCCCCTCTGCTCTGCTGAAATGTCTGTGCAGCCAGTTTACTAGGAATGGTGCCACGCAGCCATCCTTATGGCTTCTTTTCTGCATTTTTCTCCAGGACTTTTTTGGGTTTTAATGGTAGCTAAAGAAATATGTACTGAGAACAAAAATGTCTGGAAAATACAAATTTTTGAAACAAAAATAATAGATGTTCAGAATGAGAATTTTTGATGTTGTTATCAAAACATCTATAATTCGACTTGGACGTCATATAAAAAATGCCCCTCTATATCTACTTAGCCTGGACTGAAAAACAGATATTTGGACTACACAGAGACACCATTAATGCCTTCCTGTGTACCCACTGACTGTTAGGGAAAAAACGTGCCTTGACTGGCCTTGAATTTTGGAGCCAATGCTTTACTTTGTGCATGGCTTCACCCATGAGGATCAAGACTGATCATCATGGGATTCAAAGGTGGTGCTGAGATGCCAGGAAGGCATTCCCAGCATCTGGAAAGTTTGTAGGCAGGGCTGGTATCTGACACCCTAGGCGAACATTCAGCCATGCATCATCCCCTCCCTCAGGGTGGCTCAAGCCCCTAACCATCTCCCTTTCTCTTCCCTACTCCCCATAGTTCAGCATCTCCCCTTCTGTAATCCCCCCATAATCCAACATCCCCCTTCCCATTTCTATCCTTCACCATGTAGCCAGCATGCTGCTTTCCCCTAACTACCCTCCTCTCCAAGTTGTCAGCATTCTTTTTTTCCACTCTTATCCCCCATTCAGCATCTCCTCTCCTCGTCCCTACCCCTTTCTAATATCTAGCATCTCCCCACTCTTCCCTGCCCCCGCCACCACTGCTCTACCTCTTAACTGAACCGAGCAGTAGTTGCAATCGGACTCAGTGCTGGTGTGCAGTCTTTAAACACTGCTATGTCCCACCCTCCCCCCTGATCCAGCAATTCCTTTTCTGGGAGGGCAGGACATAGCACAGCTTGACCATTGGCCTATGTTTAATGGCCCCGCACCAGCACTGAATCTGATTGTAATTTTAAATTGAGGTTTTGGGGAGTAGTATGGCAGCAACAGTGGTGTGGCCAGGGAACAGAGAGAGAGAAGGAGATGCTGGGCATGGAAAGGGGCAGGGACAGAGAGGAAATGTTGGTGTCCTGCTGTCCCCAAATGCTGCTAACCTAGGGTAAAGCGTAGCCATCTAGTGACAAGGACAGCCCTGCTTAAAGGCCAAGAAATTGTGTAAGGTCTAGGTAGAAGAACCATAGCTCTTAAAGCAGAGCTTCTTAAACCTGTTTTAGGGACCCACATAGAGAGGCAGGTTTTTAAGATATCTACAAAGAATGTGCATGAGAATATTTATTTATTTATTTATTTATTACATTTGTACCCCGCGCTTTCCCACACAATGCCGACTCAATGCGGCTTACACAGTAATTTGCAATACAAAGTTATAGAATAAACATTTCAAAAACAGTAGTGAAACAATGTAAAGTTGGGCTTGGTAGTGTATGAAAAGTTGAGCTTGATAATATATGACTAGGAAAAGAGAGGTTAGATAAGATAGGATAGTATGATTTGGGAGAAAAGGGGTAAGGAGGGATAGAAGTAAGGAGAGATGGAGAAGAGAAAGATGGGAGGTCGGTATCTAAGTCAGAACAGAATAGGGAGTGGAGGTTGGTAAGATTATGTTGGGTCATTAGGGTAGGCTTGCTTAAAGAGCTGAGCTTTCAGCATTTTTCTAAAGGGTAAGTGGTCGTTAATTAATCGGATTGGTCTGGGTAGAGCGTTCCAAATCTGGCTACCCAAAAAGGAGAAACTGGATGCATAGTAGGTCTTGTATTTAATTCCTCTACAATTGGGAAGGTGTAGGTTAAAATAAGTTCGTGAAGAAATAGATCTGTACCATCTCCATTGCATGCAAATCTTTCTAATGCAGATTCATTATGGATATTCCAGGAAGGGTTTGATAAACCCCCATCTTAAACCAATACGTACAAATGTTATTGGAAGTATGGACTGGAGTTAAAATCTGAATTCCCTGTGGGATATTGTAAGCTAGAAAGAGTTCTTTTATACCTTATCTGTATATAAGTGGCACCACGTTTATCTCATTGATTGGATTTATGCATATATTTAATGTTATTATTTTATGTTGTTAACAAAATTATATGTTTAATGCCATGCTAAAGCTGCTGTACACCGCCTGGGTGAATCTCTTCATAAAGGCAGTTAATAAATCCTAACAATAAACAAACAAACCATCCTCCATGTGGGTTTGTGCTGCAGTAGCCTTCAGCCTAACAGAAGCAAAGTGACAAAAAAAATACAAAAATATACACAACTCTTTATTTACCTAGTGCAGTGCTTCTCAAATCTCTTCTGGACTCACACAAAGCCTATCAGGTGTTCGGGATATCCACAATGAATATGCATGAGAGAAATCTGCATGCACTGGAACTGGGGTTGGAAACCTTGGTCCCCTGGAGGACCACAACCCAATCATGTTTTCAAGATTTCCCCAATGAATAGTTTCCTCTTTGCAGTTTACCGTTTGATTGATGTCAGTTCCGGCTTCCCATGGAGGGAGCCATCTTGGTGATTGCCGAGAGATATGAAAGCTTCTAAGAAGGCCCCTGAAGACGTCCAGTGCGAAACTCGTAGGGCTTGTAGAAGCTTGTGTTGAAAGAAAAAGAAGACGTGATGCAATTGCCCTTTCTGGCGTAGTTATCAGCCATGCAGCCAGTGGGAATTTAAGGAGCTTACAAACCTGACACTGCTTAAAGATAAGTTTTGTGGATTTCAAATGCTGGACTACCTACTCAAGAAGCACTGCCTTGCATAATAAGTGCTGTGGCTTTGAGAACTATCTCAGGAATGGTTTAACACATTAGTATCTTTATTTGTATTGTAAGTGAAGGCACTTTGAAGACGCCCGTGTTGATTCTCCCTTAGGCCTTGTTCTCAGCCAAGCAGCCAGCAGGGACTTAAGGACTTTACAAGCTGATACTATTTGAAGATAAGACCTGTGAATTACAAATGCTGGACTTCTCACTAAAAGATAAGAAGCATTGCTTTGCTGAATAAGTGTTGTGGCCATGTGAACTTATTCACAATATCTGTTTGAGAAGGAACCATATAGCGTTTTCTGTATCTTTAGCTGCTTAGAAAGTGAATATAGCAGTGCTAAGCGCTCCATTAAAGTATGAATGGTTGTATGACTGATTTATAATGGGTTTGGATAGATTTATTTGTACCTAGGTAGCAATAACAGGAAGTATTTCCATATGATAGTGGTTTGTACACAAATTTCAGTAAAAAAAATGTTATAGTAAAGTTAACAATTTGTGTATTTTTATAGACTGGCATTAGATGTAATTGATAAAATTGTATGCTCAGTTTGGTAAGTTTACTCGACTAGTACTATAGTAATCAATGAATATGCATGAGATCTATTTGCATACAGCACAAGCACTGCATGCAAATAGATATCATGCATAATTTATTTTATTTATTTAGAACATTTATATCCCACAGATTCCCACCATGGCAGGCTCTATGTGGCTAACAACATTAGGAAAACACCAAACTAATTCAACTGGATTGCGGCCTTTGAGGACCGAAGTTGTCCACCTCTGCATTAAAGTCAGTGCATACAGATCTACCTCATGCATATCAATTGTGGGTAGCCTGAAAACCTGACCTGCTGGGTTCTCCACTGTCCTAGTGGATGCTGAACCAGTGGGGTTCCCCATCCAGTTAGGTTTTCAGGATTTCTGTAATGAATCTGCATGCAGTGGAGGCAGTGCATTCAAACCTCTCTCATGCATATCATGTGTATTATTCAATTCTAGTTGTTCTCAGATTTGGATATATTTACTTTTGCTCCAGGCTGGCATTAGTCCAGGACAGAACACTACTGCAGCCATACAACTTCTGTTACTTTAGAATGATTTTAACACTTTAAAAGCTATCCCCCCCCCCCCCTTATATTTTTTGTGGCATACATGGCACAACAACAGCAGCAAAAATAAGTTCTTTTAGGATAGAAGACCATTTAGCCTGAATAAAAAAAAATCTATTTAAAAAGAGCAAACTAATAATAATAAAATGTAACATTACACTTGTTTGCTTTCTGGCAGACTGAGGGGAGGGAATGATGATGGCGTTGGGCAAGTTACTAACATCTCTGCCCATCTCCACAAGAATTGGTGCGTCATGGTCCCTCTTTGGTCATATTCTAAACACTCATCTCTTTGAGGCTGCTTCTAAATCTTAACCACTTCTCTATAATAAATGAATTTCCCTTAGACTCTTATTTGTCTTTAACATAGGCAGGCTGCACACTCTCGCGCCCCCTCCCTCGCTTTTCCCCTCAAGCACACACAAAACAGGCATGAGACCGATTTTGGGAATAAATGGCCACAGCTTTATTGACAACACATTAAACTGCCCCTAGGAAGCACCCGAGCCTTGGGTTGGACATTGCAGATGCTCCAGCCCTCCGCCATGCTTATCCAGCTAGAGAGCCAGCATCTCCGCCCACGCGACGGCCAGCCTTGACTCCGCCCCTTAGCGTGGCCGTGCATCCGCCCGCTTGGGACTGCGCCCCAGACCATAGTCCCACCTGCCATGTATAACCAGCGAGGTGATTGGTCTGCCAGCCGTGAGTGTTCTTGTCCCTTGCGTGAAGCGGGCAAGCCAGCTTGGGACTGCACCCCAGACCAGAGTCCCACCTGCCATGTGTAACCAGCGAGGTGATTGGTCTGCCAGCAGTGGGTGTTCCTGTCCCTTGCCTGAAGCGGGCAATCTTCCTTTTGCCTGTTGTTCCAGCACATCCCAGAGTTCCCAGGCTCGGGTGCCTCCGCTGCTGTGACATTGTACAGATTCTTTAAGCATCCGCCTGTGAAGAGACAACAGTAATCGTAGGCGAGCCTAAATTCCCTGCAGTGCAGTGATATACATATATGGCAAGTAAACAAAAGTGGGCACGTTCTGTAACAAACTTCTATAACTCTACAATGACATGGAGAACTAACCATGCAACCTGACCTTCAAAGGGAACCTTAACAAATGTAATGGCAACGCAATGCCATTCTGTGGGCACATTCGGTATCAACTTCTAGACTCTACAATGACATGGAGAACTAACAATGCAACCTAACCTTATAAGGGAATCTTAAAAATTGCAATGGCAACACAATGCCATGGGGAATGAACCATGCAGCACAACAGACAGTAACAAAACATACAATAGATTCTCTTGTGAGCGGTCCCAATAGTTTGCGGTGGGTATCACAGCCAAACAGGAAAATTGCACTCTGCTAGAACCCCGCTCACCTTGCACAGCACCAGATGAGCCCAGTGGCCATTCTAAGAAACTTGAAGGGGAAGGGAGGGTGGGGAAAATTCCCACGCCGCTAACCGCCGACCAAGAGACTCCCCTTGTCTCGTCGGCGACTTTTAAGTGGTGCAAGAGGGCATCCCCCGAAGCCCCGCCCCCTTCCGGCCCACCAGCCAATGACCGGCGAGGTTCTCCTCTACGTCATTCAGAGGGAAGCCGGAAGGGAAGGGTTGCTCGGTTCGGGGAGCTGCTGCGTGGCAGCCGCCATGTTATTGGCGGCTGCTCGGCATGCACCTCGCCGGCCTTCTTAAAGAATTTGTAAGCTCTGATCTGCAGGGACTGTCTCATTTTTATCTACACTGGCTTCATTTAAGGTGACTCTTCAGAAATACGTAGGAGCATAGCCGCCGAGAGGGGGCAGGGGGGACAAAATTCTCCGGGCCCGGGCCTCCAAGGGGGGCCCGACACCGCAGTCCCACCCACCCTCCATCGTCAACCGTCTGCCACCGGGCCGGGCTCCCTGCATTCAAAATCACAGCGCCTCTCACCTCCGTGTGAAAGCGCTGCAGGCAGAAAGGCAGCAGATCGCATCCCTTTGGGCCTCCTTCCCTCCTTGTGTCCCGCCCTCGTCTGACATAACTTCCGCAAGGGCGGGACACAAGGAGGGAAGGAGGCCCGAAGGGAGGCGATCTGCTGCCCTGCTGCCTGCAGCGCTTTCACACGAAGGTGAGAGGTGCTGTGATTTCAATGCAGGGGGCCCGGTCCAGTGGCGGACAGAGGGGGGCGGGTGGAGGGGGGAGCGGCGGCAGCGACCTCGGGGGGTGGAGGGGAGAGAAGTGGCAACCTTAGGGGGCAGGGCCCCGGAGGCGGCCTTGCCCCGGGCCCAGCCCAGTCTCTCGGAGGTCCTGAGTAGGAGGAGGAGATACATGGATTCCTTTCTACCATTACTGCTACTGCTGAGCTGCCCTGGAGTTCTTCTACAGGGGCTGGAGCTCCAGCTGCAAAAAGGAACAACTATTTAACCCTTTCCTCAAACATATAGGCATCCTTCCCACAGTGCCTTCAGGGGTTGATATTCAAAGTGATTTAACCAGCCAGAAGCATCTCATGGCCAGTTAAATCACTTGTTCAGGTCTAACCATTCATATTCAGCAGCACTTAACCAGATAGTACCACTGAAAATGTCTGGTTAGCACCTAACATGAAACCAGCTATTTTAAGGACGCTCTGGGGGGGGGGGGGGCAGAGTCAGCACTTGGCTGGTTAACTGCCGATATTCAGCACTTAACTGGCCAAGGTAACCGCATAAATAGGATCGCATAAAAGTCAGTCCTATCTTTGGGCCCCTTTTACTAAGCTGTGGTAAAAGGAGCCCTGTGCTAGTGGTAGCACGAGTTTTTGCCATGCGCAGAGTCCCCTATTACAGCAGCAGGTAAAAAGGTGGAAAAAAGAAATGGTCGTGCGGTAAGTTCGTACTTGCCGTGCAGCCATTTTGGGGAGAGCAATTACTGCCACCTATTGAGGTGGCGGTCTCCCATGCTAACCCAGCGGTCACCTCTCCCCTCTCCAGTCAGTTCAAAACTCTGCTGCCCATCTCATCTTCTGCCAGGGTCGCTTTACTCATACAACCCCTCTCCTCAAGACCCTTCACTGGCTCCCTATCCGTTTTCGCATCCTGTTCAAACTTCTTCTACTAACCTATAAATGTACTCACTCTGCTGCTCCCCAGTATCTCTCCACACTCGTCCTTCCCTACACCCCTTCCCGTGCACTCCGCTCCATGGATAAATCCTTCTTATCTGTTCCCTTCTCCACTACTGCCAACTCCAGACTTCGCGCCTTCTGTCTCGCTGCACCCTACGCCTGGAATAAACTTCCTGAGCCCCTACGTCTTGCCCCATCCTTGGCCACCTTTAAATCTAGACTGAAAGCCCACCTCTTTAACATTGCTTTTGACTCGTAACTACTTGTAACCACTCGCCTCCACCTACCCTCCTCTCTTCCTTCCCGTTCGCATTAATTGATTTGATTTGCTTACTTTATTTATTTTTTGTCTATTAGATTGTAAGCTCTTTGAGCAGGGACTGTCTTTCTTCTATGTTTGTACAGCGCTGCATATGCCTTGTAGCGCTATAGAAATGCTAAATAGTAGTAGTAGTAGTAGTAGCAGTACATGGCACTGCCCGATTACTGCCGAATAACCCCCTGCGGTGATAATTTTTGAAAAATTCTGGCAGCGCCAGAAATGCCATGCGCTGGTGGCAGAACTACCAACGATGGCCATGGGGGCCGGCAGTAGTTCCGGATTGCTGCACAGCAAGCTCATTGCTGCGCAACAACCCTTTAGTAAAAGGTAACCCATAGCTGGTTAAGGGCTCTTTTTACTAAGCGGCGGTAAGCCCAACACAGGCTTACCGCTCGCTAAACAGGAAGTACCGCTGGCCTACTGCAAGAGCCTGGCGGTACTTCCCACCCCTAGCGTGCTGCCATTTCCAGATCTACAAAAATATATTTATTTTTGAAGCACTGGACTATACCCGGTGGTAATCAGGCAGTGCCTCACGCTGCCTGGTTAGTTTCGGGTTAGAGTGGGAGCCCTTACCACCACCTCAATGGGTGGCGGTAAGAGCTCCCCCCAAAATAGGTGTATGGCAAGTGCTTTACTTGCTGCACAGCAATTACCTACAGGAATGCAAGACTTCCCTTTTACCCGCTGTGGTAAAAGGGGGCCTCGGCGTACATGAAAAACACGCACCAATGCCAGTGCAGAACCCCTTTTGACACAGCTTGGTAAAGGGGGCCCTAAGTGCTGAATATCGTACTTAATCGGCTATGTTTTTGCCTGGTCTATATACCCATAAATTCAATGTTGAAGCCCGGACGTTGCCCAGCATTGGATTTCCAGACATAGTGCCAGCAGCGATCGGCAATCAAGGCCCACAGACAAAGATGGATAAAGAGACGAGTCCAAGCAGGAAACAAGAACATAGAAATGATTAAACAAAAGGAAAGTTGAAATCAGGACCTTCATGAAAGCAGCAATCCATGGAACATAGAAAGCTTGTAACATTCTACAGGTTACTGTTTCCCAGTCATTTTTTATTAGCTACGACCAATGGCATCTGAATAGCCAGACTGAGATCCACACAGGCACCAGAAATCTCTTAACTCATTTTCACGACATGACCAGACCAGCAAATACCTAGATTTGAACTCTGACATGTCAGCGTTACTCAGCAAAGTACTGAACAATAAACACCAAAGAAAATCCCCTGTGCTCCCAATATCAATAAAATATTTGATCGCAACTTCAGTATGAGCCATAATCTTCATAAATCTTCCCACAAAGCAGATAATTTGGGAAATTAATTACACGTTCTGCAGACAGCTGTCTGCAGAACACAGTGTGACGCCTCACTCGGGTCTTTGGTTAGTCTGCACTAAGCATTCAATAGGCTAGCATAAACCATCCTTTTCTGGCCTGCTGAGTCTCTTTTTCCATGCACCTTTCATGCAAGCTGAAAAAGATGAATGATTAAAAGCCATAATCACCTAGCAAAACAAGATTTTGTTTTCTCCAAAAAAGCATTCCCAGCCTCTCTCCAGGTCATACTGAAATTAGCCAACTGCTGCTCGATGAAAATATGCAGGTTATTCACATAACTCGCTAAGCGTATTCAGTAATGCACAGCGCTTAAAATCTAGGGCCCCTTTTACTAAGCAGCGGCTGTACTTCCCACCCCTAGTGCGCCGTCATATCCGGCGCTACAAAAACATTTATTTTTGTAGTGGCGGAGTGTACCCAGTGGTCATTGGGCAGTGCCTCACACTGCCCGGTTACTGCTGGGTTAGCACGGGAGCTCTTACCGCCACCTCATTGGGTAGCAGTAAGGGCTGCCCCCCCCCGAAATGGCTGCGTGTCAAGTGCTTTCTTGCCACACAGCCATTTCCTGCAGGAAGGTGAGACTTCCCTTTTACCAGCTGCGGTAAAAGGGGGCTTTGTCATGTGTGTAAAACATACGCTGATGCTAGCGCCGGCCCCCTTTTGATGCAGCTTGGTAAAAGGGGTCCTATGCGTATAACTCACTAAGCATATTCAGAAATGCATAGCGCTTAAAATCTAATGCACAGAGCCAAAAGGGGGTGTGGTTATGGGCAGGGAAATGGCTGTTCCATGGGTATTCCAAAATTTACATGCACTGTTACGCCAAGCCCCCTCCCTACCCATCTTCAAATCCTTGCTCAAAGCCCACCTCTTCAATGTTGCCTTCGGCACCTAACCTTTATACCTATTCAGGAAATCTAGACTGCCCCCTATTTGACTGACTCTACTACTACTACTATTTAACATTTCTAGAGCGCTACAAAGTGTACGCAGCGCTGTACAAACACAGAAGAAAGACAGTCCCTGCTCAAAGAGCTTACAATCTAATAGACAAAAAGTAAAGCATTTAAATTTAAAATATTTAAGCAGTCAAGCACAAGAGAACAGTCACAGAAGGACAGAAGATGTTGAAGGGTGGTCAGTGTGATTAGGTGTAACTCTGGTTGGAGTAGTGGGAGAAGGTGATAGAAGAATAGAAATGGGTGAGGTAAAGTAATGAGTGGGTTGATAGGGAGGTTATATAAGACATGTCACTCTAGGGGTGGGTGGGTAGAGGGGTAGGGTGGGTGGAAGCAGGAGAAGGTATTCTCTGCAGCCTATCTGTGAGATGGAAAATGCTCTCTGAAGCTGCTGCTATAAGTTGTTAGTTTTCTCTCCCTGAAAGAGATCCAAGCCACACCCACGAAGTTCAAACTGTCAGTGGGGAGGGTGAGGGGAGGAAATGGCAGTGCTTGATGAAAAAGAGAGCTCAGTTTGATAGGAGATATACTATAGGATGTCATTCTGAGGCCAGGCTAAGTCTAAAGCAGGAGAAGGTATTCTCTGCAGCCTATCTGTGAGATGGAAAATGCTCTCTGAAGCTGCTGCTATAAGTTGTTAGTTTTCTCTCCCTGAAAGAGATCCAAGCCACACCCACGAAGTTCAAACTGTCAGTGGGGAGGGTGAGGGGAGGAAATGGCAGTGCTTGATGAAAAAGAGAGCTCAGTTTGATAGGAGATATACTATAGGTTGTCATTCTGAGGCCAGGCTAAGTCTAAAGCAGGAGAAGGTATTCTCTGCAGCCTATCTGTGAGATGGAAAATGCTCTACATTTGTCCTTTAGATTATAAGCTCCTTGATCAGGGACTGTCCTTCTATGTTAAACTGTACAGCGCTGCGTAACCCTAGTAGCGCTTTAGAAATGTTAAATAGTAGTAGTAGTAGTAGTAAAATGGTCCTGTGCACCTAAATCTATGCACCATTATTTATGTCACATTTCCCTTGGTGTAAATGGATGTGTGTAATTCTAGGCACTTGGATATCAACTAAGTATATTCCATACAGGGGTGTAGCCAGACTTCGGCGGGAGGGGGGGTCCAGAGCCGAGGTGAGGAGGCACATTTTACCCCCCCCCCCCGCCGCCACTGCCGACACCCCTGCCCCCCCACCCCACCCCACCATTGCTGATACCAACAACTTTGACCCCCTCCGCCGACGACCCTCTCAACCCCCCCTCCCACCATTAACCCGCCGTCACTGTCCGCTACCATTGCTGGCGAGGGACCCCAACCCCTGCCAGCCAAAGTCTTCTTTCTTCGTTTTGTTTCTGAGTCTGACATCCTGCACGTACAACGTGCAGGACGTCAGACTCACAAAAACAGAATGAAGCCCTGCAGATCGCAAGGCTTCGTTCTGTTTCTGTGAGTCTGATGCCCTGCATGTTACGTGCAGGATGTCAGACTCAGAAACAAAACGAAGAAAGAAGACTTTGGCTGGCAGGGGTTGGGGTCCCCCGCCAGCAAAGGTAGCAGATGGCAACTGCGGGTTGACGGCAGGAGGGGGGGTTGAGAGGGTCGTCAGCATGGGGGTCCAGGGCCAAATCTACGGGGGCCCAAGCCCCCATGGCCCCACAGTAGCTACGCCCCTGATTCCATATATTGCACCTAAATCTAGGTACCACTTATAGAATATGCTAAGGCAGAAATTGATTGTACACGGATTTTTCAGGCACCATATATAGAATCTAGCCCTTAGTAGAAAATGGAATTAGTAAGTGGTGTCTTTTTTTCTCAATTTTACAACATCATAGAATTAGCTGACACCATCAGGAAGGCACCATCTTGTGACCCCAGACTGTTATTGCTGAGGGCGACAAACATATTGTGAAGTTTTCTGCACAGGTGGTGTGCATGTGAAATGGTCAGGGGAGCACTTGTTTAACTGAGCAGATGTGATTTTGAAGCAGAGAGCAGGTACACAGTACGGCTCACTTATTTTCTCCATCTGTCCTTCCAGTGTTCAGGAAGCCTCTCCTGGACCCTGTGTAGTAACAGGAGAAGCATACCTCATGTCAAACAAATGCTGCTCTGCGTTGCCACAGTCAGCCAAAATGAAGGCTTTTTCTACTCAGTGTATCCTTTTAAATTAGGTTGTTTATAAAACACCATGGCAGTGTTTTCAGCATGATTTCACAGACTTCCTGACGTCCTTGTGTTATGGGGTCCTATCCTATTTAACAGCAATAGATAGAATCGCTTGCATATTTTATTTTTCCTGAAATGTTTCAAGATGGAAGTTCTGTGTTACCATAGACTTATTTAGAGTTGGCAAGTGGCTCCATATTTTTACAGTTCAGATTGATGAAATCCTGGTTTGTAAGCTCTTTGAGCAGGGACTGTCCTTCTATGTTTAAATTGTACAGCGCTGCGTAACCCTAGTAGCGCTTTAGAAATGTTAGTTAGTAGTAGTAGTAGTAGTAGTAGTTTTACTCCATTCATGTCCGGACATTTCGATTTTCTTATTGAAATGCCAGGGTTACAAGCCCATGAATGCAGTTGGGGTAAAGCCAAGGCCGGATCAACATGTCTCACAGAACTCTAGGGGTGTTGATGTTCATTTGTTTGAAACAGCATTTCCTAGGTTGTTTCATGCCTTTTTCAATGGCATTTTTGTGTGTGTGTGTGTTTTGGGGTTTTTTTGTGTGTTCACTCATTGTGAAAAGAACACATTTTTTTCAAAAGAGTGCAAACCATTTCAGAAGAGTGCATGCAATTATCGACACAAGAAAAAGCACAAAATTTAATGTTTTTTTTCATGTCATTTTTAATTGAAAACAAATGTTTTCCACAATATGGAATTGTGAGACTGAAAGATGCTGCGAATCGCTATGTGGATAATGATGAAGGAAAAGCAAATTTGCTAAACAAATACTTTTGTCTATTTTCACTGAAGAAAATCCTGGAGAAAGACTACGATTGATTGGCAAAAGTACATATGAGAATGGAGCGGATATAGCACCGTTCACAGAAGTGAGTGTGTATGAACAACTTGAAAATCTAAAGGTGGACAAAGCCATGGGACCGGACAGGATCCACCCCAGGCTATTGAGGGAGCTCAGAGAGGTTCTGGCGGGTCCTCTTAAAGATTTGTTTAATAAATTCTTGGAGATGGGAGAGGTTCCGTGGGATTGGAGAACAGAAATGTGGTCCCTCTTCACAAAAGTGGTGATAGGGAAGAAGCTGGAAACTATAGGCCGGTAAGCCTCACTTCGATTATTGGAAAAGTAATGGAAGCAATGCTAAAGGAAAGGATAGTGAATTTCCTGGAAACCAATAAGTTGCAAGATCCGAGACAACATGGTTTTACCAAAGGTAAATCATGCCAAATGAATCTCATTGAATTCTTTGACTGGGTGACTGGAGCATTGAATCAGGAACATGCTATAGATGTAATCTACTTAGATTTCAGCAAAGCTTTTGACACAGTTCCCCACAGGAGGCTCTTGAATAAAATTGACAGGCTGAAGATAGGACCCGACGTGGTGAACTAGGTTAGGAACTGGTTGACGGACAGACGCCAGAGGGTGGTGGTAAATGGAATTTGCTCCGATGAGGGAAAGGTGAGTAGTGGGGTGCCTCAGGGATCGGTGCTGGGGCCCATTCTGTTCAATATATTTGTGAGTGACATTGCTGAAGGGTTAGAAGGTAAAGTTTGCCTTTCTACAGATGACACCAAGATTTGTAACAGAGTGGACACCCCGGAGGAAGTGGAAAACATGAAAAAAAGATCTGCAGAAGTTAGAAGAATGGTCTAATATTTGGCAATTAAAATTCAATGCAAAGAAATGCAAAGTGATGCACTTAGGCAGTAGAAATCCACAGAAGACGTATTTGTTAGGAGGTGAGAGTCAGATATGTACAGACGGGGAGAGAGATCTTGGGGTGATAGTATCTGAGGATCTGAAGGCGACGAAACAGTGTGACAAGGCGGTGGCCGTAGCCAGAAGGTTGCTAGGCTGTATAGACAGAGGTGTGACCAGCAGAAGAAAGGAGGTGTTGATGCCCCTGTACAAGTCGTTGGTGAGGCCCCACCTGGAGTATTGTGTTCAGTTTTGGAGGCTGTATCTTGCTAAGGATGTAAAAGAAATTGAAGCAGTGCAAAGAAAAGCTACAAAAATGGTATAGGATTTGCGTTACAAAACATATGAGGAGAGACTTGCTGACCTGAACATGTATACCCTGGAGGAAAGGAGAAACAAGGGTGATATGATACAGAGGTGTAAATATTTGAAAGGTATTAATCCGCAAACGAACCTGTTCCGGAGACGGGAAGGCAGTAGAACTAGAGGACATGAAATAAGGTTAAAGGGGGACAGACTCAAGAAAAATGTCAGGAAGTATTTTTTCACGGAGAGAGTGGTGGATACTTGGAATGCCCTCCCGCGGGAGGTGGTGGAGATAAAAACTATAACGGAATTCAAAAATGCGTGGGATAAACATAAAGGAATCCTGTTTGGAAGGAATGAATCCTCAAAAGCTTAGCGGAGATTGGGTGGCAGCACCAGTAGTTGGGAGGCGGGGCTACTGGTTGGGAGGCAGGGCTAGTACTGGGCTGACTTCTACGGTCTGTGCCCTGAAAATGGTAGATATAAATTAAGGTCAGGTATACATATAAAGTAGCGCATATGAGTTTACCTTGTTGGGCAGACTGGATGGACCGTACAGTCTTTTTCTGTCATCACCTACTACTATGAATGTTTCAAATGAAAATGACAGGAAAAAAAACACAAAATTTTATGTTTTTCATGTCGTTAATAGTATGCACTCTTCTGAACTGGTTTGCACTCTTTTGAAAAAATGAGTTCTGTTCACGGGTACATACTTTTCACGATGAGTGTGCAATGTTTCCTGATATTGGGTGCATGCACTATCACCCACGCATGCACTATTGGGATCGAGTGCACACTCTTAACAACATTGTTTCTGTAATGAAAAAAAGAACATACCCATAAATGACACAATTTGACGTTTGGCCTGTATTCCCCTGTAAAACACTGGAGCTACAATGCTTATTGTGCCAAACGATAGGTTTAAACTTGGAACTAAGCATGTGGAGGCTAATTTTATAACAGGGAGCCTGCTAAAAGTGCTGTTTAAGGTGCCTATTTTAAGCTCATTTTGGCCTCCTTTTACTAAGCTGTGGTCAACGCTAGTGTGCGCTTACTGCAAAAGGGTTTCCTGTGGAACACACTGAGGCGTTGTGTGGTGAAAGCCTAATGTGCACATGCAAACCACACTCTAAACATTGTTATTTTTATTTTTTTCACAGGGGGGGCATGTCTGTGGCACAGAGTGGGCATGACAGTGCACATCAATTAGCACAGCCACATTATCATGTGCTGATTAGCCCGGGATTACTGCGTGATCCCTTACCTACTGCATCCACTATTGAAACTTGTGATTTGTAATTGTCAGATAAAACGTACTTTCATTTTGTGTGTGTGTGTGTGTGTTGTTCTTCTGCTGGATCCTTTTATTTTTTTATTTAATTTATTTATTAGGATTTATTTATCACCTTTTTGAAGGAATTCACTCAAGGCAGATTACAGCAGAATAAATCAAATACGAGCTATAGACAATTACAGCACAAACAATATTCAAATAACAATACAAGTATGGCATAGAGGGGCATAATCGAAAGAAAACGTCTATCTCCATGGCGTTTATCTCCGAGAACGGGTCCATGAAGGGGCGGACCGAACCGTATTTTCGAAAAAAAATAGACGTCCATGTTTTATTCGACAATTTGTGAGCTGGGCGTTTTTGTTTTTCAGCGATAACGGAAAATAAAAGCGCCCAGCTCAAAAACGAATAAATCCAAGGCATTTGTTCATGGGAGGGGCCAGGATTCGTAGTGCACTGGTCCCCCTCACATGCCAGGACACCAACCGGGCACCCTAGGGGGCACTGTTACAAAAACAAAAAAAAAAAAGGTAAAAGAGCTCCCAGGTGCATAGCACCCTTCCCTTGTGTGTTGAGCCCCCCAAATCCCCCTCAAAACCCACTGCCCACAAGTCTACACCATTACTATAGCCCTAAGGGGTGAAGGGGGACACCTACATGTGGATACAGTGGGTTTGGGGGGGTTGGACGACTAAGCATTAAGCAGCACAATTGTAACAGGTAGGGGGGGATGGGCCTGGGTCCACCTGCCTGAAGTCCACTGCACCCCCTAACAACTGCTCCAGGGACCTGCATACTGCTGCTAGGGAGGTGGGTATGACATTTGAGGGTGAAAATAAAAAGTTGTGAAACATCATTTTTTGTGGTGGGAGGGGGTTAGTGACCACTGGGGGAGTCAGGGGAGGTCATCCCCGATTCCCTCTGGGGGTAATCTGGTCATTTAGAGCACTTTTTGGGGCCTTATTCGTGAAAAAACAGGGTCCAGGAAAAGTGGCCTAAATTCTAGCTACAAACGCATACTTTTCTTCCATTATCGGCAAAAGACGCCCATCTCTGTTCGGGTGATAACCATGCCCCAGTCCCGCCTTCACCACGCCTCCGACACGCCCCCGTCAACTTTGTACGCTTCCGCAATGGAGTGCAGTTGAAAACGTGCAAGTTCGGCTTTCGATTATACCGCGTTATTCATTTTTGGGAAATAAACGTCCATCTCCCGATTTAGGTCGCAATATAGGCGTTTTTGTCTTTCAATTATAAGCTGGATAGTACACTATTTACAGTGTCAACACAATACATAATAGAACATTTTAATTGACAGTGTAGGTTATAAGTAAAGATGGAACATATAGATAGGTAAGAGAGTAAGAGGATTTAGAAAATAAGAGCACTAATTTACAGAAAGTTCTGCATGAGGTCAGAGAGATGATTAAATGTTATCTCAGCTAGGGTAGGGGTGTTATGCTGCAGTATGTGCAGTTTGTGTCACTCCTTGTGTGTGTGTGAGTGAGACTAACAAGTTAGTTACTTATTCCATGAAAGGTCTGGTTGAAGAGCCAAGCTGTCACCTGCTTCCTGAAGTAGAGATAGTCGTGTGTTAAGCGGAGCCTTTCAGGCAATGCATTCCAGAGTGTGGGGGATAGAAGGCTCGCTTGCGGGTATCACATCATGTAATGTCTTTTGGAGAGGCTGTGATTAGTAATAGTCCTTTATAGACTGTGGTGTTTTTCATTGCCTCAATGTAAGAATTATCTAAAAGCAATGACATGTGCCTGATTCTGAGGGCAGCTAGGTCCTTTCTTTAGAGCATGATGTTGTAAAATTAACAATGTGCAGAGAGCTGAAATGGTGGTCTTAGAGCCTTTTGCTTTCCACTCTGGGGTCAGACATGACTTCATTCAATAGTTTCTTCTGGAAGACACGCTGTCCCTGCACACCGTAAGCAAGGATGAACCATACAGTATAGTCCCTTTATGTCAAAGACAGCTGCTTCCAGCTCCAATCTCAAAACTGAAAATATTGTAATGTACTCACCATGTTAGTTTACTTTAAAGATTAATAAAAATAAAACAAAAAAACAGAAAATAAGGTGATACTTTTTTATTGAACTAACCTCCTTTCTCGGGTCAGGACTTTATCAGCAAAAGATGACAATATCAGAATACATATGAAACATAAAAGCATTTCAAGGATGGGCTCAAGGGTAGGATGGGAGTATGGGTGTGGGACAGAGAGAGAGAGAGAGAGAGAGAGGTGAATAGGTGATCGGATGGTGAAAAAGCAGTAGAATTTTATGTTTTATAATTATGATAGGAAATCCAGATCTTTGTTAAGTCCTTTCTTGTTAGTTTCAAAATATCTGTTCATTTTAACATCAAAGCTCTTATATTCCTGTTGTGTTTTAAAATTTCCTCTTGAGTATTTAGATACACAAATGCCATCAGATCCTGAAAGTGATTTAAATCAGGTAAGAGAGTCTGGTGGATATTCAGTGGCACTTAGTAAAAGGGTTCCTTAATTTGGGAACTGCCATAAAGAGCACAGTATGATCACAATTCAAATAAATCTATTTAATATTGGAATCTATTTTTAGGAATAAGATGAAAGGTGATTCAAGGTGAAATTAAATTATACGATCACAGACTAGCTGCCTTCAGGGCTGGCTCAACCTATAGTCCAGGTGAGATACTGGCCCAGGGCACCAGTGATAAAGAGTGCCAAACTCCCAGTCTAGCATCGCTCCATCCCTCTTCCCTTCCCTCTGACCCTCTGCCTGTAGTTCAGTATCCACAGAATAGGAGGGAGGGGAGGGAAGAGAGAATGAGAGATGTTGAACTGGGCTTTTCATGCCCTTTATCATCAGTGTATGGGTGGAGGGTCAGCGGGAGGGGGACTTGAAAGGAGGAGATACTGCTGGATCACCAGTGGGGAAAGAGAGTGGAAGGAGAGATATCGGATTGTGGGTGGGAGCACTTATACAAAAGCTGGATGAGGGTGCCACAGTCCCTTGAGCCAGTCCTGGCTGCCTTAATGAACTAGCTTTCAGGTATTTGGTTTAAGACAGAGCTGGGCCTGGGGCAGGGCCACCGCAGCTGCCCCCGCCCCCACACTTGGGCCGCAGCTGCCACCACCGCCCTTCCACCTGAACTGCCACCGCTACTGCCCCCCACCTCACCGCTCCCTTACCTTCCTGAATCTGCTTCTCCCTCGGTCTGTCACTCTCCTGCTCCTGTGTGCCGGGACCCGGGTTATCGGGTTAATGCAATCACACGAGTCCCAACACATACGAACAAGAGAGAGACAGACCAAGGGAGCAGAACTTTCTGCCTGCCTCTGGAAGCCTTGCCGGCACCGGGCCCCCCTTGGAGGCTGGGCCTGGGGAATCTTGCCCCCCCCTCTTGGCAGCTCTGGAAAGGCTAAGGAAAACCAGATGAACAGCATATTGTGAGAAGGAAGGGGAATCCACCACAGAATATGTGCTGAAGTCTAACCAGGGCCGCTGAGAGATTGAACTGGGCCTGGGGGCAGTGCTGCCCCCCAAAATCATCATCCGCTGCCGCCCCCCCCCTCTGATCTCTGCCACCCTCCTCGATCGCTGCTGCCACTGCTGAAATACCTTGGCTGGCAGGGATCCTAGGCCCCGCCAACAGAAGATGTCTTCTTCTTCCAGCGCTGACTGCTTGCCCCGTGGCTGCTTTCCTCTCAGGGCATGCTCAGTTTCAAAACCTAGCATGCACGCCTGAGAGGAAAATCAGCCACTCAGCAACGGTCAGAAGAACAGCGCTGGAGAAAGCTCTGGAGTTTTCTCTCTCCTGCTCCTGTCAGGACACGAACACTCGGGTCCTGTCAGGAGCAGGAGCGAAAGAGAGAGATCCCGACGCCGGGCCCCTTCTGGAGGCCTGAGCCAGGGGAATTTTGCCCCCTCTTGGCGTCCCTGAATCTAACAAAAGCTTTGTTGCTTGGTTTATTGTCTGGAGATCCTGGGGGGGGGGGGTCCTTTCACAAGGTTCAATGTAGAAACTCTTGGAGATGCTGCCGCAAGATCAACATGCAAAGGATTTTATCTAGAAGGGTTTGGCTAAGTTATTAACTGTGTGCTTCTCTGTGCCCAGCTTCAAAAGAGCTGTGTAACATATTCTGAGATCACTGGGGACCTGAATCAGCGTTTTGTTCACCCTCTCTCTCTCTCTCTCTCTCTCTCTCTCTCTGTCTTTTGCTGTCAGACCATGTGGAACTCTTTCTTTTTTTTTTTACAAACATGGCCAGATTTTTGGAAAGAAACCAGGTTTTACTGTTAATGTGATTGAGCATGCTGTGCCTACAGTACAGGAGCTTAACACATTGTGTTAAATTACTAATCTACTGTACGAAAAAGGTTTTTTTTTTTTGGGGGGGGGGGGGGGGAAGGGGTTGCTATACAATGAGCAATTTACAGACTTTGCTTAGAATTAAATGGCTTCAGAATCAAAAGCCAGCAGTTTGTGTGAAAAGCTGCCCTTGCTGTCTTTCAATGCCTGACATGCCTATAGTTAACATTTGTCTTTCACAATCAAGTATTGCCACTTTCTGTGAGTTGATCACTGTCTGGGGTCTGTGACCTGCTGAAAAAGAGTTTTTCTTTAAACGGTTGTAAACTCATTTCTTGCAAGTCAAATTTTGAGCACAGAACATTTCAAAAATTCCTGCAAAATTCCATGGACCCATCTACCAGGGCCTAGAGGAAGTTTCTTTGACTTGTATGGACCTGCCTGCAGATTGCCCTTTGCCACCTGCCTATCAGCAGCCATGAAACACACTGTGAGCAGTCAGATGGGGAATCAATAGATCATTTGGAGTAAGAACTGCAATGATCTCCTCCCTTCAGGCTATGTGATTCCAGAGAAGATGCAGAAAGGACTGGTATACAGTCCTTGCTAATGGCACTTGATTCCAGCTATTGGGTTCCTATCTTTGTCCATCAGCAGGAACCATGGTTGCTGCCTCACCCCAAATCAACTGAACAGACAGATCCCATTCCTGGGTTTTCCCCACTGCATAAAGCAAATTGAAGTTCTGATTTTTGTTGTTCATTTCCCTAAGTAAATGAGAATAACAACTTTTCATGTGCAATGGAGCAAAACTAGGCCTGCATCAGACTGTTCCTTGGGTAAATATTTTTCTTGTTGATGAAGAAGGGCAGAACCTCAGATGCCCTTTTACTAAGGCGAGTAGATGCCTATGCGCATCCATCGCACGCCAAATTGGAACTACCGCCTGGTTAATGCATGGCCTGGGCGGTTATTCCATTTTTGATGGGCACCCAAAACACATGGTAGAAAATATTTTCTACCGCATGGCACTTACCCGTTGGCCACTTACTGCCTGGTTACCGCATGAGACCTTACTGCTAAGTCAATGGGTGGAGAAAAGATCTCAACCTGAAAATGGACTTTTTAATTTTGTTGTACGTTCCTTTTCGACCACAAAAAAAAAAATGCCTTTTTTTCCAGGTGTGCTGAAAAATTGACTTGTGCACATCCAAAAACACGCGCCTAGTACAGCACAGGCCACTTTTCAGCGCACCTTAGTAAAAGGGCCCCTCAGTGCTTAGAATCAAACACTACTCCACCCACCATGAGAATTTGTCCCATGGGCGGCTAGCAAATATTTGTTTCATGAAAGGACATAACGTGCCCCATTGCCTATGGGGCAAGTTATGTCCTTTCACAGAAAGTGGCTATTTGATATCAAAGTCACATAGAAATAAAGGTCAATGTCCCTTTCCACTTGTTATTTCAGTTTGCTGCTTTACTTTTTGGCGATAGTGATGCTTAGCATTGATTATATACTTCAGCCTATGTTGAATGGTCTTATCTCCTCAACCTTATGAACTTGACTAACAATATTGATATTTTTTTCTTATGTTTGTAATTGCTGCCTACTATTTTTTTCTTTGTGTTACCTGTGTTTAGTTTATGTAAATTAATGACATTTATTTTTAAAAAGTTGTGTTTACTTAGTAAATTACACCCACTCATTTCTCAGAATGACTTTCGATAGGTTCTACAGAGTTTGATTTTGTCTGGTTTGGACTACTGTAGAATTTGTTATGTAAGGTTGCCTGCTGTGCATACATAGGTATTGCAGGAAGTGATGAACTTGACAGTTTGTTTACTATTGGACTCATTTTCGAAAGAGAAGGACGTCCATCTTTCGACATAAATCGGAAGATGGACATCCTTCTCCCAGGGTCGTCCAAATCAGTATAATCGAAAGCCGATTTTGGACGCCCCCAACTGCACTCCATCGCAGGGACGGCCGAAGTTTAAGGGGGCGTATCGGAGGCATAGCGAAGGCGGGACTTCGGTGTGCCTAACACTTGGACATCCTTGACCCATATTGGAAAAAAAGAAGGACGTCCCTGACGAGCACTTGGACGTTTTCACCCGGACCTGATTTTATTACGACTAAGGCACAAAAAGGTGCCCGAACTGACCAGATGACCACCGGAGAGAATCGGGGATGACCTCCCGTTTCTCCCCCAGTGGTCACTAACCCCCTCCCACCCTCAAAAACATCTTTAAAATATTTTGTGCCAGCCTCAGATGTCATACTCAGGTCCATGACAGCAGTATGCAGGTCCCTGGAGCAGTTTTAGTGGGTGAGTGCACTTCAGACAGGGGGACCCAGCCCCATCCCTCCCTACCTGTTACATTTGTGGAAGAGACAGCAAGCCCTCCAAAACACACTACAAACCCACTGTACCCACATCTAGGTGCCCCCCTTCACCCATAAGGGCTATGGTAGTGGTGTACAGTTGTGGGTAGTGGGTTTGGGGGGGGTTGGGGGGCTCAGCACACAAGGTTAGGGTGCTATGTACCTGGGAGCAATTTATGAAGTCCACTGCAGTGCCCCCTAGGGTGCCCGGTTGGTGTCCTGGCATGTCAGGGGGACCAGTGCACTACAAATGCTGGATCCTCCCACGATCAAATGGCTTGCATTTGGTTGTTTCTGAGATGGACGTCCTTGGTTCCGAAAATCGCTGAAAATCAGAGTCGACCATGTCTAGGCACATCCATCTCTAAGGACGACCAAATTTAAGGATTTGGACGTCCCTGACGGTATTTTCGAAACAAAAGATGGATGTCCATCTTGTTTCGAAAATACTGGTTTCCCCCACCCCTGGATCGGGACGTTTTGCAAGGACGTCCAAATCGAAACGTGGACGTCCCTTTCGAAAATGCCCCTCCATATAGGCTAACTAAATATGTTCATGTTACCCCCTGTTTTCAGAAGCTGAGTTGGTTATCTATGCAGGATAGGATTAAGTTTACGCTTCTGATGATGGTTCATCAGTGTGTACATCATGACTCGTCTTCACCACAATCTCTGACAACAAACTGCACATCTTAATTATAGGGTGAGTGAAAACATACTTACTAGGATTTGTTTTAAATAGATTACCTGTTAGTTTCAGATGATGTCTCCTAGTCTCAGTACTATTTGAAAGGGTAGTAACTATAGTTCCTGCTAATGGAAGAGGGCAGGAATTACAGCTGCTTGGGGGCCCTTTTACTAAGTTACGTGAAGGTGCCTATCCTGCTTATAATCGAACGAGAAAAACGCCCAAGTTCCGACCTAAATCGGGAGATGGACGTTTATCTCACAAAAACGAATAACACAGTATAATCGAAAACCGAACTTGGACGTTTTCAACTGCACTCCATCATGGAAGCCTACAAAGTTGACGGGGGCGTGTCGGAGGCGTGGTGAAGGGGGGACTGGGGCATGGTTATCACCTGAACAGAGATGGGCGCCTTTCGCCGATAATGGAAAAAAAGTATGCGTTTGTAGCTAGAATTTAGGGCACTTTTCCTGGACCCTGTTTTTTCACGAATAAGGCCCCAAAAAGTGCCCTAAATGACCAGATTACCACCAGAGGGAATCGGGGATGACCTCCCCTGACTCCCCCAGTGGTCACTAACCCCCTCCCACCACAAAAAATGATGTTTCACAACTTTTTATTTTCACCCTCAAATGTCATACCCACCTCCCTGGCAGCAGTATGCAGGTCCCTGGAGCAGTTGTTAGGGGGTGCAGTGGACTTCAGGCAGGTGAACCCAGGCCCATCCCCCCCTACCTGTTACAATTGTGCTGCTTAATGCTTAGTCGTCCAACCCCCCCAAACCCACTGTACCCACATGTAGGTGCCCCCCTTCACCCCTTAGGGCTATAGTAATGGTGTAGACTTGTGGGCAGTGGGTTTTGAGGGGGATTTGGGGGGCTCAACACACAAGGGAAGGGTGCTACGCACCTGGGAGCTCTTTTACCTTTTTTTTTGTTTTTGTAAAAGTGCCCCCTAGGGTGCCCGGTTGGTGTCCTGGCATGTGAGGGGGACCAGTACACTTTGAATCCTGGCCCCTCCCACGAACAAATGCCTTGGATTTATTCGTTTTTGAGCCAGGCGCTTTCATTTTCCATTATCGCTGAAAAGCAAAAACGCCCAGCTCACAAATTGTCGAATAAAACATGGACGACTATTTTTTTCGAAAATACGGTTCGGTCCGCCCCTTCACGGACCCGTTCTCGGAGATCAACGCCCATGGAGATAGACGTTTTCATTCGATTTTGCCCCTCCACGTGTGCCCAACACACACCAAATTGGAGTTACTGCCCAGTTATTGCGTGGTCCTCGCGTTAATTTCAATTTTGGTGCGCATCCGCTATGCGCGTCTGAAAATTAAAAAAAAATTCTGGCATGCATCAGCTATGCGCGTCAAGTGGCAGTTGATGCGCGTAGGTCATTACCGCCCAGTTACCACGAGAGACCTTACCGCTAAGTCAATGTCTGGCAGTAAGGTCTCATACCCAAAATGGACGCGCAGCAATTTTCATTTTGCTGCACGTCCATTTTCAGCAAAAATTTTAAAAAGGCTTTTTTTGTAGGTGCGCTGAAAAATAATTCTGCGCACCCAAAACACACATCTACATTACCGCAGGCCATTTTTCAGCACACCTTAGTAAAAGGACCTCCTTGTTTCCTGTTTACCCGTTTCACCTCGATTTTATAGGTTTCTATCTTATCTCCTCTGAGACATTTCTTCTCAAAGCTAAAGAGTCACAGTCTATTTAGTTTTCACCTCTTCTTGGGAATCTGCTTTTTGTTGTGTAGCTCCTACTGTCTGGAATTTGCTCCCTTCTGATATTGCCAATGAATCATAATTACCTAAATTTAAAGTTCTTTTGAAAACCTGGTTATTCAGACAGGCCTGGAATTCATTGCCAGAGAATGTGGAAAAGGTGGTTAGCTTAGCAAGGTTTAAAAAAGGTTTGTATGGCTTCCTAAAGGAAAAGTCCATAGACCATTATTAAAATGGACTTGGGGAAACTCCACTGCTTATTTCTGTGATACAAAAAGCAAACGAAAAATGGCTCAGCTTTGTCTGTATATATTTGTAAAAATACACAACTCGAACCAGACAAAACAAATTTACTGCAACAAAGATATGTTGACTAATGAAGGTGTCTCATATCGTCACAAAAGCCTGTTTATGCCAACTTACTTTTCGGCTCACAAGCCTGTGAAAGTTTGTAATCATAGACCACCTCCAGCCAACCAGTAGTGCCCAATGTCCATCTTCTATAAAGGCCTAAGTGTCAAAGTATCTATCTATTTATTCATTAAAACATTGGTCTTCACAGTGCCAGTGGCAGCTTTACTCACTGGCTGCCACCGGCACACCCCAGGCCTTTCCCCCTCTGACCCATCCCATCCCTTCAGAAGACAGGAAGTTGAATCAAAAGGGGTGTGAAAGGTCAGAGGGAAAAGGCCCAGAGTATGCTGGAGGCAGCCAGTGAGTAAGGCTGTTGCTATCACTGGACTGCGAAGACTTCAGGACTTGAGATTACAGATGGAGCAAGTGGGCAGGGCCAGGAGTGGGGAGAAAGACACCGGATCATGTAGGGAGGAAGGGAGGGAAAGAAGCGGGAGGCATAGGCATTGGGGGCCTTGGAGAGTGAAGGATTATGTGGGGATGGACATGGCCAGGAGATAAGCTGGCCATGTGGGGGGGAGGGAGGGTGAGTCTGGATTCTCGGGTGGTCAGCACAAAAATGCGAAGGGTCTAGATTCTTGGGTGGCCTGGATTTCCATCATCTAGATTTCCAGACTTCTACTGTACCATCCACAATGACAATCAGTTGTTGACTGCTATTATGGAATCCAACATTGTGTGTCTATAGTTAGGATTATTTTTCCCTTCTTTGTACACTATTTTGGATTTGTCCATTTATATGTCCCCAACCCCCATCTAGTCTTACAAAAACTCCTTGCAGTTCCTCACAATATGGTTGTGCCTTTACATCTTTGAACAATTTTGTGGTCACTTGTGAATCTGATCACCTTACTTGTTCACTTTTCAGATGATTTCTCCATTGGGAAACTGACCATTTAGCCCTACTCTGATTCCTATCTTTTAATAAATTCTAAATCCACAATAGGACATTGCCTCCTATGCCATGACTATGAGTATCTCATGAGGGAACATTGTCAAATCCCTTCTGAATTGCCATATATGACAACAGGTAATGAAATGATGTTGATAATCTGAATAGCACTTTTCATTTAGACAGGAGCCAGCGTACCCTTTATTAACCTAGTTTTTTTTATAAACATCAATGCAATTATTCCACTCTGTGTTTGATAGCTCTGCATCAATGTTTAATGCTAAAGAATAATGCAGGAGAACTCTCACTGAAAGCTATAAAACCTTGCAAAGCTTGGATACTTGGTGCTGCCTCATAAGAAGTTATGGTAGATTAGAGATGCCCTCTGGTGCTATTTCTAGATTTACTTTAGTAAATTTTGGAGTAGAAGAAGAGGTTTATATATGAATGAGTAGCATTCCCTACCATTTCAGAGTCATTACTTTAGTCAATAATGGCACAATTAGGAGGTCTCAAGGTGCTATTTTGAAGAGGTTGGTTGGTTTGATGCTTGAATAAGAGAGAAATTCACTTGAAAAATGAAGGGAAACTCAATTGCCTTTGGTCTTGCACAGTATCTACTGCTCACTGATTTCTATATTACATAATATCTTAGAGACAACTGAGAAGATAATTTAGCTGAGCTCTCTTATTGAGGCGCGCATGTGCGTTTTGTAAATACAAGATGCATGAGTTTACTCACCACTGGCGTTCATATCCAGTGTTGTCACCTGAGAGGTGAGCAGGTCTACTTCCCAGGTCTACTTCCCAGAAGTACACTGGTGTTGCTATAACAACAAATGCTGCTTTTCCCCAATTTTTTTTTCTCATTATGAAAATGCATGGGCTTTTGTTTAATTTTATCAGCTCAATTCTACTCTTATAGTCTCAAAATCCTTATGTTGAATTCTCCCTAACTGCCAGCAACTGTCAGTTTCAGGACAAAGAAGCAAGATGAGCTGTTTCCAAGCATTGCAACCTCCTAGTTTAGTCGTTTCAAGCAAGAAGTGCATGTGAATGTACAATTCAACAGTTGTCACTGCTCTTCAAATAAGAAAAAAAAAAGTCTTCTCCATTCTGTTTTTGACACAAGCCAATGTAACTGTACTGTCCCTTCATTTACCGGATGAAGACAAAAGCAATGGTGTGATTGAAGCTGAAAGGCCAGATGGATGACATGGAAATGGGAGTTGAGGTAGCAGAGAGCGCAACATCAATTTAAGCTAGAGGTACTCAATGTCTGTCCTCGAGGGCCTTAACCCAGTCGGTTTTTCAGGATTTCTCCAATGAATATGCATGAGATCTATTTGCCTATAATGGAGGCAGTGCATGCAAGTAGATATCATGCATATTCATTAGGAAAATCCTAAAAAACCTGACTGGGTTGCAACCTTCAAGGACCAACGTTGAGCACCCCTAGCAGAAATCCAAAGAAAGAGAGAGAGAGAGAGAGAGAGACTCAGTTTAGGCAGATTTAATGGTCCCTTGGTCAACTGAAGAGAAGAGGGGAGCAACAAAAATAGATTCTTATATTACCTGTTATTCATTTTGAAGAGAGTAAAAGGATACAATGAAAGCCAAAAAGACGCCTTTCCAAAAAAAATGGCAAATGAAGAATATAGAAATGTAAAGCATTAATAAGACAGGTAAAAAGAGATTTGAAAGGAATCTTGCCAGAGGGACAAAAATTCATAATAAATGTTTTCAAGTAAAATCAAAGCAAGAACTCAGTAGTGGGGATAGGGTAATTCTATAAAGAAAGCGCCTACATTTATGCACCAAATGTGCATGCAAACCGGTAGAATACCAGAAGGATGTATGTGTGCAGATACACAGCTATATGCCAAATATGTGTCCATGCTCTATTCTATATTTATGCACATATCATCGATAGTGTGTAGTTTGAGGCTGGACATACACATAGGCGGAGTTTGGGTGGAGAGTGGGTGAAGCACACAGTTATGCCGATGATTTATGCATGCATATCTCTCTCATGCATATTTATTAGGGATATGCTGAAAATCTGATCCATTGGCAGTCCTTGAGGTCTGTGAGTGAACACCACTATTTTAGGTACTTATCTATATTAGATCTGGATGGTTCTCTATTGTTTTGGTATGATTGACTTTTTTGTGATGTACTGTAGGTTGCCCAGTGCTTGTACTGGAAGAGTGACCTATAAATGTGAGTATAAAATAAATAAGTAAATATGGAAGAACTAAGGGGGGGTACTTTCATTGGGCAGAAAAATGAAATCCCATATTTAGGAATCAAAATATCAACACAGATGGGAACATTATACCAGGTCAACATAATAACAACCTTTAAACTACAGCAGAAATTGGAAGTAAGATAACATCTTCATTTTCCTTCATGGGGCCAATGGCACTTTTTAAGATGATCCTTTTCCCAAATATTTTACTTCCCAGGGGACAAGACAATACATGGTTTTTAAAAAGTTTAAATATGATGGTGAAGAATTTAAAAATAAAATGCTTATTATTATTATTATTATTATTATTATTATTATTATTATTATTATTATTATTACGAGACTGAGAGACTGGGCATCCAAATGGCAGATGAAGTTTAATGTGAGCAAAAACAAAGGGATGCATATGGGAAAGAGGAACCCGAACTATAGTTACGTGGTGCAAGGTTCCACATGAGGAGTCACCGACCAGGAAAGGGATCTAGGTTGATGATACATTGAAACCCTCTGCTCAGTGTGCTGCAGCGGCTAAGAAAGCAAATAGAATGTTAGGTATAATTAGGAAATGAATGGAAAGCACAAATGAGGATGTTATAATGCCTTTGTATCGCTCCATGGTGCGACCACACCTCAATATTGTGTGCAATTTTGGTCACCACATCTCAAAAAAGATATAGTGGAATTAGAAAAGCTACAGAGAAGGGCGATGAAAATGATAAAGGGGATGAGACGACTTCCCTATGAAGAAAGGCTAAAGAAGGTAGGGCTCTTCAGCTTGGAGAAAAGACAGCTGAGGGGAGATATCCCTATCGGACTGACTGTTCACTTGTCCTTTAGATTGTAAGCTCTTTGAGCACGGACTGTCCTTCTATGTTTAATTGTACAGCGCTGCGTAACCCTAGTAGCACTTAAGAAATGTTAAGTAGTAGTAGTAGTAGATATGATAGAGGTCTATAAAATATCGAGTGGAGTGGAACGGGTAGACATGAATCACCTGTTTACTCTTTCCAAAAATACTAGGACTAGGGGGCATGCAATAAAGCTACAAAGTAGTAAATGTAAAATAAATCGGAGAAAATATTTCTTCACTCAACATGTAATTAAACTCTGGAATTTGTTGCTAGAGAATGTAGTAAAAGCAGTTAGCTTAATGGAGTTTAAAAAAGGTTTAGATAACTTCCTAAAAGAAAAGCCCATAAGCCATTATTAAGATGGACTTGGGGAAAATCCATTGCTTATTTCTAGGGAAAGCAGCATAAAATGTATTGTCCTGTTTTGGGATCTTGCCAGGTACTTGTAACCTGGATTGACCACTGTTGGAAGCAGGATGCTGGGCTTGATGGAACTTCAGTCTGTCCCCATATGACAACGCTTATGTTCTTACGTTTTTATTTCATTGCTCAAGTTCAGTAGACCCAAAGATTTGATAGAATTAACATCCCAGACATGTGAATATGCAAATGCAATGCAGCTTGTCAGTTTTAGATGCTAGCTGATCGGATCAGAGAAGGAGGAGGATTTACACCTATAACTATAGAAAAAGTAATCATCCATTCGTCCTTTACTGTTAATAGGGTTTGTCTATTCCAAAATACATGAAAACCCCACATTGTAATTGAGCATGTACAGTTAACTTGGACCTATCTACCCCGAGAAATGGAGATTGAGAATTAGATCCTTAGCTCTAATGTCTTTTCTGAGGATTCCTATGTTTATATCTGTTCTAGAAAATCAAATGTTCTATGGATGGAAGGAAAAGAGTATTAAAAGTAATTGCAGATCTGCCAGATAAGGGCAGTTAAATGATAGGTTTGGAAGAGCTATCATGCAGTTCATGAGAAGAATAAAGGACCTACAAAAATGTAGTTTACAGCTTGTTATAAGAAAGCAATCTTACAGAAAATTAAGCTGTCAGTATGGTATAATATTAAAAGAGGCAACACGAAGGCAATGACCTTTGAAACTTACTGTCATAACTGGGCAGAAAATCTGAACTTCCCTTCAGATAAAGATGTTGAATGCCATTTCTAGCAAATGAACAGGGTCCCAGCAGACACACAATTATATAATATACTATTAAAAATTAGTAATAACAGCACTTTTCAAAGTGAAGTTCATTGATTGATATTTGTAATAAATGTAAAGCAGATAATGGTACAAACACCACATTTAATATAAAGACACCATCCTCCAAATTCTATAAAAGTTGCTAAAAATTGCGTATGCAAATTTGAGTGCACCCAATTTGCATGCGCAATTTAATTCTGATAAATAATGAGCCAATTAGCACCAATAGTTGAGATTTTAACAAGCAATTATTGGTGCTAATTGGATTTAATTATAATTTACATGTGGAAATTTAGGCACGGGATTCACTTGTAAATTTTACATATGGGTCCAAAAAGGGGATGTGGCCACAGAAGGGTCATGGGCAGATCAGGGCATTCCTTTAATTGATGCACGTAGAATAAAGGGGATCAGCACCTAATCCCACCCCTCTTACAAAGCCACACGGTAATGCCGATCACTTTGAATGGGCTGTGATGGCATTACCACACTAGCAGCCACTAGAGCGCCTTTGTAGAAAGTGGGGTTAGGATCGGGGATTTACACCAAGGTTTCATTGAAATAAATGGTCGCACCTAAATGTAGTTGTGGTTCCCGGCGCTAAGCACTATTCTATAAACGGCACCTAACTTTAACCGCCATTTATAGAATAGTGCTAAGTGATATTTTTTTTCAGCACTGAGTTTTTTAGACACTATTTATAGAATTTAGTCCCATGTGAGGGGATTAGGGCCTTGTTGGTGTTGCTAGTGTTAGAGGATGATCTAATTTAGTTTAGTTTAACTTATATTCTGCCCAACCATTAGTTCAGGATGGACTACAGAATAAAATAGTTCAAAAAATTATCCACATAATTTATTTATTTATTTTATTTTATTTATTGGGATTTATTAACCGCCTTTATGAAGAGGTTTGCCCAAGGCGATATACATCAGGTAAAGTTTAACTTCAAACTTATAATTTTGTTAATAGTATAACAACAGTAAAATGAACAAGTATAAACCTCCCTAGGCCCACCCCCTTGCCCTCTTATTTCAAGGAAAAAAGGTAAGTGAAGAGAAAATTCAGTGAAATGAAGGGTTTCCCCCAGCAGAGGGCACTGGCACTCACTTATACCAGGAGGAGGGAGAGATGACAGAAGCGGGCGGAATAATCCAGAAAAACCCTGGTGGTACCGCCCAGTGGGGGAGAGGTTTCATAGGGAGGAGCAGGAGCTTATACTCACATTCAAGCAGAAGAGGGGAGAGGAATGAGTGAGCCCATGGAGGTCCAGGAGTATCCCAGAATGGAGGAAGTTCAAGGCTATGAGGAAGGTGAATCAGATGCCCAAAGCCCAGAAGAGGAGATGGAAGTTCAATGTATTTAACTTTCTATAAAGGTAGCGTCACAAGTTTTAAGCAGTGCTTCAGAGAAAGGAACTGAGTGAATAACCTATGATGAAATAAGTTACACCTTTGTTTTGCAAATTTTTGTTTGCTGGCAGAGGGGGACAAGTCCCAAAGCAACATAAACCTGCTGGATTGGGAGTAGAGGATTTAGGGTCTGCCAGTGTTTGAGCCCTATACTTACTAGGAGAGAGGGCTCAAACTCCTTTTCTTGTGAATAATTTTGTTTGATAAAATTAAGAAACGGCTGAGAAGGCTTGTTACCTAATGTTTTGTTTTTTGTTGAAAGACTCTGAACTGTAGTAAATACGTTAGGGAAAACACAAGAAGAGATTTCAATCAAAACTGTTGAATGATTCTGCTTAAAAAAAAAACCTGCCAGAAACAGGTGTGGAAAGTTAGACTGATCCTGGTGGAGGAGGAGAGAAGTGAATACAGGAACATGAACTAATTTACATATGGGTTCCCCCACTCTTTAATGAAGTGCACGCGTGGCTATTTTCCTTCCTTATCTTGGGGAGAATGAAAGGAGATGAACCAGAAAAGTAAGAGCCCTTTTATCACTGACCAGAAAAGAGGACCAAAGCATTGTTTACAGAACCACTCACCCTAAAGTGATCAATTTCCCTGGGGACTTCTTTTTCTGGGGAAAAGTTTCTAGCTTTCTAGCACTTCCTACTACTACTACTCATCATTTCTATAGCGCTACTAGACGTACGCAGCGCTGTACACCTGAACATGAAGAGACAGTCCCTGCTCGACAGAGCTTACAATCTAATTAGGACAGACAAACAGGACTAACAAGAGATAAGGGAATATTAAAGTGAGGATGATGAAATAAGGGTTCGAGTGGCCTAGTGGTTAGGGTGGTGGACTTTGGTCCTGGGGAACTGAGGAACTAAGTTCGATTCCCGGCACAGGCAGCTCCTTGTGACTCTGGGCAAGTCACTTAACCCTCCATTGCCTGCTGCATTGAGCCTGCCATGAGTGGGAAAAAGTGCGGGGTAAAAAAAGTAACAAAAAAAAAAAATATATATATATATATATTTGGCCTGGGCCAAATATATTCCATATACTTGTTCCGAACAAGTGAATAAGGGTTAGGAGTTAAAAGCAGCATTAAAAAGGTGGGCTTTTAGCTTAGATTTGAAGATGGCCAGAGATGGAGCTTGACGTACCAGCTCAGGAAGTCTATTCCAGGCATATAGTGCAGCAAGATAAAAGGAACGGAGTCTGGAGTTAGCGGTGGAGGAGAAGGGTGCAGATAAGAGAGATTTACCCAGTGAATGGAGTTCCAGGGGAGGAATGTAGGGAGAGATGAGAGTGGAGAGGTACTGAGGAGCTGCAGAGTGAATGCACTTCTAGGTCAATAAGAGGAGTTTGAACTGTATGTGGAAACAGATAGGAAGCCAGTGAAGTGACTTGAGGAGAGGGCTAATATGAGCATATCGACACTGGCGGAATATTAGTAGTGCAGCAGAATTATGAACAGATTGAAGAGCAGAGAGATGGCTAAGTGGGAGACCTGTGAGAAGCAAGTTGCAATAGTCTAAGCGAGAGGTGATAAGAGTGTGGGTGAGGGTTCTGGTAGTGTGTTCAGAAAGGAAAGGGCGAATTTTGGTGATATTATAGAGAAAGAAATGACAGGTTTTAGCAGTCTGCTGAATATGTGCAGAGAAGAAAATGAGAAGGCTCTTCACCAAGCTCTGCCTTCGCAAGTGCGGCGATTTATAACTATCGTTCTATATTTGGGGCAACGAACCAATACAACTTGTGTATTACAAAACCACACTTTGACCCCTGAGGCAGGCGCTGATTTGCGCTGAAACACGGCCCGTGTCGGGTCACCTATCAATAAAGAATCTCAGTTGTCCCAGTCTTGAAGGCCCAGTGTTGCTTTTTTTGGTTTGTGTGATAGCCAACATTCAAAATTTAAAATATATCTGTCCTAGATACTAATACTACTAAACCCCAGCTTTCACCCTTAATAACAACCTCATTACACAGTCAAATACTTTGTAAAAAGCCACATTTTCAAATGACAACAAACGATTACGTAGGGCTCCTTTTACAAAGCTGCGCTAATGATTAGCGGCACAATAAATGCGAAGAAGCCCACTCTATTCCCGGAGAGGAGGAATCTGGGGATAAGTTGAGACCAACACGGGGATGGGGCCAATATCGAGGCCACTGGTGGAACATAAACATTGTATCACATATGAAAAATTGGAAGCCCCTATGATTCGACATTGTGTTGAATTGAATCATTGCTTTGAGGATTTAAAATGCATTGTTTTGACCAACTTTTCAATAACAGTAGAGGGGATATTTCTAGACTTTTACATCAGCATGAACAAAGATGGATATATATACTTCAGAATGTTCATCTAGATGGGTTGAATGGGCCCATGGAAAGAGAGGCATTTTACTAGAAGGGATGGTGTATTTTAGGGCTTGGTCCTTCAAATTTTCAAGTCATCGGTGATTAGCTGGGGAGCCTCTTGTTTTAAACATGAGTACCATGTGGCCATTACCACCAAGAGCCCTTACCACCACCTATTTAGGAGGCAATAAGGGAAAGGGAAATGGGACTTGATATACTACCTTTCTGAGGTTTTTGCAACTACATTCAAAGCAGTTTACATATATTCAGAAGGACCGCGATGGACTGCAAAAAGTATAAATGAGATTGAAGTGGATTGAGCACCGTTCACGGAAGAGAGTGTGTATGAACAGCTTGAAAAGCTAAAGGTGGATAAAGCCATGGGACCGGATGGGATCCACCCCAGGATATTGAGGGAGCTCAGAGAGGTTCTGGCGGGTCCTCTTGAAAATTTGTTTAACATATCCTTGCAGACGGGAGAGGTTCCAAAGGATTGGAGAACGGCGGAGGTGGTCCCTCTTCACAAGAGTGGTGATAGGGAAGAAGCTGGAAACTACAGGCCGGTAAGCCTCACTTCGATTATTGGAAAAATAATGGAAGCGATGCTGAAGGAAAGGATAGTGAATTTCCTGGAAGCCAATAAGTTTCAAGATCCGAGACAACATGGTTTTACCAAAGGGAAATCGTGCCAAACGAATCTCATTGAGTTCTTTGATTGGGTGACAGGAGAATTGAATCAAGGACGCGCTATGGATGTAATCTACTTAGATTTCAGCAAAGCTTTTGACACGGTTCCCCACAGGAGGCTCTTAAATAAAGTGGAAGGGCTGAAGATAGGACCCGAAGTGGTGAACTGGATTAGGAACTGGTTGACGGACAGAAGCCAGAGGGTGGTGGTGAATGGAATTCACTCAGAGGAGGGAAAGGTGAGTAGAGGTGTGCCTCAGGGATCGGTGCTGGGACCGATTCTGTTCAATATATTTGTGAGTGACATTGCCGAAGGGTTAGAAGGTAAAGTTTGCCTATTTGCGGATGATACTAAGATCTGCAACAGAGTGGACACCCGGGAGGGAGTGGAAAACATGAAAAAGGATCTGAGGAAGCTAGAAGAATGGTCTAAGGTTTGGCAATTAAAATTCAATGCGAAGAAATGCAAAGTGATGCACTTAGAGGCTCATTTTCAAAGCACTTAGCCTCCCAAAGTGCTTTGAAAATATGCCTCTTAGGGAATAGAAACCCTCGGGAGATGTATGTGTTAGGCGGGGAGAATCTGATAGGTACGGATGGGGAGAGGGATCTTGGGGTGATAGTATCTGAGGATCTGAAGGCGACGAAACAGTGTGACAAGGCGGTGGCCATAGCTAGAAAGTTGTTAGGCTGTATAGAGAGAGGTGTGACCAGCAGAAGAAAGGGGGTGTTGATGCCCCTGTATAAGTCGTTGGTGAGGCCCCACCTAGAGTATTGTGTTCAGTTTTGGAGGCCGTACCTTGCGAAGGATGTAAAAAGAATTGAAGCGGTGCAAAGAAAAGCTACGAGAATGGTAAGGGATTTGCGTTACAAGACGTATGAGGAGAGACTTGATGACCTGAACATGTATACTCTGGAAGAAAGGAGAAACAGGGGTGATATGATACAGACGTTCAAATATTTGAAAGGTATTAATCCGCAAACGAACCTTTTCCGAAGGTGCGAAGGCGGTAGAACGAGAGGACATGAAATGAGATTGAAGGGGGGCAGACTCAAGAAAAATGTCAGGAAGTATTTTTTCACGGAGAGAGTAGTGGATGCTTGGAATGCCCGCCCACGGGAGGTGGTGGAAATGAAAACGGTAACAGAATTCAAACACGCATGGGATAAACATAAAGGAATCCTATTCAGAAGGAATGGATCCTAAGGAGCTTAGCCGAGATTGGGTGGCAGAGCCAGCCGGTGGTGGGAGGCGAGGATAGTGCTGGGCAGACTTATACGGTCTGTCCCAGAGCCAGTGGTGGGAGGCGGGGCTGGTGGTTGGGAGGCGGGGATAGTGCTGGACAGACTTATACGGTCTGTGCCCTGAAAAGGACAGGTACAAATCAAAGTAGGGTATACACAAAAAGTAGTACATATGAGTTTGTCTTGTTGGGCAGACTGGATGGACCATGCAGGTCTTTTTCTGCTGTCATTTACTATGTTACTATGTCAGATACTTATTTTGTACCAGGGGCAATGGAGGGTTAAGTGACTTGCCCAGATTCGCAAGGAGCTGCAGTGGGAATCAAACTCAGTTCCCCAGGATCAAGGTCCACAGCACTAACCACTAGGCTACTCCTCCACTAGCAACATTCCATGTAGAAGCCTGCCCTTGCAGATCAGCAATGTGGCTGCGCAGGCTTCTGTTTCTGTGAGTCTGACATCCTGCACGACTCAAAGAAACAGAAGCCTGCATGGCCTCATTGCTGATCTGCAAGGGCAGGCTTCTTCATGGAATGTTGCTAGTAGAATAGCAACGGCAGTCAAAAAAAGAGTATGGTGTTGTGGTCTAAGCCAATAACAAGAGACAATATGACATTTAACCTGAGTCCCTGAGGAAAGCAGTGAAACCCACGGCGTTGGGCGTGACTAGGGGAAACCTAATGGACTCAAATGTGAAAGATCGGCAGTTGAAAAACTACAAGTCATCATAAAAGGTCAATGAAAAAACAAAGATAATAAAGCTGCAAGACGGAGTCAGCTATTGAATCGCTTAAAAGATAAGTTCGTGGTGATTTTGAGCACTATTTATTAGTATTTTGTTAGCACGTTTGGCCTGTTGCAATAGCACGTATATGCACATATAAGAAATAGCCCAATGAAAGAGGTGCTGTTCCACCAGGCAAAAAAACAAATGATATTGCCTTAAAAGTGGTGGTATATTCTGAGGGCTCTTTTTAACCAACAGCTTGTGATTATTAGCAGTGGCGTACCAAGGGGGGGGCGGTCCGCCCCGGGTGCCAGTGGGTGGGGGGTGCTCCGCTCCCGCCGCCTCCCGTGGCCGTTCCCGCGGCGCCGCACATTAAAAAAAACAGCGAAGCAGCGTCGCAGGCAGCGCCTCGTGCCCTGCTTGTAAAAAAAAAATCAAATCTCCTTCCTTCTCCTCGTCTTGACGTCTTGACGTCGACTCGGGCCTTCCAATCAAATTGATTGGAAGGCCCGAGTCGACGTCAAGACGAGGAGAAGGAAGGAGATTTGATTTTTTTTTTTACAAGCAGGGCACGAGGCGCTGCCTGCGACGCTGCTTCGCCGGTTATAACGGGACTGAGGTGGGGAAGGAGAGGGGCGAAAGGGACTCGGGTGGGGGTGTTCAGAGGGGAGAAGGGGACTGGGGTGGGGATCTCAGAGGGGAGAAGGGAAGGGGAGGGGAGAAGGGGACTGGGGTGGGGGTGTTCAGAGGGGAAAAGGGGAGGGGAGAAGGGGACTGGGGTGGGGAGAAGGGGACTGGGGTGGGGGTCTCAGACGGGGGAAGGGGAGGGGAGAAGGGGACTGGGGTGGGGGTGTTCAGAGGGGAGAAGGGGACTGGGTGGGGATCTCAGACAGGGGAGGGGGAGTGGAGAAGGGGACTGGGGTGGGGATCTCAGACAGGGGAGGGGGAATGGAGAAGGGGACTGGGGTGGGGGTGTTCAGAGGGGAAAAGGGGGGGGGAGAAGGGGACTGGGGTGGGGATCTCAGAGGGGAGAAGGGGACTGGGGTGGGGGTGTTCAGAGGAGAGAAGGGGACTGGGGTGGGGGTCTCAGACAGGAGAAGGGGAGGGGAGAAGGGGACTGGGGTGGGGGTGTTCAGAGGGGAGAAGGGGGCTGAAACTGGGGGCTGAAAAAAGGGGCAGAGAGAGAGAGGGGACAGATCCTAGATGGAAGGGGGAGCGAGAGGGAGGGCAGACCCTGGATGGATGGGAGAGGGAGGGTAAATGGTGGATTGAAGGGGCAGAGAGAAAGGGCAGGCAGTGGATGGAAGGGACGGCAGAGAGGGCAGACACTGGATGGCAGAGAGAGAGAGAGTGAAGACAGATGCTGGATGGAAGGAAGACGGTGAAAAGAAGATGAGGAAAGCAGAAACCAGAGACAACAAACTGTAAATAAAATATATTTTTTAATTTTTTTTTGCTTTAGGATAAAGTATTGTAGATGTGTTAAATGTTTATAATAGAACATGTAAATAAGGTAATCGTTTTATTGGACTAATTTTAATACATTTTGACTAACTTTCGGAGAACAAAACCCCCTTCCTCAGGTCAGGATAGGATACTGTAACAGCACTATACTGTACTGACCCGAGGACGGAGGTTTTGGCCTCTGAAAGCTAAATGTATTAGTCCAATAAAATGGTATTATTTTACTTTCTATATTTGTTTTATTTCTATTTGTTAATTTGTGAAGTGGTGATTGGTACTTGTTAGTTTTTTTCAAATTTACATCTGCTGTCTTTATATTTTGCACAGTACTAGGGGACAGTTTCTGTTTCTGTGGTGTTGCATTGTATGCAGAGTCTGGCATTGGGGGTTCAGTTTAATTTTTGTCTAAATAGAAAGTTTATGATTACTTATTCTATAGTGGATTAGGGTGTATCTGTGTTTGTGAAAAAGACATGGCTTTCAGTTGGCATTGACTGTGCAGGATCTACGATCTGTACTATTCTGTCTGGTTTCGTTTTACAATAGGTAAATTGATGTTCTAGTGCTCACTGTAGTGTTTAAGATGCTTTCCTTTTCCTTGTGTGACTCGTAGAAATGACTGCTTATGGTATGGTAGAATTGCTCTATAGGTCCTGAGTGCTTTGTATTCTCGGCATGCCTAGTACTGGATTTGGGGGGGGGGGGGGGGGGTGTTAAAAAATGACCGGCCCCGGGTGTCAACTACCCTAGGTACGCCACTGATTATTAGTATTAAGTTATTAATTCATTACTTGTTTGGAGAGATTGGTGTCGACAGCCTGAACTATCAGTTTCACGTCTTTTGTTTTTGTATTGATTAGGATTGGTCTACTTAAGACATAGGGGAGGTTAAGTATGTATTGCTAGTAGAATACCAACATTCCATGTAGAATCTCCAATAGTAGCAACATTCCATGTAGAATCTCAAATAGGGAAAGGGAAATGGGACTTGATATACCGCTTTTCTGAGGTTTTTGCAACTACATTCAAAGCGGTTTACATATATTCAGGTACTTATTTTGTACCAGGGGCAATGGAGGGTTAAGTGACTTGCCCAGAGTCACAAGGAGCTGCAGTGGGAATCGAACTCAGTTCCCCAGGATCAAAGTCCACTGCACTAACCACTAGGCTACTCCTCCACTCCAAAGGCTCCTGTACCACTCCTGTGCTAATCAGGTAGTACGTGGTAATGTGCCCGCATAATCCGATTAGCGCAGGTGCACCTTCTGTCCACCCCTGAAAGCCTCCCAATATTTTTACCACAGGAGTAGTGCACACTGATGACCAAACTGCCACGGCATGCCTCAGTACGTCCTGCGGTAGTTCCCTTTTACAATGCTGTAGGCCTGCATTAGGCCTACTGCACCTTAGTAAAAGGGCCTCTTATTGGAGTGTTGAGTATGTCTTTTTTATAAATATTCAATATTGCTTTGTGTGGATTAATTCTTTTTGTAAATTGTAAGATTGAAAAACTACATAAATAATAAACACAGAAAAACAAGCCGATTTTAATTATTTCCACTTACATTTAAATTATAATGAATGAATTTGGCTTGTTTACTGCATCTATTAATTTTGATTATGGTTTTGTTAACAGTAGAAAAACAGAATACATTTTTAAAATTGTTTTCCATTTGATTTGAGGGCTTTGTGATTTTAATTGGGTGAGGGCCAACGGTTGCAAAATGAAGCCTTCCACAGATAATTGCAGCATCGTGCTTTACAGCGATCCCAACTGCGTGATACAGAGGCTCCCCCTCTAATTCCACATAAAATTCAAACTCTCTATACTTGCCTACCAATGTTCTCACTCTGCAAAACCTCATTACCTCTTCTCTCTCATTTCACTGCATACCCCTTCTCACTCCTTGGGCAAACTACTTTGATATAAACCCTTCTTCTCTATTGCTACATCTAAACTCTGTGCCTTCTAGTTTGCTGCACCAAGAGGATAATTCTTTAACAATGCACCTATATACCAGCACATATTCTATAAAGAAACGTAGGCATATATATGAGTGTATGTGCTTAGGCATGAGCACTTACACCAGTCATGGTGCAGAACAATGAAACTTGTATTTGAAAGAACCGCTGAATTGCAGTAAAATTGAGTCGGAAGACGTTGAGCCTGCCCAAAACAGCTTTTTGTGTTCAAACTGTGAGTGTAAGACTCCTGATGCAGATGGGTATGTCCCGTTGAAACATGGCCCCATGTCGGGTCAAGTACACGAGTGGTGCTGAATAAGGTTCGTTATAATTTACATCTGGCTGCGAAGTTTTCCTAGTCCACCCCTACTACTTGGATTTTTTTCTTAGATTATACATAGGGGTCTTTACCTTTACCTTTGGGTTTGGTCTTTGTCTCATACTTAAGCAGACACTCTGAAACTGGGATACCAGAATAAGAGAGACTCTAAGACTGGGCAAGTATTCAGAGTGTAAATAGAGAACTAGGGACTGGGTAAGGTAAATGAGTGGGGACTTGGGGATTAGGTGGGGTATAGTGGGGACTAAGAAACTAAGCAGAGATTAGGAATATGATGAGGACTAAGGGCTCCTTTTACTAAGCAGTGGTAAGCACTCACTGTACAGGAAGTACTGCCAGGCTACCACAGCAGCCCAGTGATACTTCCCACCCCTAGCGCACCATCATTTCTGTTGCTACGTAGTACTGGAGTATACCCAGTGGTAATCAGGCAGTGCCGCGCACTCTCCCCTGAAATGGCTGTGTGGCAAGTGCTTACTTGCTGCCTGGCCATTTCCTGTAGGAAGTTGAGACTTCCCTTTTACCAGCTGTGATAAAAGGGGGCCATGGCCCCCTTTTGCCACAGCTTGGTAAAAGTGGCCCTAAGTGGGGAGTTGAGTAAGACTGAGGATTGAGTCCTGTAAGATGAGGAGAGGATACAATCTGAAGGACTTAGGAGGGGTTGGGAGGCAGAGGGTGAAAGACAAAGGAAGGGGATAGGACTTTAAAGGATGTAAGAGCGGGTGGAAATGGGGAAGCTAAAAGTGGGAATGGAAGCTAGGATAGGTTTAAGACATCCGAAAGAGACTGGAGGTAGAGAAGGGCCAAGTGACAGGAAAAGAGCTGGAGAGGGGATAAGAAGCAGAGGAAGGCAAATGAATCTGGGGAGGTGATAAGTACAGAAGAGGGAAATGAGAGACTAGAAAGTGGGTGAAAGGGGAAGTAGGAGGCTTGTGATGGAATGAGACTGAGTTGGGAAATAGGAAGGAAGCAATGTAAAATTTGCAAGATGAAAAGGGTGATACTAAAGACTGGAGAAGGAGAAAGAGGATTGAAATCTATAAATAGATTTTTAAAAGCCCATTTAAAAAGATGGAGAAAGAAGATGAAACAGAAGGATCAGTAGAGACGGATGAAGGAAAGAAGACAGGAAAAGTAGAGAAACTGAAAAAGGAAATGAGATCCTATAGGAGAAAATCAACAAAAGGAAGTGGTAGAGAGAGACCAGAACCAACTCAACTGAAAAAAAATAAAATGATCAAATAACAAAGGTACATAAACAATTATTTTTAGTTTTTAGAGAATAAAATATGTCAGCTTTAAGTTCAGAAAATGCAAAGTCAGTTAAGCTACAACAACAGGTTCTTTCCAATCTGGGGCCATTTTGTTATGAGATCCTACATGTGGGTGATTAACCCACAAGATTGGCACCAAGATAGGGGACACAAAAGCAAAGGCAGGCTCAGAGCATCACAGCCCCATGAACCGGGCCCTGTTTGTCAGTGCTTCTTATCCACCTTGTCTGTATTATCAGACTGCAAGTTTCAAAGCTAGAGTCTGTATTGTGTCTATACAGCCTTGTGTACACTTTATAGTCCCATAAAAGTAAATGATAGATTGCCAACACTTTAGATACAATTTAAAACATGGAATGCTTAATTCATCCAATGGAACGATCAATTATAGTGAGTGCCAGCAGTCCCTGACAGCAGAACCAGACTGACTGGAAGACTCATAATTACTCTTCATGGCTACCAGCCATTCTTCATCATCTAGCTCTGCCACATAATTATAAGAGATTCCCACAAGCGTGGAACACTGCCTGGATACTTTCCAATACCCCAGAGCAACCAGGACCTCTCTATATTGTTTTATATCACCCATAAAGTCCCTCTTGAAGAAGGGCTTTGCTTGATTACAAAAGCCATGTACATGATCTTAGTGATCTGTTATGATATTCAGATAAAAAGGTACTGTGACGGGAAAATAATTATTTTACTCAAGGATTAACACAGCTGGTAGAACACTGTACACAACATTAAAAAAAACATTTTTTAAAGAGGAAAAACTGATGCAACCAATTTGGCTAGGAAAGAGCAATTACCTTTGGCCTTTGTTTGCTGCCACCTAAACTGAGATGAAAAAAAAAGAGTAGAATGCACAGTAATGAAAGGAATAAAAGAAGAGCATTATGATTAAAAGGAAAGAGACACTTTTTGCATCATCTCGGGCCATTTAAAGACCTGGCTGGGGATTTTGTTCCTGGCACATAACCTCGCTGCACATTAATGCTTTGGAACAGGAAAATGAAACCTTGACAAAATAATTATTGCAGTGATAACATTACATTTTAGCCACTATTAATAATAAACATTACCAACAACGACAACACCAATGTAGAAATACAAACACTTTTAGGAAAGCTAAAAAAAAAAAAAAGATAAATAATCTCAGACATTGCTCATGCACATCCCTGTTATATACTGTACAACTTATTTGTTTTGCTTATTTTCCTATCACAACCCCCCCCCCCCCCCAAAAAAAAAAAAAATACCAAAATATCATTTGTCATTTAAGCATGTGCTAAAGTTAAGTTCTATTTCTAAACCAAAGTACACACGTTACCAAAATGTAGCATGCGCTAAAACGATCACCAATTACTAAGGTGCCCTTTTTACTAAGCTGAGTAAGGGCCTACACGTGTACAGCACGCACCAAATCAGCCGAATTTCGCGTGTGCTGAATCCCACGGTAGAAAAGGATTTTCTATTTTCTACTGTGGGCCACTTACCCGGCGGTAAATAGCAGTTGGCGTATGCTGCATGCTTAACGTGCAGGTAGCGCATGAGACCTTACCGCTAGGTCAGTGGGTGGTGGTAAGGTCTCAGGTAGAAAATGGGCGACACGCCCCCTTTGAACTTTCGCCGGCCCCGCGACGGAAAGCAGTTGAAGCCGGCCAAAATCGCCTTTCGATTATGCCAATTTGACCGATTTCAGGAGATCACCGGCCATCTCCCGATTTGTGTTGGAAAGTGGGCGGCGATCTCTTTCGAAAATAAGCTGGATAGTGACCCTGGGTTCTTCATAGCAGTATGAATGGTACAACAATCACCCAATAACTGATTATATAGACAATATGTTCTGAAAACCTTGGCACATTTACTAACAGGAAAAGAAATCAAAACAAATTTAGCTAGTGTTTGTAGAAGTGGCATATGTGAGATTAAATTCAGCATCTTAATCAATCTGAGAGATGGAATAGATGACTGTCCAGGCTTGGAAACCAATAGCTTAAAAAAATAGAAATCGAAATATAGGCAAGTAGTATATTTATCTAGCTGTCTGATTGATGATAGCCTACCAATTTCCTGTTCACATTTTTCTAACATTCATCTCTCCTCTAGCAAAGATCTATATCTTGATTAAAGCAAGTAAACCACTTTAAAGTGTATCATATCAACATGGTTCATCCACTTATACTTTGGCTATGGCCCTAAGGCCCTCACCCACCAGAACTTTCAGTATATGTGTGAACTCACCCTGCCCTCTGTTCAGTCTCATGTAATCCTCCTCAAGTGCCATTTCCTTGTCTCATTGATAATATACCACCTTAGCCTCCAGCTATCAGATTATTTGCTTTCAATTCACTAAGGGGTCCTTTTACTAATGTGCACTGAAAAATGGCCTGCGGTAGTATAGACGCATGTTTTGGGAGCGCGCAGAATTATTTTTAGCACACCTACAAAAAATGCGCTTTTTTTGCTAAAAAAGGACGTGTGGAAAAGTGAAAATTGCTGCGCATCCATTTTGGGTCTCAGACCTTACTGCAAGCCATTGACCTAGTGGTAATGTCTCACGCAGTAACCGGGCGGTAATGGTCTACGTGCGTCAGAAAATAAAAAATATTTTTCAGATGTGCCTAGCGGACACGCGCCAAAATTGAAATTAACATAAGGTCCATGCAGTAACCAGGCGGGTGTCAGCTATCGTTGTCTAGGGTTTGTCCCGGGGTCCACTTCACAGAGGCAGTGGGTTCCCAAAGAATACGCAATCCACACGGATTTGGATATATAAAGTATATTATATTTGCAGATATGTATAGGTTCACAACATTTAGTACAGGTAACTGGTATAGGCCTGTATCTGTGTGTGTTTAAGGAAGAGAGAGAAAGAAGTAGTGAAAAAGTAATCTGGAGTTCTGTAAAGGAAATAACTGGAAAGAAAGATAAGTTTTGATCTCTTTCTGTTTTTGAGGTATAAATGCAGAGCACATGCTCAGGGCACGGCTCTCTCTCTGTCCCGGGCACTTCTCTATGTCCAGGGCACTAGGGCTCTCTCTGTCTTTCTCTGTGCAGCAGAGCACAGAGCTCAGCTTGGAGTCTACTGCTCCCCCCCTTTCTCTGTCCAGGGCACTGCTCTCTGTCCGGGGGGGGGGGGGGGGGCATCTCTGCCCTCTCTCCCTGCAAGCAAAGCACACTGGGCTCTGCATGTACTACTTCTTTCTCTCTCTTCCTTAAACACACACAGATACAGGCCTATACCAGTTACCTGTACTAAATGCTGTGAACCTATACATATCTGCAAATATAATATACTCTATATATCCAAATCCGTATGGATTGCGTATTCTTTGGGAACCTACTGCCTCTGTGAAGTGGACCCCAGGACCAACCCTAGACAACGATAGCTGACATCGGGAACTACAATTTGGTACGCGTTGGGCGCACATAGGCACCTATGCAGCATGGTAAAAGGGCCCCAAAAGCTACAGAGCACGTCCACACAAACTGAAATCCCTGCTGCGTATTTAATAATGCTCCAAGATGAGGGTGACTCATTGTAACAAAGGAAGGCTAGTCTAATTGATTTTCACAAGGTTGCATGCACTGTTCCTTCTAAGCTGAGCGGGAGTCCTCCAACTGCATTGCTGCCAGTAGGGGGCGATGCTTCAATATCATGTTTTCAATCACTTTTGATACCCCCGGCACCACCGCCACCACTTTTGACCCTCCCCCGGTGCCGCCGACCCTCCCTTTTCAACCCCTCCTCCCGCCGCCGCCACCAGGTACCTGTGCTGGCGAGGGTCCCCAACCCCTGCCAGCTGAAGTCCTCTTCAGCGCCGGTCTCCGGGCTGGCACGTTGCTGCAGCTGATCTGGAAGGATTCTGTTCTTAGTGAGTCGTCCTGCACGTTCCTACGTGCAAACGTGCAGGACATCAGGACGACTCACTAAGAACAGAATCCTTCCAGATCAGCTGCAGCAATGCACCGGTCCGGAGACCGGCGCTGAAGAGGACTTCGACTGGCAGGGGTTGGGGACCCCCACCAGCACAGGTACCTGACGGTGGCAGGGGAGGCTTGTCGGCGGCGGGAAGGGGGGGGTCGAAAGGGTCAGTAGGGGGGGCTAGGGCCAAATCTGGGGGGCCCATGCCCCCGTGGCCCCACGTAGCTACGCCCCTGGCAACAAGTGGTTCACTTACTGCACGGCCATTTCTTTTCCAGCAAAAAAACCCTCTGCAGTAAAATGAGTCTCAGCATGCATAAAACACATGCGCTGATGCTAGCGCAGGCCCCCTTTTACTGCAGCTTGGTAACAGGAGCCCTTAATGTTTTGGACAGGGTCACTTCTTCTAATACTGGGAACACGTTTGACCTTACTGTGTTTTTATGGGCTATATGCCTTATTTTGTTCATTGCTCTACTTTTGTGCACCCTACCAGCCTCCCTTACTTCCCCCCCCCCCCCCCCCCATTTACTAAGCCATGCTAAAGGCTGGTAGGCTGCGTTGGCATTGCCTCGTGGCAGCTGCTAGCACTGCTTAAACAGGGGGGTTAGGTATTTTTCCAGGGTGTGTTGCCAGTGCCTGTCCAGAGATTACCCAGAGAATATCCCTGGACTTTTTATCTTAACCCTCCATTGCCCCTGGTACAAAATAAGTACCTGAATATATGTAAACCGCTTTGAATGTAGTTGCAAAAACCTCAGAAAGGCAGTATATCAAGTATTTCCCTTTCCCTTTGTTCTGTGCACACAGGTGAAGGAAATATTGATATTTTGCCCACAGACACCAAAAGTAAGGTGTGTACACACCCCAGGGGTCATCCTTGGTCCCAACTGATTGGGGGAACTGCAGTGGCGTTCCTAGGGGGGCGGACACCCGGGGCGGCGCCCCGCCCCCCAGGTGCAGCACCCCCCCCCCCCCCGGGTGCACGCCGCTGGGGGGGGTGCCGCAGCGCGCGCCTGCTCAGAGTTCCATGACTTTGCGCGATCGCTGCAGCTCCCTTGCTCTGACCCGGAACAGGAAGTAACCTGTTCCAGGGCAGAGGGAGCTGCAGTGAAAGCGCGAAGTCAGGGAACTCAGAGCAGGCGCGCGCCGCGGCACCCCCCAGCGGCATGCACCCGGGACGGATCACCCCCACCGCCCCCCCTTGGTACGCCACTGGGGAACTGTCCTGAATAAAAATCACAAAAGATACAAACAATACTCTCTACTAACAATATACTATGTTTTTGAGGACTGTCAGAATGTATCCATTTATTTGAATTAACAGAAATGAATTTTGAGAATTGCCTTATCTGTGTATTGCCCCATTTACTAAGCTCTGCTAAGGTTTTGCCTTTACTGTGTTGTATTTGTTAAAATGACAAGCATTGTAACTGCCAAACATCAGTCTTAACTAGGTGCCTGCCCAGCATTTTGCTATGCACTTATTGATTTATTTATTTATTTATTTGCTGCACTTGTATCCCACATTTTCCCACACATTTGCAGGCTCAATGTGACCTTATATTTTGGACTAGATTCTATATATCCTGCCTAAACAAATTGGCACTGAAACAAAATGTGCCTTGGTGTATTCTATAAAGTATGCCTAAATTTAGGCGTACTTTATAGAATAAAACTACATTTCCACGTGGTTTAAAGAATATGCCCAGCACCCATCCATGTGACTAAATTTAGTTGCAGGCAGTTACGCCAAGTAAAACTTGGTATAAATGCAGACACCTAAATGATCCGTGGACCAGGTGTATTCTATAGCCACGTGCTTAGATTTTAGCAACCACAACCCGATCATTCCATGCCCATGGCCACGCCCCCTTTTGAACTATGCAACTTAGAATTTACAAACATCATGTTATAGAATAGGTTTAGACTGTTCTGTACATCAATTCTACTCAATGCCAATTAGTGTCAACAATGGATAACAATCAATTGTTGACACTAATTGGCATTAATTAGAATTTAAGTGGCAATTAATAATTAAGTGGCAATTATAGGTGCTGATTGGCTTGTTAACTAATTATGTTGCACTAGTGGAACCATGCCCATTTCCTCAACAATGAAACAGGCCCTAGGAAGGCTGTCATGTAAGCTTTTTTTTCTCTCTCCCCTGCCCTCCCCTCCATGTCCAGCAATTCTTCCCTCCCCTCCGTGTCCAGCGATTCTCCTCTTCCCTGCCCTCCCATCCGTGTCCCGCAATTCTCACCTCTACTATCTTCCCATCCCATCCATGTCCATCAATTCTCCTCTGCCCCCCCCCCCCCTTCCCTTCCTCCCCTCAATGTCCCGTGATTCTCTCCTCCCCTCGATTTGTACCTGAACGTTCTCTGGCTGGCTGGCACTGGCTTCCATTCCGTTCGTAACATCCTTCCTGACGTCAGCTCACCTCCAGCGTTCCCTTCCCTCTCACTGTTCTGCCCTCTGATGTCATTACGTCTTGACGCGAAGGCAGGACAGTGAGGGGGAATGGAACGCTGGAGGCTGGCTGACGTCAGGAGATGTTACGAACCCAGGCAGCCAGACATGGAATGTTGGAGGTGCAAATTATTATATAGGATGTGCGAAAACAGAATATCACTAAATTTGCATGCGCAAGTTAAGTCACGCTACATCGAATCCGGGGGTCAATGCAGAAGAAATTTTATTACCACATATTAACTGGGTGGAGGATAATGAGATCCATTTAACTGCACCTGTTGAGATTACATTAACTGTTAACATGGCAGATAACATAGAACATGTAACATGCAGTAATGACCTCTGCATTGACTGTAAGACGCAATCCGTGCCCATCACCTGCTTCCTCCTGCATTAGCTGTTTAATGTGGGAATTTCCATGCACTATTAAGATATCACATTAAACTTAGTATGGGGTCTGCACTGCTGACATGCAGTAACTCCCATATTGCAGCTTAGTAAATAGGCATCTCTGAAGCTTTAACAGGATTGCTCTTGAAAGTTTGGTGGTAGGATCATCAAGATTGTGAAAATTTCCCTGAGGGAGTGGTGGAAAATGATGAGCTATAGGCTTGAAAATTAATTGGGGAGAGTAGAAAAGGGCTGATCATTTGTCTACACCGAGAATACCTTCTATCAACTTTTTTTTTTCTTTTTAAAGATATTGTCAGGGGAAGGCGTGGAAAGAATTCTGTAGTTGCCTTAATTCTCTTGTGTAAACTAGTGAGATACAGAACTACAAAGACACATGGGACCTTGACTGCTTGATATTCATTGACACAACAAAACAAGCTTTGCATTTTCTCAGCCTCTGTGTGATAAGCACACTTTTAAGCACCTTACACAACACTCTCACCTGTTCAAAAGAAATGTATGAGCTGTCACTGAGTATCACAGCAGCATGTTAACTGTCAGAAACCCCCCCACCCCCCCCCACACACACACAGGCACATCACCAATGCCACCCTCTAAATGATGTTCCAAAATGAAAATAGACTTTCCTCCCAGGCTGACACACAGCTTCTTAGAGCAGATACAAAAGATGCTGGTTCTGAAACAGAAGCTGAATCTGCTGTCAAATGACGTAGACTAAGAAAAAATCGGGACCAGTAGAAGCTTCTGGATTAGATCAGGACAAAGTAGGGTTTTTCCTTTGACTGCCTGGTTGCAGGTAACACATTCTTCTAAATTGCCAGTGTCTGCATTTCTACCTCACAATTATACGCTACTGTACAAATATAACTGTACTTGGATTACATAGGGCTTTACAGTTACACATTAGAGACTGTCCTTTTTTTTTGGACGCGCTTACAGTTTTGATAAAGTGCCCTAAAAATGACTGTGAGCCTCAGGATAAAATTGCTTGCTTTTTACTAATTGCCTAATTACCAATATAGAATTCATGCTTAGCACACAGAATCCTGTGACTCATTGAGAATTACCCCCCTGAGAGATTTAGAGGGGGAAATTGCCTGTGCTTCCTTTCTGCCAATGCTTCTAAGAGGGGGGCACAGGGGGTTCATGAGGTTGCTGGGATCCAGGGTGCTGAACAAGGCCTGGACCACAGGAAAAGTGAGGTGGTGGTTTTGCCTCCTGCTATCCCTGTGGCTTAACTTCGGCTCTACCCCATGATTTAAAAAAGCATAGATTAGTGTAGTTATTGTACCCACAAGCAAAGTAACATAATTAAAAATCCAGATGCTGCTTCTGATCTACTCGGAACTACCCAGAAACGGAGAGGGCTCAATGGTGGATTTATTATCAAGGGGCCCAAAGCTTAGTGTGTTCTAACAGACATTAGCATTTGCTAAATGCTGTGTGTTCTATTTTATACCTATTAAGTGGCACTTAGTGCATGATAATGTCTGTTAGTGTGCACTAACCTTTAGTAAATGGCCCCTAAGGATGGAATAGCAAATTTTAGAATAAACTAAACAAACCTAAACTTCCCTATACAGCCCTCAGGACCTTGAGCTAGTCAGGTTTTTGAGGAAACTGATAGCATATGCATAAGCAATACTTATACTGGAGTCCCAGTATATGCCAATTTATCTCATGAATATTCTAGATATTTGGAGTAGAAATGCTTGGATGTTTTACTTATATATACTGTCATCTACCACATTTGCTTATTTCCGATCTGACGAAGAAGGGCAACCTTCAAAAGCTAATCAAGAAATGTATTAAGTTATGTCCAATAAAAAAGGTATCATCTTATTTTCTTTTCCATGTTTTATTTTGTTTGATTTCTTTTGATTACCTAGATATTTGGAAAAATAGAGGTGCTTAGCAGCATTGCTGAGGACAGGTTTCGGAGTCACTCTGACTAAGATTAATGAGAAGGTCTTCAGTGATGGACTGAATCGGGGTTTGTTCTACCCCAAACTCTGAATATTCAAACTACCTTCTAGGAACGTTGTAGCCTTTTAGCCCTGAACTCCAGTCACAGGCCCACACCATCCCTTAAGTCTCAGAAAACCATCCAGAGCAGACACATGGTGATCTTACAACTTTTCTTCAAATGCTGCGCAAGCTGGACTGTGTTTCACAGAGATATGCACAGCTAAGGCTGCAAAGGAAAAAAAGTAAGGCAGCATGTGTGTCTGAGAGTTCTCTAATAAGTATAATCACTGAGCCTTGGTACCCTTTGAAAACTGCAGTAGTTGTTCCAAATTGCTTAGTTTGCTATTTAGAAGACCAAGGCTTGCCTACGAAGGGTCCTTTGGAAAGTGCACGAGAGTATGCAGTTGACTAGGCTCAATTAATAAGACTGCTGACACCAGCTATGTTCCAATGATCATTCTGCTCCATGTACCTGATAGTCAGAGTAACCGAGAAAGAAGATGAACACCAGATCCATGTCACATTTCCATTGACTAACTCAAGATAATATCTTGCTTGGGAAAGGAGGCCTGAATAACACGGTGGGGAAACAGGGGCGCAGCCATACCATGATGGGAGGGGGGGGAGCCAGAGTCCAAAGTAGGGAGGGGCACATTTTGGCTCGCCTCCCCACCGCCACCCCCATGCCGCCACTACACGAAGGTACCTTGGCTGGCGGGGGTCCCCAACCACTGCCAGTTGAAGCGTTTATCCTGCGCTGGTGTCACATTGCCTGTCTTGTTCTCAGTTGTGCCATGCACGCTCGTTTTAATGACATTGAGCATGTGCTTATGCTCAGTTTCATTAAAACGAGTGTGCATGGCGCAACTGAGAAAAGCAGGACAGGCAATGCAGTGAGACCAGCGCGGGACAAATGCTTCCGCTGTTGGGGGTTGGGGACCCCTGCCTGCCAAACCAGAGGACCCAGAGCCAATTTTGGGGGCCCAGGCCCCCGTGGCCCCCTGTAGATACACCACTGTGAGGAAGCAGTTTAGTGAATGAATCGGCCATGGGCTGCCACTGGGGGATTCTGGGTATGAAGAGATGGAGAGGAGTTCTTGGCAAGCAAGTGGGTTATCTGACTGCAGCTATCCATGTCTCATTAAGAAAGCCTTAATCATTCAGATGTGTATGGTGTCAGGCATGATTACACTGGATTATCTCTGTGCTTGAGAAATTGGATTCAGGAAGACTACTAAGGAAGCAATACAAATTAAATGTGGCCTCCCACTTAGTCACCTCTCCCCTCTCCAGTCGGTTCAAAACTCTGCTGCCCGTCTCATCTTCCGCCAGGGTTGCTTTACTCATACTACCCCTCTCCTCAAGACCCTTCACTGGCTCCCTATCCATTTTCGCATCCTGTTCAAACTTCTTCTACTAACCTATAAATGTACTCACTCTGCTGCTCCCCAGTATCTCTCCACACTCGTCCATCCCTACACCCCTTCCCGTGCACTCCGCTCCATGGATAAATCCTTCTTATCTGTTCCCTTCTCCACTACTGCCAACTCCAGACTTCGCGCCTTCTGTCTCGCTGCACCCTACACCTGGAATAAACTTCCTGAGCCCCTACGTCTTGCCCCATCCTTGGCCACCTTTAAATATAGACTGAAAGCCCACCTCTTTAACATTGCTTTTGACTCGTAACCACTTGTAACCACTCGCCTCCACCTACCCTCCTCTCTTCCTTCCCGTTCACATTAATTGATTTGATTTGCTTACTTTATTTATTTTTTTGTCTATTAGATTGTAAGCTCTTTGAGCAGGGACTGTCTTTCTTCTATGTTTGTGCAGCGCTGCGTATGCCTTGTAGCGCTATAGAAATGCTAAATAGTAGTAGTAGTAGTAGTAGTAACATGTGATCTAAAACGATTTAATTCATACATCAGCCAAAGTTCTGTTCTTATAACTTTTTTTTGAGGGGGGGGGTTAGGAGGAGGAAGGATACCAATTTGTTAAGCAAGATTTCAAAAAGATAAACTCTCACTTATGTTTCTGTGGGTTTTGGTTGAATTTGTTCAGCTCCTGTGATATATGTTATGAGAGAGTGAAGAATGACTGATAATTTTCTGTTTGTTGTTGATATTTTTATGCCCTTTAATTCAATGTATAAGTTCAGTCTTATACTTACTTGGGAGTCCTTTATAAAGGGAATTAAGCCCTAATGTGCATTTAGGAGTCCTTTTACTAAGGTGCGGTAGGCCTAACGTGGACCTACCGTGCGCTAAAAGGGCACTATCACGGGTTGCGCTGAAGCATCCCTCAGTAGTTTCCTGCTCAGTGCACACTAATCCCATGCTGGAAAATACCATTAAAGAGCTTTATAGATTATATTTTATTTAGGGGCCCTTTTACCAAGCTGCGGGGGAAAAGGGCCCTGAGCTGGCAGCAGGGCCCTTTTTACTGCAGCTGGTAAAAAAGCAGCCAGCACACGTAGCCATGCGGTAAGAGAACTCATGGAGGTGGCGATAAGGGTTCCCGTGCTAACCCAGTGGTAACCGGACAGCATGCACCAATGCCCGATTACCGCCGGGTTACCGCCACACATTCTATTTTCAAGGATTTTCTTTTTTCCCCCAGAAATGGCGCACACTCGGGGTGGGACTACCGCTGGCGGCCACATTGGGTTGGCGACTGTCCCAAAAGAGCGAGTGGTAAGCCCCATGTTATTTATTATTATTATTATTAATTACATTTGTACCCCGCGCTTTCCCACACATAGCAGGTTCAATGCGGCTTACATAGTAAATAGAATTGCAAAGTCTTGAAGGAGAATGATACAATTTGTAGTAAACATAGTAGTAGTGGGGTTTTGAGGATATGTAAACTGATCATGGAGAGGTAAACAAAGATAGGATGAACAAAAGGAGAAGAGATTGGGAGGGGTAAGGAGTAGGAAGGATGGAGAGGAAGAGATTGATGAATGAGCATAAGGAAATTGTGAGACATGGTCAAAGGTATAATAATCGTTGAGGCAGGAATCATGTGAGTGGGTTTAAAAAGTTAAGTTGGGTCATTAGGGTAAGCTTTCTTGAAGAGATGAGTCTTCAACATTTTTCTGAATGGTAGATGGTTGTTGATTGTTCGGATGGATCTTGGGCTTACCGCCGCTCTATTTTGCAGTATTTTGCCCCTTAGCACACACTAAGCATGAGTTAACTACATTTTAAAATATTTTTGGAGGCGGGCATGTCATGGGTAGAGAATGCATGTGAAAATAACTGGCTAATGCCTAGTTTATCTCAAATGAACAATGGTATATGTAATGTACTATAGAAGTGCAAAGACAAGATATGGTTTTTCAATGATAAAAAGATCATAAACACAACTGACTGTAGTCGGCAATTCAGAACATTATTGCGACAGGAAGTGTGTAGTATGTGATATTATAGCTAATGTTTTAGTACACTGTAATTATCTGAGAAGACAAGCACATTAAAGGTTGTTTGGCCCATGATGAAGAGAGGATCATAACGATCTGATTTAGCTCTGTCAGATGCATTTGGCAACGAAGAGCTCTTTGAGGCTTTTTTCCTTTTGAAGAAAAATGTTATCTTGTGGAAATCCCCTTTGATTGTTTTTCTTGCGAATTTGTGTTTCCACACCCCACTGCTGTTTTTTTTTTTCAATGATATAATTCATCAAGAATATAGTTCATCAAAAATGGGGAGGACCATTTTCAGCAAAAAAAAAAAAAAAATAGGCCTTTTTCACAGGCATGCTGAAAAATGGATAGGTGCATGCCCAAAACCCGCGCCTACACTACCGCAAGCCATTTTTCAGCGCACCTTTTAAAAGGACCCCTCGGTGTATATAAATACATAAGTATTGCCATACTGGGAAAGACCAAAGGTCCATCGAGCCCAGCATCCTGTCTCCAACGGTGACCAATCCAGGTCACAAATACCCGGCAAAATCCCCAAAATGTACAAAACATTTTATAATGCTTACCCAAAAATAGTGGGTTTTCCCCAAGTCCATTTAATAACAGTCTATGGACTTTTCCTATTGCAGAAAGATTTTTTTTGTGAGTTTCTCTACACATTACACCAACCACAAAGCCATTTCCATATCCAAATCTGAACTATGCCTGGAAAGGTAGAAAGTCAGAGAAAATACAAATGCTACCATGGGCTTTAAAAGAGTGTCTTTAGCATGCTATAAGCCTTATGTGATTTGGAAATATGAGGAATGGGAAGGGGAAGGACAAAACACTCAGGAGAATGCATTAGAAGGTGCTCTAGAAATAAGAGGTTGGGGGGGGGGGGGGGAGGAAACCCTGCCTATAGTACTACTGAGTGGCATGGAGGAGTAGCCTAATGGTTAGTGATGTGGCCTGAGAACCAGAGGAACTGGGTTTAATTCCCACTGCAGCTCTGTGTGACTCTGGGGAAATCACTGAGGGGTCCTTTTACTAAGCCATGGCAAAAAGTAGCCCGCGCGGTAGTGTAGGCACATGTTTTTGGCATGCGCCGGGCCAGTTTTTACTATGTCTGGGGAAAAAGGGCTTTTTTTTTTTAATGGGCCAGAAAAAGGTCCTGTGGTAAAACTGAAACCAGTGCACACCTATTTACAGCTTGAGTCCTTAACGTCACCCATTGATCTAGCGGTAAGGGCTTACGCACTACACATGCAGTGACCGGTCGGCATGCACCAACTGCCAATTAACGCCAGAAACACCATGCTCGGTAGGCAATTTTAAAAAATTTGTTCTGGCAGTATGGGTGCATGCCAAATCTGAAATTACTGCCAGGGGGCACGCTAGCCTGGTGGTAGTCTCATTTTGGCATGCGCTGTGCACGCATAGAGCCTACTGTTCTTTGTAAAAAGGCCCCTTAACCCTCTATTGCCCCAGGTACAAAATATATAATATGTAAACCACTTTATTATAACCACAGAAAGGCAGTTTATCAAATCCCATTAGGGTTAGGAGTGCAGCTTGGGCAGAGCCACACTTGGTAATCTGCCAGAATACTTAGAATAAGATCTCTCATACAATGACTTTAAGAAAAATGAAAAGCCTGAGTGACTAGCCATCTCTTTACACCCACTTAGAATTTTTTAATATGAGTTGTCTTGACATATGTCTAGTGGAAGGGCATTCTAGGACACAGAGGCCAGATAGCTGAAAGCAGTATTTCGATGTGCATCCAATCTCAGTCTGGTTCAAGCAAGCCCTGGAGTACCTCCCCAGGCCAGTTGGACTTTCAGAATTTTTGTGAGCGATATTCTGAGATGTATCCAATCTTAGCCTGCTTCATGCAAGTTGGACTCTCAGGATTTCTGCGATGATCCGAGGCAGCGTATGCAAATCCATCTCATGAATAAGCATTGTGGATATGCTGAAAATCACACTGCCTAGCAAAGTACTCCAGGACCAGGGTACTTGGCGCTGCAGATGTTACAGAAATTGCTCTCAGGAACCCTTGACACTGTTCACTTTGATGTTTCAACTATCACAATTAGCTATAGGGGACTGAGGATTACTTCAGGACACTGGTGTAGCCAGAAGGAAAATTTTGGGGTGGACCAATGTGTATTTGTTTATAATTAAGAAACTTTATAGCCACCTATCTACAATTCTAGGAGGTTAACAATAAAATATGTATAATTATAATAAACACATAATACACAAATAACATGCAATACAAAGAAAATAAAATTTAAAAAATATGATGTTTGCAGTAGCTTATAGCAGCATTCATTTGCCAAGTATCTGGTAAGAGTTTCATTGGGTCAAAATGCTAGAAAATGTTTGCCTGAACAAATCAGATGGCAGAGAATTCCACTGAGCTGGGTCCACAGTATCATACATAGTTGCTCGATATTCCTCTAGCCTTGACTGCCAAAATGAAGGTACAATTCAGAGGCCTTTATCAGCAAAACACAGTGCTCTAGGTGGGTGATATATTTTCAACAGGGTTGCAAAAACAAGGGTAATTTGGGTGAGCATGCATTTCTCTCCCCACCCCTGCCTCCCCCTCCCGGACTCCTTTGCTGCCCCCTCCCCTGGCAAAAAAAAAATTAAAAATACCTTAGCTAGTGGCGGATCCCCAAGCCCCACCAGCTGAAAACTCAGCAGCCCACTAACCCCCTTCACGAAATTTGGCCACCAGTGGCAGCGCTCTGACACGCCAACACCGGCAGCTCACGCCTGCTCAGTTCTCACACATACCTGCGTTGGCAGCATTTTTTTTATTTTACGGGGTCCATGGACTGCCTAGTCTTCAGCTGGCAGGGCTCAGGGATCTCTGCCAGTTATGCTGAATGTGGCATACTACTACTTAACATTTCTATAGTGCTACTAGACGTACGCAGCGCTGTACACTTGAACATGAAGAGACAGTCCCTGCTCGACAGAGCTTACAATCTAATTAGGACAGACAAACAGGACAAACAAGAGATAAGGGAATATTAAAGTGAGGATGATGAAATAAGGGTTCTGAACAAATGAGTAAGGGTTAGGAGTTAAAAGCAGCATCAAAAAGGTGGGCTTTTAGCTTAGATTTGAAGACGGCCAGAGATGGAGCTTGAGCTACCGGCTCAGGAAGTCTATTCCAGGCATATGGTGCAGCAAGATAAAAGGAACGGAGTCTGGAGTTAGCAGTGGAGGAGAAGGGTGCAGATAAGAGAAATTTACCCAGTGAAAGGAGTTCCCATGGAGGAATGTAGGGAGAGATGAGAGTAGTGAGGTACTGAGGAGCTGCAGAGTGAATGCACTTATAGGTCAATAAGAGGAGTTTGAACTGTATGCGGAAACGGATAGGAAGCCAGTGAAGTGACTTGAGAAGAGGGCTAATATGAGCATAACGACACTGGCGGAATATTAGTCATGCAGCCAGAGGTGAAAGAGGATGGGCCCAGGGGACCCCCCCCCCCCCGGGGCGCACCTGTAATTACACCCCTGCTGCAAGCTTAGAAAACTCAGAGACTAGTCTACCTGGAAGCCCTGCCCTGATGCCTGGAGACTGATCTCCCCCTGTGAATCTCTTCTCATACTGTCCTTTGCATTCTACTTCAATGCATTTGGAGAGATTACATTCTATGAGGCTCAAACTTCCCAGGAGATAAGGTAAATAGCACTTAGGCAGGAAAAATGTAATAAACTAATGACTTTCCATTAGCTGACGCTTAGGGCAAGACTGCCATTCTACCATTTCTTTCAGATTTCTTTCATGCAAATCTCTCAAACCTAATTCCTGCCTTTAAAATTTGCCAGAGCCTTCACACTCTTGATTGTTCTCTTTGGAACATATTTTAATGCAGTTTATCACTGGTGTCCAGATTCACAGTACACAGCAGTATTTGTTTATTATAATTCTGCCCCATTTCAAGGAAACACTGGCTTTCATTTAGAATTTCATTTCTTGGTCAACAATATTAAAATGCAGAGCTTTCTACCCCTAGGACTCGATGGCATATGGGATCGGCCCAGGAACATAGAGGCTGTCACATCAAAGACCGAATGGTTCAGGGGATGGGCACGGGTATACAGAGCTTGTCACTTCTAGGACTGAAGGGCTCAAGAGTTGGTACCACAGATACAGTCTCTGTCACTTCTAGGAATGGATGGCTCAGAGGATGGGCAAAGGAATAAAGAGCCTGTAATCATCAGAACTGTATGGTCTGGAGATGGACAGGCCACAGGAGGATACAAATCCGGTCACCACTGGGAATGAAGGACTTGGTGGAGAGCAAACAATCCAGCAGCTAAAGTGACAAATGTTGTAGAAATGCCTTAAGGTAATTTGGCCCCTTAGGGCTATGACTGTCCATAAAACCTTGTCTAATGGATTAACTGCTACCTGCTCAGCAGACTGGTCAAAACACCAAATTATTTGCCTTGGTTTTAACTCAAACCAGACTAGGCTCGTTAAGAGGATCATTTTAGCATAACATACAGTGGTGTAACAATTTATTTTATATTCAGCAGTAATCCTTACAGTTCTACATGGTTAACAGTGGTAAAAAAAAAATGGACATAACCAAGAATTATAAATCACTTAAAATAATACATTGTATTAAAACAAATACAACATATGAGTCTAATACAAATATAGGGAGTCTAATACAAATATAGGGGTCCTTTTACTAAGGTGTGCCAAAATATGGCCTGTGCTGTTGTAGCGCATGTATTGGATGAATGCAGGTCCATTTGTTTGTGCACCTGCAAAAAAGGCCTTTTTGGGGGGGGGGGGGGATGAAAACGGACATGCAGCAAAATGAAAATTTGTGTGTATCCATTTTGGGCCTGAGACCTTACTGCCACCCATTGACTTAAAGATAAGGTCTCACGCATTAATCGGGTGGTAATGGTCAACACATGTACAATGCTGATTACTGCCAGGTTAGCACCACACACTGGCAAATTTCTAGTGTACCTACTGGATGTGCATTGTAAGACCACAGGGTGTTCTCTAATGTGCAGTGGCCCTCTAGTGGCTCCTACCCAGCCTCACCAGCCCTTGGCTTTAAGGAACCACCTTGCGACCAGAGTTCTCTCTGTCTCCGTTGACTCGGGCCTCTATGTTTGATCCTCCCCTTTCCCTCAGGGTGACCTCTTCATTAACCTGCAGTCCTGGCCCGGCCTCCCCGCTGTATCTCCTGGTAACCGACCCACCTTACCAGTTCGTCTGGTGGGGCCCCCGGTCACCCTTCTCTGGAAATAGCACAGCTTCCTCTGCTTGCAAAAATATGCAAATTAGCTGGTTGCATGTAAATTCATTTATTAGAGCTTGGTTACAATCTTTTGGGAACCTGGCTTTCCAACTCTTATTCTTGGACTGCGATTCACCCCCCTGAGACCATTTACTGGGGGTCATCTGGGTCTCAGGGTATAACAGCCCCTCCCCTGGATAGGACACACTTTATTCACCTTAACCTTACGGTCCTATCCTCCACCCCACGGCTGTTGGTTCTTTTTAAACCCTTCACAGTTCCACCTGCATATTTTGGGGACTTCTAACCCCAGGCTTTTGCAGCCTGCTTTACCTTGTCAGACACACAGTCCTGGACACACAGTCCGTCTCTCCTCAGCACCGGATCACACAGCCCAGGCTTCCGGCCTCCAGGCTCCCATCTTCTCTCATCGGGCAAAACTCCTTCCTCTGCTGAGAGGAAGCTATTTATGAGGTGTCCAATAAACCTTCCACCTCTTGAAACCTCGCCCCTCCGGTTCCAGAAAGATCTGGCCTAGAAGTCTCTTCTCACTCCCCCAGCTATCTCTCTGGAGCTCCCCCTACTGGCCCATACATGCCAATACACAGCTAGATCCCCGGAGCTCCCAGTTTTCCATGGGAGAGCGCCCTCTGGCGGCCTCCTCAAGTAAGGGCAGACACTGTGGTTTATCACAGCATACAAAATGAAATTACTGCCCGGGCCATGCGGTAGCTGGGCGGTAGTTCCAAATTGGACAATTAGACAAAATTGCTCTTCTCAAAATATTTGCAAATACAGGGAGTCTTTTCCAAAGGCGTGCTAACGGTTTTGCTGCATGTGAATGATTAGCACAGCTAAATGCTAGAGATGCCCATAGAAATATGTCAAATTCACTTTCATTAGTTTTTTATATTTTTTATGTTTTATATATATTATAGTGACCTCAGCGATGTTCATCGCCAGCAAAGCAAGTTTTTATGGCAACGTAAACAACATCTGCTTCTTCATTGGTTCACTCTAATACCTTTCTCTACTTTTATGAAAAACTTTTTAATATATTAATTAACTTATCTTTTTCAGTTGGACCCAGGGGTTCTATTGTCCGACATGCACGCTATATTTCTACTTTGCTGAGAAGAAATATAGCAGAGCTGGCGCTGAAAAGATTTCAGGGGTGTGTCCTTGAGACAGCTCGCTTTCGAGCGAAACATGCATGTCGGACAATAGAACCCCTGGGTCCAACTGAAAAAAGATAGTTAATTAATATATTAAAAGTTTTTCATAAAAGTAGAGAAGGTATTAGAGTGAACCAATGTAGAAGCAGATGTTGTTTACGTTGCCATAAAAACTTGCTTTGCTGGCGATGAACATCGCTGAGGTCACTATAAATACGTATATATAAAACATAAAAAATATAAAAACCTAATGAAAGTGAATTTGAAGTCTTTATTGAAGAATTGGTTTCTTTGAGTTTGACTGGATACCTGGGATTTACAGATTATATATACTGATGGTGCCAGAAATAATAGTTTGAATTAAGCCATTGTCTGAGTATTACGTAGAAATATATGGGCATCTCTAACGCTTAGCGCATGCTTATTTTTAGCGCATGCTAAAAACGCTAGCGTACCTTGGTAGAAGGACTCCTCAGTGAAGTTTATGCATAAGTACAAATGCTCTTTTAACCACCATAGTGACTTGTGGAGATGCTTTTCTCTGTGCTGACTTTTTTGCCAGATTTTCAAAACAAAGAATGGGCATATTTCCTCTTAGAAAATTTCCCCAGGAAAATGATGCACATATATATGAGTAACTCCTGTTTGGGATGCACACATTTTTCAGATTAATTTATGTGCATGTGCCGGAATTTCTTAATTATCAGCATTCACTCCCAGAGGGGCTACAACTCAAGACTACCTCTCTACTTCATGTACCATGTTGGGTAGCATCTTCAATAAAGAACTGTATTTTGTGGATTTCCCATCTTGGATCTGTTCCCTCCCCCCCCCCCCCCCCATGAGATGGGCATGGGCATGTCAGGCTGGACCTAGTGTTATGTGCACATGGCACAGAATACTAGCATTTATGCACCTAACTGCCCACAGTTAGGTGCAAGCACTTACACCAGCCATTGACATGGTGATTGGACCAGTGTGTCACAATCTTTCCTTCATACTGGGCTAGATAGACCATTGGTCTGACCCGGTATTACTACTCTTATATTTTTATGTTCTCTTATGTTCTAATTACCTGAGAATTGCCCTCAATATATTATACAACAGCTACTACTACTACTAAGTACTACTCTTACTACTAGTACTAATAAGAATTAGAATAAAAATATCTTGGCTGATATTCTCACATATATGCAGACTTACACTAGTATCTATAATGGCAACTGTTTTGTTCAATTGCTTAGTGCACTTTATCCCATCGCCTAACTTTAGGTGCTCTTTTTTGAATCTACCCCACTAATCCAACCCAGCCCTTTTTCTGCTAATAGTGTGTATGAAATGTAGCAAAATAGCAGCAGCCAGGAAATAAAGACCAGCATGGTCCATGTAGTCTGCCCAGCAAGGTGGCTTGAGTCGTGCCTGCATCTCTGTGTGGGTTACACCTTTCCATGTCATTTGCTTTCCATTGATCACACGCTTTTGGCTAGATAGGGTCATCTGTATTTATTTATTTATTTGTTGCATTTGTGCCCCACATTTTCCCACCTGTTTGCAGGCTTAATGTGGCTTACATTTATGACTTACATAAATTTATCTCACACCTTTTTGAATTTGGTCCCTATTTTTGTCCCAACCACTTCCACTAGGAGGGCATTCCAGGCAGCCACCACACTTTCTGTGGAAGAGTATTTCCTGATATTGCTTTGAAGCTTGCCTCCTTGCAGCTTCATTTCATGTCCTCTACTTCTGCTATATAGCTTCCCTGCCTTTGAAAAAGATCTGCATGCTCATTAACACCTTTCAAGTATTTAAATGTCTGTATCATAATTGAAAGGTAATAATGAGCAAACAAATCTTTTTCAAAGATGAGGAAGCTATAGAAGTACAGGATGTGAATTGATTTTGTGTTGGCAGACTTTAGGCAGAGAGGGAAGGGGAATTTTTAAACTGATTAAAATTCATGTTATTAAAATCTAATTTTAACCACATAGATGTTTTGAATATCAAGCCCTACATATCTAAAAAAAAAATATGCATGACAGTAAAAGGGAAGTCAGAATGCACCAGAAGGACACCAAGCAACTCTGCAATCACATCATGCATTTTTAGGTTTTTTTTTTAATTTTAGATGGAATTTACAGTATTGTGTGAATTATTCACTAGAAATTGAAGGATGATCTAAGTTCTATTTTTTTTTTTTTTTTAATTTTTATTGAAATTACAATTTTACCAACCATGCATCCACTTGTACAGAAAATAATAAAGAAGCAATTATTCAAACTAGTCTTAGGGCCTGTTTTACCAAACCACGCTAGTGATTCTCATGCGGCAATGCCGAGGAAGACAGGGAATGGGGGTGGGGAAGAAAACACTGGCCATTCACAGGTGATTAGCAGACTCCAGCAAATGCATTCAGTTAAAAAAAATTTTTGAGTTGCAGGTATCAGTCATAAAAGTCCAAAACAAACAAGGGTATCATGAAAGCTCAGCAGTATATAGCTATCCGTTTTTTAACAGGTGCTTTGTAGCACTGTAGGGAATAACCACAGTTTTATGTGAACAGCAGTAAACATTTGGTTCCTTCTCAGGACTTTTGGTTTATGAGTCATCTTCCATGTTACAAATCAACGTGCCAGCTCTACTCTCTGGATTCTTTCCTCTACAAGAAGAGGAGTGTGGTAGCCGTGTTAGTCCACTCTTAAGGTTATCAATAGAAATCAAACAAAATAAAACATGGAAAAGAAAATAAGATGATACCTTTTTTATTGGACATAACTTAATACATTTCTTGATTAGCTTTCGAAGGTTGCCCTTCTTCGTCAGATCGGAAATAAGCAAATGTGCTAGCTGACAGTGTATATAAGTGAAAAACATTCAAGCATTGCTATGACAGTCTGACAGGGTGGGAGGATGGGGGTAAGAAGTATGCATGGGACATCAAAGTATATCTTTGGTATTCTAACAGGGTGGTGTGCACCAGTGACTTCACAGTGAGAATCCTCAAAGGTAACTTTAAAACCATACAAACGTAAGACCTTTGAAGTCAGAATGATTGAATATTTTAACACCCAACAGAAAGGACTTAACAAGGACTGGGGTTCCTAGCCCATTATAAACCATAAAGCTGTATGTCTCTGTTGATCACCCTCCCTCACCTATCCACACCCACCCTGTCAGAATACCAAAGAGTATACTTTGATGTCCCCATGCATACTTCCTACCCACCCCCATCCTCCCAACCCTGTCAGACTGTCATATAATGCTTGAATGTTTCACTTATATACACTGTCAGCTAGCACATTGCTTATTTCCGATCTGACGAAGAAGGGCAACCTTCGAAAGCTAATCAAGAATGTATTAGTTATGTCCAATAAAAAAGGTATCATCTTATTTTCTTTGCCATGTTTATTTTGTTTGATTTCTATAGATTCTACATGGAATGTTGCTATTCCACTAGCAACATTCCATGTAGAAGTCGGCCCTTGTAGATCACCAATTGGCCGCGCAGGCTTCTGCTTCTGTGAGTCTGACGTCCTGCACGTACGTGCAGGACGTCAGACTCACAGAAACAGAAGCCTGCGCAGCCTTCTACATGGAATGTTGCTAGTGGAATAGCAACATTCCATGTAGAACTCCAATAGTAGCAACATTCCATGTAGAATCTCCAATGGTATCTATTTTACTGTCATAGTAATGCTTGAAGGTTTCACTTATATACACTGTCAGCTAGCACATTTGCTTATTTCCGATCTGACGAAGAAGGGCAACCCTTCGAAAGCTAATCAAGAAATGTATTAAGTTATGTCCAATAAAAAGGTATCATCTTATTTCTTTTCCATGTTTTATTTTGTTTGATTTCTATAGATTCTACATGGAATGTTGCTATTCCACTAGCAACATTCCATGTAGAAGTCGGCCCCTGTAGATCACCAATTTGGCTGCGCAGGCTTCTGCTTCTGTGAGTCTGACGTCCTGCACGTACGTGCAGGACGTCAGACTCACAGAAACAGAAGCCTGCGCATCCTTCTACATGGAATGTTGCTAGTGGAATAGCAACATTCCATGTAGAACCTCCAATAGTAGCAACATTCCATGTAGAATCTTCAATGGTATCTATTTTACTGTCCATAGTAATGCTTGAAGGTTTTCACTTATATACACTGTCCAGCTAGCACATTTGCTTATTTCCGATCTGACGAAGAAGGGCAACCTTCGAAAGCTAATCAAGAAATGTATTAAGTTATGTCCAATAAAAAAGGTATCATCTTATTTTCTTTTCCATGTTTTATTTTGTTTGATTTCTATAGATTCTACATGGAATGTTGCTATTCCACTAGCAACATTCCATGTAGAAGTCGGCCCCTGTAGATCACCAATTTGGCTGCGCAGGCTTCTGCTTCTGTGAGTCTGACGTGCAGGACGTCAGACTCACAGAAACAGAAGCCTGCGCATTCCTTCTACATGGAATGTTGCTAGTGGAATAGCAACATTCCATGTAGAACCTCCAATAGTAGCAACATTCCATGTAGAATCTTCAATGGTATCTATTTTACTGTCATAGTAATGCTTGAAGGTTTTCACTTATATACACTGTCAGCTAGCACATTTGCTTATTTCCGATCTGACGAAGAAGGGCAACCTTCCAAGCTAATCAAGAAATGTATTAAGTTATGTCCAATAAAAAGGTATCATCTTATTTTCTTTTCCATGTTTTATTTTGTTTGATTTCTATAGATTCTACATGGAATGTTTGCTATTCCACTAGCAACATTCCATGTAGAAGTCCGGCCCTTGTAGATCACCAATTTGGCTGCGCAGGCTTCTGCTTCTGTGAGTCTGACGTCCTGCACGTACGGTGCAGGACGTCAGGCTCACAGAAACAGAGCCTGCGCATCCTTCTACATGGAATGTTGCTAGTGGAATAGCAACATTCCATGTAGAATCTCCAATAGTAGCAACATTCCATGTAGAATCTCCAATGGATCTATTTTACTGTCATAGTAATGCTTGAATGTTTTCACTTATATACACTGTCAGCTAGCACATTTGCTTATTCCGATCTGACGAAGAAGGGCAACCTTCGAAAGCTAATCAAGAAATGTATTAAGTTATGTCCAATAAAAAAGGTATCTTCTTGTCCATGTTTTATTTTGTTTGATTTCTATTGATAACCTCTACAAGAAGAAAATAAATTCAGCCCCAAAAAGCTGCTTGCTTTGCAAAAAATGAACTGGGGTCAATTTAAAGAGAAATGTACTCATAGCATTTATTTAGATTTAGTAGTAGTGCAAGGTGAGTTACATTCAGGTACTCTAGGTATTTTCCTCTTTTACTAAACCACACTAGCGATTCCCGCACAGCAAATGAGAGGAAGCCCATTCAATTCCTACGGGTTTCCTCGCATTTCCTGTGCTGGGAATCGCTAGCACGGTTTAGTGAAAGAGGCCCTAAAGTTGTACCTGAGGCAATGGCAGGTTAAGGGGTCCTTTTACTAAGGTGCACTGAACAATGGCCTGTGGTAGTGTAGACGTGTGTTTTGGGCGCGGGCAGAATTATTTTTTAGCGCACCTACAAAAAAAGGCCCTTTTTTGCCAAAATGGATGTGCGGCAAAATGAAAATTGCCGTGCGTCCATTTTGGGTCTGAGACCTTACCGCAAGCCATTGACCCAGTGGTACGGTCTCACGCGGTAACCGGGGCGGTAATGGTCTTTGTGCGTCACATTCCACTTGACGCGCATAGCTGCCGCGCATCAGAAAATAAAAATATATTTCAGACGCACGTAGCGGATTGCGCACCAAAATTGAAATTATTGCAAGGGCCACGTGGTAACTGGGCTGTAACTCCAATTTGGCACGCGTTGGGTGGGCAAAGATGTGGGCCCCTAAGTGACTTGCCCAAAATCACAAGCAACAGAAGGATTTGAACCAGGCTTCCCTGATTGCCAGCCTTGTGCTCTAAACACAGTTCTGTCTCTTTAGGAACAGGTCTCTCTTATTTTATTATGCACCAGGGGACTGCTGTGGACCAGACTGGCAACCCCTGTGGTCATAGGCGCCCGGTATCAAAGGCTTGGGGAGGCTAAGCCTCCCCAGCCGCAGCGAGCCGGCTCCTCCCCCTCCCTCCGGATCCGTCCCATCCCTCACGTTACCGACCTGACTCTTCAGAGCTCAGCTGTCAGCGCTAACTCTCCCCCACTGGGGCTGCCGGCGTTCGCAGCTTTAAAATGGCCGCCGAGACTTCCAGAGGCGGCCTCGCAAGACTTCTGCTGAAGTCTTGGAGGCCGCCCTGTAAGTCTCGGTGGCCATTTTGAAGCGCGAACGCCGGCAGCGCCAGCGGGGGAGAGTTAGCACTGGCAGCGGGCAGGCAAGATTGCCTGCCCCGAAGAATTCGAAGAGTCAGGGTCGGTGTGAGGGACCGGATCCGGAGGGAGGAGGGAGAGGAGAGAGAATTTACCTTAGAACTCGGGAGGGGGTGGCAGGGGAGAGAAGGGAGTCGCAGGGCATTTGTGGATGGAGGGGAGAGAAGGGTCCTGGTATAATATAATGGGTTCATGCAGGGCAGGGAGAGGAGGGTCACTGCTGGACATGGGTGGATGGAGGGCAGGGGAGAGGAGGGGAGAGAGAAAAAAATGCTGGACATGGATAGAGGGGAGGGAAGAGTGAAGAAGGAGATGAGAAGAGAAAAACCATGGATGAAGAAAATAGCAGAAGCTGCGGACCAGAAATGAAGAAGAAAAGGAGGAAAGGAAAGAAAGAAATGGAAAGGAAGCCCTGGAAACGAAGTTAAGAGGACAGATAGCAGCAGAATCGGATACTGGGCCAGCATGATCAGAAAAACAGTCACCAGACAACAAAGGTAGAAAAAAAACTCATTATGTGATTGGAGTATGGCCACTTTTGAGAATCAGTGCTCAACATTAAAAGTTTATATTATTTATTTACTTATGTATGGCATTTTATCTCACATTAAACATGAATTAGGATGTTTTGTGGCTCTACATGAGAATTGTGATATTATGATCCCTTGTTTCATATTTGTTGACGGTCTGCATTTTCCGTATGGGTGGTATATTGATGTATTAGGTTCTGCCCAGTTGTAATATTATGTACAGTAAGGTTCTGAGTGTGTTTTGCACAAAGTTGTGCATAGTGTTTTGCAGTTGAGCGATTGTGGTTAGTATATGCTTTGAGCAACCACTTTATTCTTTGACATATGATACATATATAATATCTATATTTAATAAAAGGTATTAATTGTGACTTATTTTTATTTATTTATTTTTTCTGTGTGTTATCAGACAATTATGGATTTAAGCTCCACCCCTAACCCCGCCCCCTTTAGCCTCCCCAAACAGTTGGGCCACCGACCACCTATGCCTGTGGTTTCCCTTTTCCCTTTAACCCTTAGAGCAGGGATTCAAGCCTCAGATGGGCCCAATAGTGGGATAACCCACCTCCTGTATTTCTACATCTCTCTTTGCTGTGGGCCCTTCTGAGGAGGAAGATAAGACCATGCAAAAGCTAAGGGGCCCTTTTACTAAGCCGCGTAAGCATCTACGTGCGCCCAACGCACGTCCAAAATGGAGTTACTGCCCGACTACCACGTGGCTCTTGCTGTAATTTCATTTTTGGCGCGTGTCCGATATGTACGTCTGAAAAATAGTTTTTATTTTAGGCTGCGTGTAATGGACACGCGCAAGTGACATTCGGCACGCATAGGTTATTACCGCCCGATTACCGTGTGAGTCTTTACCGCCAGGTCAATGGCTGGTGGTAAGGTCTCAGACCCAAAATGGATGCGTGGCAATTTTCATTTTGCCACATGTCCATTTTCGGCAAAAAAGGCATTTTTTTACAGGCGCGCTAAAAAATGGATCGGCGCATGCCCAAAACACATGCCTACACTACTGCAAGCCATTTTCCAGCACACCTTTGTAAAAGGACACATAAGATTTCAAGCATATATTCTAAGGCCTTTTAGTGTGCAGAAGGAATGGTGTGCTATGCAGTCAGGCCTTGGCGTGCATACCAAACCAGTCATCAGGAGATGTGCTAAAACTTCTTGCTATCAGTTTTGCCAGTTTTGAATGCAGCAGTGCAACATTTTGAGGGTTTCTTTCAGTCTGCTTTTATGAATGTATATGACATCTGACAGAGCCCAGTGAGGCTAACAGACCAGGTCGAAACAGAGGCATCAGAATCAACCACAGCATTGCACAGTGCAGTGATTTCAGTGGGATATTATTTTACCTCCAGTTTCTTTCAGTACAAGAGACCCAAAGCAATATTTTATTACTTTTGACTGAATCTGGCTTGGCTACATTGAAGTGTTCCTATAAACCCTACTGCCTTTTCCTTTACAAATTGAAAATAACAGCTCTGGGTTACTGTTTTCTAAACACACTACATTCAATAATGAATCTCATTTCACAAAAGATGCTATGGAGTCCTAGAACATCAATTGTTTTCCAATACGCAGTATTTACATGGTTCCCACTTTCCTCAAGGCCTCCTTCCCCATCCCCGTAGCGGCTCTGACCTCCACTGAGATTTACAGTGAAAAACAGTGGGTTGTCCAATGTTGGAATTTTGACCAAGAGCAATGATCCCAATGCTCCATAATCTTTCTTACATGCCTTATCTTGTTCACACACCTTTCTTCTGCTGTGGCAAAAACTGCATTGCAGCAAAACTTGTCTCATCATTTAAATCTTCTAAAAGATGGGGGTGCTGGTTCCAGAAATTTCTGAATGTGTCAGATACATCATCATCCTTCACATTCAGAAATTAGTATGGGCTGCACTCTCTAAAGAGCTTCACTGTTGGTATAGGATGCTAGGCTGCTCTTTTTTTTTTTTTGAGGGCGTGATAGCAGCTTTCTCCTGCTCTTTATGATTCTAGCCCTACTACTACTACTACTAATAATAATAATCATTTCTATAGTGCTACTAGAAACTAGAACTGAGTTTCACATTGGACCAGGTGTGTCACAATCTTTCCTTTATACTGGGCTAGATAGACCATTAGTCTGACCTAGTATGGCTACTCTTATGTTCTTATGTTCTCTTATGTTCTAATTACCTGAGAATTTCCCTCAATAGTATTATACAATAGCTACTACTACTACTACTATGAGTACTACTATTACTAGTAGTAGTAATAAGAATTAGAATAAAAATATTTTGGCTGATATTCAGCCAGTAGCAGACAGCATTTTTTGTCTGCCGCCTGTGCAGGCTTTGGCATTGAATTACTAGTTTTTAAAAAGCTGGCTAGCATATGCCTAGTTAAGTCAATATTCAGATTTAACTAACCATGACCTAGTACATAAAGATAGGACAGCTATTTATGCAGTCCTATTTATGTACTAAACATGGACAATTAACTCTGAATATTGGGAACTAACCAGACTCCGCCCCTGAAATACCCCCTGAACACCCCCGACATGCCCCTGTTGTAGCTGGCTTCCACTTTGCTACTAATCGAACATTTTCAGCACCACTAACCAGTTAAGTGCCACTGAAAATAACTGGATAGATGCATACAAGCGAGTTAACCAGTTGCTGGTCGTTCCCGGCTGGCTAACTCGCTTTGAATATCGGCCAGAATATTGATGAAACATCCACTAACAGCATGTGCCACCTGTGCAAAGAAGCCAAAGAGACTATGGACCATCTAATCACTGCTTGCAAAAAGATCACCTAGACTGAGTAAAGTCAGTATAAAGTAGCGGCCAAGATACACCAGAATATCTGCTGAAAGTGGTGGAAAAAAATTTAAACTATGGTAGATAATTAAGCTAAAACTCTCTGAGACTTCAGGATACAGACTGCAAACATTTACCGTACAAGACACGTGATATTTCTGTGGTTGAAAAAAAGCAAGTGTAGATCATAGATGTGGCAATGCCAGGAGACAACCATGTTGAAGACAAACGGTTGGGGAAGATCACAAAATATCAAGACTTGCAGAATGAAGTTGACTGACTTTGGTGAAAACTTACAGTTGTGGTCCCTGTAGTAATTGGTGCTCTTAGAACAATATCAAAAGATCTGGAACAACATTTGAACACACTGGGCATTGTTAAAATTACCCTCTGTCAACTACAGAAGTCTGCACTGTTTGGAGCTGCCCACATTCTGCATCGATACTTCTGAATATTCCAGGTTCTTGAAAAGAAGCATCTGGCAGGCAGTAATAACCGCAATGATAAATATTAATAATAATAATAATAATGAAAGAAAAATATTCCCACCCCAGTCATTGCAACAACAACATCAGGCCTTCTTCCAGAAAACTTAAATGTTCTTAAACAATCAAATCACAATGTCAGATTGAGGGCTATGTAACGGAAGTACATCTACACCCAGAGGTTTTTTTTTACTTTAAGGAGAAACATCTGGCATTTTATTGTCTGCAAACATAGTTGACAATGCAATGTATCATATCTAGAAGAATGTTTCTTGCTTAATTGCACTTTTTTTGGTTGAATAAGCATAGGTACGTAACAGTTATGGGAAAGGAAAGAAGGAAAAACTGTTTTTTTTCCCCTGCAGGTGGATCACAGGGAAAAGTAATTCATCAATGACAGAGCTTTCAGTAAGGTAAGAAGAGATGCAACTGCACCCAAGCCTAAGAAGGAGAGCCGTACATTGAAGAGCAAGGGTCCTAATGGGGGCAATTCTAAAACAGGACATCTCCTTTTAAGCACCCCTTTAGGGGTGAATTCTATATATGGCACCAAAAAAATCAGCACAAAAAAAAAGTGCTATTCTGTAAGCCGAAGTTAAGCATGGTTTAAATAATAGTGCTTGCACCCGGGAATCGTGGCTAACTTTAGGAATGCAAGAGTAAACAACTATTGATCGGATTCACTCTTCAAACGTGTTACTCAACAAAAACTCACTGTGAATCATGCATTCTGTATTCTATAAACCTGCTAGTTGTATTCTATAAACCACACCTAAATCTAGGCGTGATTTATAGAATACACCTAGGCAGAATTTTTTTTCAGCACCGATTTTTCAGGCATCATATATAAATCTAGTCCAATGTGCTTTCCTGTCTTGATCACATTTTGGAGAATGTAGTAGAATGTAGGGAATGTAAAATCAGGCACTACTGTCAGGAATCCAACTGTGATAAGGTAACACGTCTTGTAGTATTTGGAATGACGTTAGAACTAGCTGAAACTGCTCTTCCTGTTCAAGAAAGCTAAGCCTGAAACCAGCCTGAAAATACTGAGAGGCCCTTTTACAAAGGTGCTGGAGGGTTAATGCACGAGCAGTGTGCAACCAATTAGCACAACCTCCAGGGCAGCGCATGCACCCGGCAGTAATTCAGAGTTTGGTGCACGCTGAATCCCACAGTAGAAAATTATTTTCTATTTTCTACTGTGAGGGAAGTTCCCAGTGGTAACCAGCAGGGCGCCCATGTTGGCACATGATGCATGGTTACCGTGTGGGTAACATGTGAGCCCTTATCGCTAGGGCAATGGATGGCGGTAAGGGCTCAGGCTGTAAATAGGCGCACGCTAGTTTTAATATTAGTGCAGAACCTTTTCCTGGCCCATTAAAAAATAGCCTTTGTCCCAGGGGCGTAGCCAGACTGGCGGGAGGGGGGGACCAGAGCCCAAAGTGAGGGGACACATTTTAGCCCCCCCCCCAGCACCGTGGATCCCCACCACCTTTGACTCCCCCCTCCAGCGCCCCTCCCCTTTTGACCCGCCTTCCCCCGTCGCCAACACTCCACCGAGTCACCCACCGCCACCATCGGTACCTGTGCTGGCGGGGGTCCACAACCCCCACCAGCCGAAGTCCTCCTCAGCTGGTCTCTCGGCCGGCGCATTGCTGCAGCTGATGTGCAAGCCTAGGATTCTGTTTCTTCTGTGTGAGTCGTCCTGACGTCCTGCATGTTGAATGTGCAGAACGTAAGGACGACTCACACAGAAACAAATCTAAGGCTTCCACATCTATTGCAGCAACACGCCGGCCCGGAGACCGGCTGAAGAGGACTTCGGCTGGCAGGGGTTGGGGACCACCGCCAGCATAGGTACCCGATGGCAGCAGCGGGGTAGAGTTAGCGGCGGCGGGAATGGGGGCCGAAAGGGTCGGCGGATGTCAGGGCCAAATCTGGGGGGCCTAGGCCGCCAGCAAAATTGAGCGGAAATCGATTGTCCAGTAATCCTGAAGCAGAATATGTAAATTCGAAACGCTGGCCGCCGTTGATCATGTTCAATATTAACAAGAAAACACAGAAATCTACTTAACAAAGCTAAGTTAATTTAATTATTTTTGGCTGAGTTTAAAGTTGAACATCGTAAGATTTAGTGAGTTTTCACCCTATACGGAGTTTTTTCTGGCCGATGATGAGGAAGTCCATGTCCCTTTAGATGTTTTTGAGTGTCAAGGAGTTTCTCGAGGCCTTTTCCTCCTAAGATTAATAAGTGTATTTGCTATAAGTACTGAGAACCTTTCATGCATTCATGTTTATTGTTCAAATAATATGTGGAGTGGCACCTAGTTAGGGTTACCATATGGCTCCAGAAAAAGGAGGACGGATTGAGCCAGCCGGGTTTTACTTCCATTGCTTTCAAGCAATGGAAGTAAAACCCGGCTGGCTCAATCCGTCCTCCTTTTTCTGGAGCCATATGGTAACCCTACACCTAGTTATATGCAAGGCCTAATTTACTTCATGGACAGGAATATGTGCTCTGGATCTAGGAAATTCCTAATTCTCAAGTATCCTAGCTATAAGAAAATTGTTTGTAAAACTTTTCATTCCTCTGGTTTGGCCTATCAGGCATCAAAATGGTGGAATTCACTAACTGGAGTTTAGAACCCAAGGTAATGACAGTTTGTTCCAAAAATTGTTGAAAATTTTCTTAACCACATAGGTGTAGGTGGTATAAAAATTTTGAAAATAAATAAATAATTTTGCAAGTTTTTATCGATAAGTTGAAATGCTTATTGGGGTAATGTGTTTGGATTGTTTTCTTCTCTCTCTGGGGCCCTTCTACTAAGCCGCAACAAAAAAGTGGCCTGAGACAGTGCAAGCACGTCTTCTGCGCGTGCGCCGGGCCAGTTTTTACCATGCCCTGGAAAAAGGGCCTTTTTTTAAGGGGCTGGAAAATAAAAATCAGCGCAGGTCCATTTTCAGCCTGAGACCTTACCACCCCCCATTGACTTAGTGGTAAGGTCTCATGCACTCCTTGGATGATAGGCATTCAGCATGCGCACACTGCCATCTACTGTCGGGTAAGTGCCATGCAGTAGAAAATAGAAACTATTTTGTACTGCGTCTTTTCGGTGCACACCAAATTCAGAATTACCGCTGGGGGGACGCAGGCGATAATACCAATTTGACGTGTGCTGGATGCACGGAGGCCCTTACGCCCCTTTGTAATAGGACCCCTCTGGGTTTTTAATTTTTGTACTAGTTGTAAGCCCTCTAACGACGGGTAATGTGGGATTGAAATGTCAATTAATGTAATGTAATATAAGGATGAATGAACTATAGGCACAAATGTGACCTTGAGAGTTGCCGATAAAGTACCTTTTCAATCTCACCCAAATGACCTGGGCAACCAACTATACCAGTAAGTATCATAACCCTCACTTTATATCTGTGACAAAATTCCACTGGAAATGAAGTCATGTGCAACTAGAAATCCACTTCAACTAGCTCTGCAACCCAGGCCAAACAGAGCTGAGGAGTGGGCAACTATGGTCTCTGAGGGCCACAATCCAGTTTATTTTCAAGATTTCCACAATGCAAACCAATCTCATATATATTCATTGTGGAAATCTTAAAAATCTGACTGGGTTGTGGCCTGTGGTTGCCTACTCCTGGTTTAGCTCATGCCTTTTCAGTAGTAGCTGCAAAGTAGTAAATTTAAAACGAACCGGAGAAAACTTTTTCTTCACTCAACGTGTAATTAAATTCTGGAATTCGTTGCCAGAGAATGTAGTAAAAGCAGTTAGCTTACCAGGGTTTAAAAAAGGTTTGGATGGTTTCCTAAAGGAAAAGTCCGTAGACCATTATTAGAATGGAGGGGGGGGGGGGGGGGGGGAATCCACTGCTTATTTCTAGGATAAATAGCATAAAATCTATTGTACTTTTTTGAGATCTTGCCAGGTACTTGTGACCTGGATTGGCCACTGTTGGAAACAGGTTGCTGGGCTTGATGGACCTTCAGCCTGTCCCAGTATGGTAATACTTATGTAAGATGAGTTATGTACAGGTGCAGTAACTATTGCCCTGCTTACTAGCTAAGCTAGTTCCTGAAGCAGGTGAGAGGTAGGTCATTTGTGCAAGATCATGAGCAGCAGTGGGGTTTAAACCCTGGCAGCCCTGCTTCTCAGCCTGTTGCTTTAACCATCAAAGCTACCCCTCCATTCCTGTGCCTTTGTGAGCTCCACTGTAAGAAGTTCATCTGCTTCATTCATGTGCATTTGCATAAAACAAGTGTATTATGCAGAATGGTAAAACAAAATGTTCTATTATGTTTTTCCCATTGTCCTGCTGTAATGAGCATTAAGAAACCCATGTGGAAGAAAAAGAAATTTGTGACAACTGAATAGTGTGTGACCTAGAAAGCATGATTGAAAAGCTTAATGTGTGCATTAGGCTGGCAGTAGCAGTGAGCTCTCTGTAGATTAATTCTTGGCATATTGCTGTTGTCTCCTCTCCGTCAGTCCAGTTATGAGTTTATCTTCCAATGACACTCTTGTGAAATGATGTGAAATCAGCTAACATGACATAACTCATTTGTCCCCAGTAATATACAGGTCCCATAGATCTCTAAGGCTCTTTTGGACTTCTGGTGAAGCTGTTCCAAAACATTCTGGTTGTACAATGCCTAATAGTGAGCAAGCCATTACTGGAGGAGTAGCCTAGTGGTTAGTGCAGTGGACTTTGATCCTGGGAACCTGAGTTCAATTCCCACTGCAGCTCTTTGTGACTCTGGGCAAGTCACTTAACCCTCCATTGCCCCTGGTACAAAATAAGTACCTGAATATATGTAAACTGCTTTGAATGTAGTTGGAAAAACCTCAGAAAGGCAGTATATCAAGTCCCATTTCCCTATCCCTTATGACATCACAATATCAGAAGTGAGCCAAGTATGGGGCAATCAAGCCATTGTGACATCACTGATAAGGTTGGCTCTTATTGGTGGAATGAGTGGAGGAGTAGCCTAGTGGTTAGTGCAGTGGACTTTGATTCTGGGGAACTGAGTTCAATTCCCACTGCAGCTCCTTGTGACTCTGGGCAAGTCACTTAACCCTCCATTGCCCCTGGTACAAAATAAGTACCTGAATATATGTAAACTGCTTTGAATGTAGTTGCAAAAACCTCAGAAAGGTGGTATATCAAGTCCCCTTTCCCTTTATATCTTATTAGTCGCAAGCATTCCCAGACTGAGTTCTGCGCGGCTTACATTAAGAGATCAAGGCCCCCTTTTGCCAAGCTGCGGTAAAAGAGGGCCTGCATTGGCGTCTGCGCATGTTTTATACGTGCGCTGAGGGCCCCTTTTACCGCAGTTGGTAAAAGGGCCAGTCTCGCTTTCCTTCAGGAAATGGCTGGGCAGCAAGTAAAGCGCTTGCCACACAGCCATTTCGGGGGAGCCCTTACTGCCACCCATTGAGGTGGCGGTAAGGGCTCCCGTGCTAACCCAGCGGTAACTGAGCAGCGCACAGCACTGCCCGATTACCACCAGGTAGTATCCAGCACTACAAATTTGCGTAGCGCTGGAAATGATGGCGTGATGGGGGGGAGTACCGCCGGGCTAATGCAGCAGCCCGGTGGTACTTCCTAAATAGCGAGTGGTAAGTCCGTGTTGGGATTACCGCTGCATAGTAAAAGGAGCCCCAGGTACCTTGTTACATTGTAGTCTCAACACATTTCAAGAAGAAAAACATCGTTACATTTTAGGTGTCATCACAGTTGTAGTTGGAGGATGTCGGGGTGCTCTACACATTATCCCTCATTCCATAATACGTATTTTCTGAATAGATGAGTCTTCAACTGTTTCAACTCTGTGAAACTGACTTGATTTGAATTGCTATGACCCCTGAGGAAGGCTCTGGGCTGAAACACGGCCCATGTGGGGTCTGGGAGTCTGCTTTTTGGCAAACAAACTTTTTGTTGCTTTTGCTGCTGTGTTTGCCTTGGTAATTTGTAACTTGCCTCACTCTCACCCTTGTTGGTGCTGAAATACATGCTGAAATGGATGTTTAAATCACTTCAAGCGCACCAAAGTTTCACAGTCTGGAATAAACATGAAAAATATCAAGCCCACGTATCCAAACCATAATTTTTTTTTCTCATAATTCATATTCACTTGAAAATAAAATAATTTTTTTTGAATGACTATCGGAATCGGTACGTAACAGACCATTGCATCAATGTGTTCCAGATCACGCTATTCTTCATGGGTCATTTCTCATTTTCTTATTTTCTTGTTTTAAATCAATATTATTCAAATCTTCAAATTTCTCATATGTCATTCTAAATGTGTGTGTTTTATGTTAATAGTAGCAGTTGCTGTGTCATGAATATATAGAATTTACTATGTGCAAACTAAGCACTTACAGTACCTTTGAAAGATGAACAGACCAAAGCCGATGTGCATGTTTTGCCGCAATCTATATCAGGGCTGGTCTTATAAGCAGAATACTTCTCTATCATGTTCTATAAATGGATGTTTATGCATCGGTGATGTGTGGCAGGATCATCCATGTTATGAAATAGAAATATAGGGAGAGATATTCAGCTGGTGGCAGTAAGCATTTTTTTTTTTTAGACACTGTGGTGTTATTCCCAAAAATTCAATGCTGAGCCATGTCTGGGCACTGGCGCTTAATATCCAGGTTTATGCAGTCGGCTATCTCTTATGCTATTAAGTGTGATATTCAGCACTTGACTGACTGCCTAAGTGACACTGCATACAGGGGTCCTTTGACTAAGCTCAGAAAAAGGGGGCCTGTGCTAGCGTCAAAGTGTGTTTAGATGCACACTGAGGTCCCCTTTTACTGCAGCTGGTAAAATGCTGTCTTTTTTTTTTTTTTTTTGAAAAGGGAGCATTTACCACCAAGAATCAAACAGTAGAGAAGAAAGAGGAACCTCTCGCAGATGGTGTCCAGGAGGGGGGAACCCAACACGCTGCGTGTTTCGGCCCTAACGGACTGCTTTAGGGGTCTAGGAATCTAACATGTCAAACATATTCCCAGATAAGTTGTGAAACCAAATCTCCTATTAGTAATCTTTCTGTGTTCAAAGAGTTTGGGCACAAACTGACTTGTAAAAACGCTGTGTAGAAGAAAGGAGGTGACAGTAAGGGATCCCGTGCTAACCTGGTGGTAACCGGGCAGTGATTACCGCAGGGTAAGCACCAGCGCTACAAAAATAGAAAATATGTTTGCAGCACCAGAAATGGTGCACGCTGGGGGTGGGAAATACTGCTGTGCTCCTGCAGTAGCCAGGTGGTAGTTATGGATTGGGAAAGCAGCAAGCCCATTACCATACGCCAAAACATTAGTTAAAGGGCCCCTAAGATAGGGCTGACTTTTATGCGGTCTGCTTCAACTGATTTAGTGGCCCTTTTACTAAGTCGCATAGGTGCCTACAAGTGTACAACATGCATCAAACTACCACCTGGCTACTGCGTGCCCCGGGTGGTAATTCTAATTTTGATGTGCGTCCAAAATGCGTGGCAGAAAATTATTTCTATTTTTTACTGCGTGGCGCTAACCGGGTGGCAATCGGCAGAGTACGCATGCTGACGATTACTGCCTGGTTAACACCTGAGACCTTACCATACAAGTGCCTACACCCAGGGGTGTGCTGGTAAATTTTTAACAACAGGCTCTTTCTCCGGACGTAGCCAGCTCTGCAGTTGGAAGGGCCAGGGGTGGCCGGGGGGAGGGGGGGAACAACACTTGCCTCTCTCTCCTCCCTCTCTTCGTGCGGGCATGCTAGGCATACCTTTGCTGGCAGCCAATAAATGGACTCCCACCACTCCCAACGTCTTGCTCAGAGCAGCATGCTGGAACTTCTCTCACATGCTCGAGAAGTCCCAGCCTGCTGCCCAGAGCTGGAAACAAGGAGCGGGGAGCAGCAGTAGTCTATTTACTTGGCTGGCAGGGCTCAGCATCCCCACCAGCAAAGTAAAAGATAATTCAGCAGGGGGCCCAAGCCCACATTTTGGGAGCCAGTTGTTAAAGTAGCCATGGAGGGCCCTACTTTAACAACCGGCTCCCAAAATTCTTAAAAACTTAACAACCGGCTCTTGCGAGCCTGTGAGAGCCTGCACCAGCACACCACTGCCTACACCAGTGGAGACCTTTTTTGCGGCACACCTTAGTAAAAGGGCCCCTTAGGCAGTGAAGTGCTGAATATCAGCTCTTAAACCAGAAAAGTGCCGACTGTGCCCCAGATCACCCACAAAATGGCCGACTTTCAGCTTAGTGATCCGTGATTATATTCATCAGCACTGGCTTAACTGGTTAAATGCTGCTCAATATCAGAAATAGCCCCACACAAGCAATTTAACTGGGCAGAAGTCTTTTCTGGCCAGTTAAATCGCTTTGAATATCAACCCCTATATAGATGTTTATATGCTTGAACATAAATATTGATGTCATCCATTCTAGAAAGAAAATGATTATTTTTCCCAACACTATCACAAAGCCTGGTATCTCTTACCAGTTTTGCTTTTTTTGGAGAGAAGGGACATTAGCCCCTGGGGATTAAGGGGTGACTACCTCTAATCACTCCAGTAAAGAACTGCTCGATAGGAACACTTTTCTGAAGCCTAGATGTCCCAGGCAGCAGATATAAATCTTGACATCTATCTTAAACATTACAGTACTGAGACAGACCGAATATCCATTAAACCCAGTATCCTGTTTCCAACAGTGGCCAATCCAGGTCGCAAGTACCTGGCAGGATCCCAAAAGAGTACCAGAGTCCATGCTGCTTATCTCAAGAATAAGCTGTGGATTTTACATAGATGTTTATTCCTCTTCTAAAATGGGGAATGATGTTTAGTTCTTAGGCTCATCCTAGACCTGCCCAAAACATACCCAGACCACGTCCCCTTGCCCTATGCACATGAGTTGATCACCTTTGCAGTATAAACATCTAAATGCCAGTTTAAACATGCCTAAACCCAATATTGCTTCTAAAATAAGCACTTTAATCTTTCTGTGAATGTGACAAAAGTGAATTCCAGATATTTGCAGAATTCTGTTTTCTAACATGCACCCCAGTCTGTTTCAATCTTAAACTACCAACAATAAACAAAGATCAGATGATAATGGCATAGTGTGTAGAACGGTGAGATTACGTCAAGGGCAGGCCCTTTGGTCAAAACAGGTCTGTGCACTTTGAATACTTATCTGTTGGTTGAAACGAAGATGTTTATGGAAATTAGTACTATATATAATTTAACCTCCATTTCCATTTCTCTCTCCCTTTCCTGTGCAACAGAGCTGAGCTGGAAAGCGACACCTGTACCTACATGGATTTCCTGAACCTGTCCTTCTACAGCGATGACATTAACAATAGGACAAATGGATCTGACGTGGACCAGAAGTTTCAGTACAATTACTATGCCATGCTGCTCACGCTGCTTATCTTTGTCATCGTCTTTGGGAACGTGCTGGTATGCATAGCTGTTTCACGTGAAAAAGCCCTCCAGACTACCACAAACTATTTGATTGTCAGCCTGGCCGTGGCAGATCTTTTGGTGGCAACGCTGGTTATGCCATGGGTGGTCTACATGGAGGTACACCTTTTCATTTCTTCTCTACACACAGTCGCATTTTCACACATCTCGTGCACCGATTTTGAACTATGAAATACAATGAAACTGTGGGAGTGTGTACTGGATGTGGAATCATGTGTGGAAATAAATAAAACCACAAGTCTGTTGTGGTTTGACTGGAAAAGTTGGGCCTTCTGATCACTGAGGGGCCCTTTTACAAAGGCATGGCAAAAAGTGGCCTGTGGTAGTGTGGGTGAGTGTATTGGACATGCGCTGGACCATTTCTTTACAGCGTATGGAAAAAAAGGGTTTTTTGGGGGGGGGCGGAAAATGGACATACAACAAAATGAAAACCAGTGCTTGTTTATTTACAGCCTGAGCCCTTAATGCCACCCATTGGCTTAGCAGTAAGGGCTCATGCATTACCCATGCGATCACCGTCCAGTGCGCACCAACTTCCGATTACCGCCAGGAACGCCCACGTAGTAGAAAATAGAAAATTTTTTTCTACTGCGGGTTTTTGGCAAGCACCCAACTCGGAATTACTGCCTGGTGCATGCGCTAGCCGGGCGATAATACCAGTTTGACACGTGCTGCATGCTTATAGGCTCTTACTCGTCTTTTTAAAAGGGTCCCTGAGTTATTGCTAGGGGAGTATGGAAAACCCCTTTCATCTGCCTTTCTGTTTTCTTTATCTCTGCATATAAGCACCTGCTAACATGCACAAACAAGATGTGATTTTGTTGGGTTTTTTTTTTTTTTGCATCATTTCAGATGGAAAATGACATAAAACAAAACAAAAATCTTGTCATGACTTCCTTGTTGTTGTTTGAAGAAGTAGCTCACCCCTAGTCATGCTCAGGAGTCATAAAGCTGAATGCTCAAATGAGATCCATGTTTGGAAAACAGCACAGATCATCAGCAAGGCGAATCCTCTGAGGTTCTTGGTTAATTCCTTATCAGCGTTGATAGGTCTAGGATAATAGCTGAGTAGGCTAGGTGTTGGCTGATTTCTAAAAATGGGCAGTCAAGTGTGAACAGTGAATGGAGGGGCACCTGAAGATTAATAAATGCATGTCAGGAATCAGCTAAAAGGAGAACAGAGAACGGAGAGTCAAAAGCTCACAAATAACTTTAATTAACAAAAATAAAAATCAATTCTTAAGGCTGAATGGGATGTTGCAAGGAGAGAGGCTCTTGTGGCAGAAGGGCAAGAAAGAAAGAGAAAATTTCATCATCACAGTTCTCAAATTGTTCAATTTATAGTGTTTGAAGGGCAGTTTTAAAGCAGGTAAACTGGCCTGTCACAAAATTGTCCTTCTCAATCCAGCTAAAAGTACATACAGGGTTCTGTAGCAGTGCAGCTACACGGGGTGCAAATAAGGAGGAGCACAAAGATTGCTTCCAGCCCATTTCCTGTTCTCAATGGTGGTGGTAAAGCAAGCAGGGTGGGAATCGGTGGGTGTACCACACAGGGTGCCACCATAGCTCAATATGGTCCTGTTCTGTAGTGTCTACATTTAAGGTGGAATGTGAGCAGGCATTCCCAAGGATGTATCTACGCCTGGAAAGGAAAGTGTGCATGCAATTATATCCCTTCTTAGCCACTCAAACAGCAGGTGCACACATAGGAGACATTTTGGGGGTAATTCTATATAGAGGGGCATAATGGAACAGAAACGCCTATCTCCATGGGCGTTAATCTCCGAGAACGGGTCCGTGAAGGGGCGGACCGAACCGTATTATCGATAAAAAATAGACGCCCATGTTTTATTCGCCAATGTGTGAGCTGGGCGTTTTTGCTTTTCAGCGATAATGGAAAAGGAAAGTGCCCAGCTCAAAAACGAATAAATCCAAGGCATTTGTTCGTGGGAGGGGCCAGGATTCGTAGTGCACTGGTCCCCCTCACATGCCAGGACACCAACCGGGCACCCTAGGGGGCACTTTTACAAAAACAAAAAAACAGGTAAAAGAGCTCCCAGGTGCATAGCACCCTTCCATTGTGTGTTGAGCCCCCCAAATCCCCCTCAAAACCCACTGCCCACAAGTCTACACCATTACTATAGCCCTAAGGGGTGAAGAGGGGCACCTACATGTGGGTACAGTGGGTTTGGGGGGGTTGGACGACTAATAAGCATTAAGCAGCACAATTGTAACAGGTAGGGGGGATGGGCCTGGGTCCACCTGCCTGACGTCCACTGCACCCCCTAACAACTGCTCCAGGGACCTGCATACTGCTGCCTGGGAGGAGGGTATGACATTTGAGGGTGAAAATAAAAAGTTGTGAAACATCATTTTTTTGTGGTGGGAGGGGGTTAGTGACCACTGGGGGAGTCAGGGGAGGTCATCCCCGATTCCCTCTGGGGGTAATCTGGTCATTTAGGGCACTTTTTGGGGCCTTATTCGTGAAAAAACAGGGTCCAGGAAAAGTGCCCTAAATTCTAGCTACAAACGCATCCATTATCGGCGAAGGGCGCCCATCTCTGTTCGGGTGATAACCACGCCCCAGTTCCGCCTTCGACACGCCTTCGACACGCCCCCGTCCACTTTGTCCGCATCCGCGACGGAGTGCAGTTGAAAGCGTCCCAAATTCGGCTTTTGATTATACCGCGTTATTCGTTTTTGTGAGATAAACGCCCATCTCCCGATTTAGGTCGGAACTTGGGCGTTTTTCTCGTTCGATTATAAGCTGGATAGTGTGCCAAAAGTGGAGGAATGGCCTAGTGGTTAGAGCACCAGGCTTCATATCCATCAGTGTTTGGTTCAAATCCCACTACTGCTCCTTGTGATCTTGGACAAGTCACTTAACCCTCCAATGCCTCAGATACAAACTTAGATTGTGAGCCCTCCAGGGAAATACCCAATGTAGCTCACCATAAGCCACTACTGAAAAAACGTGTGAACAAAATCCAAATAAATGAAAGTTAGGAGCCAAACTTTTGGCATGGCAACAGGAGTTAATGGACGTTAGGTGCCAAAATGAGGCTGAAACAGCAGTTAGCTACTATTCTATAACTTGGCATCTCAGGGGTCCTGCAGTAATGTAGGCACATGTTTTTGGCATGCGCTGGGCCATTTTTTTACCGTGGTTAGAAAAAAAGGCTTTTTTCAATGGTGCAGTAAATGGCAATGTGCTAAAATTTAAAGTATCACATAGCTGTTTACTGCCTGAGGCCTTACTGCCACCCATTGACCTAACAGTATGAGCTGACACTCTACTCATGCAGTACTCGTGCAGCGCACGCCAATGTGACCACACTACCGATTCCCACTGGGAATACCCCCATGGTACAAAATAGAAAAATGTGTTCTACCACTGGAAACAGCGCACACCAATTTTGAAATTGCCGCTGGGTGGCAGGGGCGCAGCTACGTGGGGCCACAGGGGCATGGGCCCCCGTAGATTTGGCCCTGGCCCCTCCTGCCACCAACCCTCCCCTGCCGCCGTCAGGTACCTTTGCTGGCAGGGGTCCCCAACCCCCACCAGCCAAAGTCCTCTGTTCCGGGGCGTCCGCATTGCTGATCTGCAAGGGCAGGCTTCTGTTTCTGTGAGTCTGATGTCCTGCAGGATGTCAGACTCACAGAAAAAGAAGCCTGCCCTTGCAGATCAGCAATGCGGCCGGGCCGGAGAAGAGGACTTCAGCTGACGGGGGTTGGGGACCCCCGCCAGCAAAGGTATCCGACGGTGGCATGGGAGGGTTGGCGGCAGCGGGAAGAGGGAGTCAAAAAGGTTGGCGATGGGGGGGGTCAAAGGTGGCGGCGGGGAGGTCAAAAATGGCGGGGGGGGGGTTAAAAATGGCAGGGGGGTCGGCGGCGCCGGGGGGGCTAAAATGTGCCCCCTCACCTCGGGTTCTGGACCCCCCTCCCGCTAGTCTGGCTACGCCCCTGCTGGGTGGGTGTGCTAACCAGGCATATGCTACACATGCGGCAGCCCTACTGCTGCTTTGTAAAAGGACCCCTAAGTGTTCCAGCAGGTAACTGCAAAGGGAGCGATCTCATGGAATGTGCATGGGCGGGTCATGGCTGTTACAACTATTTCAGCACACGCTTGCGTCCCCAACTGTTGATTTTAGGCATCAGCATTTACACCAGCCATAGACAAGGCGTAAGTGCTCACGCCTAAAGTTTGGGATGTAACTGCAGACTTCGCTAGTTTTCCATAACAGATTTGGCCCCTAACTCTGCTGTTACGGAATGCTAGCTTAGCACCCAGTGTTTGGGTACCTAACACTAGGTGCCATTTCTAGAATTCCCCCCTTTATGCTAGCTATATTTTCAAACAAAAACTGTCTGGGTTCTTTACCTTTGGAAAAAATATGCAGTGTGTGGTAAACATGGGCATAGGCTTTGCATTCAATTGGATTACTCCAAAAATTACCCCTCCCCCCCCCCCCATATGTGCAAAAGTCAAAATATGAAAGTTATTTCCCTTAAACATGCACAGACAAAATCTCAAGACATCAGAAACCACCGACCTGCAGTGAATGAACTAGACATATGCATCAGTGTGATAGTCGTGAGTATTCAAGAGTGTTCCCATCTATGCTAATCTTCTGTATGACTGCATCTCCTTGAAGACAAGTCAAAATGCAGGGCCATGTCATGTTCTGATTTATTGTTGCTGTAAATGCTCTTATTGTTTTTTTTTATTATTATTCTCAAATGGCTTCTTTTGTAGATCATTTTCAGTTGTTAGATAGTGTGCAAGTTGGCTTCCATATCGGTCACAGCACTGAAACTGTTTTGGTAGCAGTTCAAGATGAGGTCTTACCTCATAGAGATGAAGTGAGCAGGTGTTTTTAATTCTACTAGGACTCTCATTGGCTTTTGATCTGGTTGATAACAGTATTTTCCTTGAGCATTGTAGCTCATTTGGAATGTATGGACAGTTGCTTCAGTGCTTTTTTTTTTTTTTTAGAAGATTAAAAAGCTTTAGTAATTTTACACGGTTACATGTGCAGGGTTCAACAGGAAATATGCCTCTCCCCACTGTTATTGATCTTTTCCATTACCATTAGAGAAGTACTTCTATAAAATTCTGTGTTTACCATTTTCTTTAAGTAAGATTTTAAAATACTCTTCTATAAAATATCTTTCTACAAGCATTGAAATAGTTATTAGGGGGATGGGGCTTGATATACCACCTCTCTGTGGTTTTTGCAACTACATTCAAAGCAGTTTACATATTATATACAGGTACTTAATTGTACCTGGGGCAATGGAGGGCTAAGCAACTTGCCCAGAGTCACAAACAGCTGCTGTGGGAATCAAACCCGGTTGCCCAGGATCAAAGTCTGCTGCGCTAACCACTAGGCTACTCCTCCACTCTGTTAGTACATTCTCTGGGTTGTATATACTGATTATACGTAGCTTATTTTACCATTGGGGGACTGACTTTTCTCAGTCTGTACAATTGTCAAATCAAGGATTAGGAGCTATTGCAAATGGGCTGACAAGGAATAAACTTTTGTTAAATGTGGAGAAAATAGATATCTTCTTAGAGGTCTAGATTTATTAAAAGGTGCTACTATTTTACTATACAACTATACACTAACACATTAACAGATGTTATTTACTGTGTTTCCCTTTTTATGCAGTGGGAATTAATTATGGGCGTTAGCTGGGAGGGTGGGTTACGGGCATTCCAAAACGTTGCGCAGAGTATTATAGAATATTGGGTTTCTACATCCAACTTGGGCACCGGGATTTAAACCAGGTTTCAGCAGGTGTAAGTCTGGCACCCAGAGTTGGACATGGAAATTTATTCTAAAAAAGGGCAACCCACCCTTTATAGAATAGCACTTAGCAACGATCCTTTCCAGCATATCTTTTTTGAGCACGATTTATAGAATTCTCCCCTATGTGCGGCCCGCCGTGAATTCCTGCATTTATTTGTGGATGACTCTGTAAATAAATGAATACATGCCCCTGTCTTGTAGGTCAGCTGTGACCAGTAAGATATACCTGTGAGGGAAAGAAACAGTAACAATTTATTGACAAGCAGCAAATAAAACTTTCATGGAACCTCAGTGGCGTACCAAGGGGGGGCGGTGGGGGCGGTCCGCCCCGGGTGCACGCCGCTGGGAGGGTGCCGTGCGCCTGTCGGCTCTTCGTTTTCATGCTCCCTTTGCCCCGGAACAGGTTACTTCCTGTTCTGGGGCAGAGGGAGCATGAAAACGAAGAGCAGGCAGGCGCGCGGCACCCCCCCCCCCCCCAGCAGTGTGCACCCAGGGGGTTCTTTCGCCGGGGGGGGTCACGCTGTTCCGGGGGGGGGGGCGCTGCACCCGGGGGGCAGGGCACATCGGCGATCCGCCCCAGGTGTCAACCCCCCTAGGAATGCCACTGTGGAACCTGTCAGACTTTGATCCAGGAGTGCTAAGATTAGGCAACAAAAATCTTCTCTGAATTATAAGAGAATAGACTCCTGCCTTCTCTGTAAATGATTAATCTCATGAGCAATGGAGAAGCTCTGAGAAAATGGCTTCTCTGTCACTTTAAGACTAGAATATAGAATAAAACACAGTAAACTTATTAAAGGGCATGATTAAGCTCATCCAGAGTTCTCTGTGAGTGTTTTTTTTTTTTTAATGATGTCTGCCCAAGTGTGTTTGGAGTAATTGAAAAGTAATTAACCCTGATATGTTCCCTGTAACAAATAAACTTCACTGCCCTTTCTCCCCTTAGAGAATTAGCTGCCACAGCTTATACTTCATGCATTTCAGTATCTTGCAGAAAGAGAAGCTTCCATGTATTCTAGACCTGCATAGCATGTGCATATAGGCAAATTCCACTAATAAAAGAAAAAAGTCACCGCAAATACTGACGTGCTCTGCAAATTGAAGGAGTGTGAGGAAATGTGTGGATTATCTGCAGACAGTAGTTGGCAATCAATAAATGGCTCCATGTAGGCTTCGTCAGACACATGCCAATATAGGATCAAAAATGATGTTTCCCCCACTATTCTTACATTTATGAGATGGCATGTCTCAATGACTTCATGAGAGAAATAATACTGGATTAGTCCAATAGTTCATCAAACCCAACAATCTAAGTTGCTGAGCAGTAGTTTCCAACAGATCCTAATAGGGAGGTCCATGTCATCTTGCTCTATTGTTCACTACCAGCAGTAAGAAATGACGCCCTTTAAGTATATCAAGCAAATAGTTATTAGGGGACATATTTCCAGAATCTTGTCAACCAAGGGATAGAAGGGGTTGTCATTTTTTATACTCTTTTTTTCTAGTAGGGACTATCCATAGAATTAGCAGCTATCTTCTTGCTCCTGCCACAGTTCATCACCCCTCCGAGTTTGACCATCAACAAGAGCAAAAGGGGCCCCCTGATGGATCTCATCACACAGGATCAAAATTTAACCAATGGCTGGATCCAGTGGTAAAAGGAGGGAGTTGTAAGATCCCACTTCTCTACACTAGCTGTCTCTCAAAATGGAGAAAGCTGCAAGGCTCATTCATGAGCCCAGATGTTAGGAAAGCATTGTGGCAGCATGTTAATGAGTATGAGGCCACTTCTATACTACACTAGGCCTAAATATGGCCCTTCCCTCCTGAGTGGAGGAGTGGCCTAGTGGTTAGAGTGGTGGTCTTTGTTCCTGGGGAACTGGGTTCGATTCCCACTGCAGGCACAGGCAGCTCCTTGTGACTCTGGGCAAGTTACTTAACCCTCCATTGCCCCAGGTACAAATAAGTACCTGTATATAATATGTAAGCCACATTGAACCTGCTATGAGTGGGAAAGCGCGGGGTACAAATGTAAGAAAATAAATAAATATAGTCACTTAAACTTTAACACTCATAATCTTGATAGGTTCGGTGTTCCTAACATGCTTTCATGTAGGACCAAGATCATACTCAGGTACAGGGGGCAGTGTCTCCAAATGGATTAATTCTGTGTAGTGAAACTCACTCCTAAGCCAGAGTACATGGATTTCAGTTTCTCAGATTTACTGCTAACACTCACTGTGGTACCTGCATCATGTCAAAGAAAGCTTCATCCTAGAGTTCATGATATAGTGAGGCGTGTTTTCAAAGCACTTAGACTTACAAAGTTCCATAGTAGTCTAACCACCTTATAATTGAAAGAGAAAAACGCCTAGATTTCGACCCAAATCGGGAGATAGACGTTTATCTCACAAAAACGAATAAATCGGTATAATGGAAAGCCGATTTTGGACGTTTTCAACTGCACTCCATCGCGGAAGCGTACAAAGTTGACGGGGGCGTGTCGGAGGCGTGGCGAAGGTGGAACTGGGGCGTGGTTATCGGCCAAGGAGAGATGGGCGCCTTTCGCCGATAATAGAAAAAAAGTATGCGTTTGTAGCAAGAATTTAGGGCACTTTTCCTGGACCCTGTTTTTTCACGAATAAGGCCCCAAAAAGTGCCCTAAATGACCAGATTACCACCAGAGGGAATCGGGGATGACCTCCCCTGACTCCCCCAGTGGTCACTAACCCCCTCCCACCACAAAACATGATGTTTCACAACTTTTTATTTTCACCCTCAAATGTCATACCCACCTCCCTGGCAGCAAACCCACTGTACCCACATGTAGGTGCCCCCCTTCACCCCTTAGGGCTATAGTAATGGTGTAGACTTGTGGGCAGTGGGTTTTGAGGGGGATTTGGGGGGCTCAACACACAAGGGAAGGGTGCTATGCACCTGGGAGCTCTTTTACCTTTTTTTTTGTTTTTGTAAAAGTGCCCCCTAGGGTGCCCGGTTGGTGTCCTGGCATGTGAGGGGGACCAGTGCACTACGACTCCTGGCCCCTCCCACGAACAAATGCCTTGGATTTATTCATTTTTGAGCTGGGCGCTTTCATTTTCCATTATCACTGAAAAACAAAAACGCCCAGCTCACAAATTGTGGAATAAATAGACGTCTATTTTTTTCAAAAATACGGTTCGGTCTGCCCCTTCACGGACCCGTTCTCGGAGATAAACGCCCATGGAGATAGACATTTTCATTCAATTATGCCCCTCTAAGTGCTTTAAAAATACACCTCAACCTGTTCAGATGTGCTTGAAAATTCCTTTAAATCAAGCCTGTGGCTCCCATTACAATGGGAAATATTTCCTTATCCCTCCGTCACATTTTCTTGGTCTCTTACTGTAGCATCTCACATTTCACCAGCATGCTTTTATATTTATCAGCATATTTGTGTTTGAAATGACAATTTAAAGGGCAGGTTGTGAAGTTTTTTTCGTTTGGCCTATGCCATGAGACATGGTGTATATATAGCTTTGCTTCTTTTCCATTACCATTATAGAAGTATTTCTATAAAGGACTGTGTTTACCATTTTCTTTAAGTAAGATTTTAAAATACTCTTCTATAAAATGCAAAATCTTAACTTATGCCACTTAAAAAGCCAAATTTACACAACACAAAGGTCGAACCGGAAGTAGTAAAGTTTAAAGGAAAGTTCACACCAGCCCAGCCTAGACACCAGAGAATCTTGTGCGAAATTGTTATAGCATTCCCTTTGGAAAGAGTGCATATACAACAATTTTTCTGCTCATTTTCATTTGCCAGGCACATTAAATAATTTGGGAAATGTTATTTCAAATGAATGTACATTGCTAGAATGTACTAGGTTATTGAGGATCTCAGTGGGTTCCCCTAGCTAAAAGAAGGAAAACCATACTAGGCCCATAACATCATGCAGTTACGACCAGCTTAAGGATCACCATCATCGGCATAACATAGTAAATGATGGCAGATAAAGACCTGTATGGTCCATCCAGTCTGCCCAACAAGATAAACTCATTTTACACGGTATGCGACACTTTATACCCAAGTTTGATTTTGATTTGTCCTTGCCATTCTCAGGGCACAGACCGTAGAAGTCTGCCCAGCACTGTTCTTGTACTAAGTTCTGAAGCTAACGTTGAAACCCCTTAAAATTTACACTCCAGCCCATCCCTATCTATTCAGTCACGATCAGGGCATCGACCGTAGAAGTATGCAGAGCACCGGTTTTGCTTCCCAATTACCGGCGTCGCCACCTAATCTCTGCTAAGATTCCATGGATTCATGCCTTCTACACAGGATTCCTTTGTGTTTATCCCACACAGGTTTGAATTCCATTACCGTTTTCATCTCCACCACCTCCCGCGGGAGGGCATTCCACCTATCCACCACCCTCTCTGTGAAAAAAATAATTCCTGACATTACTCCCGAGTCTGCCCCCCTTCAACCTCAATTCATGTCCTCTAGTTCTACCACCTTCCCCATCTCTGAAAAAGGCTCGTTTGCAGATTAACACCTTTCAAATATTTGAACGTCTGTATCATGTCACCCCTGTCTCTCCTTTCCTCCAAGGTATACATGTTCAGGTTGGCAAGTCTCTTCTCGTACAGTTTGCAACGCAAATCTCATACCATTTTTGTAGCTTTTCTTTGCACCGCTTCCAGTCTTTTTACATCTTTAGCAAGATACGGCCTCCAAAACTGAACACAATACTCCATAGCTCAGACTGCTCTGCTGTTCCTGTTAAAGAAGTTGGAGCTCACAAAGAATTATATTTTCTCCCAAACTACTAGAACCCTGCATGGCAAGTATGAAGTGGTGTCCCTGATGGGGATTTTTTGAAACGGAAATTTCTTTAGGACATGGATGTGGAACTTCTTGAGAACTCATGGAGTATAATTGATCAAGATTCAGATAAGCTTCTTTCCATTTGTCCTTTTTCCAGTGCACATTTTGCAGTATACTTGTGGTCTTAGTGACCTCAGTCACTTAATTTATAAGAGTTCCTTAAGTTATACCAACAGGTTTTATTAATTTTGTGTGGGCATACATTTACGTTTGTATTTTGATTAAAGTTGCAATTTCACAAAAAATGGGGAAACACACAAAGAGAGTAAAACATAATGTATGGAGCGTGTTAGTGTTAGTGAGCCGCTTTGTGGCCAGACTCACTAAGATCAGCTCGGCTGTGGAAACAGCTCATACTGAACTCTCTGTGTACCCCTTCACGAAATATCAATCACCAATTTAAAGCTTTAAAGCAACGTTTTGGTGTATGTCCTTATAAACCTGTTGAGGGCATAGTGGGATTGACTCTTTACAGTGGATTTGGATATTGTCTCTCCCGTTGGATTTCTTTTTTTGCATTGATAATTTTTGGCAAGTATGAAAGGCATGCCCCTATAAATTTAGTATCGTGTTCAACTACAATGCCAACTGCTCATCCCCCACCACACTCACCAGCCTACTTTCAGCAATTTATTCAGAGTATAAAATCCCTTTGAGGTAAAGCATTAGATTTTTAGAAAGCTTAACTAAATATATTGCTGTCTCTTAGCTGCTATAGTAACTAATGTTAATTAATAATTAAGCAAACACAACAGCTTAAAAGGCAAATATTTATAGTTCTGTCTGTGTTTTGAAAGCAAGCATATTATATATAACACATTTAATCCATGCTAATCTTGCCTTTAGGTTATCTGAAGTACTAATCAAGCAGCTTTTAAACCTTCATTGCAGGAACCCATTTTAAAATGTATAGCTGACAAAATACTAATTACCGAAAGTAACAAAAAAAAACAAACAAACAAACAACTTTTTGATTAGTGGCATAGTTAGGACTGAATGGGCCCCGGGTGGGAAAATTAAAATGGGCCCCCTATAATACTATAATGTCATTTCTCTCAAGGTGGTGAGGACCAGAGGGTACCCTTTCAGAGGTACAGTAAACAAACCCCACAAAAAGCAAACACGTTCCAGACCTATATAGAAAATCTGTGATAGTAACAGAAACTGAAATGCACGATATCAGAGAAGCACATTTCCCACAGCTGACATATTACAATTAATAAATTAAAAAAAAAATACTTTTTTTTAAACCTTTGGTTAAAGAAATTTTGCAATACAAAAACTACATCTCAATGAGATGCAATTTATTTCTGTTGTAAATTTTGCATACCGTATTTCTGTACAGCTCATTTGCTTATATAGAAACGCTGTATAAGAAATTCCTAATCAAGCATGTAAAATGTGTTTAGCTTAACATGCAAACTTCAAATAAGTAGAGCAAGAGAAACTCACTCCCATCTTGTCCCATCTGATATCATAGGTTACTTCTATAGAAAAGAACATTCTATAGAAAAAGAGGATATTTTCATTACAGGCCTTCTGTCTACAGCAAGAAACATGTCAGGCCTCTGAACAGATGTTACTATGAGTGGAATGTCTGCTTTATAAATGTAGTTTTATAGGAAAGGAGAACTAGGGAATGCCATAGAACAAAGTGTCTGATAAAGAAGTTTGATACGGGTTTTAAAATCTAATGTGGCAATCAAGAGCTACAAGTACACTGCTGTGGATGCAGTTCTCTGGCAGACAGCAATCTTAGCTAGAGGTTCAGACCAATTAGGAGGAGCACTGGCTGTACAAACTGTTCCACAGGCAACTTTAAGCTTTCTTAGTAGCATTACTGAGCTGAGAAAGATTCATTTTTGATTGGATTGTGGCCACCGTTGCAAAGTGGTGGTGTTCACTACAGGGCCTATTTATTAAGCCATTTTAGGTATTTAACTTGACTTTTAAAGTACACTAACAGCATAGAGCAACCTTAACAGTTAATGCAGTACACTAAATGAAGAAAAAACAGTATTATGGTTTGGCTTGGACCCTTCAGTTATTCTTCAATATATTAAAGTTAATGACTGTCATGAAATGCCTAGCCACCCTCCTGGGGTTACCCCGTGGACACTCAGAGGGTATATCCCTAGCACAGTTCAGGTCTGCCTGCACCTGCTGCTCATGCTTAACACTAGTACCCTCCTCCCACCGAATGGGTCACAACTGTCTCTGGGCAAGTCTCCCGCTCTTCAATTATCCCCAATGATTTCTAGGTTACTGGGGCCACACTCCCAGTGGTCCCACAGTTCCCAGAAAGCATTCACAGACCTAACACACAAATCACCAGAATTCTTTATCAGTCCAGACAAGCAGAACGAACAAACAATTGTGTTTATTCTCAGAACTTGGAACAGTGGATAAAAATGTGCAATTGACAAACAATATTTGTATACTGGCTAAAGAGGAAGATCAGGACATATAATTCACCGAGCCTCAGCAAAGAGATCTGTTTCTCTTTCTTCCTGGCTAAAACTGAAGGCAAAATCAGTACACTCTAAAGGAAATGAGCTCATGGGCCAATCAGAGCCCAGTCAACAAGATTTTAAAGTACACTGCTGCTTGCTCCTGCTTGTGTTAAAGAAAGAGAACATTCAGGGCTTCTTTTACTAAGTTGCAGCAAAAGGAGGCCTGAGCTGGTGTCGGTGCGGTCCCCTTTTACCACGGCTGGTAAAAGGGAAGTCTCGCTTTCCTACAGAAAATGACCATGCGCTCTTGCCACGTGGCCATTTTTGGCACTAACCCAGTGGTAACCAGGCAGCTCGTGGCACTGTCTGATTACCATCAGGTACACTCTGGCGCTACAAAAATAAATAAACTTTTGTAGCGCTGGAAATGATGGCACACTAGGGGTGGGAAGTACTACTGGGCTGTTACGGTAGCCCAGTGGTACTTCCTGTATAGCGAGCAGTAAGCCCGCGTTGGGCTTACTGCTGCTTAGTAAAAGGAGCCCTCAACTCCCTATAACAGCTTTACAGCAAAGAAACATCACCTGTTAGCCAATTTGGAGAAATACACTTCGGACATATATCTAATACATTTTACAAGCTTAAAATACACAGTTTCTTCATAATGACAAACTTTCAATTCGAGTAGATTGGGAATCTAAGGTGCTAGATGTTATACTTGACTATTCACTATCTATGGAATGTCAGGTAAAGAATAATACAAGCTTAAGCAATTTTGTTTAATATGTTCTTATTTCTTATGTGAACATTTTAGGACTACAGTATAGTGCAATTATTGATTCTTCCCTTATCGGCCTATGGCAATCCTTTGTATGTGGGACTTAAGGCTAAAAAAATTAATAGGTTACAGATGATACAAAACTCGGCAGCCAGGTTGATATTTAAATGTTCGAGGTATGATAAAGTTTCCCTGTTATTGGCTAGGCTGTTTAACAGCACTGACTAGGGTTAAATTTAAGGTGTTATGTCTTGTATTTAAATGGCTTTACAGTTTTTGTTCTGCTGATCTTGTGAACAGCTTTAAGCTGCTAAAAAGCATAATATCATCAAGATCATGCAGCTGGTTAATACTGGCTTTTAAAGGAATCCGTTTTAAGTCCTTTTTTTTGTTTTCCAGTTCTTGTATCTTTTCTGCAGTTCATCTGTGGAATGATTTCCCTTCCGATCTGCACTCTTTACTAAATGTATTTGCTTTTAGAAAGGTTTTAAAAACACACTTGTTTTCTAATTAATTAGTCATGCCTGTAATAGTTCTACTTTTTAAAATTTATTGTTATATCCTGATGAAATGCATCAGCATCTTTTTGTGTCATCTTGCCTTGAATTCTGTAATTGAAAATTTGACAGGTTATAAATCCCATATACCATAACCCGCCTTGGGATAAGGTGGCATATAAAGATGATAGATAAATAAATAAATAATAAATAAATATTTAACACGGACGTTGCCATTAGGGGGCAGGAATGGCAGAGACTGTTCCTTGCAAGTAACATAAAGTTAGCACAGAACAGTTAATACTACCTTAAGAGATATAGAAAACTTCATTCCCCATTATTGGGTCCTTTAACTTGGTCCATGGAAGCCTTGACTCCCAGGGACCAAAGAGGGACAGGGGACGCTAACACCACGTCTGGAAATGCTAACTGTCCTGGAATAGCACAGCTTGTGAAGCGTACCTCTAGCTCAGGGGCATAGCTACTATGGGGCCACGGGGGCCTGGGCCCCCGTAGATTTGGCCCTGGACCCCCCTGCTGACGACCCTCTCAACCCCCCCTCCCACCGTCAACCCACCGTCGCCGTCTGCTACCTTTGCTGCTGGGGGACCCCAACCCCCACCAGCCAAAGTCTTCTTCCTGAGTCTGACGTCCTGCACGTACAACATGCAGGACGTCAGACTCACAGAAACAGAACGAAGCCCTGCAGACCACAAGGCTTAATTCTGTTTCTGTGAGTCTGACGTCCTGCACGTTGTACATGCAGGACGTCATACTCAGAAACAGAATGAAGGAAGAAGAGGGCTTCGGCTGGCGGGGGTTGGGGTCCCCCGCCTGCAAAGGTAGGCGATGGTGGGCGGGCAGGGGGGGTCAAAGTTGTTGGTGGTGGTGCTGGCGGCGGGGGGGGGGGGGGGTCAGTGGTGCCAGGGGTTGGGCTAAAATGTGCCCCCTCACCTCGGGCTCTGGACCTGCCGAAGTCTGGCTACGCCCCTGCAAAGCTGTAAGATTAGATTTGCTTAATAATAAGCTGCTTTGCATTTACTTGTACCTGATGCATCTCATTATTTTTACAACTTCCAATAAAATGGCAACCACTTATTAAGACACCAATAATACCAAATTGTACTCTTCAAGTGTCCAAAATAATATATACATAACACACTTTAAATGCAAAATTTTTTCCAACTTACATAAGTTTTTCATCAACTCATTCAATTGACCTCAGCGATGTTCATTGCCAACTATAATTTTCTTATATGGCAATGTTAATAACATCCATCATCTTCATAGGTCAGCTCTACCATCTTGAGCTTTTTAAATTTTTAAATTTCTTGTCCATAGATTAACGTTAAACTCTTTGACTTATCTTATTTCATTTATCATCGGACCCAGGGGTAAAGTTGTCCGACATATGTTTCGCTCAAACCTGCGCTGCCTCAAGGACTGTCCCCTATGAAACAAAACAGTAATTGTGTTACATTCATTGCTCAGAACCGATATCTTTTAAACGAACTTAAGCAATGAAAAACTCACCCTGAGCATTTATCTCCAAATACAAGGGGTGGCCATGGGGGCTACTTTAGCCCCTTCAGTGGCCACGTTATACATCGCTCAAATTGAATCTAAGATGATATATGTGGCTCAACAGTTTGAATCAGTTCGTCTATGGAAGCGTTTCCTTGATGATATTTTCTTTCTATGGACTGGGTCTGAACAATCTTTAACAGAGTTTGTGAGTTGGCTAAATACACTGGATATAAATATTTCTTTTACTATGTCATCTAGTAAAACAGCGATTGAATTTTTAGATCTATGGATTATAAAGAGGCAGATAAATTATTAACATCTTTATATCGCAAACCAGTGAGTCGGAATACTTTTCTACAATTCGGGAGTTTCCATCCTTATCATCTGAAATTTAATCTCCCGGTCAGTCAATTTTTGAGAATTAGGAGGGTTTGTTCTTCTTTAGCGGAGTTTAAACGTCAATCAAAAGAATTGAAAGCTAGATTTATTTCGAGGGGTTATCCAAAAGTGGCAATTAAGAAAGCTTATTTAAGAGCAAGATTTGCTCATCGTTCATGGTTGTTGACAGAAAATAATAAAGAAGAAATAGACAGCTTGACATGTGTGCTGCCCTTCTCGACTATTAGTCAACAAATAGTACAATGTATTAAAGATCACTGGCATATTCTTCAGTTATATCCATGTTTCCCTGAGGTGCCAATAATATCTTATACAAGAGGGAAATCAATAGGCGAACGTCTAGCCTATAACAAGTTTTATGATCCTGTGACCAAGGTTACTAATGGTATTCATCTTGCATGTGGGCACTGTCAATGGTGTTCACAATCAATTACTGGTAGTTCCTGGTCAGTACCAGGGAAAAATTTGATTTTGAGGTCTAATTTTATGACTAACTGTGATACAATAAATATAGTGTATGCTATAGTATGCCCTTGTGATCTTGTTTACATAGGGAGGAGTGCTCGTTCTATAAAAACCCGCCTTACAGAACAGGAAGTTGTAACAACGAAGGCAGGACTCGCAGAGGGTGAGGGAAGCTCCGACGCAGACGCCAGCCCAGACAGCCTCTTTCAATCGCTGCCGGCTGCATCGTTCGCACGTTCTGAGTCTTAAAAAAAAAAACTAAGTGCAGGACTCGCCCGAAGTGTCGCGGGGGGGAAGGATTGGGGAGAGAAAGAGGGAAACCAACAGAGGGAAGGATTGGGGAGAGAGGGAAAGAGGGAAACCAACAGAGGGAAGGATTGGGGAGAGAGAGAAAGAGGGAAACCAACAGAGGGAAGGATTGGGGAGAGAGGGAAAGAGGGAAACCAACAGAGGGAAGGATTGGGGAGACAGAGAAAGAGGGAAACCAACAGAGGGAAGGATTGGGGAAAGAGGGAAAGAGGGAAACCAACAGAGGGAAGGATTGGGGAGAGAGGGAAAGAGGGAAACCAACAGAGGGAAGGATTGGGGAGGGAGGGAAAGAGGGAAACCAACAGAGGGAAGGATTGGGGAGAGAGGGAAAGAGGGAAACCAACAGAGGGAAGGATTGGGGAGAGAGGGAAAGAGGGAAACCAACAGAGGGAAGGATTGGGGAGACAGAGAAAGAGGGAAACCAACAGAGGGAAGGATTGGGGAAAGAGGGAAAGAGGGAAACCAACAGAGGGAAGGATTGGGGAGAGAGGGAAAGAGGGAAACCAACAGAGGGAAGGATTGGGGAGAGAGAGAGAGAGGGAAACCAACAGAGGGAAGGATTGGGGAGAGAGGGAAAGAGGGAAACCAACAGAGGGAAGGATTGGGGAGGGAGGGAAAGAGGGAAACCAACAGAGGGAAGGATTGGGGAGAGAGGGAAAGAGGGAAACCAACAGAGGGAAGGATTGGGGAGAGAGGGAAAGAGGGAAACCAACAGAGGGAAGGATTGGGGAGAGAGAGAAAGAGGGAAACCAACAGAGGGAAGGATTGGGGAGAGAGGGAAACCAACAGAGGGAAGGATTGGGGAGAGAGAGGGAAACCAACAGAGGGAAGGATGGGGAGAGAGAGGGAAAAACAGATGGAAGGATTGGGGAGAGGGGAAAAACAGATGGAAGGATGGGGAGAGAGAGGGAAAACACAGATGGAAGGATTGGGGAGAAAGGGAAAAACAGATGGAAGGATGGGGAGAGAGAGGGAAAACAGATGGAAGGATGGGGAGAGAGAGGGGGAAAACAGATGGAAGGATGGGGAGAGAGAGGGAAAACAGATGGAAGGATGGGGAGAGAGAGGAGGAAAAACAGATGGAAGGATGGGGAGAGAGAGGGAAAACACAGATGGAAGGATTGGGGAGAGAGAGGGAAAACAGATGGAAGGATTGGGGAGAGAGGGGGAAAACAGATGAAAGGATGGGAAGAGAGAGGGGGAAAAACAGATGGAAGGATGGGGAGAGAGAGAGAGAAAACTGAAGGATGGGGAGAGAGAGAGGGAAAACGGAAGGATGGGGAGAGAAAGAGGGAAGACGCTGGATGGAAGAATAGAAATAGGGGAGACACTGGAAGGATGGGGAGAGAAAGCAAAGCTGCTGGATGGAAAAGGGGAATAGAGAAAGACTGGAGAATAAGAGGAAGGGGCATGGGGAGAACAAGGGTGAGGAAAAGATGAAAAGCCACAGGTAGATGAAGGAAATTAAAGAATGGATAGTAAGAATGAATTAAATCTGGACAGAGAGAGAGCCTGAAAAATATTGAAGAAAGCAAAGAAAAAGGAGACAAAAATGGCAAATGGCACAGAAGAGTTAAGCGAAAATAAAGGAAAGCAGAATCACAGACTGGGACCAATATGGAAAGAAAAACAGTCACCAGACAACAAAGGTAGAAAAAAATCATTTTATTTTCATTTTAGTGTTTGTAATATGTCCAATTTGAGAATTTACCTTGGCTGTCTTATTTTGCACTGGGTATACTGGAGCTGTAAGAGCTTACAGAGATTATTTATCATGAAAAAAAATCACGTTATTTTTTTCTCCTATAGTACTATAATATTTTCAATGATGTCTGTTTATATGCGCCATGGCTGGTATAGGGGGTGTGGTTAATGTGGGTGTGGCTATCATAGGGGTGGAGCCATATGTGGTGACCCCGCCCATAATGAGTACCGGCACCTTTTTTTCTACAAAAAAAGCACTGGGCAAAACCCACCCAGTTGCCCGGGCATGTCCTCAAAAAGAGGACATGTCCGGGTAAATCCGGACATATGGTAACCCTACGCACAGCCCAAACAAGGATGCATGGAAATGGAAGTCTCATGGGTGTTTCGGGGTGGATTGGAGGATGAGGTTTTGCATTTATGTGAAATTGTAGAATAATGGGAAAGGGGGAAAGGGAAATGGGGCTTGATATACTGCCTTCTGAGGTTTTTACACTACATTCAAAGCGGTTTACATATATTCAGGTACTTGTTTTGTACCAGGGGCAATGGAGGGTTAAGCAACTTGCCCAGAGTTACAAAGAGCTGCTGTGGGAATCAAACCCAGTTGCCCAGGATCAAAGTCTGCTGTGCTAACCACTAGGCTACTCCTCCACTCTGTTAGTACATTCTCTGGTTTGTATATACTGATTATACGTAGCTTATTTTACCATTGGGGGCTTGCCCAGAGTCACAAGGAGCTGCAGTGGGAATCAAACTCAGTTCCCCAGGATCAAAGTCCACTGCACTAACCACTAGGCTACTCCTCCACTAGCAATATTCCATGTAGAAGCCTGCCCTTGCAGATCAGTAATGCAGCCGCGCAGGCTTCTGTTTCTGTGAGTCTGACGTCCTGCAGGACATCAGACTCACAGAAACAGAAGCCTGCATGGCCGCATTGCTGATCTGCAAGGGCAGGCTTCTACACGGAATGTTGCTAGTGGAATAGCAACATTCCATGTAGAATCTCAGATAGTAGCAACAGAATCTCAATAGTAGCAACATTCCATCTAGAATCTCCAATAGTTGCAACATTCCATGTAGAATCTCAGATAGGGAAAGGGAAATGGGACTTGATATACTGCCTTTCTGAGGTTTTTGCAACTACATTCAAAGCGGTTTACATATATTCAGGTACTTATTTTCTACCAGCGGCAATGGAGGGTTAAGTGACTTGCCCAGAGTCACAAGGAGCTGCAGTGGGAATCGAACTCAGTTCCCCAGGATCAAAGTCCACTGCACTAAGGTGCTCCACGTCTAAATTTAAGCACAGGCGTTTGCACCATGTTTTCATTAGTGCAAACTGCCATGCCTAAATTTATACGTGGCCTCTCTGCTTAAGCATTAATTCTATAACCCACACCAAATTTTAGATGTGACCATTGGAGCCGACTCTGTGGGTGCTGTGGGTGCTTGAGCACCCCCAATATTGAGAAAATTCCTTGTATATGTCCAGGGAGGGGTCATTTCCATTGGACTTAGCACCCCCAATAATTTTGAAAAGTTGGCTCCTATGGATGTGACTTATAGAATACTGGCTATGTGGGGTTTTTTCAGCACCAATTTTTTTAGATGTCATACTGTACATAGCATCTAGCTCTAAGCACTTAACCAGTTAGCACTGAATATTGGCTTAACTGGTTAACTTGCCGTGGTCAAAAATGAAAACAGATATTCAATGCCGGTTGCTGAAAATGGCCCATCATTGAATATCCAGGTTTAACGCCAGAGCTGCCCACCTCCGGTTGAATATCGGGGGGGGGGGGGGGGGGGGGAGTGTTTTTGGAAAGGCTGTTTCTTGTTTTCCCAGAGAGGATCAGAAAGGTTAGATGTTCCAGTACTGGGTTGCACTAGAATTCTATAATGGAACCTGGATCACCCAAGTTCCATTTTAGAATAGGATCCTACCAGGTGCCCTCAAGGTGCCCCACGTATAGAATCACCCTCACAGTTTTACAATGAAATTCTTTTCTATATGTGTGTAATGGTATATTGGTCAGTCCATTCACTGAGAATTAAATCCTTATCGTTGAGTGGATCTCTGCAATGTTTGTGAAAGGGGAGGGATTTTTTAAATTTTTTTTCAGGGAACCAATGATTTGATCTTGGCATATGCATAACATTCAGTTATGAAGGTTTTGCTTACCACAGCAAGATAAGAAAACGGTGTTTATCTGACTGAAAAAAAAACATTATTACAGTTTTATTTCTCTTCCCCCTGCCTTGCTACTCATTATACACTATGACTCAGTCACCTTATTACTTTCCTGGGATCCAATTGAGTATAATTCACTATTAACAAAGACAAGGCATGTTTTAGAAAGCCCCAAGGGTGAAATATCAGGAAATTTGCTTTATCTGCCACTAGCAACACAATATACCACTTCCCAGCCCATTCACTCCGTTCTTTGAATGATCACCATCTTGTTACCTGGTCCTAAACGAACCCAATTAGAATCTGCCAGACAACTGGACTTCTTTTTCTGTGGGTCCGTCCTCATGGATTCCTCACTCCTTTCTAAAAGAGCTGAATTGTCTTTCAAAAAAATTCAAAACTGCTGTAAAGACCTGGCTTTTTCACCTTGCATTCTCTCCTCCTTAACCTGATTGTGATACTTTTCCTCCGAGTTTATGCCTGTTTCTTCTTTCTTTACCCCTTCCGTGTTAACCCATCTCCCCTGGACCTGCTTTATACTTTCGCTTTCTCTTATTCTGCCCTAGGGTTAAATTACTCTGTGTGAATGAAATCTGTTCTTTCCTGTCAAGTTTTGTAGTTCCTTTTTTCAAACCTTATGTAAGTTTTAGATTGTAAACTGCTTTGTTCTGGTAGTTAGCAAAGGCGGTATAGTAAATATAAACTATAAACTAGTGAGAATGGACTGCTTCTGTGATATCATGATATCCATGATGCTTATGCCCACTCTGTGATACCAGGTGCCATCCTCCTGAGGTCAGCAGCTTATGGCTAAGATGCACAAAGCCTAACAAGCCAGCAACATGGTTTTTATACCAGGTCTAGCCAGTTTAGTGAGCAAGGAGTAAAACGAATCATGAACAAAAGGGTTCTCCGAGCTCTTTTCCTCCTAACACGGTAGCAACTAACAAAAACGGAATGCAAAGTTATTATAATGAGCTAATTACTATACAAATGTGCATACAAGGTGATGCACAGCTGTTTCTGACCCAATGGACAGAAGTAGTCCCTAGCTTTACCAAGGAAAACTTAATGGGTGGTCAGAAGCTGTTGGTACTACTACTACTACTACTATTACTTAACACTTCTAAAGCGCTACTAGGGTTAGGCAGCACTGTACAGTTTAACATAGAAGGACAGTCCCTGCTCAAAGGAGCTTACAATCTAATGGACAAAATGTGCAGTCAAACAAATTGGGGCAGTCTAGATTTCCTGAATAGAGGTATAATGGTTAGGTGCCGAAGGCGTCATTGAACAGGTGGGCTTTGAGCAAGGATTTGAAGATGGGCAGGGAGGGGGCTTGGCGTATGGGCTCAGGAAGTTTATTCCAATCATAGGGAGAGGTGAGGCAGAAAGGGCAGAGCCTGGAATTGGCGGTGGTGGAGAAGGGTACAGAGAGGAGGGATTTGTCCTGTGAGCGGAGGTTTCGGGTAGGAGCATAAGGGGAGATAAGGGTAGAGAGGTAATTAGGTACTGTGTATGACAGCTGAAACAGTAGAGGGAAGGGGGGGTTTCTATATCCACAGTTCGCATGTGTTACATTCGTGTAGATTTTTTTTTCTCCTGGTAAAGGGCCACTAAAACGGACATCACACAGTACACAAGGTACATTTTAGTCATCAATTTTTAAATCGATTGTCTACCTTCCTTTTCTTTTGAAATCAGCTGTTCTAGCATGAGCGAGAACCCGTGATGGGAAGAAGCTTCTCCCTCCGCCACTACATTCCCAAAATTGTGTGGCCGAGCACCATAATCAGCAAGTGCAGGCTCCTGGTATCACAGTTTTTGAAAAGGAAAAAAAATAAGTTACACCGGCTCTCATACGCTTAGCGATGGGCTGCTCTGCGCATGCTCAGCTGGCCGACTGGCTTCCCCCATATCGCATGTAAATGAGTTGGGTCAAAAAAGCAGCTCATTTGCAGAAAAAGAAGCATGGCATTACTTTACATTTTTCATATATAAATGCCAGTGATAAAACATGGACGTGATGATTTCAGTATTTTTCCATGTAAGTGTCAACAGCGCTAAGCATAAGAGACATATTTCAGACACTTATATGTATAAGTGTAGCCAGTTAAGAAGAAAAGCTTCAAAAAGTGAATTTTTATATTTTAAAACTTATGCAAAGTACAAGGGAGAAAGGACCATTAATTGACCTCTCAATCATTTGTTTCAAGCCCTGGCCAAAATGAGCACTTTGAACCTCCTCTGAGATGCGCACAAGCTTCTGCAAAGGCCAACAGAGACATTTTTCATAATATATATATATGTGTGTGTATTCCTATTGTAGAATGGGGAATTACATGCCCAACCACAACCCCCTTGAATTTGCATATCATAACTATCTCCATCAGTAATAGCAGCATTCTGAACATTACCTTTTCCACATCTATGCATTCTGGGGTCCATTTAATAAGCTGCAGTAAAAGTGGCCTGGGGTAGTGTGGGCACGTGTTTTTGGTGCACGCTGGGAAAAAAAGGCTTTTTTCAATGAGGCAGTAAACAGCCGTGCGCTAGAATTAAAAGTAGCATGCAGCTATTTACTGCCTGAGCCCTTACCGCCACCCATTGACCTAGCAGTAAGGTCTCACGCACTACATGTCATACTCATGCACCAGCTGGGCACACTAACTGGGTAGTATAGTCGATTTGGGGCATGCTACACACACAGTAGTCCTACCACCGCTTTGTAAAAGGGCCCCAGATGCATGCAACTGCCACTACTTGCTCATGAGGGTGCTACATAAGTTTTCTAACATGACTTCCAATATTTCGGAAAATCAGTAGAGGAATGCATATTTATAGCACTGGCAGGCTTGTTTTCCTCAGCAACAAAGGGCTGGATATTCAGCCCTCGGCAGCCAGCAATATTTAAGGCACAAACCACCGCAGTAAACTGACCTGGATATTCAATGCAAAGCCTAATCTGGGTTTGGCACTGAATATCCAGGTCAGACCAGCACCCCAGTATCAACCCGGTTAAAGCTACAACAGCTTTCTTACACTTGCCTGGTTAGTAGACTGAAAAATCACTGCTAACCAGGTATATCATGGCTCCAGTCCGATTCTTCCTTCGTACTGCTCCAGCACTGAGCGGATAGTGCTACAGTGGTCCCCATGGATTTTCTGTAGCACTATCTGGTTATGTGCTGCTCGAAATCAGGGATCATCGGGTCAGTGGGAGACAACTGGATAAAAGGCTCTCCTACCTTGTTATCTCCCACTGAATATTGGCTCTAAAACTTTGTATTGTCTTCTACCTACAGCTGTGTCTTTTACATCTTTTCTTCCAATCATGCGGTGCTTTTAGGGGCACAAACCCTCTAATTCTAGAAAATTGTGCATCCAAATTTCTGACTAGTGTGAAACTTTGCTTGCTCAATTTCTACAATAAGGTCAGTTATGCACATAACTTAATAGATTAATTAGATGCCTTCACTACTACTACTACTAATCATTTCTATAGTGCTACTAGACATACACAGCACTGTATACATTAAATGCAGGTATTTTTTCTGTCCCTAGAGGGCTCACAATCTAAGCTTTATACCTGGGGCAATGGAGGGTTAAGTGATTTGCCCAAGGTCACATGCAATTGCAGTGGGAATCAAACCCAGGTCGCCAGGATCAAAACCCACTGCACTAACCATTAGGCTACAATTGGTACTGATTGGCAATTACACACATAACTGCCCTTAAACGGTATTCTATAAGTTGTACACTATGGGACCTTTTACAGAGTGGCAGTATGCCCAACCCAGGCTTACTGCACGCTAATCTGGAGCTACCACCAGCCCTTCCCCAGCGTGCACCGTTTCCCGTGCCGTGGAAAATAGGGCTATAATTTTTAGAGCAGCGCTAGATCATGCCTTATGTCAGCCCTGGTAATAATGATCATCTGATTTTATTATGCATTTAATGTACCTTGCTCTGTACAGTGCATCCAAAAGTGGGTTATAACATCCTGATTGATTTTATGTCCTGTCTTTTTCTCTTTGATACTCAGGTGGTTGGCGAGTGGAGATTCAGTCGAATCCACTGTGATATCTTTGTTACGCTCGATGTGATGATGTGTACTGCCAGTATCCTCAACCTCTGTGCCATAAGCATTGACAGGTAAACATGATAAAGACTAGGAACAGTTATTTGCTGGGCTCACTTTAAAAGATCATTCTCCTCCTCCTGTAGAATGTTAAATCTGGTGACTGCGACCAGTCATCGTTTTTTCTCCCATTGCTACTCAGAATGAATGGTAAAGAACTGAGGCACTTGTTTATTCAGTTAACCCTTGTGAAACCCAATACTGTATACATCTAGTAGCACTATAGAAATGATAAGTAGTTGTAGTTCTTTTTTTCTCAAAAAGTGCATGCTCCCTCGCACACTTCTGAAGACTCCAGACTTCTCTGTTGGTCCATGATAGGCATGTTATTTGTAAGGGTAATATTGTACCAGTAAAAGTCTACACAGATCAAATCCACTGTATTAAAGAAACTGATCAAACTCAAAACCACATACAGTGAAGCGTGACTTGAACAATAAGGGGAAAAGTCTCATCAAACTGTGGCGAGGGATTTCTAATTCGATGCACACAGTACAAAAAGTAATCATCGACAAAAAAAAAAAATTTTTTTAATAATTTATCATGAAATTAGGTTCAAAAAATGTGTAGTAAAAAACTTCACTCACATAATCTGTTAATCCATATGCTCTGTCAAACAGTCCATACACAACAAAATGCTTGGGATGAAAATATCTATATAAATAAAATCCCCCCTCAGACGTTCTGAAGCTCACTCCATCTGTCCTGAACTCCTGTCCTCCTGGTAGGCTAGGCTATTTGGACTACTCACCCTCAGTCTCAGCCACGCCCATCTGGGCCGTAGGCCACGCCCCATCTGCACATAAAAAGCACCCTCAACGTTCTAAAGCACACTCTGAGGCTTCAACAGTTCGTATGTTCGAAGCTCTGTAACCATTTTTAAGCACACTACATCTCTGCCCCGCCCTGACCTATCAGAGAAGGGAGGAGTGTCACAGCTGCACCGCTCTGACCTATCAAAGGGAACTGAAACAGGAAAAGGGAGGAGCGTCACACCGAATGAGGGACCTATCAGAGGGAAGTCAAATAGAAGAAGGGAGGAGCATCAGAGGCCAAGGGGATGGCCGTATCTACGTCTCATAGGTTTCCTTGCTTTCTTTTCAGTGTATTGCAGCTGCAGCCACTTAGGTAAGTCTAGCAAGCCTGTCAGCTACTGAATACAGAAAGCAAAAGATAGCATGTGGGAACTTGCTCCATTTTGTTCTCTGGAATGCAGTGATTATTATACAAATGGTCTTGCTTTCATTATTTTGGTAGGGGCTGCCTTCATGACTGTCCACAGTCCCCCCAGTCCTGACACCTGACAGGGGGGACAGGGAAGGACACTCACTGTCTCACATACGCACTCGCACACACTCATTCTCACATACACACACTTGCACATTCTCACTCTCACACAGTCACTCTCACAGACACTCTCTCAAACATACACACTCCGCGCAAAACCTTGCTAGCGCCCGTTTCATTTCAGCCAGAAACGGGCCTTTTTTTACTAGTCTTTCATAAAACAACTTACCTGATCATCGTTCATCCCATTAAATGCCAGGTAGTAGGTTCCAACAGTCCCGTTTCGCACTGCTTCTTCAGGGAACCACACCGCAAAAAACGTGAAGTTTTTAAGGCGCTGGAGAATATGCTTCCTACCGCTTCCCTCGCAAAATGGCCATTTTGCGAGGGTAATATTATAGCCATCCACCTGCTAAAAAGAATGCATTATCAAAGTAAAAAGAAACACCTACTTTCACTTTGAAAATTATCCCAGGATAAGTACATGCACATACTGGGAATTGGCGCACATATTCTGGTCGAAATGCAAAATGATTTAACTGGCCAGAAACCGCCATTGACTGGTTAAATCACTTCTTTGGAGCTAATGGCTTAAATGCGGCTGAAAATTAGCAGTTAGGGACAGACTCTATATAAGGCGCCTAAAAATCCACGTGGTAAACATTTCCACTTAAGCGTTTTCTATAAGTGGTGCCTAGATTTAGGCGCCATATATACAATTCACTTAGTTGATATCCAAGTGCCTAAAAGTACGCACCTTCATTTACACCAATGAAAATGTGGCGTAAATCCCCGTGCGTAGATTTACATGCACTGGGCCATATTCTATAACTACATGTGTAAATTGGGAACACCCATGAAAACACCCATTTCCCATCCATAGCCATGCCCCTTTTGAACTGCACGCCTTAAAATTTAGGCGCAGTTTATTTCAGAATACACTTAGCGAGTTGTGTGCATAAGCTCTAATTATTGCCAATTAGTGCTCATTTATTGCTTGTTAAGTGCCGTTATCAACGCTGATTAACATGTTAAGCCAATTAAATTATGCGCATTGTTATAGAATACGATGTGGATCTCTAGGTGCACTATATAGAATCCAGCAGTGAATGCTTAAGTGAAAACCAGCTACTTTGGGGGCATTCAGGGGGCAGAGTTGGCACTTGGCTGGTTAAGTGCCAATATTCAGCACTTAACCAGCCAGTGTAACCGCATAAAGGGGAACACATAAATCACAGTCCTATCTTTATGTGGCAACCCGTGGCAAGTTAAGTTCTGAATATCTTCTTAACTGGTTATGGGTTAGCTGGTTTTGCATAAATTGGATATTCAATGCCAAAGCCCAGACATGGCCTGGCATTAAATATCCAGGAGTAATGCCGGTGCCAGTCAGCAAAACGCTTTCCGCCACCGGCTGAATATTTACCCCATTGTTTCTACATATGTGCATATTTAAGGAAAACAGTATGCATGCATTGCCAAATCCCACCCTAACATCATTTCCTGGAGCACTTTCCTTACAGAGAGTAAATGTACACTCAGAATAGCATTATGAATGGACTTTTACCCACATATAGGGTGAGCAAATAAGTCCTTTTTGCAGGTCACAGCATGGTTTGCATGTAGGACTGAAGAGGTCTGAGCATATTTCTCCTACATTGAAATGTTTACATTGGTTACCTGTAAAGTTTTGTGTACCTTTTAAAATTTTAACGTTGGTACATCAATGCGTATACAGTGAGATTCCACAATATATTTTTCAATTGTATGCATATGTATGAGCCATGGCTTGATTTTGCGATCCATGTTGATGAAACAGTTAGCTGTTTTAACATGTTGTTTTGCAGAAACAAGGAACAGTGCTTTTTCAATAGCTGGAGGGAAGTTGTGGAATTCCTTGCCCAGTTATTTAATACTTTGTGCCGATTACAAACAATTTAAGGAATTGCTGAAAACGTTTTATTTTGTACAAACCTATATGGATTAAGCTTAGCTTTGGCGGGTTTTCCGTGTTTTGCATTGTATTGTTTTATATTGAAAAGGAACTATGATTTTATGTGAATATTTTTTGTATCTTTAAAATAATATTTGTATCTATTTTATATTTATTTTATTATGAATGTTCTGTATTGTAACCCACTTTGAATGTAAAGTGGGATATACATTTTTGAAAATAAATAAATATAAAAATCTTGTTCACCGCAGAAATAGATTTGAAAATTACACTTTTTGAGGGTACGAGTAAGTGAATGGCATCATACATGCAATTTATTCACAAAGAATGGCTAATCCTATGAGCTATGTGCATGTGTTCCCCCCTGGATTCCATAAAAGTCACCAAATTGGCGTGCCAAAATTTGGACATGATGTTGAGAAGTACGCACAACTTAAATGGTTAACAAGCCAATTAACAGCAATAATGGGTGACAACAATTTCTGATGTTAATATGCACCAATTAGGCCAAATTCTCTCTCACACAACCCAAAAGGGGGCTTGGCCATGGTAGGGGCATGGTCAGATAATAAACATTCCCAAAAGTTTCATGCAGTGTTACAGAATTGGGAGGATGTGTGCCAGGATTTACACATGGTTTCAGCAGCCGTAAGCCTCGGTGTCTTATTTTAGTTACGGGAATCAGTGTTATGCACTATTCTATACAGGACACTCATTCCCAAGTGTCTTTTATATGATAGCACTGAGCACCGATTTTTCCTGGCATCCAAATTTGGGTGCTATTTACTAAATCTATCCCCATGTCCAGAAGAGACCAATTAAATATAGCAGAGGGGGATGCAATACACTAAGGGGTTCATTTTCAAAAGAGAAAAAACATCCAAAAAGTGACATAAATCTGTATTTGGACGTTTTTCTCTCAAAAATGTCCAAATTGGTGTTTTCAAAAACAATTTTTTAGATGTTTTTCTATGAAGTCCATCAGAAGTGCATTCAAATCACAAGGGGCATGTCAGGGGCACATTAAGGGCGGGATCTGGGCATTCCTAACACTTGGACATTTTTCTGCCATAATGGAACAAAACAAAAATATCCAGGGCTATAAGTTAGGCGTTATGGCCAGTCCTATTAGAGCAGCAAGCAATTTCCTGGAATAGTCTAATGCACTGTAGAGAAGGTGACCCAGGTTCATAATCCACTCTATTACACTTGTGGTGAAAATTGTCAGCCCACTCACCAATAAAAAACAAAAGTGTCAGCTCCCCCCCCCCCCCAAACCTACTGTATCCACATATAAGTGACACCTGCAGACAAAAGGGCTATTATAGTGGTGTATAGTTGAGTACAGTAGGTTTTTTGTGGGTTTTGAAGGGCCCACCATACAATATAAGGGGGTAATGGTGAGGTGTGTATCTAGGACCTTTTATGTGATGTCCACTGCAGTGTCCTGTAGGGTGCCCCATTGCTCTGTATGGATGTCTATGTGGCCAGTCTACTAGAAAAACTGGTTCCTCCTACGTCCTAATGGCTTGATTTTGCTCGTTTTTTCACTTGAATCAGGGCCGATCAAACCCGGTAAGCAGGGTAAGCACCGCAGGGAGGCGCCTGCCTTCAAAGGTGGAGATGCGCCACCATACCACGCCACCCTTGGGGGTTTAAACCTTTTATTTACCTCCGTCCCAGCGGCCGCGTCATTTCAAAGCCCAGACCATCTCTAGCCTTCCCTCCCTTCATGAGTTCGTTCCCGCAGAGTCCCGCCTTTGACGTCATTTCCTCGAGAGCGGGACTCTGCAGGAATGAACTCACGAAGGAAGGGAAGGCTAGAGATGGGCAGGGCTTTGAAATGATGTGGCCGCTGGGACGGAGGTAAATTTTAAAAAGACTTAAACCACGCAGGGTGGCAAGAAGAAAAAGGGGGATGTTGGGGGAAGAAAAGGGCGGGCATGTGGCCATAAATGGGAGGGGGATGGGGGCAAAGGAGAATCGCTGGACAGGGGAAGGGTGGGAGAAGAGAGAAAGAAGATGGGGGGGGGCGCCAACTGATAGTCTGCAGAGGGGCGCCAGAGACCCTAGGACCGGCCCTGACTTGAATGTTTGTTTGTTTTTAATGTCCAAAAAGATAGATGTACTAATCAAAACAACATCTAGGAAATGGTCATTTTCAAAGAATAAAGATAAACGTTTTTTCTGGTTTGAAAACAGACACTTGATTTTTGGACGTTTAAAAAAAAAACATCCAAAGTCGGATTTAGGTATCATATCGAAAATGCCCCTCTAAGTGATACAGCTACAATCAGCAATACAGGGAACAGTTAGGCAGCTTCTTATACACTGTCAAAAAGTGACTGAAAAGTTACAAGGTGATCACTAGAAGTTATCCTGGATAGTAATGAACAGTACATCTTAAAGAGAGCTTTCTAGAGCAGTATCAATACAGGTAAAATTTTTCATGTAGGATCAGGGGCGCAGCCAGACACCCAATTTTGGGTGGGCCTGGGCCCAAGATGGGTGGGCAGAAGAACCTCGCCCCGTCCCACAGGTGATTTGGTCTCTCCTTCTCTCGCCTGCATGCCATATGGTCTCTCAAACATCCCCCCTCTCCCGTATACCTTTTAAATAGCAGATTTTCACCAGCAGCGAGCAGCAACTAATACACACTGCTCATGTTGGCCCCACAGCCTTCCCTCTGATGCAACTTCCTGTTTCCACCTAGGCAGAAATACATCAGAGGAAAGGCTGTGTGGCCGGTGCAAGCAGTATGTATGTCACTGCTCACTGCAGGCGAAAATCTGCTACTTACAAGGTATGCAGGAGGGACACTTGCTGGGCATTTTCAGCTGGTGGGGCTTGGGGATCCCTGCCAGCCACATCATAGGTATGCTGCTACTGGGTGGGCCTGAACCCAAAGTGGGTGGGCCTGGGCCCACCCATGGCTACGCCACTGTGTAGGATGTTGCGTATTCAGACCCATTATTCAAAGGGTTTTTTGCCTGGTTAAACCCCACTGAGATGGCCAGCTATCAATACTCAGCAGCATTTAACTGCGTAGTACCACTGAGTATCAGCTCTAATCTGCCGTTCCTAACCAGCTAGGTTAGGGGGCTGCCTGGGGGCAGACTTTGAACGGAGCTGCAATTGAACTAGTTAGTGACAATATTCAGTTTGGTAACTGGCTAAGTAAGCAGATAAATTTAGAACAGTTAAAAAAAAAAGCAGTTCTAACTTTATCCACCGGGTTAACTAGGCCCCGGTCTGAACATCAGCCAGTGGCTGGTTAACTTCCAGGTAACTGCAAATACCCGGATATTCACTGCCGGGGCATTTCCAGCTTCTGGCGTCTGGTATTGAATATTCAGGGTTATTTCGCCCCACAGATGTGAACGGGATCTACATTTCTATTTGGTGACATCAGAATTACTAGCCAAAAATGTCTTTTTGTTAGTTACTGCAGAGCTATTATGGCAGAGTGTGATGCTATGTTTGTTTTGGACACTCAGAGTAGCTATTTGTTGGAAAGGGAGTTGTTTGATTATTTTTATTTATCGTTTAGGTTTGTAAACTGCTTTGGAATGACTTTGATTAACGTGACATTGTACAGTATATAAAACTAGATGAACTGAGGAAAGCCTGACTGAATTTTTGAAAGTTTACATGTACTAATTGCTATGGATGCATGAAGAAAAGCAGCTTTAATTTTGGCAGTTAGGTTGGCCCTGCAGAGGCTGGAGAGCAGCAGTGCTTTTTAGACTAAACAGGACATGAGACAGAGGGAACAGATCAGTTGAATAGAATAGCCTTGATTTACCAAAATAATTATCTGGTTGGATGTGTTTATCCACTATTACAGGAAGATTCACTGTATGCAAATGAGTGCTACATCACAACAAACAAGGAAAAATCCCTAAGAAGAGACAAGGATAGTCAAAGTAGTAGGGAGTGGATATAGGCCAACCAATCAGCCAAATGTCCAGAAGTTGATTGCAGTAAAATTTATTTGGATAACAGGATACAATAGTCTCGACATGGACCATGTTTCGGCAATAAAATTGCTTGCCTCAGGAGTCGTGTCTTTTATAAGTCACTGTATATTTCAAATACTTTGCAAACAAAACAAAACAAAAGTACACTTTATAGAATACTAGAGTAACATCAGATATGTGCCTATATTTTATGCATGTCTACTTACGCCAGCAGCCTTAGTACTAAACATTTTCCTCACAGGCAAAAAAGAAAAAGTGAAATTATTAATGTTCCAGACCCAATCAATGTATGATCCTGAATGCTCCAGAAAAGTTTCTGAAAGCTGAAAATTACCCCTAGTAGAAGCTGTGAATCAGGGAGCTGACTGTTTTCTTGTACAAAATATTATTTTAAAGATAATTAGGAGGAATTTAATATAGCTTGTAAGATACTGCAGTTATGGTAGGTTACAACCAGTCCACAGATTAAACAGAGAATGGAGACGTTTTGAAGGAATAACAAAGTATGTGTGGGTTTGCTCTCAGATTTACTGTTAATCACGTTCTGTGACTGGCCCTTGAATCTCAAGTTATTTCCCTGTCTGTGATATCAGATAAAGACTAAAATATTCCTCTACTTGATGATATCATAGGCAGAGGAATAGACTTTATAGGGTGTGCACTGAAAATGTTTTTCTTTCATATTATTTAAAATAAAAATGTCAAAGTATCAAAAAAACAAAATGAAATGAAAAACATCAGGTCTGTGGCCCACTTCTCCCCCAAGTTTGAGTAAGAAGCTGCCTTGGACTTGGCCACAGCTCATGCTGGACCCTCTGCTGAATCATATCTTGCTCTTGCCCTGCCAATGCCTTAATTCTAAATGGTGTCAATTGATTACCAGTGCAGCAGGAGCAATTGGGGGAACATGGATGGGAGAAGGAGTTTGGGGGTTCAGAGGATGGCGAAAGGAACTGGCTGGATTTTGAAGGTAGGCGCAGGGCTGCTTGTTTTTCTTTTGTTTTGGGAATGAAATAGAAACTTTTGTGAAATTGCAATTGCTATTTCGTTTCCAATGAAAGCATGTCCCTAGCAGGTTCCACTGATGCATAACTGAGGAGGGTCCCATCTACAGCTGTTTTGTGTGCATGGCACAGCATTGTACGTTCTCTTTTCTGTGCTGCAGGTACACAGCTGTGGCCATGCCAATGCTATACAACACCCGCTACAGCTCCAAGCGCAGAGTGACCGTCATGATTGCTGTGGTCTGGGTACTCTCTTTCGCCATCTCCTGCCCAATTTTGTTTGGGCTTAATAAAACAGGTAAAACCCCACATAAGTGCATCATCATTCAAGGCTGGTATATGTTTTAATGCAAAGCCTCATCATGTGTCTTGTCTGTCCATTCATTTTGACTACATTGTAATCTCTCAAATGTAGGGGCTCTCCATTATCACTTGGATTCTATATATGGCGCTGAAATTTCAGCACGGATCCAAGATATGCAGGCAACTAACTTGGGTAATAAGCCATCAAGTATTAATTGGCCTTGGTAATCAATTATTGAAGTTAATTGACACTCATTTGGATTTGCGCACACATCTGCCTAAGCATAAATCCCATAGCGTGCATCCCAAAAAGGGGTGTGGCCAGGGGAGGGGCATGAGCAAGTCAGGGGTATGCAGAAAGGTTGCACGCACTGTTATAGAATAGCACTATTTATGCACCAAAATGCAATGAGTTGGGCACTGGTTTTACACTAGGTTTCAGTTGGCGTAAATACCAGCACTCAACTTGGAATTCAGCTGTAAGTGCTATTGTAGAAAAGGCGCTCACTCTGGATCACCCTTTATAATGCCAATTTTTTTTCTGGCACCAATTTTTGAGCACCATTTATAGAATTCCCCCCCTATTTGTTTCTGTACTATGCAATATACAGATTATGATGATAATTTATAGAATACTGTATTTGGACATTGTGCATCAAGGGGCCCTTTTACAAAGAGGTGGTAAGCCCACCACGGGCTTACCGTGTGCCAATCTGGAGCTACAATACAGGCACCAGCTGTAGTTCCACCCCCAGCACACAGCATTTCCGGCACTAACAGAAATATTAAATCAGGCAATGCCATGCACTATCTGGTTACCACCAGGTTAGCACTGGAGCCCTTACCATTACCTCAATGGGTGGTGGTAACTGCTTTCCCCAGCATGGCCACATGGTAACAGCAGTATTTTTTTGGCCTTTTTACCCACTGCAGTAAAAAGGACCTCAGTGCAGCGTAGGGCCCTTTTCACCATCTTAGTAAAAAAGCCCCTTAGGGGGAAATGGGAAAAGGACACACAAAAGTGCACCTAGATTTAGGTACCTGGATAGCATCTGATTGGTGCATATTCTGTACAGGAAAGTAGGTGCCTATTTCGCTTTCTAGAATACTAGCATGATAGGGTATATATACACATTGTAATATTCACCCCTTTCAACAGAAAATGACATTTTAAGATCCTATAACAACTTCCCTCATCCAGGAAAAGGTGGCGAAAACTCCAATAAGCTTCTCTCCTCTTTTAACAAGCAATGATCAGATAGCAAACAAGAGAGCCTAAACTCTTACACAAGAAAAAAAAACTTTCTCTTTCAAAGTCAATCGTACTCAGCCATCTTGACTATTGCAACTCACTATACGCAGGCTGCAAAGAACAAATACTGAGGAAACTTCAAACAGCCCAGAACACAGCAGCCAGACTCATCTTCAGGAAACCAAAATACGAAAGTGCGAAACCACTATGAGAGAAGCTACACTGGCTCCCACTCAAGGAACGCATCACTTTCAAAGTATGCACACTAGTCCACAAAATCATTAATGGTGAAGCCCCAGCCTACATGTCCGACTTAATAGACCTACCACCCAGAAATGCCAAAAGATCGTCCAGAACTTTCCTTAACCTCCACTTCCCAATTTGCAAAGGCATAAAATACAAAGTGATGCATGCATCAACCTTTTCCTATATGAGCACGCAATTCTGGAACAACCTACCACGAAACCTAAGAACGACCTATGAACTAACCAACTTCCGCAAACTACTAAAGACTCATCTCTTTGAAAAGATCTATCAAAAGGATCAAAGCACATGAAGTCCACACACACTGTTGGCAACTCATCAACACATTCTCCTAGCACACCTATCCCCATAATTCTAACACAACACATTCTCCTAGTATACCTATCCCCATAATTCTTACACACCCAGCCTTTTTTCTCATCACTATTGTTCTTTCCCCCTTATCGATACCTGGACATTGTTTTAACTCAACTCCTCATAATGTAACCATAATCATGTAATAACTTATTATACTACCATCGTTACAATGTATTGTATTTTAACTCAACTCATCATAATGTAACCATAATCATGTAATAACTTATTGTACTACCATCGTTACAATGTATTGTAAGCCACACTGAGCCCGTAAATAGGTGGGAAAATGTGGGATACAAAAGCAATAAAATAAATAAATAAATAAATAAAAATCTGCAAGGCTCCCCTTTAACGCAGGGTGAATAATCATGACATTTCATGCAACATCCCCCCCCCCCCTTTCTGAAGCCTTCCTCAGTAACTGGTCATAGCTCTGTTACCCTCCTTTGCCACCTGGCACTCTGAATAATACCACTTGACAAACAGGCTTCACAGGATATGCAAATTAACCACTCAGAAGGCAAATCTCTCATGGGCTATACTTTAAATATTCTGAAGGAGTAGTCTTCTTGCACCAAACACTTTAGCAAGCACTCTTGAACTAAGCCCTCCACTGGGAAATTGTGGGTCACTTATACAATACTCGGTTAGCAAGCTTCCAGGTTATGCAAATTAACCATTCTAAATGCAAATCCACTCCAATTAGCTTCTGCCAACCACTCTGTAGGGGTTACTCTTCTTTCAACTAGTGAGGTAATTAAATTCGCCGATGACACAAAATTATTCAGGGTCGTCAAGTCGCAGGAGGAATGTGAACGATTACAGGAGGACCTTGCGAGACTGGGAGAATGGGCGTGCAAGTGGCAGATGAAGTTCAATGTTGACAAGTGCAAAGTGATGCATGTGGGTAAGAGGAACCCGAATTATAGCTACGTCTTGCAAGGTTCCGCGTTAGGAGTTACGGATCAAGAAAGGGATCTGGGTGTCGTCGTCGATGATACGCTGAAACTTTCTGCTCAGTGTGCTGCTTCGGCTAGGAAAGCGAATAGAATGTTGGGTGTTATTAGGAAGGGTATGGAGTCCAGGTGTGCGGATGTTATAATGCCGTTGTATCGCTCCATGGTGCGACCGCACCTGGAGTATTGTGTTCAGTACTGGTCTCCGTATCTCAAAAAAGATATAGTAGAATTGGAAAAGGTACAGCGAAGGGCGACGAAAATGATAGTGGGGATGGGACGACTTTCCTATGAAGAGAGGCTGAGAAGGCTAGGGCTTTTCAGCTTGGAGAAGAGACGGCTGAGGGGAGATATGATAGAAGTGTATAAAATAATGAGTGGAATGGATCGGGTGGATGTGAAGCGACTGTTCACGCTATCCAAAAATACTAGGACTAGAGGGCATGAGTTGAAGCTACAGTGTGGTAAATTTAAAACGAATCGGAGAAAATTTTTCTTCACCCAACGTGTAATTAGACTCTGGAATTCATTGCCGGAGAACGTGGTACGGGCGGTTAGCTTGACGGAGTTTAAAAAGGGGTTAGATAGATTCCTAAAGGACAAATCCATAGACCGCTATTAAATGGACTTGGAAAAATTCCGCATTTTTAGGTATAACTTGTCTGGAATGTTTTTACGTTTGGGGAGCGTGCCAGGTGCCCTTGACCTGGATTGGCCACTGTCGGTGACAGGATGCTGGGCTAGATGGACCTTTGGTCTTTCCCAGTATGGCACTACTTATGTACTTATGTACTTAATTCAGTACACTCTCGTCAACCAAGCCCTCCACTCTCAGATTAAAACAGCCACTACCCCTTGGACAGGACTTTACTTCACCTCAACTTTACAATCCTGTCCTCCACCCCCAGCTGTTAATATCAGAGTCTTATTTCAAGGCCCACAGTGTTCTCTCCACACTGTGGTCAAATCAAAGTTCCTTATTCTTCTCATTATTCTGGACTTCGGGTAAGTACCTTGTCTTTCTTTAGGAATCCTCCTCTGGGGTCAGGGCCCGTGGTTTCCAGCCTGTTTTATGGATCTTTCCTTTGATGTCAGTAGTTACTTGGCATCCTTCATTCTTCTTGGAGGGCTCCTTCTCCTCTCTTCTTGCGGAAAGGCATTTTAAAAATGCTGCTTCCTACCAACCCCACTCTTCTTGGGCTCCTCCTGGGATGGAGGAGAAGCCTAGTGGTTAGTGCAGTGGACTTTGATCCTGAGTTCGCTACTCATCTAAGCAGGCTTCTTTTACTCCTGAGCACCCTCTAGTGGCTCCCTTCAAGCCATTACAGCAGTCTTCCACCATAAGAGCTCCTCTGGTGGCTAGGTCCTGCAGAAGCATATCGTATATTTATCACAACGTGTATGCACTTAGCTATGAGCACTGGCAAGTGAGTGCTTATATTCCAGAGGTGCAAGTGTAACTAATATTATTCTATAAGTTACACATGCAGCTCTATTCCCTGCCCATGCTCTACTGACCCGCTGACCTTCGCATGTATGTAGCTCTAGAATAACCATTAGGCAACATCCAGCATGTACATGCATATGTGCACTCATGTGTGTATATATGCTAGTATTCTAAGTATTTATTCAGTCAATATTCAGCTAGTGGCAGTCAGGGTCATTTTAACTACTTACTGCTACTTGCTAAATTAGATGCCAATATGCAGTGCTGGCACCTATGCAGAAACCAGCACTGAATATCGGGGCTCTGGACAAGACCTAAATCCAGGTGGCCAGGGTTGCCTAGTTTATTAACTGGTTTGTTTTCAGCTAAATGTTTTCACCAATAATGCTACTAAAAGCTATTCCCTCAAGAGCTCCCCCAGAGAGCATCTCCCCTCTGGAAGCCACACACACAGACACACACACACAATATTAGCACTCTTAACTCCTCCCCTATGATCATAGCACTCCTGAACCCCTTCACTCCCACACACACTCATTTGTAGCCCTCCCAAACCCCTCCCTCCAAAATAGCCCCAATCCTGGACCCCCATCCCCCATAGGTTCCTGGGTGGTCTAGTGGAAAGTTGGGGCATCAATGATCCCCACTAGAGGCAGTCTCACGGAACTGGGTAGCATTCTTTAGCACCACTGGGCTTTACAAATATTATCTGATATATAGGGCTGTTATACCTTCTCTCTGTTTAGCTAAACTGTTTTCTGCCATGTCCAAGTGTGGACAGCAGGAAAGAATGATTTTAGCCACATATTTCCTGGACATGTGAAAACCTAAAAGACTTCTAAGAGCATTTTGGCAGATGAAAAAATTAAAAATTGGAATAGCTCAGGCCAGTAATGCTGAAATGGGTTTAATATAGCTTTTTCTTCTTTGACATTTTCAATTTCATTATTCTTTTCATGACACATAAATGCATCACTTTGGATTAGAAAAATGCAAAGACCCTTCCCTCAATACAGCAGTGTGTTAATGAGTTGAAGACTGCTGCTTTACTTGCAAAACACATTTATATTCCGAGAAGCCCAGCGTATAATTTCTAAAAGGTTTAGAAGATGAGAATTAAAGATATTGGCTAGTTAGCCAGTAAAGTGAGTTTATGAAGTTGCATATTCAATAACAGAAATGGTAACTATGGTATACAGCTTTTGATAATCAGATCTCCACATCAGGTTCCAGGGTGATTTATTCTAATACTTTATTTATGATTGTAATTAAGTGTTGCGGTACTCAGCTTAGCTGACCTTGGTGAATTGTTAGTTAAGAAAAGCTGCACTAATTATACATCTGTGGTGGGGCTTGCATATGTTCATTTGATCCATGGCAGGTGTATTATATTGTATTAGCACCCTATTCACCGAAAACACTCTGTGCACTCAACCCCTAAGACTTTTTCCCTAGTTGTGATATCCAAGGGCTACAGTTGTCAAAGGGAGTGACAACTTTGCTTCCCTTTTGAGTTGTCACAGGTGGAATGGAAGATGAACTGCAGGGCTCTACATTCTGTGAACACTTTACATGGAAGTAGCTCTCTTCTACTCACCAAAATAAGGCCAGATCTAGCCCGGGTTTTGGCTGTTTATATAAAAAGAGAAGGTTAGATATTCAAAGAGGTTTAAAACCCACTCTATAAACCAGGAGGGGATATTTAGTGATCTAACTGGGTAGTACCGCTGAACTTTTCCCCTGACTGCTGCGGCACTGTCTGGTTAATGCCGGAGCGGTCCATGGGATGGAGACAGGATGGACCTGGAAGATATGCATGGCCTCTAGTGATATTCAATGCCAGTGTCTGCATACATAACCAGACAAATAGGACCACACAAAAAGCAGTCCAATCTATGTCTGGTTAAGTATGCAGCACCCACATAACGTCTGGGTTCACTGAGGACCTGGATTGTCAATGCCGGTGCCCAACATGGTCTGGCATTGAATATCTGGGTCGAATTCAGCCTTCAGCTGCCAGTGGTTTTAAAACCACTGACTGCTGAGGGCTGAATATTGCCCAGAAAACCTTTACTGTGTGATTAAATGCAGAATAAAAAGCTGTTATCTTAACAGAGAATGAAAAACAAAGGTTTTGAAACACATGGAGATATCTCTTCATTTCTCTCCTCTTTCCAGTCTCCTGTCCAGGCTTCCTCCTGCTCCATTTCTCTGGAATGCTCTTCCTCCTTTGCTCCACTCTCAGTCAGGAACTCCCTCTTCTGACCTGCACAACACATCACAGCTTCTCTTTTCTCACATCATAGATCCATAAATCCACTCAACTCGCTTGTAAGACACCTCAGAGAAAGCTTGTCCAAGTTCAGTCCTCGAGGGCTGCAAGCAGACCAAGTTTTCAGGATATCCCTACTGAATATGCATGAGAGAGATCTGCATACAATGGATGTAATGGTCATGCAAATCTTTCTCATGCATATTTATTAGGGACATCCTGAATACCTGGCCTATTTGCAGCCCTCGAGGACTAAACTTTGACAAGCCTGCCTTAGAACATCTCCATACTCCAACTCTCTCACAGGATTCCATGAACCCAAGAAAACATCCCAATGCATTATGGACTAAATGCTATATCTGGAGCCGTCAAAATCAGTGCCAGAAAAAATAAGCCTAGGCATATTTGATAAACTTAGGTGCGGTTTATAGAATACGCCTAGGCCCCATCCGCATGATTAAATCTAGTAGTGGGAATTTATGTCAAGTAAAACTTGATGTAAATGCTGGCAACTAAGTTAGGTGCGGAGCAGGTGTATTCTATAACACCCACGACTCGCCTATTCCACACCCAGGGCCACACTTCCTTTTTGGCTGCATGCATTAGAATTTACGCACATCACCTTACAGAATATGCTTAGTAAGTTGTCCATATAAATGCTGATTAGTCAATTAGTGACAATAATTGCTTGTTACGTGGCAATTATTGGTGCTGATCGGCTTGTTAAGATAATTAAGTTGCATGCGCACTAATCAGGATACGACCTGATTTGTGCACGCAACTCAAGTCACACTATATACAATCTGGGGGCATGTGCATAAATGTTTAGAATAATGGCATATGTGTGCAGATATGCAGATACCCTGGATTCTATATATGACCCCTGAAAATCCGCGCAGAAACTGAAGTGTATTCTATAACAATGCATATAACTTAATTGGTTAACTAGCTAATCAGCACTGTTAATTGGATGTTAGCAAGCAATTTTCAGCACTAATTGGCATTAATTGAGATTTACTTGCACAACTTGCTAAGTGTATTCTATAACGTAGTTCGCCTAAATTCTAAGTCACACAGTTGAAAAGGGAGCATGGCCATGGGTGAGGTATGGGTCTTTCTCAAATCTATGTGCATCATTATAGAATACACCCGATCAGCATCTAATTTAGATGTCGATATTTACACCAAGTAAATGGACGCGACCAAACTTGGTCGCTTGGTGAGCCGCTCAGCGTATTCTATATATCGCGTGGAAATTTAAGTCTATTCTATAACATTTAGAAGTACTTTAGAGAATATGCCTAGGTGTAATTTTTTTCTGCAAGGATTTTTTAGGCGCCATATATAGAATCTGGCCTTTAATGTGAAAATTCTGCCTAAGTGCTATTCTGCAATACCCGCTTAACCTCCACAGCAGATATTTGCAAGGAGGGTATACGGAGAGGCGGAGCATGGCCAGGACATAGGTGGGGCTCTAACGTAGGTGCATAATTTGCCCATCCCTGCTGCATATAGGTGCTCACATTTACAGCAGTTCTATGCTTGTCATAAGTACAAGTGTCTAAATGATAGGTGCATCAATATTGGGTTAGGTTAGTATTTGAAAAGGAACGTGCCTTCCAAGAATAGGATCCTACTCCATGCCCTCAGGGCTCCTAAATGGAGATTTCCAGTTATAATTGTCCCAACACTTTTTAAAGGCCATGCTGGGAGAAACTTGAGATGAACTGGAAAACTAAGATCAGGGGTTAGAATGGTGAACAAAAGATTCACAGTGTGCACAAGTAATTCCAAAGGGCTTGGAAACAGCCCAAGCTAAAGCTGACTAGATATTGAGAAGACCCTTTCACTTACTTGTGAGGACTAAAGCAGTAGTTATTTCAACTGGCAAAGGTAGTCCATATTAAAGGAAGAGCATCTTAATAGAGCACACTCTGTTATTAGATGTGTTCATTATTTTAATCAAGAGCCATGCAGACTCAGAGTGAAACAATGGTACCTCCCAACAGGTCGGGAAAGATTCATTCAATGTATCTTTTGTTTTTCAGATATTAACAATGAGTGTATCATTGCAAATCCTGCCTTTGTTGTCTATTCCTCCATCGTCTCTTTCTACGTGCCATTCATTGTCACCCTGCTGGTATATGTTCAGATATACATCGTTCTCCGAAAACGCAGGAAGCGTGTCAACACCAAACGCAATAGCCATGGCCTGGAGGCAGAATTGAAAGTGTCACACAAGGTAACGTCACAATATTTGATAAACATTTTCACACAAGATAAAGTTACAGCACTTGACAAATGATTTCTTCTGTTTCCCTCTCCCCTTTCTCTACATGCCAATGGTGTAGGAACACCTCTGTTTTACTACAAACCTCAAAAGAACTTCTAGGCATCAGGAAAGCATGAGCAGAGTTTACTTATAAAACAAGAGAGCATTATAAAATCTTCAGTATAATTTGTTCTCAGAACAGAACTGGTCTGTCTTATGAAGCATTTTCCTCACAAATTTACTTATGAGCTTAGGGACAATGTTCAGAGTAGGATGTAAATCAGTCTCTCACATCACATGCACTTGTAGCCAAAGCAAAATCAGGCATGCCCCAAATACTTGCATTCTATTTTGTCCCCCTGCGTGGCCATCTGAAGAAACAGCAGGGGCATATTAGTTACAAAGTCCACTGGTCCAAAGTGCTTGTTCACTTTGCAACACTAAGAGCTATTCATAATTGCCCCCAAATTACTAAGCTGTGCAAATGTTGTAACTGCTAAGAAGAAAATGTCTCTCTTGTAATCTGTTTGCTGCTTGCTTCTTAGGACAAATGCACCCATCCGGAAGATGTGAAGCTCTGTGCAGTCCTTGTGAAATCCAATGGGAGCTTCCCAGTTAATAAGAAAAAAGTGGTAAGTGTTATCCCCCCAGATTCTATATAGTGCGACTTGAATTATGCATGCAAATCAGGTTGTATTCTGATTAGCGTGTGAAACTTAATTACCTTACCAATTAGCGCCGATAATTTCCACTTAACAAGCAATTATTGACACTGGTTGGCATTAATTAGAATTTACACGCCAACTTTCTAAGCGTATTCTGTAAAGTGATACGCGTAAATTCTAATATGCAGATCGGAAAAGGGTGTGTGGCCATGGGCATGGAATGGGCAGGTCGTGGGCATTTCTAAAACCTATGTGAACTGTTACAGAATATACCCGGTTTGTGTCTAACTTAGGCATAGACATTTACACCAAGTTTTATGTGGCGCAAATGCCCACAATTAAATTTAATTTGCACGGTATCAGTATTATATTTATCAGAGGGGGTTTCTCATATACAGTTCTTCTATTATTACCCAACTCTCAAATTATCTTATCACCTACTTTATACAGGCTTACAGGGTATTTTTGTATCGGATCTATCAGATACCCATGTCACCACCATTCAGGCTGTAGTGTGAGCCAGGCACTTTTTATGGTGGGTATGTACTCCTCATTGATCCATATTTTTTAATATTATTAAACTTTTCATTCATTATTTTAACTTAATCTATTAGTCAAATTTGCACTTAGCTTTAAATGCAGTATCTCTATATTTCTTCTTTCTTTTTCTATTTTTCTGCTTTAAAAATCAGTCATCTTGGAGACCTCTTTAAATTTAGTCACATGGACGGGCGCTGGCATATTCTATAAACCACACTTAACTTTATGCGTAGTTTATAAAATACAAGTAGGCATATTTTTTGGCACTGATTTTTGAGGCACAATATATAGAATCTAGCCCTATAAGACAGCAACTTGTCCTCAAGAAAGATTATTCTTTGCTCAGAGCACCACCACAAAATGAAAGACCATGTCCTGATCTACTATACATTTCAACCTATTGATGTGGACAGAAACAGTTGCAAGAAATAGGTCTATCATAAGGCCTTCCCAATCACCAGCAAGTATACATATAAGCAACTATTAATACATGGAAGAAGTCAATGCAAAATACTGGAAACATGATTGCAAATTTCTCCATTCTAACCTATAAAATTTTTATGGGGTAGGGGAGTAACCCAGTGACTCAAGGGGTAAGGGCTGTGCACTGCCATGCAAAGGACCTGGTGTTGATTCCAAGGCTTGGTTTCTACTCCCTGAGCTAGTCAGAGCTATGAATGCTGTGGAGCCAACACTCAGAGCCCTTGGGGGGAGAGAGTTCCTGTCACTGTACAACAGGGCCACCTACTGGTGAGGATCCATATTAATTGGCTCTGGAAGGAATCGTTACTTGTGGCTTCTAACCAAAGACTCTAGCCCCAGGTAATTGCATTAGCAGCTGTTCCTGGCTCCATAGCCCAATAAAGGCTAGTTTTAATTTATCTGGAAACTTGGAGAAACCTGAGGAATTGCTCAGCAAAAAAAAAAAAAAAGATATTTTTCTTGCTTTTCTAGATTGCATCATTTTCTATTATTCAGCTCTAGAAAGCCTACTCCTCCTTCCCATGCAATCTCCATACAGAAGCCTGCAATATCTCCATACCTTTGGGAATTTCAGGGTGAAAAAGCTTCATAATCAATCTAATAGGTAGATGGAATGATCGTTAATTGAACTTTAAGAAACAGGAAGAATTAGGAAGCAGAATGAGTTACTTAGTACCACAAAATCAGGAAAATCAATCCACAAATGTGGTGTTATATCACTTGCACTGCCACAGAGGAAACCACTAAGTACAAAAGCAAAATAGTCCATTCTGAAGTTAACACACTCATGGGGACGCAGTTACACTTCTATTCTAGCTAGCAGTAGAGCCTGAATACCAGTTCTCCGTGAGTAATCATTCATTGCCCTCAAACACCCATATTCACGATGTTTGAAGAGAAAGAGGATAAGTGATCACCATCCTAAAATTATATACAAGATAAGCAGCTTTAAGACAGAACAAAAATCAAATTAATCTCATTAACTGAAGTGCAAGTCCATTCTTTACAAATTAACAAAGTTGTGACATTTTTTGCTGAAGAAAATACATGCATTTAATTGCCTGATAACTCTGCCAATTAAACTCTTGAAATGTGTCGATATGGCTGTTCCTGCTAAACAAGCTCTTTTCATAGACAAGAGAGACTTTCCAGGCACAGAAAATGGCAGATTCTAATTTGCAAAACCTTTCAATTGTCTCTGTGATTATTTGATATATGACTGGAGGCACGTCAAGAGATAAAATACAGGAACATTTTGGCATGTGATCAACCATTCGATTCCTCAAAGTCTGTCTAGCTCATAGCTAAGTGCTTCTGTCCAAGGAGGTTAATTAAACAGAAATGTCTTGAAATTAGCATGCAATAGCCAACCAGAGACCTCAGTGTTTAAGTGCAGTAACTGCCCAAAGCATCCCAGCCATGACTGCATTCTAGAGGGACCTACCTTTTTGCATTCAAATCATTATTTAATCTTTGCTTTGCATTGGCTCAATAAAAAGATCTACATTCACTCAAATAACACAAGTAACACTTCACTTATCTATGCAACAAGGAATATGTCTGAAACCACCAAAGTCAGAGCTCTTGGGACCCCAAATTGGATTTAAGCCATGTTCTTAAAATGTGAAAGATAAATAGTGTAATCAGTGACAACGAGACATCTAATACTTCTTCCATGCCCTAAGGGCTATAACAATGGGAAACAAATGTCCAGATCTAGAGTCTGTAATGATAGAAGCCGACTTGGATCTAGTGGCAGTCATGGAGATGTGGTTCACAGAGAACCATGACTGGGATATAGTTATACCTGGCTATAATCTATTCAGAAAGTGCAGGGTAGGAAAAAAGTGTAGAGGAGTGGCATTATATGTTAAGAATAGGGCCACACATCGATTAAAAGTTTTAATTGCACAATTGATCACGCTTACAATTTATTGAATTGCATGATTCAATGGCCACCATCACCTCCCTTACCCTCCCCTGGCACCATCTCCTCCTTTACCCTCCCCAGCATCATCTCCCCCTATCTCCCTTCCCTCCATGTGCACCATCTTCTCCCTTACCCTCCCCTGGCACCATATTCTCCCTTCTCCTCCCTTGGCACCATCTCCTCCCTTTCCTCCATCCACGATCACCATTTTGTTTCCTTTTCCTCCCCTCCCTTCTATGGCCACCATCTCACTTCATTAATTCTTATATCCCCTACTTCTAGTATCTGTTCCTCTAGCACCTGCCCCCCCCCATCTCTCTCTCTCTCGCTCTCTCTCTTTCTTCTTCCTTTTTCTCCTGCAGCAGGCCATTCCTCCACCTGCAGTCATCTCTCTCTCTCTCTCTCTCTGTTTTTTTTTTATCTCAGCCAAAGAGGCTCCTGGCATCTCTTCTAGTTCTACCACTCCCCCATGGACCTGTGGGTCTCACCTGGCAGCTCCTCTCCATGCTCATGGCAGCTACTTGCTGCGCGGCAACTTGTTGGCCCAGCAGCTCTTCATATATGGCAGCTTCTTAGCCCGGAAGCTCTTTCTTCCTGCTTCATCTGCCTGAAGCCTCTGTAACAGGAAGAGGAAGATCCGCCCCCTCTGACACAACTTCCTATTACAGAGGAGTGCTTGGAGTGCACAAAGGAGAGAGGGCTGCCGGAGTGTCAGAGAGGTAAGGTCTTGGCAGGAAGAATAAAAATGGAGAGATACTTGGCAAAGTGCTAAATTAACTCTCGTTAAAAATTTTAATGCAAGTTAAACATTTAATGCGTTAATCAACTTATTAACATGTTAAATGTGCGGCCCTAGTTAAGAATAATACTAAAGTGGCAGAATTGCAGGACATGCGGAGTAAGGAAGAAGTGCTGTGGGTTAATCTAGAATGAGGTCTGGTCCAGTAACAGATCAGGATCAAGGCTGGAGTGGGCTTCGACGACAACTCCAGTCGTTGGGAAGTAGGACTGGTGCTGGGCAGACCTCTACGGTCTATGCCCCAAAATAGGCAGGGAGAGACAGATTAAGTACACCAGTGTTAAATCATGAAGAAGTGAAATCTGTGCAAGAGTGTTAGATTCAACTCTGGCCACCTTATTGGGCAGACTGGATGGACCGTGCAGGTCTTTATTTGCAGGTCTTTATTTCCATAAGAGCTGTTTGGTATAATGGTGATTAACCACTTAAGGTTGATGGTCTTTATTTGCCGACATTTACTATATTACTATGTCTAAAAATAATTTTTTATAGTTTGCTGACTCTAAGGCTATACAACAGCAATTTACTTAGTCTGGTTCTTTTAATATTTGTATAAACCAAAACAAATAAACCCTAGAAAGAGATCCTCAATTAATAAAAAAATATTCCAATAAACAAGACCAGGAAATATGTGTAATTTTAAGTGAGGAGGAGAGGTCTCAGTTAATAGCAGCCAAATCGCTTAATGCCACTCAGCATGCCGGGCTGACTTAGCTTCATGTGCATGCCTCAAGGCTATTTATGCTGCTTTTTCAACCATAGGACAACTTCCTCCATATGTGTTCATATGAAATTAAATCTAAATAAGAAATGTCCCAAACTGCCAAGATCAATGTGAGCAAAATGGTGAAGCAAATAACACCGAGTTCAAACAAAACACTTGGCTGTCACCAATGGAGCCGTCACTTGCACCCGACTTACTGCTTCAAGAGCTGAAGACCACATTTATCATTCCTGGAACAGCAACTCTGCTTTGCCACTACTGGGTCAACATGGCTCCTCAGTGTTTTATGTATGTTCCCCCAGGCATTTCCATCTCCTTTTAGCTACAAATCGAATGTAACTTTATAAATAACTACAGTAGACAAAAAAAGTGTGCTAAAAGGGCCGGATTTAGTAAATGACGTCTAAAATGTAGGCGCATCAGAATAATGCACAAAGCATTAGTCTATAAACTGCATCTACAGTAAAATGTGATTTATAGAATAGCACATAGGCCAGGGGAACGCACATATATTTAGGTGCAGCCATTTAAACCACCGAAAACCTGGTGTAAATACCCACACCTAAATGTACGCGTGCTCCTCCAAATTCTATAACAGCACACATACATTTTATTGGTGCCCCTGACATGCTGTGCTTCCTTTACAGCTACGTGCATTGGAATTTATGCCCAGCTCTTTTTAGAATGCGCCTAAAAAGAAGCACACATAAATTTCAACTATTGCTAATTAGTGACGATAATTGGTTGTTATTGGCCAATTATCACTAATTGGCTTGTTACTCAATTGAGTAGCGCATGTAAATTGACCTTGTGCAAAATTTAACCCATGCTCCTCACCGTGCCTTGAATAGAATCTGGCCCAAAATGCATGTAATACTTCCCAAGTGCTTATTAATATGCATAATAATGTTATATAAGGATATTCAATTCAATATCATCATTTAATCCTAAGGGGGCTAAAGATTTTGAATGAAAGATTCAAAGTCAGAATGCTGACATAAGAGGAGAATACAAACTCAGAACAAATCAGTTCCTATGGTGTTCCATTGTTTAGCAAATAATCACAGCTTTGCTGACTCAGGTGGTTTATCATTGAACACATTCCAGTTTTAAATGGAAGGGGTGATCATTCAGCAAGGCTTAACTTCGGGGCACATTTTTGAATCTTTCATTGAAAACCTTTAGCCTCAAGATCACAAAGAGCATCAGTGGCATTTGAATCCACTGGTTGTCAGCCTGCTGCTCTAACCATCAGGCTACTCCTCCACTCTCATAGTATACGTACGATTGTCTGGATAAAAGAGCACCATTCCCATGGATTTGCCAAGCTAGTAGAGGGGGATGAAAAGTGAGCATATATGGGATTTTCAAATATATACATGCTCTTTAGTCCTTTCTTACCTGCTCACAGAAAGAGGTGTAACGGCACCCAGTCATAATAGCCCTGACAAAACAGCCTTGTAACAAAATAACCCTTGACATTTCACACCCTAACAAAATAGCCCTTGACAAAATGGCCCCTCCCACAAAACAACCCTTGACAAAATAGCCCCTACACAAAATAGCCCCCTTAACAAAACAGCCCCCTAAGAAAAAATAACATATCACACAAAATATAATAAACTACAAGTGAAATATTCACTGATATAGACTCCTACCAGCATTCAATTGCATAAAGCATATATAAATAAAATTCTATAGCTACAAACTGGTATTCATGATCTGTTCTGCTGTTTAAAGAAACTATTCTTCCATCAACATGCTAATTAAAAAAAACAATATTGTCACTATTTTCATAGTGTTACCAACCTTATTCTGTTTGGCAAGGTAAGATTATTAGGAAAAAAATGCAGTCCCATATTCTGGACAGTCTGATCGGGCCCTTTTGTCAGGGGGGGGGGGGCTAACTTGTCAAGCTTTATATTGTGGGCAGGCCGATTTGACAGTGGCTGTTATGTCAGGGTCTATTTTGTTGGGGCCATTTTGTTGGGGCTATCTTGACTAGGTGTAACATATGTGATTGCTTTTAGCATGTGTACTTTGCAGCTACAAATTTTCAAAAGGAAACCACATGCACTGCTTCTCTTTTAAAAAAATGGTTGCAATGTGCACAGCCTAAAAATGCCCATGCACACTGAAAACAACAGTGGGCTATTGAAAATTATCAAAGCTGGGCCACAGCATTCTGTTATCCTATTGCTTTATTTTTACCCTATTTCATTGTGGGATTTTTGATCCTTGTCCAGGAGGCAGTGAATCACCCTGAAGAAATGGAAATGGAGATGATGTCCAGCACCACCCCACTGGAGAAAAAGAAAAACAAGTCAACCTCTCCCAATAACCATCTAGCTGTGCCAGCCACGTCTAACCAATGTAACCACACCAATGCATCTTCCCCAATAGACAGTCCAGTGAAAGCAGAAAAAAACGGGCATCCGAAGGACAACCCCAAGACTGCTAAGGTCTTTGAGATCCAGTCAATGCCCAATGGGAAAACAAGAGCATCCATCAAGACCATGAGCAAGAGAAAGCTGTCTCAACAGAAGGAAAAGAAAGCAACCCAGATGTTGGCCATTGTACTTGGTAAGTGTTCCGTTCTTTGATCTTTTGCAGATGGCAACTACTAAAACCATTGGATTTCCATACTGTGAGCCTAATAGAAAAATGTTATCTGTTTTACACCTGGATAACCATAACCCACCAATCCAAAAATAATATTTTAGCAAAATTTAACAAATCATTTGACCAAGCACCTCAGGATCTGATAAATAAAAGGCTAGATTCTACTTATGACACCTGAAAAGTTGGAGCCAAAAAAATACACCTAGGTATATTCTATAAACTATGCCTAAATTTTGGCAAGGTTTATAGAATATGCCTAAATTTAGGTATAGTTTATAGAATACCCCCCTCCGCCCATTTCCAGTGATTATATTTAGTTGTGGCCATTTAAGCGAACTTAAACCTAGTGTAAATGCCAATGCCTAAGTTACATGTGGAACGGGCATATTCTATAACACTGTGCATAAATTCTAGGAATGCCCATGACCAACCCATCCCCCTCCCATGGCCATGCCCCCTTTTACAGATCTGTGTCTTAGAATTTATGTGCATCATTTTATAGAATACGCCTAGAAAGTTGTATGCATAATTTCTAATTAAAGCTAATTAGTGGCAATTATAGGCACTGATTGGCTTGTTAAGCAGTCAAAACATTTACACGTGTAATGGGTGCGTAAATATCAATGCCTAGTTTATAGAATTGCCCTTGGTGTGACACACTCTCTGGGCATCAAAACTCGACAGATCAAGCCATCTCAGCATGTCCTTGGGTTATATTTCCAAGTCCCCATACCTGCTAATAGCAGCAAAAATTAAATTAAAAAAAAAAACCTCACTCCACTTCTAGGAAAGGGATGCACCTGGTTAGCAGGTCCTTTCCACTCAGCTGAATCATCTCATGTTCATCAGGGATACACCTGAAGGCAGGTCCCTCTCACACTCAAAAGCTTTTTTTCTCCCTCTCCAGCAGAAGGAAAGTGATTGCCTCCTTCTTCTGGTCTTGGTCCATTGACATTCCTTGTCCATACTCTCTTTTTTTATTTTGGCAAGTCTAGCCAGCTAGAGTGCTTGCTATCTTCCAAGCTGCAACCTGAATAGCTACATATAAATAGCGGCACTCTGCTATACTGGGCTCCCTTCCTTTCCTCTTCATTTCCTGTGAAGGAAGACCCTGGATGTGGGCTTATATATCCTTTTATGCTTCTGTCCAAAATGCAAGAAGGCACCTTCCCCATGACTGACAGGGAGACCCTTTCCCATTGCATCATACCAAAATGGGATTCAAGTAGGAGCATGGGCTCCAGAATGTTCCTCATGAGCCATATGGCGGATACATTGCTGAGGCTTATGCTACATGTTGATCCAAGTGAGTGTTGCTTTCAGGCTAACTACAGTGCAAAGACAGCACTATGGATAGTCTTAGATAAGATGCACTTGACAACAGACGATTGATACTGACATTTTAATATTATTAGACCTCTTGGCCATTTTTAACCTGGCTAATTCTATAAAGTGGACCCTAACATTTATGTACCAATTATTTACCTAAATGATTAGAATAATGGCATATATGCATGTGAATGCCATAATTCCACCTAAGCACTATTCTGTAAATATGTGCATATCTTAAATAGCGCATATTTTACACGTAGAGCTATGCATGAATGGAGTCTGAGCAGAGCACAGGCAAAATTCATCCTCAAGTTATACACTTATCTCTGGCATTTAGGCGTGAGCTTTATGGCTGGTGTAAGTGTTTATGCCTAAATTATGTTAGTATTCTACAAAGAAAAGTAGGCTTATGCTCCTTTGTAGAATCAGCACCTAAATACCAAACTGTTATAGAATTACCCCCAGAGGGCCATATGCAGTAAATGACATTCAAAGTTAGGTGCTGGAAAGATCCTCACTAAATTAGTATTCTATAAAGGGTGCTCCATGTTAAGCCACCTGTATAGAATACTAGCTTAGTAAGGATTTCCTGCAGGATTCTATGTAGCACACCTAGAGATCTGTGCCAAATTCAGGTGTATTCTACAATAACGTGCGAAACCTAATTGGCTTAACAAGTTAATCAGTAACAGCACTTAAGCAATAATGCACACTAATTGGCAATAATTAGAATTTATGCGCAAAACTTGCTAAGTGTATTCTGTAATGAACTGTGCCTAAATTCTAATGTTCGCAGTTAAAAAGGGGAATGGCTATGGGCGGGGAAATGGGTGTTCCATGGGTGTTCCCAAATGTAAGCACGTAGTTATAAAATATGGCCCAGTGTGTGTAAATCTAACGTGGGGATTTACACCACATTTTCTTTGGTGAAAATGGAGGCACATAGTGTTAGGCGCTGGGATTTCAACTAAGCGTTTTCTGTATACCACGCCTAAATATAGGCACCGCTGATAAAATACGCTTAGGTGGAAATGTTCTCTCTGCGGATGTCTAGTGTCAGTGCCAGGATAAAAAAAAAAATAACTGCGGCAAAGAAAGCTAAGTTAAAACTTTATTTTCGATAAGAAATAAGCACGTTATGGCACATAAAAATCTCATAAAAATATGCGATGATTAGTTGCCTTGAGACATTTTTAGACCTATTGGTCTGTGACAGTCCTCATGAAAATTTATGAGCACATTTAATAAAATTAAAGAAAGAAGAAAGTAGAACATGAAAGTGTATTTCTCTATGGGATTATTGATAGTCATGCTGGGATAAAGCAAATAGCAGACTTAACTTTCCTGGATAGTTATCCAGGAACTAGCACAGAATATCAGCCGGCACCTGGATAACTTCCAGCGGCCTGACAAGTCCTGATATTCAGTACTGGTTTCCCAGATTAAGCCCGGAATTGAATACCCAGGTCAAATTCAGCACACAGCAGTCATGCCCCGATGCTCAGAAGCAAACGCGGGCGCAAGACACCATTAGCACCAAAATGGCACCCACATTAGTGAGCACAGAATGCTCAGACACTCTAGCACAGGAAACAAAGAGTGCACCAAAGATTAGCGTAAATACTACTACTACTACTTAACATTTCTAGAGCACTACTAGGGTTACGCAGCGCTGTACAATTTAACAAAGGGAGTCAGTCCCTGCTCAAAGAGCTTACAATTTAATAGACAAGTGAACGGTCGGTCCGATAGGGGCAGTCAAATTGGGGCAGTCTGGATTCACTGATCGGTAAATAGCATTCTAATGTAGTCAACAGTATGTTAATGAGCTCATCTCTCCCAATGTTCAGAGAACAGCGCACAAAACAAAGCCGCTTTACTGCTGTAAAAAATAACGCCAGTTCAGGGCAGGCATTGGGGGATTTGAAGAGAGGAGTTTTCATGATTCTTTCTCTAAAATCTGCCAGCTTTTCTTTGATTTGGAAGCAGAAGGAAAGCCCTTGCAAACCCTTAAGTGGCAGTAGCGAGAAACAAATGTGCGCGTGTCTGAAAAAACCTGAAAGTGAAAGCGCGCATTGTCGCCTGTTTCCTGCATTTAAATATAAGCTTTCAGAGTAAAAAAAAATTTGAAAAGCTTATATTTAAAGGCACAGAAAACAGATGCCACTATGTGCTTCATGTTAGGATTTGCCTGACGCATGTGCACAGGAGCTGCACTTACTGCGCTAACTCTTCTGCGCATGCACCAAGCACATCCGTCCTACTTGCTTTTGCTTTAACAGCACACATATCATTTGCGTACCATTTCCTTTGAGCATTTGCAAGCTAATTTCCTGTGCTGTTCCGGTGATATTTTTTCAGCGCTGTTGGCTTACTTCAGGAGCTCTGAGCATCGGGGCACCAGTGCTTTATCGATCACTGAACACCACCAGCTGAACGCCTTGAATTTGTAAGCTCTTAATGCTTGGTTTGGGTTCATTTATCCTTGAATTGCTCAGAAGGAAATTTTTCATTTGGGTATTTGTTAATGCTTCTGTTCTGCTTTATATTATATTGATGATTTTCACATGTCAATTATGTAGTTTACTTTGAGCAAAGTGCAAAAGAGAGCAATAGTTAGAATATGTGCCATGGAATTAAATAAAAATCAGAAGAGAAACTGAGAGAACGAGTACATTCAACAGAAAAGCACATACCTTGGCAATCTCCATGTCTCACAATGACTATTGTATATTAACGAGAGCCTTGAATCAAATAGATTGAAAATTCTGCAGGAAGCAAAACACTCCTTGGAATCACTGTGGATTGAAATTCCATGTGCAAAGGGGAAAAGGATAGTGATAGGAGTGTACTACCGTCCGCCTGGCCAGGACGAACAGACGGATGCGGAAATGTTAAAGGAAATCAGGGACGCAAACAAACTGGGCAACACAATAATAATGGGGGATTTCAATTACCCGCATATAGACTGGGGTAATGTAACATCTGTACACGCAAGGGACATAAGATTTCTTGATGAAATCAAGGACAGCTTCATGGAACAGCTAGTTCAGGAGCCGACAAGAGAAGGAAAAATACTAGACTTAGTCCTTAGTGGTGCTCATGATCTAGTGCAGGGGGTAACGATACGAGGGCCGCTTGATAACAGTGATCATAATATGATCGGTTTTGATATTGGCATTGAAGGAAGTGAAACTAGGAAATCAAGTACGCTAGCGTTTAACTATAGAAAAGGTGATTACGACAAAATGAGAAAAATGGTGAAAAAAAGACTGAAAGGAGCAGCTCGCAGAGTAAAAAACTTGCATCAGGCGTGGATGCTGTTTAAAAACGCCATCCTGGAGGTTCAGGACAAATATATTCCACGTATTAGAAAAAAGGGAAAAAAGACTAAACGTCAGCCGGCGTGGCTAAACAGTAAGATAAAGGAAATCATTAGAGCCAAAAAACAATCCTTCAGAAAGTGGAGAAGAGAACCAACTGAAAGTAACAGGATAGATCATAAGGAATGCCAAGCCAAATGCAAAGCGGAGATAAGGAGGGCAAAAAAGGACTTTGAGAAGAAATTAGCGTTGGAAGCAAAAATACATAGTAAAAACTTTTTTAGATACATTAAAAGCAGGAAACCGGCCAAAGAGTCGGTTGGGCCGCTGGACGAAATGGTGTTAAAGGGGCGATCAAGGAGGACAAAGCCGTAGCGGAGAAATTAAACGAATTCTTTGCTTCGGTCTTCACCGAGGAGGATTTGGGGGGGACACCGGTGCCGGAAAGAATATTTGAAGCGGGGGAATCGGAGAAACTAAACAAATTCTCTGTAACCTTGGAGGATGTAATGGGTCAGTTCAGCAAGCTGAAGAGTAGTAAATCACCGGGACCTGATGGTATTCATCCCAGAGTATTAATAGAACTAAAAAATGAACTTGCGGAGCTACTGTTAGAAATATGCAATCTGTCCCTAAAATCGAGTGTAATACCGGAAGACTGGAGGGTAGCCAATGTTACTCCGATTTTTAAGAAGGGTTCCAGAGGAGATCCGGGAAATTATAGACCGGTGAGTCTGACGTCGGTGCCGGGCAAGATGGTGGAGGCTATTATTAAGAATAAAATTGCAGAGCATATACAAAAACATGGACTGATGAGACAAAGTCAGCACGGATTTAGTGAAGGGAAGTCTTGCCTCACCAATCTAATGCATTTTTTTGAGGGGGTAAGCAAACATGTGGACAATGGGGAGCCGGTTGATATTGTATATCTGGATTTTCAGAAGGCGTTTGACAAAGTGCCGCACGAAAGACTCCTGAAGAAATTGCAGAGTCATGGAATCGGAGGTAGGGTATTATTATGGATTAAGAACTGGTTGAAAGATAGGAAGCAGAGAGTAGGATTGCGTGGCCAGTATTCTCAGTGGAGGAGGGTAGTTAGTGGGGTCCCGCAGGGGTCTGTGCTGGGTCCGTTGCTTTTTAATGTATTTATAAATGACCTAGAGATGGGAATAACTAGTGAGGTAATTAAATTCGCCGATGACACAAAATTATTCAGGGTCGTCAAGTCGCAGGAGGAATGTGAACGATTACAGGAGGACCTTGCGAGACTGGGAGAATGGGCGTGCAAGTGGCAGATGAAGTTCAATGTTGACAAGTGCAAAGTGATGCATGTGGGTAAGAGGAACCCGAATTATAGCTACGTCTTGCAAGGTTCCGCGTTAGGAGTTACGGATCAAGAAAGGGATCTGGGTGTCGTCGTCGATGATACGCTGAAACCTTCTGCTCAGTGTGCTGCTGCGGCTAGGAAAGCGAATAGAATGTTGGGTGTTATTAAGAAGGGTATGGAGTCCAGGTGTGCGGATGTTATAATGCCGTTGTATCGCTCCATGGTGCGACCGCACCTGGAGTATTGTGTTCAGTACTGGTCTCCGTATCTCAAAAAAGATATAGTAGAATTGGAAAAGGTACAGCGAAGGGCGACGAAAATGATAGTGGGGATGGGACGACTTTCCTATGAAGAGAGGCTGAGAAGGCTAGGGCTTTTCAGCTTGGAGAAGAGACGGCTGAGGGGAGATATGATAGAAGTGTATAAAATAATGAGTGGAATGGATCGGGTGGATGTGAAGCGACTGTTCACGCTATCCAAAAATACTAGGACTAGAGGGCATGAGTTGAAGCTACAGTGTGGTAAATTTAAAACGAATCGGAGAAAATTTTTCTTCACCCAACGTGTAATTAGACTCTGGAATTCATTGCCGGAGAACGTGGTACGGGCGGTTAGCTTGACGGAGTTTAAAAAGGGGTTAGATAGATTCCTAAAGGACAAGTCCATAGACCGCTATTAAATGGACTGGAAAAATTCCTCATTTTTAGGTACAACTTGTCTGGAATGTTTTTACGTTTGGGGAGCGTGCCAGGTGCCCTTGACCTGGATTGGCCACTGTCGGTGACAGGATGCTGGGCTAGATGGACCTTTGGTCTTTCCCAGTATGGCACTACTTATGTACTTATGTACTTATTGTCTGATAGTTCTTTTGCCGACTGTACACAATACGGTTAATGTAGCATGTTTGCCCAATGAATCTCGGAATTTTTTTCAATCAGCACAAAATGCGGAATTAATTGGCTTCAGCTGAATCTGCTCTTTCAAATTCTATCCTCATTCTGTTCCGAAGGTATTGCAGTACCAAGCAAAGCAGTAGACAAAAGTATGAAAAACAATTTGTCCTGTTTTGCCTTCATGCTGAATGTCTTATTTTAGACACTATCCTTGGAAGGGTAGTTCTTTGCCTGGGAAGTTGACAGCCCCTTCTTCTGCTCTTCAGATCTTGTCTTACGTTTCTGATCAATTTAAGATGCAAGAGTTGGATCTACTGGTCAGATTGCAGGAGGTCCAGCAGAAGGTGATTTAAGGGGGGAATCCATCAAGTGGTGACAAGGGCCTAACGCTTGTTATTTAGCCCTCAATGTGTCCTAAAGGACCCTAATGCTGCTTGACTTATCATACCGTGGAAATATTTAAGTTGCCACAAGTTAGCTAGTAATGAAATGTAAAAATGCAAGTGCATGATTTGCATCTCATTACTATGCAAATTCCCTAATGCAACTTAGTCTGATACAATGTGACTCACAAGACTACCACTAGAGATGCCATTTTGCAGGAGGGAGCCAAATTGAACAGGACCGACTGGGCCTTGCTCCTGCCTAAAGACTCTTGGACCTTCTGGACCTGGATGACCCCCACCCCTCCCCGGGACCACCAATGCCATTTCACAGATAGCCCCTGGGGGGCCAGGACTGGGGGGACCCTCTCCATGCAGCCTGGGAGCATTGGTCATCATAGGCGGTCGGTGGCCCAAATGTTTGGGGAGGCTAAAGGGGGTAGGGTTAGGGGTGGGGCCAGGGGTGAAGCTTAAATCCATAATTGTCTGATAACACACAGAAAAAAATAAATAAATAAAAATAAAAGTCACAATTAATACCTTTTATTAAATTTAGATATTAGATATGTATCATATGTCAAAGAATAAAGTGGTTGCTCAAAGCATATTCTAAGCACAATCGCTCAACTGCAAAACACTATGCACAGCTTTGTGCAAAAACACACTCAGAACCTTACTGTACCATAAATATTACACTGGGCAGAACCTAATACACCAATATACCACCCATACAGAAAATGCAGACCGTCAACAATATGAAACAAGGGATCATATCATCACAATTCTCATGTAGAGCCACAAAACACCCTAATTCATGTTTAATGTGGGATAAAATGCCATAAATAAGTAAATAAATAAATATAAACTTTTAATGTTGAGCACCTGATTCTCAAAGTGGACATATTCCAAACACTATAATGAAAATAAAATGATCTTTTCTACCTTTGTTGTCTGGTTGTCCGATTCTGCTGCTATCTGTTCTCAGTGCAGGTCAGGAAGTCATCCTCCTTAAATATCTCCCTGGCAACCCAGCCAACCCCCCCCCCCCCCACCTCCCCCTGCTCTCCCAGCAGTAAGGTAAACAAACCATAAACCAATTTCTACAATTGGTTACACAAGGCTAGAGGGCTTTCACTGCAGCTCCTGCTGTGAGGATGGAGGTAAATCAACAATTTAAACCTCTCAGAGCACAGCAGGGGAGGCTTAGCCTGTCCAAGCTTCTTATACCGGGCGCCTATGTTGGTCATGGTTTGCAGCCTGATGCTCCCAGGCCAGCAGTGTCATTCTTGTAAAGTGGGATTCAGCAACCTGTGGTACCGGGATCCCACAAGTTGCTGAATTCCACAGGGAATCAAAGTGCAGTAAAGGGAGATTTTGTACTGCACTTTGATGAATCTCTCCTTAATGTTATTAATTTAAAATGTGTTCATTTATGGACCTAGTGCCCTAACCATAGCAGTGTGTGTAAACAATGTACCAGTGGACGTCATATTTAAGTGACATCTACTCATTAAAAATAAGTCCCCCACCCAATTCAGTACTCCCGTTTATTAACCCACTCCCTAATCTCCCAATCCTTCCATCAAACCTTTCCTCCCCCACCCCAAATTTTCATTCGTACCCCAAATGTATTCATCTAGAACACCCACATAAATCCTAGCACAGGGTTGTCCAACGTGCATCCCATGGGCCAAATGCAGACAGTCTGACCTTGGGATGTGGCCCACTTGAGAGTTTTAGCCAAAAATGTTTTGTACTTAATTAGCTAGTCTAACATGCTTCTCCAAAAGGGTTTGGGCTGAGGACAACCCCAGAGGCATGTACACAACAATTCAATGGTGTCTGTGGCAAAAACGGTCCAATCTCCTCAAAATCATTCCCCAAACACACAGATTAGAATAAGAGCATAAGAACAGAAGAACAGAAGAATAGCCATACTGGGTCAGACTAAGGGTACATCTAGCCCAGTATCCTGCTTCCAGGTCACAAGTACCTGGCAGAAACCCAATTAGTAGCCACATTCCATGCTACCTATCCTGGGGCAAGCAGTGGCATCCCCCAAGTCCATCTCAATAACAGACTATGAACTTTTCCTCCAGGAACTTGTCCAAACCTTTTTTAAACCCAGCTACTCTAACCATCGTTACCACATGCGCCGGAAACAAGTTCAAGAGCTTAACTATTCTGTGAGTCAAAAAAATATTTCCTCCTATTTGTTTTAAAAGCATTTCCATGTAAATTCATTGAGTGTCCTCTACGTTTTGAAAGAGTGAAAAATCGATTCACCTCCACCTTCTCCACACCACTCAGGATTTTGTATCCCCCCTCAGCTGTCTCTTTTCCAAGGTGAAGAGCCCTAACCTCTTTACCCTTTCCTCATATGGGAGCAGTTCCATCCCCTCTATCATTTTGGTCACTCTTCTTTGAACCTTTTCTAATTCCACTATATCTTTTTTGAGATACGGAGACCAAAACTGAACATAGTACTCATGGTGAGTTTGTTCCATGAAGCAAAACAGAGGCATTTTAATATTTTTTGTGGTGTTTCATAAGAATATAAGCATTGTCATACTGAGACAGACATTTCCAACAGTGGCCAGTCCAGGTCACAAGTACTTAGCAAGATCCCAGAACAATAACTATCCAGAACTTTTAAAATCCCTGCTAAGCTGAAACATGGCTCGTGTTGAGTCCTTTTGAAGGATTCTGCTGCATTGAATAAAGATGCAATTAAGAACCGGGTCTTTTTGACCTCTGTTTTTGAAGTTGGTGTGTCTAAATGTAGAAACTTACCCTACTATTCTATAATGGATTTGACACTCGATTTTTGGCACTTAGCATCCTCTATAGATGTGCACCCTATGTGGTTATTTCAGGCTCAAAATGATGCAGGAAATGTCAAAAGCATATCGCATGTTGTTTCAAATGACTGCACATCCCTAACAGTGGTGATAGCTCTTTCTTGGCTTTCAGCTGCCTTGAATGTGTCTAGACATTTAGAGGGTCTTTTACAAAGGCGCACTAATGATTAGCATGTGCTAAATGCTAGAGATACCCAAAGGAATATATGGGTATCTCTAGCATTTAGTGCATGCTTATTTTTAGCACACGCTAAAAACACTAGCGAGCCTTTGAAAAAGGGGTCCTTGGAGCGCTACTTTATAAAGGATGCTATAAGTTAGGCACTAAAAATCTGAGCGCTAAGCTAGTATTTTATAACAGCAAGTTTGTATGCCAGATTCATTATAGAATACTAGCAGAAGCTACCAGTTAGTGCCAACATTTAGGTGTACCCACAATAGTAGGCATAAATGCGCACATTTAAACGTGGTATCCTTTATGCACAACTGAAATTATTCTATAAGCTGTGGATGTCACATGGCAACATGCCCATGGTCCACCCATGCTCCCCCCAACATGAACATCTCCCCCCCCCCCCCTTTGTAGTTACGTGCTAGAACGCATACCGGTCAATATTCAGCTGGCAATGGTCAGTGGGGTTTTTTAAATGCTGGCAACTGGAGACAGAATTAGGGCCAAATATTCAACAGCAGGCCAGGTTTGGGCACTGGCATTTAATATCTGGGGCCATGTCAGGATGTGTTGGCCACCAGAGATTATGAAGGTTCTGGTCAGTATTCAGCTGGGACCCACACAGACCATTGTGCCCAATCCTAATTTCCTTCCCTCCCCCCCCCCCCCCCGGACCCAATGCTGCCACAAGAGAAGCCCCACCCCTATTGCAGTAGGGCCCCCCCCCCCAGCCTACATTAGTATCATCAGTGATCCAGTGGCTAAATGCACCTCACGCCTAGAATAGACTACCCGAGCCTCTACGTCTAGCCCCATCTTTGGCCGTTTTCAAGTCCAAACTTAAAGCCCACCTCTTTACCACAGCTTTTGACTCCTAACCACTACTCTCTTGTCTTGTCCTTTTATCCTCACCTCTTTATTCCCTTACCCTTATTGTTCTGTCTGTTTACCTGTCTTATCTAAATTGTAAGCTCTTTGAGCAGGGACTGTCTTTTTTGTGTATGGTGTACAGCGCTGCGTATGTCTTGTAGCGCTATGGAAATGATAAGTAGTAGTAGTAAATGGGGCAGAAGTGATGTCCACTTGCTCTTCCTCTAAAGGCTGTGGCTTAAAAATGGCAGCCTCAGCCTCTAGAGGTAGTCTCGTATTACTACTGCTAGGATCAGCTCCTTTAAGAGGTAGATTCTACATATGAATCTAACTTCAGCTGGTAGGTTGCCTTTGTTACTGCAATTTCCAAGCCCAAAAGGAGTAATTTATAAGACTATATTTAATGGAATTTCTTTTAGGCACCATGTATAGAATCTCCCTATTAGCGGCAACATTCAGTCCACTAATTGGCTAAGTAGGGGGATACAGTTAGGACAGCAAAAAGTCAGTCTTAACTTTATCCACTAAGGGTGATCTGAATATCGGCCAGTGCCCGGTTAACTTCTGGGTGACCACAGATACCCAGCTATTCAATGCCAGATGCTGAGCATTCCCTGGCATTGAATATCCAAGATTATTTCAGCCCTATGAGTGGCTTATAAGCTGTTTACCGCTGTACTTCACCCTCTCTCCATTTCCTCTCTACTTCCAAACCGGCTTAACCATCAGTTTTTGGATACACTAGTTTATCTATCCTAAGGAACAGCGTTACATAAGCATCCTGTACTGCAGCTGAAGCTCAGCTCCCTTTTGCCTGCGTTATAAAAGCTATGGCTAGTTATAATCTTTCCTAGCTGAGATTCACAATAAGGAGCCTTTCCCCACTAAATGCTGGCTGTAGGAGCTGCAGCTGGGTTTAATTATTTGGGATGAATACAGTGTTGTCAGGGTTTTTTTGTTTTTGTTTTTTGTTCTGGCTACACATCACAGGAAATAACCGAATAAAACTTCCTTTGAGGTTTGTGTTCTTTTATCTCATGAGCTAGAAAGGATGAGCAGTATTTCAAGTAATCCTCCAAAAACATGACATTTCATTTATCAAAGCTGTCAGAAGAGCTCCTTGAATAAACCGACGTGTGTGACAATTAAGATATCCATTCACATGGCGAATGGCAGTGGGGTGAAATAATAATGATTTAAATTACAGTGCAGTGCATGTTAGCTGGAAAATAATTCTCTGGTCCAGCAGCTGTGAAGAGAGGCATGCAGTGTTGCTGATTAGGTCTTGCATTTTGAAGGAAGGGGAGCAGGCCCAAATTTATGGGTAGACAATACAGGCAACTGTCTCCGGCACTAAATATTCTGGGTGTAGAATATTGCTGATGTTATCATACCTTGGTCTAGAGACAGAAAACAACAAGGCAGGGAGTCCACCAAATCCAACGTGGAAGAAGTAAAACAAGGAGGCAGATCACATAAAAAGACAGCCTTTAATGAAGTAAAAATGCTCCCAGGTTACCAATCATTTGTACCCGGCATGTCCATGTTTCACCAGTAATAATGGCTACTTCAGGGGTAGAATAAACTATAAACAGAAATACAGAAATTATACATCCACTAACTTTAAAAAAACATCTCAAAAACATTTACATCAAAACACAGTAAAAACATAGAGAAACTGTGTCTACAACAAACTTCATAGTCTTAAAAAACAGTAGTAACAGTCTAGAAATAGCTGTCTTAAAAAAAAAAAAAAAAAAATATATATATATATATATATATATATATATATATTCTGAATATTTATATAGCAAACCTTCTGTTAAATGCCAAGAGGATGGGGGAGGGGAAATAGAGAGGCTTTGAAAACTACATGCATTTGCTGTTCGGAGTTGAGAAGTGACTGTGAGGAAGATATCGTTTTGACGCATAAGCGCGCTTTGTTTTATTTTTTCTATTAGCGGCAGACTTCTTTAAGTGGATGATACAATCCAATATCATTGAGAATTTTACTGCCAACAATCCAGGAGACTCCTGAGGCAGGCCTTATTAACTGAAACACAGCTGTGTCCATTCGGTTCTTATACAATAAATTCATAGACCTTTTGAAGCATTGTCTATTTATTTTTGAGTCATTTTCACTACTTTTCCCGAATGCTGTTTAGACTTCAGGGGACTTGCTTCTTTTGTGTGTACATTAACCTACCCATATTATCACACTTTAACCCCACTGGTAACCTCACCCAGTGGATATGGCAGACACTTTTGTATTCCTTGCTGTTCAGGACTTCCTGTTGCTTTGGGAGGTCACTTTCCTTCTTCTTATAGGTTGAATGAGCCAAAAGAACAGAATTGAAGGCAGTCTCCGCCCTGATCACATTATACAGATATCAGTAACATGTAGATGGAAATGCTAATTTAAAAAAAAATTAGATTGTGGCAGATTCGTACCCAGACCTCAAGGTGGGGGGGGGGGGTCTATAGCTCAAAGTCAGGGAGCACATTTTGGCCTGCTACTGCCCCCCCCCCCCACCACCACCACGCCACATACCTTGGCTGGTGGGGTTCCCCAACCCCCACCAGCTGAAGCATTTCTCCAGCGATGCTCTCCTTACATTGCCTGCCCTGCTTCCCCTCATATTGTGCATACTCGATTTTAATGAAATTAAGCAGGTGTGAAGTGTCATGCAAGCTAGGTTTCACTAAAACCGAATACGCGTGTGACGACAGGGAAGCAGGGCTGGCAATGTAAGGAAAGCAGTGCTGGTGGGGGTTGGGGACCCATAGCAGCCAAACCAGAGGTTCTGGAATGGATCCATTTGGGGGTGGCCCCAATAGCTACACCACTGGATTGTGGATACCATCAGTTATGGCCTTAATTTATTTATTTATTTATTTATTGCACTTGTATCCCACATTTTCCCACCTATTTGCAGGCTCAATGTGGCTTACAAAGACCTGTTATGGCATCACCATTCCAGGGTAAAAAGATACAGTTGGTGTTACAAAGATATCAAGGATGATAGGAAGATGTAGTCAGGCAGTTATGTAAGGAAGATACTCAGAATAAGGGTGAAATGGTGGTGTGTTATAGTTAGTTATGGATTCTCGAGGTAGGCCTTGTTGAAGAGGAAGGTTTTCAGAGATTTGCGAAAGTTGGTTATTTCGTTAATTGTTTTCAGGTGAGTTGGCAGTGCATTCCACAGCTGCGTGCCCATGTAGAAAAAGCTGGACGCGTGTGTTAGATTCCTGGATTAGCAGTGTCCCCCACAGTATAAACCTAGAATTTGCCACTAAACAATTAACATACACGGTTTTAAAAATTTCCTCCTTGGATTTAGCTCACACCTTTTTAGTTGTAGCTTTGGACAGACATAAACCCCCAGATTCTATATACGGCCCCTAAAGTTACAAGTGCATGCAACTTAAATGGTTAACAAGCCTAGGGGTGCTGATAATTGGCCATTAACAAGCAATTATTGGCACTAATTGGCACTAATTAGAATTTACGCACACAACTTTCTAAGTGTATTCTTTAAAGTGGTACATGTAAATTCTAAAGTGCGGATCTCAAGAGGAAACATGGCCATGGGAGGGGCATAGTTGGGTCATGGATGTTCCTAAAAATTATGTGCACTGTAATAAAATATGCCTGATCAGCGCCTGTTAGGCGCAGACATTTACACCAGGTTTTAGTTGGCATGAATGGTCATGCCTAAATTAAAGTCATAGGAACTGCACTATGCATATTCTATGAACCATGCCTAGCTTTAGGCCAGGTTTATAGAGTGGAGCTAAGTGCGATTTTTTTTTTTGGCAATGATTTTCTATAGAATTCACCCCAAATGCTACTGATGCTGCATATTTAATCTGGCTCTTGTTTTCCAGGTGTGTTTATCATATGCTGGCTCCCTTTCTTCATCACCCACATTTTGAACATTCACTGTCACGACTGCAACATCCCACCAGCCTTGTACAGTGCATTTACTTGGCTGGGCTACGTCAACAGTGCTGTCAACCCCATTATTTATACCACGTTCAACATCGAATTCAGAAAAGCCTTCATCAAAATCCTTCACTGCTAAGAGCAGAGGGAGACTTGTCAAGTCTCAGTAGCCTACGATGTGGAGGAAGTGTCTTGAGGATTTGCACTGGACTCCATCAGCAATGGTCATGCAGTAATGGATACAACAGGAGGCTGAAAGTCAGGCACAGATATGAGACTGCGCACGCCCTGTCTTGGGAGAGATGGCTGTCACATTTGAAGTGTCAAGTGATGCTTTTCTTTCATGTCCGGTGGAGCAGCAGTAGAAGCATGAGATCTTTTCACTCAGTCCTGTACTGTGGCTAAAATAGCCTAGCCAAGATGATAATGTCACCAGCAAGGGGCATTTGTTAAAGTTTCTCCGAAAGCAATGCCATTTTTCTGCTTTCCAACTGGTACAAAAAAAAAAAGGTCTGGTAAACTGGAGCTATGACCAAGACTAAATGAATCAACTTTTCCATCTGAAGTGTTCTGATTTTTTCTTAATACTGTAGAAGCAGATTACATCGAAAAAGAACAACTAAGTCCCACATGGTGAGAGATCAGTTGCAGGTTATGTTAATTTTAGTTCAGCACTTACATAGGTGATCTATAATGCCAAAACTATAAGTAAAATAAACAAAAGCCCTAGCCAAAAAATGTACAAGTAAATATCTTCCATGGGCCCATGTAATATTTCACAGTGTGCCCAGTGTCATACAGTCATTACAAACAGCAGCTCATTTTCATCTCCTCAGTAAAAATGGACAACTTTCAGAACACCCAATAACTTGCACAATTGGGGCTGATGATGTGGAGAGCGTGATGTTTTTGTGTCCTTTCAGCAGAAGAGGTACTGCAGTATGCTATAGCCAGCACTAGCCCATGTGGCTCTCTTGTGACTTGACTGAAACCCAGGCTTCTTCTCTGCCCCTGAAAAATTCTTCCTGGGAAGGAGATCTGCTTTACAATAACAGTCGGCAGAAATCCGCTAAGAGTGAGTGTGGTCTTTAAATGTCGTCTTTTCGTGTAATCCTCAGTCTAACTCAGATTCAACAGCAGCTGCAAGATGCTTCCATTACCGACTTTTCCACAAATCGTCATACAGCCCAGTCACTGGAAAAGCTGTACTAAAACTTGAGGTTTTATTACAAAAGGTATCTAATCAAGTGCTAAGTAATAAGACCGTTCGCCTCAAAGGTGGTTGCTGGCTACATGTAAGTGAAGCTTCTGATACAAAGCATTAAAACAAATCATCTTATTATTATCCTTGTGCTCTGTGATGCCAAGCTAAAGATTGAGGTTTGACTCTTGACCAAGGTTCCAGGTTCCCGCATTGGCTAGGATAGATCTAGCACTGCTGCAAAGGGAATGCTTCCTTCAAGCTTAAAAAAGAAAACAATAAAAAACAAGCCACCCAATATTTAAAGTGATTTAAGCTGGCAGGAGAGGGCCCCACCCGCTTAAATTGCTCTCAGCATGCTGGACGCAGATATTCAGCGGCACCTAACCTGGCATAGACGCAGCACAATTGGTCAAGGATGTGGTAGGGACCCAAAACACTCAGAAGGGAATGAGTGGTATAGAGGCAGATGTCCCTAAAAACACTCCCTCACCTTACGGCGCTAACCTGCCATGTCAGAGGCTGAGTCAGAGGGGTGGGGCTCAGGCCAGGAGATGGTTAAATACCCTGATCAGGGAGGCCCCGGGGTAAGAGGTTTCCAGGAGAGAGATCCCAAGTGCAGAGATCTCCTGAAAGCAGTGGCGATCCTAGGTCGGCTGCCACCCGGGGCGGATCGCTGCTGCACAACCCCCCCCCCCCCCCCCACCCGGGGTGCAGCGGCATCCATTCCCCCAGGGTGCAGCACAACCCCCCCCCCCCAGCGCATCAAGCCACCCCCCACCCCCCCCCCCCCCGGGTGCATTCTTGGCTGCTGGAGGGTGCAGAGAGCAGCTGTGCGCCTGTCGGCTCTGCTGGTTCCCTGCTCCCTCTGCCCTGGAACAGGAAGTAACCTGTTCTGGGGCAGAGGGAGCAGGGAACCAGCACAGCCGACAGGCACGCGGCTGCTCTCTGCACCCTCCAGCAGCATGCACCCGGGGTGGACCTCCCCCACCGCCCTACCCTTCCTACACCACTGCCTGAAAGGAGGTTCCAAGTGAAGGAACCCTCCTAAAGTGTTGCTGAGCTGCAGTACCTGTCGGGGAATCCCAGGGAAGTGAGGAGTGGCCCTAACTCAGAGGATTGCACCCTGTGTTAAGAAGTAGATGCCCAGGAATTGCATGAGAAGAAACAGAAAACTGCAGCTAGGGGGAGAAGTAATCAACATGAGTTACCGTTAGGACAAGTTATTTTATTGTTAACCCCAGTTAATAGTAACTAGGCCTCACTGCATAAAATAGAACCTGTGCTAATATAACTAAAGTTAGTGGTAGAATAACCTGTTTTAACAGTAACCACATTGATAACTACACCCCCTGTCACTGCACCATACTGCAGATATTGTGGTTGATGGTGGTTAAGCCAGATACAAAAGCAAGCAGGTGGGCAACTGTTTTTGTGGAGAAAAGAGTGGGGCTGTGGATTTCTATGGGCATAGGCCACTGGTTGATAAAGTGGTCTTGCATTTCGGAACACACTGTACAAGCAACCACAATCCTAGAAAGAAAAGAAAAGCTATTAATGGGTTTCTATTTTCAATGCCATGCAGGAGACAAATTAAATGTAAAATATGTATAGAGAGCTAAACCAAATACATTAACAGCTTAAGCTCTTCCTATGGAGGTGGGTGAGCATGACCACTTTTACTTTGCCAATATTTTGAAGAGTAGATGTGTGCAACAAGCCAGAGTTCCGACTGCTGCGATTATTAGTAGGCTCCAATTAATTCCACCAGTGTTCTGTCAAAGTCAAACTTTCATGAGCCCTGACTTTTTGGAAAAGGGGAAAAATTATTCTTTATTGTGGCAGTGATTTTTTTTTCTGGGATAGTTTGGGAAATAAACTATCCACCTCAAAATTATAGAAATAGTACCATCTGCTATATCAAGGAAAGCTCTTGAGAGCGGCCAAGAATATGCTATATGTTCACGGGGTGAAACATGTCTAATTGTGTCATAAATGTCCATAATTTCATCATCGCATGGTCTGATGTGCAGAAATGCTCTGAAGAAAGAAGTTTAAGACTGCCACATGAATTCTACATGGAAGATGAGGTTGTGTGTTATTAATACATATTTAAATCTCTCCTCCCCCACCTTGATGAGTATCAACTCTCTTGCATCTGGTGGCCCTGCAGCTCTTCATGCATTTAAGAAATCTATTGTCCCATTCAGAGAACTTGTACATGAAACAAAAAATGTATTGTAATCAACTGTAATCAGCTCACAATATATTTTATAATATCAATGTAAATAAAAATAAAATTAAATGGAAATTAACTTCAATGGACTATGCAAGGTGGCAGGTTAAGTTTACAGAACATCACATTCAAATACAAATGTCAACATATATTCCACTAATTGTCTTCATGGTCCAAGCAGGATTACAAGAGAAATTGTACTAGCTATTTCTAGCGTGTACAACCAAAGCAAAAATCTTGCTAAACAAAAATGTCTTCAATTTGTTATGAGAAGTCATATGATCCCCTGGTGATTTAATCTCAGATGGGTACATGTTCCACAATAATCAAACATCTGGATATGATAAAGAAATCTATAGCCACAGTTTGGATGGTTCTCCTAAGACATAGTTAATTAAAAAGGGAATGTTTGGGGCCAGTCCACTGACTTAGTGGCAGTAATATGTGCTGTCAAGTGGTAAGTCTCCAGTTTGAACCTTGCGTCAGGTTATCCACACACAAGCTCATAGAGCAAGAGAGTCATGATCATCATTAAAGGCTACATCTACTGAATGCATTTAGAGTCCATGATACAGGATTATGTAAGGTACTCTGGTACAGGCTCCCAGCCTCAGGACCACTGCTACAATGACCAGGTTAGGGACAGTGGGAGGGCGGGCTCCCCCAAGTAGTTGCGACTGAAGGTCATGGCACCAGGATCCCAGTACTGATCTCAAGAAAAGGAAGAACTCCCAGACCAATTTTAAAAAGCAGTATTTCAGCAACAACATAGGTGTTCACAGGTAAGTCCTTCACCAAATCTACTTTAAGCATTTATAGCACTGTGCATTGCAATTTGCAAGTGGAGGAGTAGCCTAGTGGTTAGTGCAGTGGTCTGTGATCTTGGCAAACTGAGTTCAATTCCCACTGCAGCTCCTTGTGACTCTGGGCAAGTCACTTAACCCTCCATTGCCCCTGGTACAAAATAAGTACCTGAATATATGTAAACTGCTTTGAATGTAGTGGTATATCAAGTCCCATTTCCCTTTTCCCCTCAATAATTACAAAGCCATAAGAGCAGTGGCCTCCTGTTACCTAATCCCAAAATCCCTGGTCTCCTTACACAATAGCAGGCAGGCACAGCTAAACAATCTGGTTTGCCCAGTTAAATCACTGTGTGGGGCTATCTGGGGATATTCAGCGGTACTCAGCCGAATATTCAATGCTGTGCCTAGATATGGCCCAGTATTGAATATCAGGGAATAAAGCCACTGCCAGGTAAAAAATTACTCACCTCCCCTGGCTGAATATTTACCCCTCAGAGTTTATATGCAAGATTAGTTTGCTGTTTGTAACCTTTGTGCTCTCTTTCAAAAATGTTTTGATGCTGTGTCTACCCTTAGCCTCTGAATAATTATAATGTGATTTTTACTGTGATTCACTGTGGTCGAAATAGATTGTTTTATAACCTACTCAGTTTCCAAATAAGGATTCATGGCGGATTACATAAAAGAAACCTCATCAAGAGGAAAATAATAAATATAGAGAGCAGAATGGCTGAGTATAAATATTTTAAATATGTATTTGCATATTCAGGAATCCAGGCCAGTTAGGTGTGTCTCCAGAATGAAGGGGTTGGAAAACACTTTTTAGAGGACAAAGGAGCCTATATTTTCAAAAAAATGGTGTGCCGCTAGCAGGACATGCCACCAGATGCGCAGAGGTTCACATAACACAGAGAATTCTCAGAGGCACAAGTAAAGCATCTAAGGACAAAGCGTAGAGGGCCTCAATAAGTCAGCCATTTACAACTGGAAACACTAATGCCCTAGTTCTATTAAAGTTGCTAAAAATTGTGTGTACAAATTTGGGCACACACCCAATTTGCACGTACAATGTAATTAAATAATGAGCTAATTAGTGCCAATAACTGGCTTGTTAACAAGCAATTATTGATACTAATTAGATTTAATTGAAATGTACATGCATACATTTAGGTGTGGATCCATGCATAAAATTTAAGCAAGAGTCAGAAAAGGGGTGTGGGAATGGGAGGGTCATGGGTGGATCGGGGCATTCTTTTAAGCTACGTGCGTAGTTAGAGAATAAGGAGGAAACCCAAAAGAGTGATACCGGATAGGAGGGGAGAGATTGGTAAGCTCGACTCAGGAGAAGCACCTGGGGGTGATGGTGTCTGAGGATCTCAAGGTGACAAAACAATGCGACAAGGTGGTGCTGCGGCCAGAAGGATGCTAGGCTTCATAGAGAGGGGTATAACCAGCAGAAGAAAGGAAAAGTTGATGCCCCTCTACAAGTATTGTGTTTTTGAGGCCATATCTTGCTAAGGTTGTAAAAAGACTTGAAGCAGTTCAAAGAAAAGCTACAAAAATGGTATGGGATTTGAATTGCAAGACGTACAAGGAGAGACTTACTGGCCTGAACATGTATACCCTTGAGGAAAGGAGAAACAGAGGTGATATGATACAAATGTTCAAATATTTTAAAGGTTAATGAAATGAGTAGTAATAGTATAAGGCATTCACTCTTTATAGAATCCACAAACAAACCTTTCCCAGAGACGGGAAGTTGATAGAACCAGAGAACATGAATTGAGGTTGAAGGGAAGGCGGACTCAGGAATAATGTCAGGAAGTGGAGGAGTAGCCTAGTGGTTAGGGTGGTGGACTCTGGTCCTGGGGAACTGAGTTCGCTTCCCACTTCAGGCACAGGCAGCTCCTTGTGACTCTGGGCAAGTCACTTAACTCTCCATTGCCCCAGGTACAAATAAGTACCTGTATATGTAAGCTGCATTGAGCCTGCCATGAGTGGGAAAGCACGGGGTACAAATGTAAAAAAAAAAAAAAAGTATTTTTTCACAGAGAGAGTGGTAGATACTTGGAATACCCTCCCATGGGAAGTGTTGGAGGTGAAAATGGTAACGGAATTCAAAACTGCATAGGATAAGCACAAAGGAATCCTGTTTAGAAGGAATGGATCCACAGAAGCTTAGCAGAGATTGAGTGACAACACCGGCAATTGAGAGGCAAAGCCAGTGCTGGGCAGACTTCTATGGTCTGTGCCCTGAAAATGGCAAGGTCAAATCAAGGACAGGTATACATATAAAGTATCACATACAATGAGTTTATCTTGTTGGGCAGACTGGATGGACCATACAGGCCTTTAATCTGTCATCATCTATAATGTTTCTGTCATCTACTATGTTGCATCAACATCGTAGTTGGTGCAAATGGCCATGCCTAAAGTTAGGTGTGATTCCGAGGTGTAAATGCTATTCTACTAACTGTGTCTAACTTTAAGCGCATTTTGTAGAATAGCGCATTTTTGGTACCATAAATATAATTTACTCCTAAGGGGGCAATTCTATAAAGTGGCGTCTACAGGTAGGCACATTTACATGTGTCAAAGGTGCCATCAAATTGACAGGTGCCTATGTCAGTTAGGTGCTACTCTATAATGGAACACCTAAGTGCCATAGTGCCTAACTGCTAGGGGTGTACCTGTGGGTGGAGCATTGGCTGGCCATGGGTGTGTCTCCCAGTTACATGTGGTTTATAGAATACTATAAACTATGCACATTACTTGGCACACCTAGGTAAGAACATAAGAATAGCCATACTGGGTCAGACTAATGGTCCATCTAGTCTAGTATCCTGCTTTCAGGATACTGGGCTAGATGGACCATTCTGGATGGATCATTCTAGAATGTTGCTACTAATTGGGTTTCTGCCAAGTACTTGTGACCAATCTAGGTCACAAGTACTTGGCAGAAACCCAATTAGTAGCAACATTCCAGAGTCCCAAAGAGTAGCCAGATTCCATGCTACCAATCCCTCATGTCTGTCTCAATAGCAAACTATGGACTTTTCCTCCAGGAACTTGTCCAAACCTTTTGTTAAACCCAGATATGCTAACTGGTGTTACCACATCCTTTGGCAATGAGTTCCAGAGCTTAACTGTTCGTTGAATGAAAAAAAATTTCCTCCTAATTATTTTAAAAGTATTTCCATGCAATTTCATTGAGTGTCCACTGGTCTTTGTACTTTTTGAATGAATGTAAAATCAATCCACCTATATCTGCTCCACACCACACAGGATTTTGTAGACCTCAATCACATCCCCACTCAGTCGTCTCTTTTCCCAGTTGAAGATCCGTAACATCTTTAGCCTTTCCTCTCATGGGAGCAGTTCTATCCCATCTATCATTTTGGTCACTCTTATTTGAACCTTTTCTAATTCCACTATATCCTTTTTTGATACGGTGACCATAATTGAACACAATACTCAAGGTGAGGTCGCACTACGGAGCAATACAAAGGCATTATAATATTTTTGGTGTTATTTTGTATCCCTCTTATGCCTTCCATTGGCATGGCATAAAAGAGTATGCCTACACATTGATGTACCAATGCCAACCTTACATCAGTATTTTATAATAGAATCTTGGCACACTGATGCCATTATAGAATTGGCACTAAGCACATGGTATTAGAGAGCCTAGATAGGTGCCAATTTATTCCATCACCCTGTAAATCAATTCTTCATGCATTTATTCTTCCAACATGACCATACGTTACTGCACATGTATTAACTTCCTAACTAGGCATCTTTATTTTTTGTCTATTAGATTGTAAGCTCTTTGAGCAGGGACTGTCTTTCTTCTTCTATGATTGTACAGTGCTGCATACGCTTTGTAGCGCTATAAAAATGCTAAATAGTAGTAGTAGTAGCATCTGACTTTATTACTGAAGCTGATATTCAGAATGAGCTTGCAGAAAAGAATATAGACGAAAAATGTAGGGAATTTGTCCACTTGCAGATAGAATTGCTTACTCTTGGAAACATAGCCCTGTATCTTGTACTTGTAAGGGCAGGAAAAGGGACCAGCAAATGTAATCAATTACAACATGAACAGCTGTAATATATTTGGATCCTTGCTTTCCCTAGGCAAGCTGTAGTTAGAAAGTGAGGACCTGTTTGAAATGTGTTATAGCTGAATAGCAGCAGCTCAATTAATTCAAATCCCCAAATCTTGCTTTCCTGCCAGCAGTTGCAGACAACATAAATTAAATGCACTGAGAAAAACTGCCACCCACTGCGGTCACTTGTTTTACAAAGGAAAAGAATAAGCACAAGATTGAAGCTTGCAAGCAGTAACACCAGGCATCACAGGTCAAGATTTGTTGTATCCCATGATTCTTCCTATATTTCTGTGACTTTAGTTTCAAGAAGGACTGCTGCAAAAAGTATTAGACGTCCTAGGTGACCCTTCACTCTTTGTTCCTCTCATGTAGCTTACAGACTCCTATCCCCGGATTCGGGCAACCAAATTTAGGTGTGCTGCCGAGATACACACGCAACGTAATTGGTTCACAAGCTGTTAACCATCAATGATTGGATGCTAACAACAAATTATTGACATTAATTGGCACCAATGAGGATTTGTGCGCACATCTGGCTGCACGCTAAAACGCTGGGTGCCTAACAGGCTTATTTTCGAAAGGGATCACCGGCGATCTTCCGACACAAATCGGGAGATCACCGGCGATCTCTCAATCCCGGCCAAATCGGTATTATCGAAAGCCGATTTTGGCCGGCCCCAATTGCTTTTTCGTTGCGGTGCCGGCCAACCTTCAAGGGGGCGTGTTGGTAGGGTAGCAAAGGCAGGAAGGGGGCGGGGTTACCAGATGGCTGGCTTCACCTTATTATGGAAAAAAAGGCCCGCTCAAACGAGCATTTCGCCGGCCGAACTTGGTCCATGTATTTTTAGGACCAAGTCCCAAAAAAGAGCCCCAACTGACCAGATGACCACTGGAGGGAAGCGGGGATCACCTCCCCTTACTCCCCCAGTGATCACCAACCCCCTCCCACACAAAAAAAACAATTAAAACATTTTTTGCCAGCCTGTACGCCAGCCTCAAATGTCATACCCAGCTCCCAGACAGCAGTATGCAGGTCCCTGGAGCAGTTTTTAGTGGGTGCACTGCACTTCAGGCAGGTGGACCCAGGCCCATCCCCCCCTACATGTTACACTTGTGGTGGTTAATGTTGAGCCCTCCAAACCCCCCAAAACCCACTGTACCCACATGTAGGTGCCCCCTTCACCCCTTAGGGCTATGGTAATGGTGTAGACTTGTGGGCAGTGGGTTTTGGGGGGGATTTGGGGGGCTCAGCACACAAGGGAAGGGTGCAATGCACCTGGAAGCTAATTTTTTTTTTTTTTTAAGATTTTTAAAGTGCCCCCTAGGGTGCCCGGTTGGTGTCCTGGCATGTCAGGGGGGCCAGTGCACTACAAATGCTGGCTCCTCCCACAGACAAATGCCTTGCATTTCGCTGGGTTTGATATGGCCGAGTTCGGTTTCCATTATGGCTGAAAATCGGAGCCGGCCATCTCATCTAAACCCGGCGATCTGCCGGCGATCCTATTCTAAACCCGGCGAGCGATTTGGCCGGCGCCAAGCGTATTTCGAAAATACGTTTGGCTCCGCCCACTTACGGTGCTGGCCCCGAAGATGGCCAGCCATCAATTTTGCCGGCGCCATTGAATTATGCCCCTCTAAATCTCACAAACCAGGACTCAAAAGCCACCTACTGCGAGTAAGTGTAGTAATAAACAGTTATTTCACCAGTATGAGATCAATAATTTTTATGTGTAGAGTACCCTCAGATATAAACCACCGTGACTGCAGTCAATAATGCTGCTACAGCGTGGCATAGCACTTCTTTCATTGGGTAACTCCTACTATATTTTTTTTTGGGTAAAGAGCAACCTCTGCTCATATTTTTTTGCATCCCAATCACCACAGTGCTATAAAATCACTTATTCATTTGTTTAAAAGATTACATATACTAGGGCGGATCCAGGGGAAGGCAATTGCTAATTGTTTCAGCAAGGCAACACAGTTCTGCCAGAGAGGCAAGAACTCACGAGATAAGTGTACAGTTTTTTTCACCTAGTATATGTAATCTTTTAAACAAATGAATAAGTGATTTTATAGCACTGTGGTGATTGGGATGCAAAAAAATATGAGCAGAGGTTGCTCTTTACCCAAAAAAAAATATAGTAGGAGTTACCCAATGAAAGAAGTGCTATGCCACGCTGTAGCAGCATTATTGACTGCAGTCACGGTGGTTTATATCTGAGGGTACTCTACACATAAAAATTATTGATCTCATACGGGTGAAATAACTGTTTATTACTACACTTACTCGCAGTAGGTGGCTTTTGAGTCCTGGTTTGTGGTTATTAGCAGTTGAATGTTACCAGAGACATTGATATTGTGAACTCGTCCTCTAAATCTCACAGCATGCAGTCTAAAAGGGGTATGGCCATGAAAGAGACACGGGCAGGTCATGGGTGTTCCACAAGTTGCATGCAGTGTTATAGAATAATGGGTCTCCATGCCCATCTTGGGCACCAGGCTTTACACCAGGTTTCAGCAGGCATAGGTTTTGTGCCCAGAGTTGGTCACGGAAATCAGTGCTAAGCACTATTTCTTATGAGGAGTGGAGGAGTAGTCTAATGGTTAATGCAGCAGGCCTTGAGACTGGCTACTACTACTACTATTTAGCATTTCTATAGCGCTACAAGGCGTACGCAGCGCTGCACAAACATAGAAGAAAGACAGTCCCTGCTCAAAGAGCTTACAATCTAATAGACAACCTGGGTTCAATTCCCACTGCAGCTCCATGTGACCTTGGGCAAGTCACTTATCTCTCCATTGCCCCAGGTACAGAAACTTAGATTGTGAGCCCTCTAGAGACAGAGAAAGTAGCTGCAGATAATGTGTACAGCACTGCATACATCCAGTAGCACTATAGAAATGAGTAGTAATAGTACAAGGCATTCACTCTTTATAGAATAGAGATCAACCACTGAAGTGGAGAAACCGGATCTGCTACAAGCAGGATAAGGTAAAAAAAAGGAAGTAGCGTGACCAACAGAACTCTTCCAATGAAGCCCAGGAGACAAAAAAAAAAGTTTAAATGGCTTTATTTCTTCGACTCCTGCCCTTTATAGAAGAGCAGTTTAGCACCAAATGTTTCCAGCACCCTAGAAACTTTTTCAGGTACAGATAACAGAGATTCCTCTCCAGTTATTGTAGTCCAATAAATCTCTTTTCTTCAGCAGCTTTACAATTATACCTTTCTTCCGGTCATCTACCCCCAAATTTTATAAAACGTGCTAAAATTTCCACTTATAAATTTGGGTGCGTGCCCAATTTGTGTGGCACTTAATTGAATAACAAGTCAATTAGCACAATAATTGAGATATTAACAAGCAATTATTGCTGCTAATTGGAATGAATTAAAATTTACATGTGTAAATTTTGGCACAGGATCATGTGGGTCCAAAATGCGGGCACAGTCATGGGCAGATCAGGGCTGTTCCTTTAATTTATGTGCATTGGTACAGTATAAAGGGGATCCACACCTAATTTAGGCACAGGGATTTACACCAATGTTTCACTGGTGTAAATGGTTGCGATCAAATGTAGATTTGGCTCCTGGCGCTAACTTTAACTGCCATTTATAGAATAGCACTTTCCACTATTTTTTTGGTGCCAATTTTTTAGGCACCATTTACAGGATTCAGTCCCTAGTGTTTTTTCCTCTTTCCTATATCACATTACACAATTGTAGTAGCCTTTCTATCACTGGATCTGATCCTTTCTTCATGAGTCCTGTACAGATGTCTAATCCAGTGGCGTAGGCCACGGGGGCCTGGGCCCCCGTAGATTTGTCCCTGGACCCCCCTGCTGATGACCCTCTTGACCCCCCTCCTGCCGCCAACCCTCCCACGCCACCGTCGGCTACCTCTGCTGGCGGGGGACCCCAACCCCCGCCAGCCGAGGTCCTCTTCTTCCGGTGCAAAGCTTCGTTCTGTTTCTGTGAGTTTGAAGTCCTGTTAAGCGAAGCCTTTTTGGGAATGCATTCCAGAGTGTGGGGGCTACTCCGGAGAAGGCTCGCTGGAGGTTGGAGAAGGTGTGGATAGGGATACTGCTTGGGAAGATCTTAGTGACCTTGGAGGTGTGTAGAGGGAGATCGTATTCTTCAATTACTGTGGGCCATTTCCTTTAAGGGCCTTGAAGATCAGACATAGAGTTTTATATTTAGCTCTATATTGTACTGGTAGCCAGTGAATTTTTTGCAAAAATGGTGTGATGTGGTCACGCCACTTACAACCTTCTCTTAGACTTGCTGCAGCATTCTGAACCAATTGGAGCTGGTGTAGACCCTTTGTAGTCAGACCAGTATAGAGTGTATTACAGTATCCAGTCATGAAGTTATCATGGCATGTACAACTGTGACCAGACGTATCTTCTCAATGTAAGGAGACAGGCAGCATAGTTGTCACAAATGCAGCTCAAGGCAGATTACAAAAGAGTAAACAATTGGGCCTTACTCCCAAATTATAACAATGTAATCATTGGACAAGCATTTGCATCTGGATGATTAGGTACGAGTAGTCAGTAAGAGAATGTTCAATGCAATGTGGAGGCTTTGGCAGGTTAGATATTGCCTAACTAGAGAACTGTTTCGCACCCTTGTTCATTGGTTAGTGCTATCTCACCTAGATTACTGCAGCGGGATTTACGCAGGTTACCATGAATATCTTTTGAAAAAATTCCAGCCTGCACAAAACACTGCGGCGAGACTAATCCTGGGAAAATCAGGTTTTGAGCATGCTCAACCTCTGCGTTTCCTTCTCCACTGGTTACCCGTGAGGGAACGTATCTCTTTCAAAATTTGCTCACTAACTCATAAAATCATTTACGGGCCAGCTCCGGAATATATGCTTCGCCTTATCGACCTCCCTCCCAGAAACGCAGTAGCCACCTCACGCTCGTATCTCAACCTGCACTTCCCAAATTGTAGAGGCGTCAAATACAAGAAGATCTTCACTTCGTCTTTCCAATACTCCTGTGCCAAGACTTGGAATGTTTTGCCGAAATATCTAAAACTACAAATGGATCACCAACTGTTCAAAAAGCTGCTGAAAACTCACCTATTTGGATTGGCCTACTCCCCGTACACTCTTACCGATTAATAGTCCCACTTACTTATCCCTGATACTGTTATGCCCCTTCCCCTTTCTTGCCTAATTTTGTCTCTTACCATTTCTCTTACTGTATTGTTATTTTACTTAATCCTATGTGAGCCACATTGTGCTGCATGCGTGGGAAAATGTGGGGTAGAAATGTACTATAAATAAATAAATATACAGTGACTGACTAACAAAACTTTACTGTATTTCCAAGCATGGGGTCAGTGAATGAGAATATAGGCATTACCAAAGACTAGATTTAGATGTACACCTTATTACTCACCTTTATAAACACAAGCTCAAGGCAAATTACATTCAGGTACACAAGTTATTTCTCTCCCTAAAGGTGGGGGGAGTCCACAATCTAATTTGCACTTGCCCAGTAGGATAAGCAGGATAAGAACATAGCTTCCCTCTCTCTCTCTCAGCCCACTGCTCTAGCCCTACTGAGTCCATCATGCCCAGTATCTTGTCTCCAACAGTGGCCAATCCAGAACACAAGTACCTGGCAGGATCCCCAAAAATAAATAAGTCGAATGCTGCTTGCCACAAGCAATAAGCAGTGGATATCCTATCCAGACCTCTATACCCAACTACACTAACTGCTTTCAATAAACGCTCCTGTAAATTCCAGATGAAATCCATATGAATTTGCTGCCTAGAAAATATTCTACTTATTCCTAATGTTTCTGGTTTGGATACCTCTGAGGATTTGTTTATTCCAGATTTTGAACAGAAAAGTACTTAATCTGTGTTCTTAGTTGTATTAAATGGGCGAGGATTAGTGTCAAAGCACTGCATGGACCCAAGGATCAGGTATGAATGAATCTGCCTAGTGTTAGGAGCAATCAGAGCTTCTCTATTATGATTTCATTTTACTTTTGATAAATGCTTTGTACTTTGGAGTAACTGAATTATGGGGTGCTCATGAGAGATGAGCAAATGGACAGTAGCTAGGATTGAGGCTTTGACAATAGATGGTGCAATTCTCAAAATATGAGCTACAGTACTTTGACAAGCTTTGGGGCCCTTTTACCAAGCTGTGGTGAAAGGGGCCCTGCGCTAAAGTCAACATGTGCTTTTGTTGTGCGCTGAGTCCCTTTCTACCGGAGAGGATAAAAAGGCCAAAAAAGCAAATGGCCGTGCTGTAAGTTCACACTTATTTATTTCTTTATTAGGATTTATTTACCGCCTTTTTGAGGGAGTTCACTCAAGGCGGTGTACAGTAAGAATAGATCAAACATGAGCAATAGGCAATTACAGCAGTGAAAATATTTGAAAACAATACAAAGTATGACTTGCAGACTTATTTTTGAAAGAGAAGGGCGCCCATCTTTCGACACAAATCGGGAGATGGGCGTCCTTCTCTCAGGGTCGCCCAAATCGGCATAATCGAAAGCCGATTATGGGCGTTCCCAGCTGCTTTCCGTCGCGGGGATGACCAAAGTTCCTGGGGGCTTATCGGAAGCATAGCGAAGGTGGGACTGGGGTGTACTTAACACATGGGCATGGCCGTTTCTGGGGGGGAGCACTTACCACTACCCTCTGAGGTGGCAGTAAGGGCTCCCGCGCTAACCAGGCAGTGACATGCGCTGCCTGATTTCAGTCGGGGTTAAATATAGAAATAAATTTCCATAGTGCTGGAAATGGCATGCGCTGGTGGTGGAATTATTGCTGGGCTGCCCTTCGGTACTTCAGGATTGGTGCACAACCCTTTTGCCGTGCACCAACCCTTTAGTAAAAGAGCTCCTTTGTGATTTTCATTTACTGGGAAAGCACGAGATGTGCACTGAACTGTTTACACTACATTATTTTCACGCTTCACAGTAGTTCTCCATGGAGGGAGCCATTCAACAAACTATTGAACAGTTCATCGTGCCATGGACTGAACAGGCCACGGAGATTACTAACAAGGATGGGTGTGCTGAAAGACTGGGATTTAGCTAATGGAAATGAAATGCTAGGGAAGTAATGACTGTTTCAGAAAAATGCAGTATATAAAAGAGAAATTTCATGTTTGAATGAACATAATATGTCATAGGCTGAGCCATGCCAGAAAACTCTTTATATGGCCTACTGCAGTGCATGGTCAGTGCAAAGTACATGACAATTCATCGCTGGCACAGAAGAAAAGAACCTGACAAGATAAGGTAACTGCATCCTGCCCTCACTCCAACTGTCACAGGACAACATCATTCATTTGAGTCCAAGGGCCCCAGTTATTAAGTGCCTACAATCTAAGGTGCCTTTTCATAAACTACAGTAAGCACTAACATATGCTTACCGCCAGGGGCATAGCTACATGGGGCCACGGGAGCATGGGCCCCCATAGATTTGGCCCTGCCTCCCCACTGCCAACCGCTTCGACCCCCCCTCCCATCGCCAACCCTCCCCCGCCACCATCGGGTACCTTTGCTGGCGGGGGTCCCCAAACCCCGCCAGCCGAAGTCCTCTTCTCCAGCGCGGCCGTGTTGCTGATCTGCAAGGGCAGGCTCCTGTTTCTAGAAGATGTCAGACTCACAGAAACAGAAGCCTGCCCTTGCAGATCCGCAATGCGGCCGCGCCGGAGAAGAGGACTTCAGCTGGAGGGGTTTGGGGACCCCCACCAGCTAGGGTACCCAGCAGCAGGGGAGGGTTGGCGGCGGCGGGAAGAGGGGGTCGAAAGGATTGGTGCTGGGTAGGGTCAAAGGTGGTGGTGGTGGCAGCAGGGAGGTCAAAAATGGCGGGGGGGATCGGTGGCGCTGGGGGAAGGGGCTAAAATATGCCCCCTCACCTCGGGCTCTAGACCCCCCTCCCACTGAAGTCTGGCTACGCTTCTGCTTACCGCAGTTTAAAATGGCATACCACGGGGTGTGCTGAGGCATCCCATGGTACTTTTGACATGTGCACACACTACTAACATGATCTAGGGGCGGATAGTAGCCTACAAAATAGGTGGCGGTAAGAACTCACACGCTAATTTTTATTAATGGCTGTGCGCGATTGGCCATACATTAGACCATTAAATCAGAAAATGGAAAATCGGCCATTTTCCGGCCGCAGCAAAATGCGGCTTTAGTGTGTGGAAAAGATCTGCGTAAAGGCACGCTAAGGTCACTGTTTTGCCACAACTCAGTAAAAGGACCCCTGAGAGATGAAAAAACTGGTTCAAAGTCTCAGTACAAGTGGTGGAAAGAGAAACCACCAAAAGAAACCACCAAACTCCAGATCCTGGAATTACAACATTGCAGGCATCTCTTGTCTTACCTTTGGATGTGATATTCGCTCTTCCCTCCCCTCTCTAGGCCAATGCCTGTGTAACTTAAATGTGGTATTCCTCCCAATCTTCTGGTCAAAACAGTACTAATGATGGCTCCACCCCCAACAGCTCCTTCCAATGGTGTCCACTATACCCTCCTTTCCCTCCAGTCAGGCCTCCATCACCACTAGAATTCCTGCTTAGCTCCTGAAATGTATCCTGGGCAGTCACATAGGTAACTGAATGAGAGCACTGTGGATCACTGCATGCTCACCGTCCCTGCAATGACAGGACCCTGCTCCCTTCTCTTACTTTGAGAGTATGTCCAAGAGGGGAAGGAGGCAACACAGATATTGTGAGCATGACATAGTCCACAGCTTGATCCATGGCTGTCCAGGATGGCCGTGCACATCAGTGAGGCACTAGTGAGTGCCACAGAAGGTAGATCAGGAAAGAGGAGGGTCAGCAGAAGGAGATTTTACCACTTCTTGTTGCCTGCCACCTGGGTTGGGCTAGCCCTCAGAAGAAACTCCAAGGCATAGCCTGGATTGTGAACTTCTATAAGACAAAGGTTGGGTTCGGGGTGGGGGGAAGAAGAAGAGAGACTGCATTATTGTGCACATCACCTCCCCCCCCCCCCAACCAAAATTACAGAACAGAGAAGTAACATCATCACCACTGTCAGGTAGTACATTTAGAATGTTTAAAATCTATATAATTGTAGAACTTTTTAATAATCAGGTATTTATCTTGGAAAAAAATATTACCCTCTCCCCCCACGATTGTACTGTTCTCTCTATCCTCTGTTTTCATCTTCTCCCTGTTTTTCCCTCTATGACTTTCTTCCTTTCTCCAGCTTTCTCTCCCCCTTCCTTGTCACTTCTCCCCATCTCTCATCTCTCTTCTCCGTTTCTTCTGTCTCCCCCAGCGTTTGTCATCACTCATATTTTTGTATCTCATCTCTTTCTTTCCGCACTCCTTAGTCTCATCTTATTCCTCCATCATGCCACACCAGTTTTCCATTTCTGATATCTCACTCCCTATCTAGCTGTCTTTCTCTTAGGCTCCTCTCCCCCACCTAGTTTTCTACTCCCTTTCCTTTATGTCCTCCCAGATTCCCATCTCATGTCCTCTCTCCCCCGCATCCATGTTCATGTCACCTTTGTCATTCCCTCTCTTCTGTTCCTCTCCCCCATTCGTTTCCTCCATGCTGCTTGCCTCTTCCATCCCTCTGCCTTTTTCTTCCCCCTAGTAGACATCTTCTGGCCTTTTCCTCTTTCTTCCTCTCCTCTGCTTCCATTCCTCTGCCCCTCACTTTTCCCATACCTTCCCCGTGTGACTTCCAGCCTTCTCTTGTATCCCTCTGTCTCTCAGCAGCAGCAAGCAATGTTGTTTTACAAAGCTAACAGGAAAGAGCAACACTATTAAATGCACCAAATCTCTTGGGAATGTTGCAAACTAGAGTTTGATATGGTTATTGAAGCAGACAGGACAGGCTTAATAGGAGCAGAGATCAAGTTTACTAAAATACTCTCATCTCCAATGATTGTAGCTGGCAGAGGAAAGGGAGCCCATGGCAGTTATAACTTTTCTTTACAATTTCTTTCCAGGACTACCTTTTCCTGGCTCCCTAAGTCAGGGGTCCTCAAATCCAGTCATCAAGGTCCACAACCCAGCGTGGTTTTCAGGATTTTTGCAATAAATATGTATGAAATCTATTTGCATGCTTTGTGCCTGAATTTTTTGGGGGTTTTTTTTGGGGGGGTGCTTTTATTGCTGGGGAATGTCAGGCAGGAGAAGTTGATTTCTGAGAGGAGATGGATCAAGGACATGGAGGCTAGAATAGGAGAGGAGTAAATAATGAGGAGGAGGGAGGAAGGTTGGAAAGTGTTCTTGGATCTGGATAAAGGGGAGCTGTTCATCCCCACCTTGATCTCTCTACCCTCCCAGCCCCAAGTTTTACCATCTCCCCTCTAGTCAACCAATCCCCAGTCCTCTTTAGGGCCCTTTCTCGTCCCACCCCATCCTTGTTATGTCTCTTCCTGTCCTTACCCCAGGTACCTATTCGCCCACATCTCCTGATCCCCTGGTGCCTCTATTCATATCCCCCATTCTTGCATTTCATTCTCCAGTCCTCTCTATTCACATGGTGGCCCATCCTTCAAACTTTCTATTCACATCCTACTTCCTCCATATTCCAGCAGCACCCCAATGCCTCTGTTCATCCCCCCACCCCCAGCCCTTGGCCCATCGCCAATTTATCAGGAGCACCAATTTGCCTGAATGCTGCTTTGAATCATGGACAAGGTGCTACTGCACTGTTGGGGGCAGGGGTCTGGATCCAGGTGAAGGGGGGGGGGGGGAGACATGGCCTAACCTTCTTCCATTCTATTCCTTCTCCTAATTTTCCTGCATTTGGATCAGCATGGGAGTGGGATCAGCCACAGGACAGCGTCTGTGTCTCTACTTCCCTAACTCAACTCTATTCTGCCCCCCTGCCTCCAATTTCCGGATAAATATAAGATTCATCCATACAGTTGTCATGCAGACATGATAAATATGAGACAAGTTGATTTTAGTTTTGAAGGCCGTACCTTGCTAAGGATGTAAAAAGATCTGAATCAGTCCAGAGGAAGATGACAAAAACAGTATGGGGTTTGCATCAAAAGACGTACGAGAAGAGAATGGACGATCTGAATATGTATACCCTAGAGAAGAAGATAGAGAGGGGAGACATCATGCAGACATTTAAATATTTGAAAGGTATTACTATAGAAACAAATATTTTCCAGAGAAGGGGAAAATGATAAAGGACATGAATTGACATGAATTGCAGGATGGTAGACTTAGGAATAATGTCAGGAAATTCTTTTTCAGAGAGAGGTGGTTGATGCCTGGAATGTCTTCCTGAGGTAGGTGGTGGAGACAAAAATGGTGATGGAATTCAAAAAGGTATGGGATGAACACAGAGTATCTCTAATTAGAAAATGAATGGTATAAAAAACAAAACTTAAATGGCTGCACGTGTGTTTGATGTGTTGAGTGGTGCTTAGATGGTGACTTTGACTGTGAAGAGCTAAAGCCGGTGCTAGGCAGACTTGTACAGTCTGTGTCCCATATATGGATAGGCTATAGAGGGCTTCAACAGAAACTCCAGTAATTAGAAAGTGAGGTCAGTTTGGGCAGACTTTTACGGTCTGTATCCCACAAATGACAAAATGGATTCAGATAGGCTGGAGTAGTCTTCGACGGCAACTCCTGTAGTTGGAACCCAAGGACAGTGCCAGGTGGATTTCTATGGTCTATGTTCCAGAAATACCAAAGAAAAACAATGATCAAGTATTTTATATCACATTTGTTGTTGGTTTAATCACGAGTTGATAATAAGTGTGACTGTTGACCAGACTGGATGGATTGTTCAGGTCTTTATCTGCCATCATTAACTATGTTACTATATTACTATGTTGAGTTTTTATGACTGTAAGGACCATTTAGCTGTGAAATGCAATATTTAGCTGTTCCTCAGATGCTACTGCAGTGAGTTGATGTACAGTATGCATGGTCCTTGGACACTCAACAAGGTTAACTGGTTATACAGGTGTAGCAGGTTGCCAATATGAGATTCCCTACGTAGAGTCTTACTTATTCAACCTTTGCTTATCTGATATTCTGAATTGTCCGACATACCTAGATGACTCACAGCATGGTCAGTTAGATGAGCCCAGTTTTTCTCCCTTTCCTGGCATCACATTCAGTTAAAAGGCAGCAGTGCTAGGTAAGATTTTTTGGCCACAATAACGAGCCCTTTTACCAAACAGCAGTAAAAACTGGCCATAGCATGTTCTTATGTGGGTCATTCTTGTGCGCTAAGGCCATTTAATTTTTCTATTTGGCCACACACTAATTTTTCCATTAGCGCGTAAGCCCCTACCACCGCCCATTAAATAAGCAGTATGAGCTCACGCACTAATCATGGTAATGTACCTGCACTAACTGATTAACGTAGAGCACACCCACTCTCCACCTCAGACCTGTTCCAGTGCTAAAAAAATGTATTTGTTAGCGCGTGAGTAGCATGTACTGATCCCTAAATTACCACGGGAGGCGTTTCCTGCTGCAGTAAACATGCATTAGTGCTTATTGCAGCTTAGAAAAAGGCGCCCTAAGTTTGTAAACTCTTGTTTCTGCTTCTTCTTTTGAACACACACATGTAGTATACCTTTCTTTTATCCCTCATCCACTTTTTCTGTATTAGCCTAGTGGTTAGTGCAGCGGACTTTGATCCCGGAGAACTGGGCTTGATTCCCACTGCAGCTCCTTGTGACTCTGGGCAAGTCACTTAACCCTCCATTGCCCCAGGTACACATAAGTACCTGAGTATAATATGTAAACCACTTTGAACGTAGTTGCAAAAACCATGGAAAGGCGGTATATCAAGTCCCATTCCCACTTTTCAATTATCTGACCACCTGACAGTCCCAATTATGTTGGATAATCAAGATTCTACTGTAGTTGCAGACAGAATATTCTCTGCTCAAGAAGCTAAAGGAGATAGAGAAAAGCACAGAGGCTGTCAGTCTGGTCCACAGTCGACCTCTGGTGTGTATGGAAAGGAGAGAGGCCTGTTCCCGAAAAGACTGAACTAATCAGGGGTTGTCAGTCTGATCCACAGCTGTTTCCTGAAGCACAGAATGTCACGCTTAAAACAAAAGGACCAGTGTCACCCATGCACACTAATAGAAATGCATCAATACACTCTCTTCTGAATTCTCTTCCCCCGTATTTTCTCCACACTTAAAAATCTACCCACAGATAAAATTGTTATACCCTAATGTTCTCTTGCCATTGTTCGATCGCCCTATCATTTCCCCACTGTTACATTCCATAGTTTCTATGCCCCAAATGATGTTTTGACTTGACTTTGTCTTCCCATAACTCTTCACAATGTAACCTATAATCGTACTGTAACAAATTGTATTTCCATCATTCACAATGTATTGTAAGCCACACTGAGCCCGCAAATAGGTGGGAAAATGTGGGATACAAATGCAATAAATAAATCAGGGAGATCTGAGTCTGATCCTCCAAGCTGCTGCCAAAATGTAGTCCTTACAGGAAAAGGATCTTAACTCTGGGAGCAGTGGCGCTGGAGAGTGCTGTTACCTTAAAAACACAGGAGGTAGGCAGGGTCACCGAGGGGGGGGGGCAAGATTCCCTGGGCCTGGCCTCCAAGGGGGGCCTGGCACCAGGGTCTGTCTCTCTCCTGCTCCTGATAAGACTGCAGATGCTATTTGTGAGTTGTTTTTTTTATTATAACGTGCAAGTTTTTTTGTTATTTAGTCTGACTAATTCAGTGTTTGTCTTCTTTTAGTGGAGCTCTACCCTAAAGAAGATTGCGAAATTGGCCATGTTGACAGAGGCTCCATTCCTTTTCTAAGCTAAGTAGCTTTTGAATTTTTGATATAAAAAATTCAAGATAAAATGAAGGACCAATGCAGTGCTACTCAAGAAAGTGATCGTTGATAGCACTTGCATTGTGATACCTGAGGATCCCCTTAGTCATCACAATTCTTTAGTGTGAAGATGAATACACTTGCAAGTTTGATGGTGTTTAAAAATTGATACTTTAAGAATGTTTGCTGGGAAAATTGATTTTGTTACCAATATTTTCCTGGAGAAAATAAGAGAATGGCTCTTAACCTGAGAACTAATATTAGTAAAATACATTCATTAGCCCTTGTCATCCAAATGAGTTTGCAACTTTGTGTAGTAATGCACTTAACTTGTTCTGTCACAGCAGTAGACACTGGGAATGAGGCTCTCATTTGCCTTGGGAGCTCACTCTTGCACTTAAAATATCAATAAATATTTTAAATAAATACAAGCACAAATGTTTCTTTCCTTGAGTAGACATGAATAAGTAATGGACTGAATTAGTGGTTCAATTGCTCGGAGAGTAAATAGACTTACAGTGCTGCCACTGAAATCCTGGCCTAGTGGAATGTGACAATGGGGCTCATTTTCAAAAGAGAAAAACATCAGAAAAAACGGCATAAAGAAGCATTTGGACAATTTTTCTCACAGAAATGTCCAAATCAGTATTTTTGAAACCTGTTTCTCAAATGTTTTTCTGTGCTGTTCGTCTGCTGTGCGTCCAAATCTTAAGGGGGCGTGTCAGGGGTGTGCTAAGGGCGGGATAAGGTCGACTTTACACTTCCCCCAAATATTAGACTCCTAGGCATTCAAATTGATTCCGCCTTTTCCCTGGAGGTACAAGTCAACACCTTAGCCAGAAATTGTGTTTTCCTAATGAGAAAACTATTTACCATCCGGAAGTTCTTTGAAACTAGTCAATACGAATGGTTGGTACATGTGCTAGTATTATCATCCCTGGATTACTGCAACTTGATATACCTGGGCTGCACAAAGACCCTATCAAAAGGATGCAAACAATACAAAACACGACCATCAGATTAATCTTCAGATTATCGAAATTGAGAGTGTCTCCCCTTACTTTATCAGACTTCACTGGCTGCCCATTGAGGCAAGAAGTTTCTTCAAACTAGCATGCCTCTTCTTCAAAACACTTCTAAATCACAATTAAGTGGTAGTGGGGTTCTCTCAATAAATATAATACTTAAATTGCATCTCCACTGTCTAGTAAGAAGAGATATGTAGTTTTCTTTTAATTAATGGAGGAAAAAAGCCTCAAAGTACCAAGGTCTATAGATAACACTTTCGGTACTGAATCAATCCCATTCGCCAATTTCTCGGTCTTTAAGGGGATTTGGTATTTATCATAGGCTAAAAAACCTCCTTGATCATGTGTGTATGCAATGCTTATCAGGTTTGTAGGGCGTCTAATCTTTTATTCTCTTAGATCTCGCTCCTATCTGCTATCATTTGCATATTGTACTGATTTGCCACAATGGACTTAGCTTGTGTTGTGCTCTCAAATGGAGTCCATGGTTGCTCAGACTCCATTTGAGAGCACAACACAAGCTAAGTCCATTGTGGCAAATCAGTACAGTATGCAAATGAGAGCAGGTAGGAGTGAGATCTAAGAGAATAAAAGATTAGATGCCCTACAATCCTGATAAGCATTGCATACACACATGATCAAGGAGATTTTTTAGCCTATGATAAATACCAAATCCCCTTAAAGACCGAGAAATTGGCGAACGGGATTGATTCAGTACCGAAAGTGTTATCTATAGACCTTGGTACTTTGAGGCTTTTTTCCTCCATTAATTAAAAGAAAACTACATATCTCTTCTTACTAGACAGTGGAGATGCAATTTAAGTCTTCTTCAAAACACTACATGGCCTGATCCCTAGCTACATGCTAACTCATTTCTGCTTCACTTCCTCTACCAGAACTAGGAGACAGGAAGCGGTCAATTATTTCACCTTTCTCTCATCTAAGGGTAAGAAAAGACTAGCACTCTTCAACAAATCACTCGTCATTCGAGTAGCCAGATTCTGGAAAGATATTGCCAGAATGTTTTCCCCTTCACAATCATACCTCTTGTTCCAAAAGAAGATAAAAATTCTCTTATTTAAGAAACGCGTGTTATAATTAATCTCTTACTGTTCCACAAGCAATCTATGTAATTCTCAGAGAAATATTCTGATTTCTCTTTAATATGTCTGTAAACCGCTTAGAACTGAAAAGGTAACAGCGGGATATAAGCCCCTAATGTAATGTTACGTTTTTCAGCCATAATGGAACAAAAGACTTGGATATTTTTCAGCCATAATGGAACATAGCATGTGCATCTCAGTCTAAAATATGGAAAGTGCAACAGCTTCCAATTTGAAAATGGACTGGGCTGAATATGACCTTGCAAGTTCTGATTGATACATTGGAAGGAGACGTGAAAACTGGGAGAAAGCTAGTCATTTGAATTATATCCTGTTTTCATCTGATTACCTACTTTGCCATGTGTTGAAAGAGGAGGTGGTATGGAGAACCTAGTGGGTTGATGTAATACACTGAGCTATCTCTTGGCATGTTGCTTACTCTTGGTTTTTCTGTGGAAGCCTTACTCATGATGTAGTCTTTTTTTGGTGTGGAAAAATCAGCAGTAAAAAAAAACCCACTGTGCTAAAAGGTAGCATGGTGGGCATGGAAAAAAAAAAGCAGAATTCTTAACTATTCCCAAAGTGAAAAAGCATGCTAAATTTTGGCATTTTTTTAAATACTTGCCTTGTAATGCAGAATTTTTACTCCAGCAGGGGATCAAAGGGTCTTCAGCGGTGAATGCAGTTCTTTACCTCAGATGATCCTTTGTGGCAGAGATTCATGGGGAGCTTAGTGAGCCTTGAAGGCTCCTTCCTCCATCCTCCCCCCCCCCCCCCACACACACAAAGAGGTTCCTGGTGGCCCAGTGGGCCCCATATGCTCTCCACTTTCTCGAAGCCCTCCCCACTCATCCTGGGTTGGAAGGGAGGACTGATGCCCACTCGCTGCCATATTGAAAAATATCAGTGCCTCACCACTAGTGGTATGTTGAAATGCACTACTAGAGGGGCCAGCTTGTTGAATAAGACTGACCAGTAGTAATATAGCACTCCTTTATGTGGTAGGTTGATGCCTAGAGGTATGACCCAGCAAATCACTAGGGATCTTATCAATTTTCAGTTGGCCACAGGAGGAAAAGGACAGCTCTGGACTTGCCCACAGGACCAGGTGAATTGAACTGTCCATGGGGAGAGGGGTGCCACACCATCGGAGGCTCTCTGCTCAATGGCTTCCCTGTGCCAGGGGTCAAGGGTAACTGGACCAGATAGCCTCAGGGAAAAGCCTTTGATGTTTATTCTCTTCCTGTCAGTACATGAACAAGTCCTGTTCTGTACTGAATACTGAATGGGACTAGCTCACATTGGCAGGAGAGGAGAAAGGAGAAAAAAAATCTGCCAGAAAATGACGGCATGTTATTTGCGGTAGTGTGTGCTGTCTTTTCTGTCAGCACATGATTTTAAATACTGTGGGAATTTGCATGTCATTATGTTTATTGCCTCAGGAGTAAAAGGTTTATTTTTCCCTTTCAGTCCTTGTGTTAGATGACTGTGAGTTGAAGCTTGACGCACTGCTCTAGCAGCTTTATTACATAAAGAGGGTCAGCTCAGTGCCCCTTGAGCTGCTGTGCAGAGAGGGAGAGACAGAGTTACAGGAATGACAAGAGGGCATTGGGACAGAGTGAGAGAAGAATGACTGGGATAGTGAGGTGGTTTAGGAGGGTCTTTGTGAGGAACAATGGTAAGGGGGATAGAAGGGAGTAACTAAAGTTACTGAAAGGACTAATAGGTTAAAAGGAGAGAAAAACTGAAGTAATAAATAAGTCTATACACGATAGGGCTAATCTTATGTGTATTTCCCCAATGTAAAACATGGTCTTCTAAAACTGCAATGGGGTATATGTGCTTTAAAAAAAATTGGTGCCATGAAACATGGAGGGGCATAATCGAACGGGGCCGGCCATCTCTAAGGCCGGCCCCGTACAGCGGCATACCTGACCGTATTATCGAAACAAGATGGCCGGCCATCTTTCGTTTCGATAATACGGTCGGGGCCGGCCAAATCTCAACATTTGGGCCGGCGTTAAAGATGGCTGGCGTTAGAGATCGACGCCATTGGTTTCCCGCCGATAATGGAAACTAATGGCGGCCGTCTCAAACCCGGCCAAATCCAAGCCATTTGGTCTTGGGAGGAGTCAGCATTTATAGTGAAGTGGTCTCCCTCACATCCCAGGACAACAAACAGGCACCCTAGGGGGCACTGCAGTGGACTTCACAAATTGCTCCTAGGTGCATAGCTCCCTTACCTTGGGTGCTGAGCCCCCCCCCCAAAACCCCCCAAACCCACTATCCACAACTGTACAACACTACCATAGCCCTTATGGGTGAAGGGGGGCACCTACATGTGGGTACAGTGGGTTTTGGGTGGGTTTTGGAGGGCTCACATTTATCAACACAAGTGTAACAGGTAGGGGGGGATGGGCCTGCGTCCGCCTGCCTGAAGTCCACTGCAGTACCCACTAAAAACTGCTCCAGGGACCTGCACAGTGCTGTGATGGAGCTGGGTATGACATTTGAGGCTGGCATAGAAGCGGACATAAAAATGTTTAAAAAAATCTTTTTTGGGTGGGAAGGGGTTGGTGACCACTGGGGGAGTAAGGGGAGGTGATCCCCGATTCCCTCCGGTGGTCATCTGGTCAGTTGGGGCACTTTTTTGAGGCTTGGTCCTAAAAATAAATGGACCAAGTGAAGACGGCCAAGTGCTTGTCAGAGCCGGCCATCTTTTTTCCATTAATCGGCCGAAGCCGGCCATCTCGTAATCACGCCCCCATCCCGCCTTCCGTACCCTGCCGAAACGCCCCCTTTAACTTTGGCTGGCCCTGCGACGGAAAGCAGTTGAAGCTGGCCAAAATCGGCTTTCGATTATACCAATTTAGCCGACATTAGGAGAAGGACGGCCATCTCTCGATTTGTGTCAGAAGCTGTACGTGAACTGCACATAGATGTTCTAGGGGAGCATATTTTGTACACAGTTACATTGTATATGCATATTTTGTGCAGTAAATATGTACATGCATAGAGGACAGGCATAAATGTACACCTTATTTGGAGCAAATATACATTTCCCCCAGATTCTGTATAAGTCGCCCCAATTTGGGCACGTAGAGCAGAGGGGTATGCAAATTAATTAGGGGCCCTTTTACAAAGCGGCGATAAGCCCAACGCAGGCTTACTGCACACTATTCTGGAGCTACTGCCAGCCCAACATGGGCACCGGCGGTAGTTCCAGCCCCAGCACGCACCATTTCCCACATCGGGGAAAATACTGCTATTTTTTTAGTGCAGCACTAACCTGGCAGTAATCAGGCATCACCGCACACTATCTGGTGACAGCCTAATTGGGTGACAGTAAGTGCTCCTCCTGACATGGCCATGTGGTAAGAGCAATCTTACGACATGGCCATGGCTAATTTCAGTCTTTTTTACCCTCGGCAGTAAAAAGGGCCACAGCGCATGGCAAAATCGGAAATTCAATGCCAGGCCTTATCTAGCGACCGGCAATGAATTTCCTTTTTTTTGGCCACTATGCACATAGTCGATGAATATTGGCTTAACCAACTAACTGGTAAGTTATAGCGGCCAAAGATAGACCTGCTATTTATGCAAGTCTAGCTGGCTGATAAACTTAGCCAGTCAGCCAATGAATATTGGCGCTAAGCAACTATGTCAGTGGAGGAGTGGTTAGAACACTGGTCTTGCAATCCAGAGGTGGCTGGTTCAAATCCTGCTGCTGCTCCTTGTGATCTTGGGCAAGTCACTTAACCCTCCATTGCCTCAGGTGCAAACTTAGGTTGTGAACCCTCCTGGGACAGAGAAATATCCAGTGTGCATGAATGTTAACTCACCTTGAGCTACTACTGAAAAAGGTGTGAGCAAAATCTAAATAAATAAATGTAGCCGGTGACTGGGCTAGCTTCTAAGCGCCAAGATAGCTGGCTATCTTATGCTGAGTATTAGCGCCTAGCCAGCTTAAGGCTATTTAACTGGCCAGGAGCCATTCCTTGCCAGTTAAATAGTGCTGAATATCAGGTGGAATGTTATAGAATAATGTCACATCCGCACCTCAGTTGGGCACTGGCTTTACACCAAGTTTCAGCAGGTGTAAATCCAGCACCCAACATTAGTTGTGAGATCCACATTGAGCTAGTATTTGTATTCTGCAATGGTCAAGTGTCTTTTGCAGAATGCTATCATCATAGATCTTTTCACTGCATAACTTTGGGTGCCATTTACTGAATCCATAAGTACATAAGTACATAAGTAGTGCCATACTGGGAAAGACCAAAGGTCCATCTAGCCCAGCATCCTGTCACCGACAGTGGCCAATCCAGGTCAAGGGCACCTGGCACGCTCCCCAAACGTAAAAACATTCCAGACAAGTTGTACCTAAAAATGAGGAATTTTTCCAGTCCATTTAATAGCGGTCTATGGACTTGTCCTTTAGGAATCTATCTAACCCCTTTTTAAACTCCGTCAAGCTAACCGCCCGTACCACGTTCTCCGGCAATGAATTCCAGAGTCTAATTACACGTTGGGTGAAGAAAAATTTTCTCCGATTCGTTTTAAATTTACCACACTGTAGCTTCAACTCATGCCCTCTAGTCCTAGTATTTTTGGATAGCGTGAACAGTCGCTTCACATCCACCCGATCCATTCCACTCATTATTTTATACACTTCTATCATATCTCCCCTCAGCCGTCTCTTCTCCAAGCTGAAAAGCCCTAGCCTTCTCAGCCTCTCTTCATAGGAAAGTCGTCCCATCCCCACTATCATTTTCGTCGCCCTTCGCTGTACCTTTTCCAATTCTACTATATCTTTTTTGAGATACGGAGACCAGTACTGAACACAATACTCCAGGTGCGGTCGCACCATGGAGCGATACAACGGCATTATAACATCCGCACACCTGGACTCCATACCCTTCTTAATAACACCCAACATTCTATTCGCTTTCCTAGCCGCAGCAGCACACTGAGCAGAAGGTTTCAGCGTATCATCGACGACGACACCCAGATCCCTTTCTTGATCCGTAACTCCTAACGCGGAACCTTGCAAGACGTAGCTATAATTCGGGTTCCTCTTACCCACATGCATCACTTTGCACTTGTCAACATTGAACTTCATCTGCCACTTGCACGCCCATTCTCCCAGTCTCGCAAGGTCCTCCTGTAATCGTTCACATTCCTCCTGCGACTTGACGACCCTGAATAATTTTGTGTCATCGGCGAATTTAATTACCTCACTAGTTATTCCCATCTCTAGGTCATTTATAAATACATTAAAAAGCAACGGACCCAGCACAGACCCCTGCGGGACCCCACTAACTACCCTCCTCCACTGAGAATACTGGCCACGCAATCCTACTCTCTGCTTCCTATCTTTCAACCAGTTCTTAATCCATAATAATACCCTACCTCCGATTCCATGACTCTGCAATTTCTTCAGGAGTCTTTCGTGCGGCACTTTGTCAAACGCCTTCTGAAAATCCAGATATACAATATCAACCGGCTCCCCATTGTCCACATGTTTGCTTACCCCCTCAAAAAAATGCATTAGATTGGTGAGGCAAGACTTCCCTTCACTAAATCCGTGCTGACTTTGTCTCATCAGTCCATGTTTTTGTATATGCTCTGCAATTTTATTCTTAATAATAGCCTCCACCATCTTGCCCGGCACCGACGTCAGACTCACCGGTCTATAATTTCCCGGATCTCCTCTGGAACCCTTCTTAAAAATCGGAGTAACATTGGCTACCCTCCAGTCTTCCGGTATTACACTCGATTTTAGGGACAGATTGCATATTTCTAACAGTAGCTCCGCAAGTTCATTTTTTAGTTCTATTAATACTCTGGGATGAATACCATCAGGTCCCGGTGATTTACTACTCTTCAGCTTGCTGAACTGACCCATTACATCCTCCAAGGTTACAGAGAATTTGTTTAGTTTCTCCGATTCCCCCGCTTCAAATATTCTTTCCGGCACCGGTGTCCCCCCCAAATCCTCCTCGGTGAAGACCGAAGCAAAGAATTCGTTTAATTTCTCCGCTACGGCTTTGTCCTCCTTGATCGCCCCTTTAACACCATTTTCGTCCAGCGGCCCAACCGACTCTTTGGCCGGTTTCCTGCTTTTAATGTATCTAAAAAAGTTTTTACTATGTATTTTTGCTTCCAACGCTAATTTCTTCTCAAAGTCCTTTTTTGCCCTCCTTATCTCCGCTTTGCATTTGGCTTGGCATTCCTTATGATCTATCCTGTTACTTTCAGTTGGTTCTCTTCTCCACTTTCTGAAGGATTGTTTTTTGGCTCTAATGATTTCCTTTATCTTACTGTTTAGCCACGCCGGCTGACGTTTAGTCTTTTTTCCCTTTTTTCTAATACGTGGAATATATTTGTCCTGAACCTCCAGGATGGCGTTTTTAAACAGCATCCACGCCTGATGCAAGTTTTTTACTCTTTGTACACGAGAATTTGAGTGCTATTGGGACTGGATCAGAGAGTTTATTAAAGGCACTTATTTGCCTTTATAAAACAGGCTTCTTTTCCCAATTAGGCCCCCTGTTGTACAATTACTCCCAAAATGTGTGTGCCTATGTGTGACATGGGAAAATGATTTGTGCATTATAAGCTCTGAGGGGCTGGGCAAGTTAATGTTCTCCTGCATGCCTGCGAATTCACCATTACAGTGGCTTCACCTTTACACAAGACTTGGGAATCAGGTTCTTCCTTTATTTAATTCTTTCCCTTCTTGGCTATACAGACTGCAGATTAACCATACGCCCATCACTCCTGATTGTGTACTGCTATATAAGATCTGAGTTCAAGTCCTGAGCCCTGTTTTTGTATCCCAGGCTGACTTGGGATGCTGTGTTTGCAAATAGCTGCTAAAGGGTGTCTCTCATATTGGGTGACTGCATGCGGTCTTTGAAAAGTTCACATGACTAGGGTGCAAACTGCCTTATTAAGTTATGTAAGAAATTGGTAGGATGAACATCAAATCATTTCTCACCGATTAGGCTACTGTGTTGAAATGCTTCACAGCACTGAAGACTCTAATTATCTGTTCAAGACATGAACATCCTAAAAGAAAACCTGAAATTCTACAAAGAGTACATTCATCATGCAAATTGTGTCCAATGTCAAGTTACTTTGATGTTTTGATGGGAGGAAGAAAGAGGAGAGAGAAAATCTCCCTGTTCTACGTCTATCATTTAGATGTTTATTAGAAACATTCCTCAGAAACAGCTGTTGATTTCTTTTCATTCTTTCAAACTTTTTTTTTTTTTTTTAAATAATTGATGAGATTTTATTATTCAATTAAGTGTGCAAGAGCTGGCCGCACAACTCATCATTTGAGAGTGGCAAAGATATACTCCTCTGTTATAACCATTCATCAATGATATATATGGGTGGTGTTCTGAGTTGTGATACCTTTTTTTAGAAGATCAACAGAAAACATTGTAGTACGTGTGTTTTTGAGAGCACATAGGTCCCCTCTTCAGAGATCCATATTTCCAAATATCGTATACTTAACAGTGTCTTCTATTGGTCCTTTTATTTTTTTTTCTCCTATAAAGAAGCAAGGGAAAATACATCAGTGGTGCAGAAAAAGATATCCAGAAAAGCAAACGCATATGGTGTGGAGGGGTAGCCTAATGATTAGTGCAATGGACTGAGAGTATGGGGAACCAGGTTTGATTTCCACTGCAGCTCCTTGTGACCCTAGGCAAGTAACTTAACCCTACGTTGCCCCAGGTGCAAAACGTAAGATTCTGAGCTCACTAGGGACAGAAAAAGTACATACATATATATGGAAACTGCTTTGGTTGTACCACAGAAAGGTGGTATGTCAAATCTATGACCCTTTAGATGATAATCATAGGATGGAAAAGAATGCCATAAAAGCAACTGGTCCATCAACTAGGGAAGGAGGAGAGGCGGAAGGGGAACCTGGTATAAACTAAACAGATTTTTAAAGACTAAGAGCAAATTAAGCCATGCTCTAACTGAGACTACTGGTGGTTTCCCATCAAGCATGAGTTTCTAGCAACTCTCATTGACTACATTTTGAGGCAGAGTCCAATGAAACACCCATGCTTTATTTATATATGACATGGAGGGGCATAATTGAATGAAAACGTCTATCTCCATGGGCGTTTATCTCCGAGAACGGGTCCGTGAAGGGGCGGACCGAACCGTATTTTCGAAAAAAAAATAGACGTCCATGTTTTATTCGACAATTTGTGAGCTGGGCGTTTTTGTTTTTCAGTGATAATGGAAAATGAAAGCGCCCAGCTCAAAAACGAATAAATGCAAGGCATTTGTTCGTGGGAGGGGCCAGGAGTCGTAGTGCACTGGTCCCCCTCACATACCAGGACACCAACCAGGCACCCTAGGGGGCACTTTTACAAAAACAAAAAAAAGGTAAAAGAGCTCCCAGGTGCATTGCACCCTTCCCTTGTGTGTTGAGCCCCTCAAATCCCCCTCAAAACCCACTGCCCACAAGTCTACACCATTACTATAGCCCTAAGGGGTGAAGAGGGGCACCTACATGTGGGTACAGTGGGTTTGGGGGGGTTGGACGACTAAGCATTAAGCAGCACAATTGTAACAGGTAGGGGGGGATGGGCCTGGGTCCACCTGCCTGAAGTCCACTGCACCCCCTAACAACTGCTCCAGGGACCTGCATACTGCTGCCAGGGAGGTGGGTATGACATTTGAGGGTGAAAATAAAAAGTTGTGAAACATCATTTTTTGTGGTGGGAGGGGGTTAGTGACCACTGGGGGAGTCAGGGGAGGTCATCCCCAATTCCCTCTGGGGGTAATCTGGTCATTTAGGACACTTTTTGGGTCCTTATTCGTGAAAAAACAGGGTCCAGGAAAAGTGCCCTAAATTCTAGCTACAAACGCATACTTTTTTTCCATTATCGGCGAAAGGCACCCATCTCTGTTCGGGTGATAACCACGCCCCAGTCCCGCCTTCACCACGCCTCCGACATGCCCCCGTCAACTTTGTACGCTTCCGCGATGGAGTGCAGTAGAAAACGTCCAAGTTCGGCTTTCGATTATACCGCGTTATTCGTTTTTGGGAGATAAACGTCTATCTCCCGATTTGGGTCGCAATATAGGCGTTTTTGTCTTTCAATTATAAGCTGGATAGTATCCCACATTATCCCAAACAGGACCGGATTCAATGTGGCTTACATACAAGAAAAATTACAAGTTGAAATACAATCAGGATAATTTTAACATTTCAAAAAAGCTTAGTTCAAACAGGTATTAATATGAGGCAACTTTAGTTTATTGCCTATTGATGAGATGAGTACTAAATGAGCTTTGACTTCAGACTAGCATTTGAAAGTGACCTCATTAAAAGCCAAACCTAGAAGACTCTGAGGGAACAAAGAATTGCAAACCCTACATTTGTCCAGTTTTCAAATAATCAGTTCAGTCTCATATTATGGCCCCTAAGCAGTTGCTAACTAGAATCATCCAATTGGCACATTCAGACTAAAGACAGCAGGATTTGGATGCATAACACTCAACCCAAGGGCCCTGATTGGAACTCCAAATGTTGGAGGCGTAAGTGGCAACAATAGCGGTCTAGTACAGGGGTTCTCAACTCAGTCTTCAGGATACACCTGAATACAATGGAAGTAGTGTATGCAAATTTCTCTTATGCATATTCATTGTGGATATCCCTAAAACCTGACTGGCTAAGTACAGGGCCAGTGCTAGGGTCTCTGGCGCCCCCCTGAAAACTATCGGTGCCCCCCCCCCAGTCCAGCATCTCCTTTCTCTTTTCTCCCTCTCCCCTTCTCCCACCTCACCCTCTTTTTTAGCCGTGTCTTAAAAGGTGAAGAACAAAAGGGTTTTTTTTTAACTCAACAGCTTTTTAATTTAATTGAAAGCTTCCCATATGTATTTATTTTATTATTTATTTATTTATTTAGATTTTGCTCACACCTTTTGTCCCTGGAGATCTCATAATCTAAGTTTGTACCTGAGGCAATGGAGGGTTAAGTGACTTGACATAATCTGCCATGTTTGAAAAATGGCTGCTGAGACTGCCACTGGAAGCCTTGCAGCCATTTTTAAACACAGTGGTGCCACCCGTGGTGCAAAAGAGCGAAGCAGAGACAGAGTAGTGGCAGCAGGTAAGAAAGAGTGGGATTCTTTCCTGCCTCCATAGCCAGAGAGGCCATTACTCCACTAGGGCAGGTTCTGGCCTTCAAGGTAGGCCTTGGGAGGGCTGTAGTGTGCAGCGGAAGTGGCCAGTGGAGTGCAGCACAACAGGTATGCATGGTAGTTTCTGGTGCCCCTTGAATGTTGTACATACCCTGCTTACCGCATTTCTTCGGCCCTGGCTAAGTGTGTCCTGAGGACTGGGTTGAGAACCACTGATCTAAGGTAAAATAACAAAGGTCTTCTGAACAGAAATAAGTGAAACCACTGGGTCATAATTCCATTTATCGCCAGTTCTTTGAAACAGAAGACTGGAGAACTTGCTGCAATTGGTATCCATGCCATCTCCTCACTGGTCTAACATCAAAGAACAGTGTTTTGTCTTACCAGTTCTTCTAAAGATTTTTAATTTTTTTTCAGCCAAGTCCTACCTGATATTGGAGTCTTTAAATGAGTGGTTCTAGAGACAACTGAGGTGACAGCATCCATGAATATAGACTCATAGAAGTGATTTCCCCCTGCCCCAATTTCCATATGACCCTAGAGGAAAAGGAAGGAAGCAGAGACTCTTTTAGCCAAACTGTGCCCTGGATCCCACGAAAAGAAGGTATAAAGGTGATACAGTGAACTTACACACGGACCAGTTTAATCATAGGTTCCAGTGTGTCATGTATCAAAATGACTTTCTTAAGATATATTTTCAATTGCAGCAAAGAAAACTAAAAGTGTGCGTTTCATACAAGGGTAAGCATACATTCAGTTTTAGTCCTATACTTAAAAGTATGGTACAATGGCACAACCACAACAGCAGAAAATAGAAATGTATAGTTATTCAGAAGAACAAAAGGTTCACGGGAGGTTGCCTAGTTTTCTGACAGCTGAGAAAAATGCTCATGAGAAAAGTGCTCTCTTTGAAATCTTGAAACTTTGAAAAATTAAAATTTATATGGTATAAGGGCTGAAAAGAAAAAGAAAGAGAAAGAGAGAAAAAAGAAGAAAATATATGGATCTGTGTAGAAGTATGTTGACAGCTTGAGGGTACAGATTTTCATGTAAACACACCTTCTGAAGATCTGGTTGGCACGCGCAAAATGCCAAAGATGCCCTTAGGAACATATGCACAGCAGTAATAAGTCCAGCTCCAAGGAATATTTTTCATCAGTAAACACTTTACATATAAAGTTATTATTGGATCTGTCAAATATACATGCTTCCATCCATCAAGCTAATTCAAATGAGCCTAGCATAAAAAAAAGATGAGCATATAATCACCATCAATCCATGGCATATTTTCCATTTTCTTAATTTTTAATTTTTTTTATAATTATAATATATAACAAGTACTTAGTTCAATTTCTTCTTATTCCTCCATCAGAAGATGCATGTAAAATCATAACAGATTATGGCTGAGCTGGAGAACACCTTCCACATCTTGAAAACAACCCTGTGCTCCAAGCCATTCTTCATAAGTCCCAACTTTAAACAGCCATTCTTTGCCCGGACTGATGCCTAAGAGGTGAGCCTAGATGCAGTGTTGGCCTAAGAAGTAGGTGGGGTGGACCCCCCAGTTGCCTTCATCAGTCAAAATTGCTTTCCTGAAAGAATTATGCAGTGATTGAAAAGGAGGAACTACCTATGAAGTGGGCTTTGGAGACATTCCAGTATTACCCACTGGGACCACAGTTCACCCTGGTCACAAACCATAAGCCTCTCACGTGGCTAGCCAGAATCAAGAAAACTAATCACTGAATTATGCAGTAGCTACTAAGCCTATAGCCTTTCTGATTTGATGTGTGGTACCAGGCTGGAAAGGAGCATCAGAATTGAGGAGGACAGTTGAATTGAGGAGGCGGGTATATGTGTATATGTATGGGAAGATAAAGGTGAGCCGGTGGTTGTGGTGTATCTAGATTTTCAGAAAACTGTTGACCAAGTTCCTATGAGAAACTCCTGAGAAAATTAGAGTCATGGGATAAGAGGCAATGGAATAGGAATTGGTTATTGGACAGAAAACAAAGGGTAGGGTTAAATGGCAATTTCTCTCAGTGGAGGAGGGTGAATAGTGGAATACCACAGGGATCTGTACTGGGACTGGTGCTATTTAACATAGTTATAAATGATCTGGAAATTGGAAGGACAAGTGAGGTGATTAAATTTGCAGATGACGTAAACTATTCAAGGTTGTTAAAACACATGCAGACTGTGAAAAATTGCAGGAAGACCTAAGGAAACTGGGCATCCAAATGGCAGATGAAATTTAATGTGGACAAATGCAAAGTGATGCACATTAGGAAGAATAATCCAAATCATAGTTACCTGACGCTGGGATCCACCTTGGGGGTCAGCACCCAAGAAAAAGATCTAGGTGGTGTTGTAGACATTTTGTTCAGTGTGCAGCAGCAGCCAAAAAAGGGGGAAAGGGAAATGATATACCGCCTTTCTGACGTTTTTGCAACTACATTCAAAGCGGTTTACATATATTCAGGTACTTATTTTGTATCAGGGTTAAGTGACTTGCCCAGAGTCACAAGGAGCTACAGTGGGAATTGCACTCAGTTCCCCAGGATTGAAGTCCACTGCACTAACCATTAGGCTACTCCTCCAAAGCAAGCAGGATGGTAGAAATTATTAGGAAAGGGATGGTAAATAACACCAACCAGCTTATAATCGAACGAGAAAAACGCCCAAGTTCCGACCTAAATCGGGAGATGGGCGTTTATCTCACAAAAACGAATAAAGCGGTATAATCGAAAGCCGATTTTGGACGTTTTCAACTGCACTCCGTCGCGGATGCGGACAAAGTTGATGGGGGCGTGTCAGAGGTGTGGCGAAGGCGGAACTGGGGCATGGTTATCTGCCGAACAGAGATGGGCGCATTTCACAGATAATGGGACAAAAGTATGCGTTTTTAGCTAGAATTTAGGGCACTTTTCCTGGACCCTGTTTTTTCACGAATAAGGCCCCAAAAAGTGCCCTAAATGACCAGATGACCACTGGAGGGAATCGGGGATGACCTCCCCTGACTCCCCCAGTGGTCATAAACCCCCTCCCACCTCAAAAAATGATGTTTCACAACTTTTTATTTTGACCCTCAAATGTCATACCCACCTCCCTGGCAGCAGTATGCAGGTCCCTGGAGCAGTTGTTAGGGGGTGCAGTGGACTTCAGGCAGGTGGACTCAGGCCCATCCCCCCCCTACCTGTTACAATTGTGCTGCTTAATGCTTAGTCGTCCAACCCCCCCCCCCGAACCCACTGTACCCACATGTAGGTGCCCCCCTTCACTCCTTAGGGCTATAGTAATGGTGTAGACTTGTGGGCAGTGGGTTTTGAGGGGGATTTGGGGGGCTCTACACACAAGGGAAGGGTGCTATGCACCTGGGAGCTCTTTTACCTTTTGTTCTGTTTTTGTAAAAGTGCCCCCTAGGGTGCCTGGTTGGTGTCCTGGCATGTTAGGGGGACCAGTGCACTACGACTCCTGGCCCTCCCACGAACAAATGCCTTGGATTTATTCGTTTTTGAGCTGGGCGATTTCATTGTCCATTATCGCTGAAAAGCAAAAACGCCCAGCTCACAACTTGGCGAATAAAACATGGACGTCTAATTTTTTCGAAAATACGCTTGGGTCCGCCCCTTCATGGACCCGTTCTCGGAGATAAACGCCCATGGAGATAGGCGTTTCTGTTCGATTATGCCCCTCCAAGAATACTATAATGCCTCTATATTGCTCCATGGTGCAACCTCACCTTGAGTATTGCATTCAGTTCTGGTTGCTGTATCTCAAAACAAAAAGACATAGAAGACAGGCCCGTGCCAAGGGTCTGTGCCGCCCCCCCCCCCCCCGCAGATGAACAGTTGGCGCGTGCGCGCCCCCCTCCCCCCCCCCCCCCCCGTGAAGATGATCACAGCACGCCCTGGGGGCCTTTACATCTTTTACTTGCAGTCGCAGCAGCGTCTGTGAAAGCGGAGCGCTGCCGACGTCTCCCTTCCCTTCGCGCTGTTGGTTCCCTCAGTGTCCCGCCTTCTTCTGACGTCAGAAGAAGGCGGGACACTGAGGGAACCAACAGCGCGAAGGGAAGGGAAACGTCGGCAGTGCTCCGCTTTCACAGACGCTGCTGCGACTGCAAGTAAAAGATTTAAAGGCTTCGGCGGCGCGGGGCGAGGGTAAGCACCGCGGCGGCGCCCTCCAGAGGTGGGCGCCCTCCTGCGGTGCTTACCCCGCTTACCGCATCGGCACGGCCCTGATAGAAGAATAAGAAAAGGTTCAAAGAAGTGCAACCAAAATGATAAAGTAGATGGAACTCCTCTCATATGAGGAAAGGCTAAAGAGATTAGGGCTCTTCAGCTTGGAAAGGAGATGGCTCAGGGGATGTCTACAAAATCCTGAGTGGTGTAAAATGGGTAGAGATGAATCAATTTTTTACGCTTTCAAAAAGTACAAAGACTAGGGGGACACTCAATGAAGTTACATGGGAATACTTTTAAAACAAATAGGAAGAAATATTTTTTCACTCAAAAAATAGTTAAGCTCTAGAACTCATTGCCAAAGGATGTGGTAACAGCGGTTAGCATATCTGGGTTTAAAAAAAGGTTTGGACAAATTCCTGGAGAAAAAGTCTATAGTCTGCTATTGAGACAGACATGGGGAAGCCATTGCTTGCCTTGGGATTGGTAGTATGGAATGATGCTATTATTTTGGTTTCTGCCAGGTTCTTGTGACCTGAATTGGCCACTGTTGGAAACAGGATACTGGGATAGATGGACCATTAGTCTGACCCAGTATGGCTATTCTTATGTTCTTATACCAGCCTCCCTTAAGCATACTCCCTCCCAGGGCCACCTTAAGAGACCTAGGCTTAGGAACCTCAGTCAGAAGGGCATGTTTGAGCAAGAGGAAATAACAGCTTATGGCTTGGTAAAGTCAGCGATGTCCAGAGCAGAAAGAAGCAGACCTCCAGTGTACACCCACAAGATATATATATACGTGGTGGGAAAAGTTTTTACCTTGCAAACTCCGTGCACACTGTGACTCTTCCATAGTCTAGTAGGAACCAGACCTCTTTTTGCTTGCTATTGAAATCCACAGTGCTTTATGTATAATCCTCAGTTAACAACCTGTGATAGGAACAGGTTTCTGCGTGTTTTTCCTTTTTTAAAAACCACTTAATTAAAAGAGTTTTGTTCACTTTTAAACCATAGTCTAGCTGTGCTTGTAAAGGCTCCTTGCCCTTTGCCTCCTCACTCTGTCACAAACTTCTCCTATTAAACGCAAGATGTTACAGATAATTTGAGGACATTTTGTCTGTTTGTCCCCAGGAGAATTGCATTATGTAGATGAGGTTCCTCAACAAAAGGCAATTAAAATTAACCATTGCTTTCTGCTCCAGATACAGAATGCAAATGACAATGTTTTCAGAAGACTATGACTTTACTGGCTGTGACCAGCTTTTATAAAAATGGAGCTTCATAAACACCCTTACAGATTACGAGAGCCCAGGGGCGGACTGACCATATGGGCAATCAGGCAGTGCCCAAGGGCCCAGAGGCTCTCTCTCCCCTTCCCCCGACAAACTACAGCCCCCCCCCCCCGGTCCCCTCCTTAAAAGGTCCTGGTGGTCTAGTGGCCCCTTCGGGGGCAGGAAAGATCCTCACTCTTTCCTGCCCACTGCCAGTACTCTGCCCTGCACCGCTGCATTTTCAAAATGGCTGCTGAGACTTCCCTAAGACCCACAAGACTACCACAGGCAAAACAGCTGCAGTGGACAGGAAAGAGTGTAGATCTTTCCTGACCCCAAGAGACCACTAGACCACCAAGATCCTTCAAAGTAGGAACAAGGAGGGCACACTAGTGTGGAGGGTGCAGCGGTGTGTGGATGGGGGGTGCAGGCAGTACCCAGGGGGCTCAATGACCCTTACTGCCTGGGGAGCCAGAGCACTGTCAGTCCACCCCTGTGAGAGCCCCGGTGGCTCACCTGATTGTGCTATCATTAAACTGAAAATCTACACCAAATCTATGAATATGCTCCTTAGAAAATAGGATGTGCAGCATTCTCTACTTTAACAGTATTGGGGAAGCATAAGTGAGAAGTTAAAATCCACCCAGAGGTCAGTGTTTTAGTGCTGGTTGTAGGTCTGATTACTACTACTAAACATTTCTATAGCGCTACTAGATTTACGCAGCGCTGTACAAATGAGCATGAAGAGACAGTCCCTGCTCAACAGAGCTTACAATCTAAATTGGACAGACGAACAGACAGCTAGGGGTGGGGAAATTGCAGTGCGCTGAAAAATGATTCTGTGCGTGCCCAAAACATGCGTCTACACTACCGTAAGCCATTTCATTTGTGCCCAGAGGAAGGAAGGGCAACTCCTTGGGGCAAGGAAATGATTGGAGCAGTTCTGACTGGCACCTTGAGATCAATAACACTCACAGCTTTGAGAAGGAGTGACTCTGATGCAGCTGTGTAGGAGATGGGTCCTGAGGGTGAAAGGAAGGCTGCAATTGAGGAGTCTGGAATGTTTGCCAGGGTGGAGTAGTTAAACCTGTCCCCTTTCCTGAAATGACTGCTTGAGGCATTATCATATGCCCCACTACCACCTCAGGAAATTATACATCTTCACTTATGGAGCATTATGGCAAAAATGGAAGATACTCTGTCAGGCTGCCTCTCTGTTATGTGGTTTGTTTGTTTTTTCCAGGAGAGGTGGCTTTAAAATTGCAGGAGCTTGATGGTGGGACTCAGGTGACTGCATTGGTGCTCTTGGAAATTCAAGAGAAGTTAGATGTAGTGGAATCCACTAATGTTCCCTAATTAAAGATGATAAGATGCTTCACAGCAAGGTGAAAACAGCAAAAGCTTTGTGCTAGAATAATTTGCTATATATATATATATTTCTTTTGCATTTACTTTATAAGAATGTGCAATTTTTAAACTTTCCAAAGAGCAAACTTATTTCTCTAAATAAGAGAACCTATAACCTCACTAATCCACTTCACCAACCCACCCAGCTATGAAAGTTCACCTTCTATACTTAACCCTATCACTTCCTTCTTTCTTCCCTTACTTAATCTCTGCACATCACTAATTGTATCTGATACCCTGTAATGACAATGTCATAGCAAAACTATGTAAGCCACATTGAGCCTGCAAATAGGTGGGGAAATGTGGGATACAAATGCAATAAATAAATAAATAAATAAAATGCTAGGGAAATATCTGCTTGAAGTGTTTCATCATGGATTTCAGCCTGTGCCTTTGGCTTTCTTTTTTTCTCAGTTGTAGCTGAAGGTACTTCCATGTCCTGGGAGGACTTACAGGCTAAGGGGTCCTTTTATTAAGCTGTGGTAAAAAGTGTCTTTAGTGTACCCTTATGCAGGTTTTTCCCTCGTGCTACTGACATTTTTACTGTAGCTGTAAAATGGCCAATTTTCTATTTTTTTGTATTAATGGCCATGCGCTCATGTTTCTATTAGTGTGTGGTCATTAAAAATTAATTTCCATGTGAGCACTTACTGACACCCATTTTGTAGGTGGTAAGGTCTCACGTGCTATCCGTGCACCAACCAGTTATTGCATGCTAATGTACATGCGCCGTTTAGTGCGGGAATACCCACTCTCTACCCCTGACATGCCCCTGCAAAAAAATATTTTTTTGCATGCAGATAGCATATGCACATTTGGCAGTTACCTCAGGATACCTGAGTGCATCACATATCATACACCATTTTAAGCTGCATTAGGTGTGCATTAGTGCCTAACGCAGTTTAGTAAAAGGGCCCCTAAGCTTCTAACTGAAACAATGAAGGGTTAAAGGACTTGTTCAAAATCACAAGGAGACACAGTGGGATTTGAAGAGGCCTTCACTGGTTCTCAGCCTACTACTTATCCATTAGGCTACTCCTCTATTCTATTTTCTGTGCTGGGCACTAGTTACAAATGGGATTAACTAGATGGGGTCTTGGATCCTATGGGGCCGATATTCAGACTGCGGAAGGTAGCCGGGCTGCCTCCCATGGTTGGTGCTGATCCCGAATATTCAATTCTGGGCCATTTCCAGTGACTGGCATTGAATATCTGGTTTAAATTTGGCCAGTTTCAACGTAACTAGCCAAGCTGATGTTCAGCACTGGCCAGTTAAGTTGGAACTAGACAAAGTTATTCCACTTATTGAAGCATCCAAAGATGACTATAAAACTTAGCTGGCTTCACGCTGAAAATCAGGGATAGCCAGTTATATCGCGCGATATAACTGGCTATCTGCTAGGCGCTAACCCATGATATTCAGCCGGGGATAGCTGGCTATCCCCGGCTGAGTATCACCAGATAGCCGGCTAAGTGCCATTTAGGTGGCTAAATTGTTCTGAATATCTGGCGCATAAGTTCTCCAAACAGTTTAAATTTAACAGTGATTTTAGAAACAATTAAAAAGGAAACAGTGAAGAGTGACCCTGGTAGCCTCCTTTGATCAAGACTTTGAAAGATTTGGTACTGAGATTGTTTTTATTATAATAGGTTTTTACTGTTGTGGCCAATCCAGTTTACGAGTACCTGGCAAGATCCCACTGTCTCAGTATCAGGGCCACTGTTTCTTCTTTTCCTTTTTGTAGAATTGGTTTATTGCAAGTTTGGGTGAGACTTTTCTGTCTCTTTTTCAATTTTTTAAAATTTATATTGCCTTATGAGCTCTGTAATAAGATTTCTTTTGTACTTTGTTTTGAATAATATTCTGAAAATAAAAAATTCTAAAAACAACCCCCCCCCCCCCCCCCCCCCCCCCCCCCCCCCCCCCCCCCCCCCACAAAGAGATGTGTCTGGAAAACTGTTTGGAGGTAATCCTATGGTGTGATCAAATAGATTGGCTCAAATTTTGTTTAGAACTTACAATCAAAGAAACCTGTAATACTGTCCACTAATCAATGCAGTTCTGAATAAAAGAGGTTATAAGCTATGCTCCACTTAAAGAGTACCTCTGTTGCCTAAGATCATTAACCATTAATGAGATAAGCTGCAAAGATTTGATCTGCTATCTCCTGCAGTGCCCAGCCATATCACAAGAACTGCATTTACTCAGATAATTGAGAACTGGCTTTTCTTGTTAAAATAATTATACAAATTTTATTTTATCTTGGAAGCAAAAAGGAGTTCTGACCTACTGCTTCCTCATTCGATTTTCCATACAGAAGATATATATTTTTTTTAAGTATCTCCTGCTAAAATGAGCTTTCAGTTATACTTTAACTTGGTAACACAAGGGTATTGTGCCTCACATTCCTGGGATGACGCATAAGACTAGATTCTATATATGTCGCCGAAAAAAATCGATGTGGAGAAAAACGCATTTAGCGCTATTCTATAAACTGTGCCATCATCTACTTGATCAAATACACTGAGGGGCCCTTTCACTAAGTTGTGATAAAAAAGGGGGGGGGCCTGTGCTAGCACCAGCATGTCTTTCTGATGTGCTCTGAGGCCCCCTTATACTGTGGCAGCTAAAAGGCTGTCTTTTGTTTTTTAAAGAAATAGCCATGTGGTAAGTGAAACACTTACTGCACAGCCATTTCGAGGGATCCCTTACCACCACCCATTGAGATGGCGGTAAGGGCACCCATGCTAAACCAGCGGTAACCGAGCAGCACATGTTACGTTCCAGAGCTAAAAAAATAAATCATATTTTTGTAGTGCCAAAATTGGCACATGCTAGGGGTGAGAAATACTGCCGAGCTCCTGTGGTAGTTCCGGATTGGCACACAGTAAGCCCACAGTGGGCTTACCACTGTTTAGTAAAAGGGCCCCTGAGTTAGATCCTTTACAAAGAAGCACAGTGCATGAAACACCAACATGTACTGCTCTAGCAAAGCACTATGGGGTCCTTTTACAAAACTGCGGCAAAAAGGGGCCTGCGTTGGCATCAGCGCATGCTTTTGATGCGCATCGAGGCCACCCATTTACCGCAGTGGGTAAAAGGCAGGGTTTTTAAAAAAATTTATGGAGTATTTATTGAAAAAATGAGAATGCAATGAACAAAGGATATTGCATAATATGATAACAAGACACAATTATACAAGAAAATACAGTCCCAATGTCTCCAACATCACTCACATGAAGATACCTTTTTAAAGAAATGGACATGCGGCAAGTGAAGCCCATTGAGGTGGTGGTAAGGGCTGCTGCGATACCCTGGCGGTAACCGGGCAGTGCGTGGCACTGCCCGATTACCACCGGGTACACCGGCACTACAAAAGTGTAAATATTTTTGTAGCACCGGAAATGGCGCGCACTGGGGGGTGGGAACTACTGCTGGGTTACCGCCACTTTGTAAAAGGGCCCCCATATAAGCATGCAGACACGGCAATAATATTCACCACTTTACAAAATATGATTAGAAAGTTGCATGCGTAAATTCTTCTTTTTATATATACATTTTTTTTTGAGTTTTTCAAAAATACAGCAAACAAAAGAAAAAAAACAAAAACTTATACTATACAAGACAATGTTATACATTAAGCTGAGATCAAACATTAGGCAATACAGTTAGACAGCTGATAAAAGAAAGAGGTCGAAAGTTTTCCATTTCTGAGAACCATAATTAGACCCAGGGATATAAGACCCAATTCCACCAAAGAATTAGTGCCAATAATTGTTCGTTAATAACCAACTATCGGTGCTGATTTGTCTATATTCTTTAAAAATCTATGCTTGTATAGCTGATGTATGAGTTTTTTAAAGCATTTTTCTCACCATTCTTTTTGTTACTGTACACTGTATGAAACATTTGCACGTACTGTTGAGTCAAGCTTTGAACATGGAAGTGTCATTACACAAGCATGTGAATATTTAACATTTTATGTTTACGCTAATGCATATTGATTTATTAAGTTCCTATGTACGATTTATTATTTTTATTTATTATTTATTATGTTATGATTTGCTTTTATTTTATTTATTATCCCCCGATATTCAAAACCATTTAATCAGCCAGAAACGGCACCTGTCCGGTTACATGGCACTTAACCAGCTATTCGACGATATTCAGCGGGGCTGAGCTGGTTACTCCCCACTAAATATTTCCGGTTAGTGCCTAGGAAATAACAGGCTTTATCAGGCAATATAGCCAACTATCTCCAAACAATCAATCTGTAACTGACTATTGTAAGCGGCTACATTGGGTCACTTAAATAGTTGGTATATCTTTAGCTGGTTTAACATTAACTGGCTATCTTTGGATATGAACTTAGCTGGTTACTTTTAAACCGCCTATAAATAAGCCGGATATTCAATGCCCGTCAGCGGAAATGGCCCGGCATTGAATATCCGGGCTGACTACCTACTGCGGGAGTTAGCTGGGTTCCCTCCCTTGGTCAGAATATCGGCCCCTATGTATGCATGTATTGATGTTTATCTTTATGTTTAACAGCTGCCCTTGACAGCTGTATAGGTGAAAAACATGGCCATGTTGGGCTCTAGTTACATTTGTGCACTAAAGATTTGGAATTTACCTGCACTACATCTAGGTCGTCTAATTGTTGATCTATGCATCTCTAATAACTCTATAGATCCCTGCCTTCCATTGGTCCCTGTAGATAGATATGGTGCATAGAGAGAGGAATGGCTAGTAGGAAAAAGGAAGTGATGATGCCTCCTGCATAAGACTCTAGTGAGACTTCATTTAGAATATTGTGTACAGTTCTGGAGACTGCACATTTAAAAAGATATAAACAGGGTGGAGTCGCTCCAGAGTGAGGCTACTAAATGGCTAGTGGTTTTCATCATAAAGTGCATGGGGACAGACTTAAAAAACTTAATATGTATGCTTTGGAAGAAAGACAGGAGGGGGAGATATGATAGAGATGTTTAAATACCTCCATGGCATAAATGCACAGGAAGCAAGTCTCTTTCAATTGACAGGTAGCTCTGGAATGAGGAGGCATAGGAAGAAGGTGAAAGGGGATAGACTCAGAAGTAACCTGAGGAAATACTTGTTCGTGGAAAGGGTGGTGAATTTGTGAAATGGCCTTCTGGTGGAGGTAGTGGAGAAGAAAACCATATCTGAATTCAGGAAAGCCTGGGTCAAGTACATAGGATCTGTAAGGGAGTGGAAGGGATAGTAGATGGCATGGATGGAAAGACTGGATAGGTCACATGGGGGTCGATATTCAGACCATGGTGACTGGCATTGAATATCCAGTTTATATTCGAGCAGTTAGAAGATAACCAGTTATGTTGATATCTGGCCTTAGCCAGTTATCTTCTAACTGGCCAAAGATATCCCACATAATTATGTAACCAAATATAGCTGCTAAAGTGAGGCTGAAAATGTGCTGATAGCCAGTTATGTTGGCCAACATACCCACCTATCTGCTAGCCGCTATCCAACGATATTGAGTGGGAGATAGCCGGCTTCCCCTCACCCCCCCCCCCCCCCCCACTTAAATATCACTGGATAGCTGGTTATGGGGCACTTAACCAGCCAGGTGCCAATCCTAGCCAGTTAATAAATGCTTTGAATATCGGTGGGATGGTCTTTGCCTTCATTTTTCTCTGTTTCTATATAAAAATGGTTACGCTGCCAAGTGGATTTTGAGATAAGTAAAAATTTGTTTTAAAGTAAAAAAAAATAGACTGATATGTGCAACACTACTTAAATCAAAATATGGGGAAGGTTTTGTGGTGATGATAGATTTTGATCTGTTCTTGACATATGTTGTTTGAGCTTGCTAAGGCTTTTTCCTCCCATATTTTGAAATAGCAGTGTTTGCTTTGATGTATGACAAAATTATATCTACAACTATTTTTGAAAGTGGAGTTTCAGATATTTGTTAAATCAGGTACATATCCACCTTCATTCAATGCCTGTTTTTAGTCTACTTTTCACAGGGGAAAAAAGCTTTGAGATTGCTCTATGTGAGTGCATATGCACGTCTGTGTATGTGTGCAATAATTTTGTTATTTGATGACCTATCCACATCAGATTTCTGGATGGGGGGGGAGCGGGTCAGAGGGGAACATGAAGGTTCTAGTAAGGTTCCCCCTCCCCCTCATATCTACTTTGTGGAAGATGGATGAGCAGGTGTGTGTATCATGAATTTTGTGTTGGGTGAAACTTGTTCATTCCCAAGGAGATAAAGAAATGTTAAAATGGTTCATTTGCCTAAAGGAATGCCCAGAATGTCACTGTAGCAGTAACTCAAAGAATCCTGCAAAAGCATGCTGGCACCCTAAAAACAGTCTATGGTCCTGAGACAACACTTATCATTTCTAAAGCAAATGCATAATAGATTATACTGAGGTTCTCAGTCAGGGCATCAAATGCTAGCTGTGGTTACTTTTCACACAGAGAAAACAGGAGTTTCCTTTATTTGTGCAGACTTGTCTGTTTGGATTTAGCTGCCCAGAGTTCATTATTGCACCGTCCGGTGACATTTGGCACTTTGACCTTGCCATGCCTCTAATCATTCCCATTTTGTCCACACAGCAGTTTTGTGTGGAAAAAGGCAAGCTGATTATAAACAGGAAAATTTATACAGCTAAAAACTAATTTTAGCCACATAAATTTAATAAGGGCCCTTTTACAAAGCATGCCCTTACATAACATAACATAGTAACAAAGTAGATGATGGCAGAAAAAGACCTGCACGGTCCATCCAGTCTGCCCAACAAGACAAACTCATATGTGCTACTTTTTGTGTATATCTTACCTTGATTTGTAGCTGTTATTTTCAGGGCACAGACCGTACAAGTCTGCCCAGCACTATCCCCCTGCCTCCCACCACCTTACTTACACAGGTCTTTCCTGTATGGTAAGGCAATTTTTAGCAAAGCAGTAAAATGGCCTATTTTTGAATTTTTTTATTTTGCGTCATGCACTGTTTGCCATTGAAAAGGGATTAGCACGCAAGCCCTTTCTGTCACCCATTTTGTAAGCAGTAAGGGATCATGAGCAGTAATGTAACTCACCTAAATGATTACTGCAGGCATCCACTCTCTGCCCCCCAGACACAACCCCTCAATGGTAAAAATAAAATTTTTTACTGCATGGTGTTCACATGCTACCCTGAAACATACCATAGGACACTTGAGCACACCCTTCTATAAGCCCTTTTAAGTTGTGGTAAGGATATCCATGAAAATGGTATCATGATATTATGAAATTACCTCCTGGGTGTCCTTCTGGATGTACATTTTGAAGTGGATGTCCTTCTTGGAAAAGTCCAACCCATTCAGAGATAGAGTGTTGTCCCTTCTGATAAAGTGTTGTCATACCCATTGGAAATGGCTTTTAAAATGTGAATGCTGTGTTCAGAAGTAATCTTAAGCAGAAGGGTTTTGTTTTGTTTTTTGCTTTTAGTTTAATTTCTTTTATTGATTTTCAATACAAATACAATCAAGAGCTCACAACATAACAACAAGTAACATTTTACAAAGTAAGGCAATACCTGAGCTCCCTGTAGGGGAGTTAACCAATGCAATCCTCTGACTAGTTTTCCTGCCCTTTAGATAGGTTGCAAGTAATTTACCAGCTTTATTTGCTTCAGAATAATATACAGCACTCTGTTTAAAGGTAGAAACCTAGAAAGCTAAGTACGGTCTCCAATATTGCTTGGGTGCCTAGACTGAAACAGAAAAGCTGAACCAATAAGCTAGAACGCTAAGTACTCTTTATAGAATAGGTTTTTACTTTTGAAAAAAACTTACTGATAAATCTACGTGCGGGGATTTACGTTTTCTTTGGTATAAATGGAGGCTTGTAGTTTTAGGCACTAGGATATCAATTAAGTGTATTCTATATACCACACCTAAATATAGGCAACCCTTATAGAATACGCTTAGGTGGAAATGTTTTCTGCGTGGATTTTCTAGGCACCATATATAGAATTTCCCCCAATTTGATAACATACAAGGGCATACCCTGATCTCTTTAACAAGCATGTGAATAGAAGTGCCTGTTGAAAGCCGTATGCATCAGGAGATTGGAAATACAGTGCACTCCATTTAAGTGCACTTAGGATAAGCGCATGCTCTGTTTAACTGCATGCCATACTTCGGTCCTGTTTTTGGCGCCATCAATTTCTATGGGGACAAACTTCGGTTTAGCGCACCACTGAAAAGTGCAAGATTCGCTTATATGCATGGTTTAAGACCACTCCGCTGCAGGAAAGACTCCGCATAAGTGCACGCACAGAATATGGAAGCCGATTGGCACGTGACAAAGGAGCGATAAATTTGAAATCTCATTGGTTAACTGCCACAGGTAGAATAAGCGAAAGATGTTAGAGTATACACTGGAGTCGTTGTCATTGTCGTCATCACGCAACTGTAAGACTTTAACACTGGCTTAACGAATAGAAGTTCTTAAAAAATTAGAAAACAAAATCAAGCATCTACTGCTAAAGAATATGGTGTCAATCCCAGTCAAATTTCACGTATCTTGAAGCAGAAAGATCAGCTTACATAAGTACATAAGTACATAAGTAGTGCCATACTGGGAAAGACCAAAGGTCCATCTAGCCCAGCATCCTGTCACCGACAGTGGCCAATCCAGGTCAAGGGCACCTGGCACGCTCCCCAAACGTAAAAACATTCCAGACAAGTTATACCTAAAAATGCGGAATTTTTCCAAGTCCATTTAATAGCGGTCTATGGACTTGTCCTTTAGGAATCTATCTAACCCCTTTTTAAACTCCGTCAAGCTAACCGCCCGTACCACGTTCTCCGGCAACGAATTCCAGAGTCTAATTACACGTTGGGTGAAGAAAAATTTTCTCTGATTCGTTTTAAATTTACCACACTGTAGCTTCAACTCATGCCCTCTAGTCCTAGTATTTTTGGATAGCGTGAACAGTCGCTTCACATCCACCCGATCCATTCCACTCATTATTTTATACACTTCTATCATATCTCCCCTCAGCCGTCTCTTCTCCAAGACTGGCAAAACAATACAAATCCACACAGGAAACGTAAACGGGCAAGCAAAGCTGAGGATGTAGAAGATGCTCTTCTTCGGTGGTTTTCTCAAGTCAGGAGCAGACAGTTTCCTGTCAGTGGTCCATTGCTTATGGAAGCAGTGGCTAAAGAAGTTAGACACTAGAGTAGTGGCACAAAAGCGTCAGATTTTGTTGCTTTGTGATAATTGCGCTGCACACAGTGATGATGTCAGGCTGTCTAACGTCAAGGTGGTCTTTCTGCCACCAAACACTACCTCTCTGATCCAACCTATGGAGCCAATTTCAAACAACATTATCAGGCTCTTGTGCTACATCGTCTGATGAGCATTATGGATGACCAGACTGGCAAGGATAAACATGCTGTTGAACTGGCTTGTAATTTATCACTGTTGGATTCCCTACATATGCAGAAAGAAGCCTGGAATCATGTTACACAGGCAACCATTGTGAACTGCTACAAGCGGGCAAGCTTTGTTAGGGATGTGGAGACGGACGAAACAGGTGCAGCTGTTGCAAACGCGTGAGATGAACAGGCTATTGACATCCCAGCTGGTGTTACTGAAGAAGAGTTTCATCACTACATAGCTGTTGATTATGATCTACAAACAGCTGACGACAGCACTGATGTCGAGATATGTGCCTACACGCAGGCAACGGTTGATGATGAAACAGATGATGAAATGAGCAGCGAGGCACATGCTGACGAAATTCAACAACCTCCTGTCACTTTTGCAAGAGCGTTGGAGAGTCAACACCGTGCAGGCCACTGGATGTCAGTGCTATGACAGTTTTTACCGTCTGGCAGATGTAGTCTGTGGAACTCACAGACACAATGGTGTACAGAGGACTATAACTGATTACTTCAAGTAAGCCTAATGTCAGTTAATGGAGACTGTATAACATCAGTTAAAGGAGACTGTATACTGTATGTATAATAAACAGTACTGTACATGTTTATCAGATGCCAAGCTTCTTTGGGTCACAACGGTTAAGTGCACGCTCCGGTTAACTGCATGTATTTCTTTGGTCCCAGACCCTTGCACTTAAGCGGATTGCGCTGTATTTGGAACAATCTGTGTAAAAAGGAAGCAGAGCACGGGCAGTAAGAGCTACGTTTGAATGGGAAGGGTTATTCATTTTGTTAAATAATTAAATATTGGGTCATTCACCATCCTTCGAGCAGCAGTCTCTCTAATTCAAGATGAACGCAAATGTCAGCTCAATGTAATTTACTGGGATTTTGTTTTATCTCTGAAAATGCAGGTGCATGCTAGGTTAACACTGGATATTCAGAACAAATTATAAACTAGCTGATATCCAGAATTTACCAGCCTTCAAAAGGTCAGGACACTTGTACAATCACCTATAACTGGTCTGGAACCTCCAGGTTTTTTCAGAACGATGGATTTTCTCCAATGTGGCTATTGACCCTTGCAGTTCTCTTTGAAAACAGCCTAATTCCCCCAGTTATTATATCAGTTAGTTAGCTTTTGTTGTCACCCTAAGGCACGGGTAGGAATGTACAGTAAAAGCATTGAATTTGACATCTGAGGATTCTCCCCTCCCCCTTCCCAACCCCTCCAGTTTATTAAATTGCAGATCTTGCATGCCTCAGGCAAACACTTGAGACCTGGCCAGGAATGAAAAATAAAAAGGGAATAGAAAATCTACCCTGATGGGCTGTGAATAGGAAATCATATAAACCTTTCTGCAAATTAGCACAAGCAGATATCAATACTTAATGCAATGAGGAGATTTAGCTGTGCATCATATAAAGACCTGTTCTCACTGGGACAATTATAGCACCGCAATCCTGTCACAGCTTGTCCCATCAAGTGTGCCACTGCTAGAAATGATTTGACTGTTTGAATACAGAATTATTGTTTGAAGGGATCTGGAATCCTAGGTCAGTGACCCAGAGTAATGGAGTGGGGGGGGGGGGGGGAGACCTTCCAATAGCCATTTGAAGGTTGCTGATGTGACTTTTCGACTACAGGGTTTAGAAAAATCATAAAATGAATTGGAATTAACTTATACATGTTACAGTAATGTGGCCTTTGAGACTTGGCCTGTTGTATTGGAGGCTCTTGAGGTGATACATATGGTAATGTATTAAAGTAGCCTTTAATACTTGGCCTGTTATATTAGGGGCTCTTGAAGTGATAGGCATGAATTATTACTCATGTCATTTAAGTTTGGGTTCTATGACTTATAGTAGTGTCTCAAGCTGGAGTCGCACTCTGTGCAACACGCTCCTTTGTGCCTCTGCCCCACCCAGTGTACCGAGGCTACTGCAAGGAGACAATGGGGATTAATGTGTCCCTATCACTCTTGAACCCTATGCACAGACCTGCCAAGTATCTAACATTCAGCGGTTGGGTCATCTCCTGTAATCCCACTGGGGAACCAAGATCTCCCTCTGAGCAATCGGGGCCTCCATCGTAGACAAGAGAGGTGTTAGGACATCATCTCCTGCTGCCACAGGACCAGTTTCGCGATAAGACCTGAAAAATCTCCCAGCCTTTATTGCGAGACTGGTTCCGCAGTAGCAGGTCTTTCCCATGACCAAAAGCCATTTTTACAGCAGCTGTAAAAATGTCTTTTTTTTTCTATTTTCTGCATTAATGGCCATGTGCTAATGTTTCCATTTAGCATGCAGCCATTTTTTTTAAATTACCACATGAGAACTTACCACCTCCCATTTTGTAGGTGGTAAAGACTCACATAGTATCTGTGGGCTAACCAATTTGCACACAGTATTGTAGATGTGCTAACTAGGAAGGGGTCTTCCAAACTAGTAGGTCATGCAAGAAAGAAAATCAGATAAAGATAAAAGTATTACCATACATCTAGGAAATATGTCAAGAACAACAACAGAGATAACTGGTGAGGAAAGGAACCCTTGTTTCATTTATTTTTGTTTCATTATTATTCATTGAGTTTAGTTGAAAAATGCAAAACAAAATGAAAATAAATTTAAGTGCGCACTCTTAGCTCTAATATATCCCCCTTCTAAGCAGAGCGCTCTGCTCATCTCCAGCCCTCAGCAAGAGGACCGGTCCTGGAGGAGATTACTTTGCCAGTATCTTGAACCACGATCTGCGAGTTGGCCATACCTGGGAAATGGCATGTCTGATGAACCCTTCACCAGAAGTAGCACACTGCTGGAGCTAACTACATGAGCTGGACATCACTGGAATAATTTTTGGCCCAAACAAAATATATCTGCTGTATCCTGGAACCCAATATCCAAACCTCAACTAAATCCAATGGATGGACTGTTACTTGTGGCTTGGGGAGGAGGAAAGGAGAAAACTCCTGTTCAACACTACCAGACATACAGACTGCAAACAAACTGGCTTCCTAAATCTGCTGTGTGCATCTATCTTGGGGGACTAAGCCATAAGTCCTTAGTGTGTGGAGGAGTAGTCTAGTAGTAAGTGCAGTGGAATTTGATGCTGGGGAACTGGGTTCAAGTCCCACTGCAGTTCCTTGTGACTCTGGGCAAATCACTTAACCCTCCATTGCCCCAGGTACAAATAATATAAACTGCTTTGAATGTAGTTGCAAAAAAAAAAAAAAAAAGAAACCCACAGAAAGGTGGTACATGAAGTCCCATTTCCAAATATGAATGAGGAGTCTCATCTGTGTTACAAGAGGTAAAAAGAAGATCAGCCCAAATTCCATGATCTTGTATATAAGGTCTAGACTAAAAGAGTGGAGGAGTGGCCGACTGATAACCAGGGAAGCCTGGTTCAAACCCTGCTGTTGCTGCTCCTTGTGATGTTGGGTGAGTCACTTAACCCTCCATTGCTTCAGAATGTAACTCATCTTGAGTTACTATTGAAAAAGGTGTGAGCTAAATCCAAATAAATGTGACAATCTCTGGGAAAACAAGGCTAAAGTTGCAGATACATTCGGAACTTTAGCACTCAATTTCTCAAACATTACTAGGCAGTCACGTTTGAACTTCTGTACCTTGTTAATTTTTTCATATAAAGGAATGGAAAGTGGACTGTTATATTACATTGTTTGCTCTAACAGAATTTATTAAAACCTCATTATTTCTGGTAAATTAATTATGTTTTTCCAGAAATGGTCACAAATAAATGCAGTCCATTTCTGCAATAAATTATATGAAGTGAAGCAAGACTCCTTGTGAATCTGTAAGTAGAAAATGCACCTCAGTTAATCATTATATGAAAACAAAACAAAGAAAACATTTCAGTAGTGTCACATTCTAAATCAGATGGGGTTTTTATTCCCCAGCATTAGCCATGCTAAGAAAAGGCTGGGGTGGGTGGGGGGTTGAGTAGAGATGAACCAGTCCCCTTCTAAAATGTGGTAAGCATGCAACTAGCACTTACTGTAGCTTAATAAAAGGATCCCTAAAGGAATTTATTTATTTATTTTTTGCTCACATGTTTTTCAGTAGTAGCTCAAGATGAGTTATATTCAGGCACACTGAGGGGTCCTTTTATAAAGGCGTGCTGAAAATGGCTTGTGGTAGTGTAGGCGCGGGTTTTGGGCACGTGCCGATCCATTTTTTTAGCATGCCTGTAAAAAAGGCCTTTTTTTGTTGTTGAAAATGGACGTGTGGCAAAATGACCTAGCGGTAAAGACTCATGCGGTAACCGGGGGGGGGGGGGGGGGGGGTAATGACTACTACTATTTAACATTTCTATAGCGCTACAAGGCGTACGCAGCGCTGCACAAACATAGAAGAAAGACAGTCCCTGCTCAAAGAGCTTACAATCTAATAGACAAAAAAAATGACCTATGCGCGCCAAATGCTGCTTGGCACGCGTCCGTTACACACGCCCCCCCCCAAAAATGACCTACGCGCGCCAAATGCTGCTTGGCACGTGTCCGTTACACACACCCAAAAATAAAAAATATTTTCCAGATGCACGTCAAAAATGAAATTACCGCAAGAGCCATGTGGTAGTTGGGCGGTAACTCTATTTTGGCACGCATTGGGTGTGTGTAGATACTTACACAACTTAGTGAAAGGGCCCCTGACTATTTCCCTGTGGGGCTCACAATCTAAGTTTGTACCTGAGGCAATTGAGAGTTAAGTAGCTTGCCCAAGATCACAAGGAGCAGCAGTGGGATTTGAACCAGCCACCTCTGGATATTAAGACCAGTGCCCTAACCACTAGGTCACCTCTCCATTCTATGTGATTCTCTGGTAATTTTTTTAAGGCTGTATATTGCATAACTTCTCTACGAGAGCATTTATCATCAGCAAGCTCCAAGGAGGACAGTTTTGGATCACTACTCTCACACTCCTTGGGACTGCTTGGTTAAATAGAGTGAGATTTGGCTACTAGCCAGATGGGGGGAATTAAGGAATATCAGCCAGCCAGGGAAACCAGTGATCCATAAAGCCAAGCCTCAGAGTCAGATGGCTGAATTCCAAATACTATTCATACAGCAGCTTATTTTAGTGTGTGTGTGTTATGATGGTATTGGATTATGTGGGGGGACATGGGGGAAAGATTTGTAGTATAATTTGTGATATTTTTATTTCCTCCTTATTTACTGGATTGCCCTTACTGTTTAAGAGGCACATATTGAGATTTTTTTTATGTATATATTATTTTGTGTGTGAATTTTTATGCACTTGTGAATAGCTTTTAGCCATTGTTGGAAAAAGGATTAGTAGAGATGAAGTAAAAATAAATACACTCTCTTATTTTACATCAATGAATGATAATGAAAGCCACATATTAAATCCAACTCATGCATATGCAGCTTTGGCTGTACCAAAACTATAACATAAAGAAAACACACCAAATGCCGAGCCCATCCAGCACAAGGATGCCAACAAACTGGTAGCAAGCATTGAGCAAGGTATGAAAAACTGTTTCTAGGAGCAGCAGTCAACATGTTACGAGTGTCCAGAGAAAGACATATTGCCTTGGGATAAACAGAACTAGAAAGCACAACATTTTAATGAGAACACAACAGATGCTCATTTATTAAGTGCCAGTAGGAAAAAAAAAAAACAACAACAAAAATACCACACACACACAAAACGAAACCCAGAGCACCAGTCAAGTTCAACTAGGCATTTTGCTTCCTCAAATCCAAAAAAAAAAAAAGTGATTGAAAACAAGGCAAATTACATTAACAAGCAAGCATGGTGAAATTTATCTACCACCTCAAAACAGAGCAGTATACATTAAGATTATCTGGAGACACATCAATGAGTTTATGGAAGAGAGTTGAATTCAGACCATAGTATGAGTTGGCTTAGAAGTTGTAAGGTTTTTGTTGAATATTTAATTTTGTGAGATAATTATGTTTCCTTTTATACTGAATTGCCACAGTTTCTAGGCATGTTTCACTACAGTGAGAGCCCTTATCGTTAAGGGTGTATTCATCTGCCTATCCATCTGTATGAATGAAGTTTCAGCTTCAGGAACGTAGATGCTTTGATACTGAAACACATACGTGTAGTTTTCCTGCTTACTTTCAGGAGTGCAAAAGGTAAGAAAGTCATATTGGCAGTGGGAGGATGGGGACAAATTCAGCTTTAACACCAGCACTACTGGGGGGGCACCACCCCCTATGCCCACCCCAAACCACATCTATGCTTAATTATCATTTCTACTGAAGGTCTATCTTCAATATGAAATGAGAGCTAGCTGGATGAGCATGTGCTACCGCTCTTATTGGTGTCCTCCATTTCTGACAACCTCCTGAGGGTCTCTATGAACAGTACAGAGGGGGGGCAGTGGTTTCAGAATTTTTTTAAATTAATTTTTAACCAATATATCCCAAAAAAGAATGAGATAAAACAGAAATTGAAAATTAATATAGAAAATAAAAGGAGATACACTTTTGTTCACTATATGCTTTGTAGGATCCAAGAATTTAAGAAAAAATAAGAATAAAAATATAAAAAGTATATTACTCGATTATCGCATACCCATAAAGCACTCCTCAGCCTGTCACTACAGTGTGCACATGAGACTATACATTGACATTTATTCCTTCTTTAGCTACAAGAAAATCCTCTAGTTGCCTGGGTTCAAAAAATTGAAACTGTTTACCCTGAAACATAACACAAAATATAAGCAAGGAAATTTCAACACCATTTCATGGTGGAGCCTTTATCGCCTCCTATTTAGGAGGCGGTAAGGGTTCCCGTGCTAACCTGGCAGTAACCGGGCAGCACATGGCGCTGCTTGATTACCACTGAGTAAGTCGTGTTGCTAAAATTTTTTTTAATCTGAACACAGGAAATGCACGTGGCATGCACCAGAACTACCGCCAGGCTCCAGTGGTAACCCAGAAGTACGGCTGATTTGCCGTACACCATTGCTGCGGTAGCCCTACTGTGGCCTTGTAAAGGGCCCCTCAGTGCACTGCCTGGATTACTATTTAGGCAAGTAGGACCACATACATTGCAGCCAAAATTGCCCAGATATCTATATGGGTACCAGCTCAGAATATCAGCGATACCCAGATAACTTCCAGTGACTGGTCAAGACCTACTTATTTAGAACCAGTAGCTGGTTAGAGATGGACACTAAGGGCCAGATTTTATAAATGGGGTTCAAATTTGGGCACTGCAAAAAAATGAGCGTTAAGCACTATGCTATAAACGTTTATAGAATGGTGCGTAGGGCAGGATCTGTTCCCAACTTTTGGTGCAAACATTTACACCAACTGAAATCTGGTGTAAATCCTCATGTTTAAATTAGACGCAGATCCCCCAAATTCTATAATACTGCACACAAATTCTAGAAATGCCTCAGGCCCATCCATGCTCCTCTCATGGCCATGTCCCCCTTTCCAGGTGCGCACTAAGAGGCTGTTGTAAAAGTGGCGGTAAGCCCAATACAGGTTTACTGCACTCTAATCTGGAGCTTTGCTGGTGGTAGTTCCGGCCCCAGCGAGCACAATTACCCTCATTGGAAAATAGGGATGTAATTTTTAGCTTGGTACTAACCCAGTGGGAGCCATTACTGTCACCTTAATGAGCGGCAATAAGTGCTCTCCCTCGCGTGGTCATGTGGTAAGAGCAATCTTACCGCATGGCCATGGCTAGTTTCAGCCCTTTTTTAACCACTGGGGTAAAAAGGGCCGCCGCATGTGGCAAAAATGGACCCTGCTGCTAGCACAGAGCCCTTTTTATTGCAGCTTGGCAAAAGGACCCCTAAGAGATTTAGGTGCACATCTTCATAGAATAGTGCTTAGCAAGATAAACGCGTAAATCCAAATTGCTGCCAATTAACGCCAATAATTGATTTTTAGCACCTAAGTATAGATGCTAATTGGCTCGTTACTCAATTAAAAATTGTATGTGCAAATTGAGCGCACACCCAAATTTGCATGCACAATTTTGAGTGTCATATATAGAATCCTGGGGTGAATATCTAGCTTTAAATCAGCTTACAGAAACCAGTATTTAAAAAAAAAAAAAAAAAGACTCACAGGCTGAATATTGACCCCTTATATTATGCAACTTCCTCTTACCATCCTCCACCAGTCCTTCCCTGCCCTTCCAGCACTGGGTGTTCTCCTCCTCCATCCAGGCCATCACGTATAGAAGGGCATCATTAGCTAAGCCATGTGTTTATAGTAGAATGATTATAGAGTTTCCAGTTCATTACACTGCGTGTTATCAAATAAAAACAGGAGATTATGCTGACTTAAGTTGGATTTCCTGTTTACGAGTTCTAATGATCATCCCCTTGAATGATTTTGTATGATTATGGGCAAGTTTTAATTGTAATAGCTAGCTCTGCCCCATCAATGCTCAGGTCCCAGGGAACAAGAGGGAAAGACCATCGCTCTGTTCATAAATGCAAATACATTGTTTTAACTATGCAGAAAGAAGGCATCTGTAAGCAGGTCTCACTACTTCTAACAGGAAAAGGTTAATTGGAATCTATAATTCCAGAAAAAATAAAAAACAGAAATCCCCTCAGTTTGTTGATGTCAGTACAATGATAAAAATGTCAGAAGGTTACAACATATATCAAAGGTTCTCAACTCAGCCAGGCAAGCTTTCAGGATATCCATACTGAATACGAATGAAACAAATTTGCATGCACTACCTCCATTCTATGCAAATCTATCTTATGCATATTCATTGTAGGCATCCTGAAAACCTGACTGGCTGTGTCCTGAGGACTGGGTTGAGAACTAATGTAGAACCGGTCTTAGCAAGTGCGGGGCCCTATGTAGACCAATTTGATGGGGCCCCACCCTAGCTCCAGGGCCGGCCGCGGCTCCCTCCGAGCCGCTCCCTCCCAGCTCCAAGGCCCCCTCCCCCCTAGGGCCCCCAGCTCCAGGACTTCCCCCCCCCCCAGGGCCCCCAGCTCCAAGGCCCCCCAGCTCCAAAGCCCCCCTCCGTGCTCCAAGGCCTCCCTCTCCCTCCCTCTCTCCCAGCTCCAAAGGCCCCCCTCCCAGCTCCAAAGGCCCCCCTCCTCCCCTCCCAGTTCCCAGCTCCAAAGGCCCCCCTCCATCCCACCCACCCAACTCCCTCCCTCCTCCCTCTTAATTTTAAAAGTTACCTCGTCAACGTCGGGACTGGTTACAGCGCCGGCAGGTAGCAGCAGCAGCAGCAGTCAGTGGAAAGCGTGCGAGCTGCTCGGTGCTTCCTTTCCCTCACTCAGCTCTGGTCCCGCCCTCATGGAAACAGGAAATGAGGGCGGGACCAGAGCTGAGCGAGGGAAAGGAAGCGCCGAGCAGCTCACACGCTTTTCACTGACTGCTGCTGCTGCTGCTACCTGCCGGCGCTGTAGCCCGTCCCGACGTCAACGCGAGGTAACTTTTAAAATCCAAAGGGAGGGAGGACTGGAGCTCGGGTGGTCAGGGCGGGGCGACTTCAGGCGCGCCGCGCGAGGCCCCCTTGAGCGCGAGGCCCTATGCGGTTGCCTCGGTCGCCTCGCCCTAAGACCGGCCCTTTCATCATTTCAAAGTCCAGAGCAGTGTTGCCAGGTGGGCGGTTTTACCGCCCAATTGGGCGGTTTTCCGCGACCCGCCGCGGGAAATTTTTGCCCGCGCCGGGTTGCGGTTTTTTGGGCTGTTTTTGGCCTTCAGGGCGGTTTTTTCGGCCGCGGGGGGGCGGGGTTAGTGACGTTTTTGGGTGGGGGTTAATGACGTTTTGGGCGGGGTTAGTGACGTAGGAGGCGGGGCCGATGACGTGGGAGGCGGGGCCGATGACGGGGAGGCGGGGCCGATGACGTGGGAGGCGGGGCCGATGACGGGGAGGCGGGGCCGGTGACGTGGGAGGCGGGGCCTGTGACGGCGGGGGCGGGGTTGATGACGGCGGGGGCGGGGGTGATGACGCGGGGGTGGGGGTGTCAGGGGCGGGGTTTGTGTTTGGGCGGGTTTTGGGCTGTTTTTTGGGCTCGATTGGGCTGGGAAAAAGTTTTCCACCTGGCAACCCTGGTCCAGAGGTATGTACCTCTGATTCTTCCTTCTCGATCCCAGAGTTTTCCAACTGGTACTACATTCATATCATTTTTCTGTTTTCTACCGCCACCATTCAGCTCTGTGTATGTCTAAGTTGCACATTGCCCAAACTCCTTCACTATTCTCAAAAGACTGACAGTAGGGTAGGAGATTGGGTGTGGAGGCACTCAAACTTGCTGAGAGTCATGTAGTGCCAGAAGAAAACAGCCAACAAGCCTGTGGAGCAAATATAGAGAGATTTTTAAAAAACTGGGGGGGGGGGGGGGGATGGAGCTAGCTTGAAGGGATTGGAAGTGGAGACAGGATAGTGATGGCTGACTGGGAAGAATGGATGAAGATGGGGATTGGGACTAGCTGGAACAGAGTTTGAGGAGAATGTGATGGGGAGAGGAGCTGGGGGACGTGGAAAGAGAAAACATGTGGGGGAAGATGAACTTTAAAAAATGTGTTGGGGGAAGACTTTATTTTAGATAACATAAAGTACTCAGAAGGTGCCTGAGCAGCCAGGCTGACCATATCAGAAAAGGAACTCTTCAGGACAACTGTGTCAGTGGAGGCGGACTGCCCCCCCCCCCCCCCCCCCCAGTAAGAAAATTTTCACTAAAGATATACCAGAGAAAGCCAAAAGCTACATCGCCGCATGCTAACCAATTAGCACATGGTTAGTGTATGAGCCCTTACCGCCTACAAAATAGGTGGCGGTAAGGGCTCACACGCTAATGGCCATGTGTTAATGGGGAAATTAGCATTTGACTATTAATAGAAAACATGGAAAATGTGACCATTTTACTGCCGCACTAAGGGGCCCTTTTATAGAGCGGTGGTAAGCCCAACGCGGGCTTACCACTCGCTCTTCCAGGACTACCGCCGGCCCAACATGGCCACCGGCAGTTGTCCCACCCCCAAGTGCATGCCATTTCCGGGGGATAAAGGAAAACCCTGGAAATGGCTTGCGCGGCGATAAGCAGTAATCAGGCGTGCTGCACACTGCCCGGTTACTGCCGGGTTAGCACAGGAGTTCTAATTGCCACCTCAATGGGTGGCAGTAAGGGCTCCCCACTGCATGGCAATGCAGCAAGAGTTTTCTTACTGCATGGTCGTGTGTGACTGGGGGCTTTTTTACCGGCTGCGCTAAAAAGGGCCCTGATGCTTGAGAAAAGCAGCCTCTGCTGCTAGTGCATGGCCCTTTTTCCCACAGCTTGGTAAAAGGACCCCTAAAAAGTGGCTTCAGCACACTGTGGATAGCCCTGGCCACATTTTAGCACTGGTTATTAAAAGCGACCCTAAGAAAAGTGAGTCTTCCGTTGGACATTGGGTTTTATCTAGCTGTTTAGTAATGCACGGATATGTGTGTTGTACTTAAAAGCTTTTTATGTATATTCTTTTGCTATTAAATTAAATGCAAATTTTAAAAAATATATTTGCTGGAATGTGCATTTAAACTGTCTCATCTTTGTTAAAACAGAAGTTATCTAAAGGAACAGGAATGAAAGCCACTAGTAGAGACATGATTAACAAAATTGTTTTTGTTTTAATCTTGGTGCTTTTTTAAGCACACTGTGTGATATTATGCATCACAGCTTAAAGCCCAGCATGATGAAGAACACAACAGGAACCTACAACTACATCATTGCTTCCCAAACGTTTCGTGGAGAGCCCATGGCCACTTAACCCTCCATTGCCCCAGGTACAAAAACCTAGATTGTGATCCCATTAGGGAAAGAGTAAGTACCCGCACATAATATAAGCAAACCGTATTGGTTGTACCACAGAACTACAGAAAGGTGGTATATTAAATCCATGACCTATTTATATATACAATACAGTCTCGATTATCTGACTTGAACGGGACTGACTCATTGTTGAAAAACTGAAAAGTCCGATAATACAGAAAACACTGCATAAACCCCTCAAACAATGCATAAACAAAAGCATAGAGTTCATGATTTTCAAAAATTGTTTTAAAACAAAGATTTTTAATAGAAACAAAAAGTGATGACATCACTGGGAAGGGGGGGGGTCTGTCGGATATGCCGGATGGTCGGATTACTGAAGGTCGGATAATCAAGACTGTACTGTACAATGGTTATATTGAATGTAAATGGTTATTTTATGTGTTAATTATGGGACCCTTTTACTAAGCTGCATTAGGCACTAAAGCACTTGATCACACTTCATGCAGTAAAAATGGCTTAACACAGGATGTGCTAAAGCTTTCTGCATTAATTTTGCCATCTGCACGCACTGACCACATAGCAATAATTTTGTAACATTTTTTGGGGGGGAAGGGGCATATCAGGGATAGAGAATAGATGTAAATGAGATATTCAGCTAGGGGCCCTTTTGCTAAGTGGCGGTAAGCCCACCATAGGCTTACTGCATGCCAACCTGGAGCTACCGCCGGCCTAACGCGATTCCATCCCTAGCACACAGCATTTCCAGCGCTAGCGCAAATATTTTTTAAACATTCCGCAGAGGGTTACCTGGCAATAATCGGGCAGCAGCAAGCACTACCCTTACTACTACCTCAGTGGGTGGTGGAACGTGCTCCCCCCACATGGCCACGCAACAAGAGCAATCTTACTACATGGCCATGTCTTTTTTTGACGTTTTTACCTGCTGCAGTTAAAATGGCCTCAGTGCATGGCAAAAACAGCCTCTGTTGCTACCGCAGGGCCCTTTTTACTGCAGCTTAGTGAAAGGGCCCCCTAGAGCTTTAACATTAACACGCACTAACTGAATATCAGTGACCTAAACTGGGAGCACTTTCTACCTCCTATTTAGGAGGCAGTAAGGGCTCCCATTTTAGGTTAATTTTTTAAAATGGCCGTGCATTTATATATACAAATCAGTGGCGTACCAAGGGGGAGTGGGGGTGGTCTGCCCTGGGTGCACACTGTAAGGGGGTGCAGGGAGCAGCTGAGTGGCTGTCGGCTCCGCCAGTTCCCTGCTCTCTCTGACATTAGTTCCTGTTCCGGGGCAGAGAACCGGTGGAACTGACAACCACGTGGCTGCTTCCTGCACCCACCCAGGAGGTGATGCGCCAGAGGGGTGGAGGTGATATGCCAGGGGTGCGCAGCTGCGATCTGCTCCAGGTGATAGCCGACATAGGAACGCCACTGATGCAAATGCAGAAAAACAACAATGTTTTCCTTTGATGGAATAGTTGAAGTTTCCTCATCTTCTTGGGTATTTCTCATAAAAAGAACTACAAGGTGAATGTTGAGTCTCTTGTCTGAACTGGGAATCCCATTGGCAACCTCTTCTTTCAGCATCTCTACATAAATCAAGGTCAGGTATACATATAAAGTAGCACATATGAGTTTATCTTGTTGGGCAGACTGGATGGACCGTACAGGTCTTTTTCTGCCGTCACCTACTATGTTATGTATGCTACTTCATACCAGAAATCCCCAATTTCCTTTCTTCACATGTGCATTGCTACACCAAAGCTGAAAGTTTTGGACTAGACCATATATAATAACTAGGCACAGTTTACTATCAACACAGTGTTCTAGCTTAATGCAACCATGAAGTGTATTCTATAAGCTGTGTTTAAAGTTAGGCATGGTTTTAGAATGGTGCTTAAGTCCCGGGGGTCATGCGTAAATTTAGGCGTGTCCATTTGCACCAATGAAACCATGGGGCAAATGCCCCTGCCTAAATTTACACTTGGAATCCCCTTATTCTATAATTACACATGTAGGCAAAAACACACCCACGATCACCCCGAACCATCCACAACCTTCCCATTTCCGCACCAACTAATTGCCTCATTATTCAATCAAATTGCACGTGCAAATTAGGCCCACACCCACATTTGCACACACAGTGTTTGGCAACTTTTAAAGAATTAGGGAGTCAGTGCATAAATGTTAACTCCAACTCTACAGGATTACCCCCAATGTGACCTCACTTCCCTACAAGTACAGATCTGGACTTAAATGTGGCTTTTGCTTCTACCTAGGAGTGGACAAACAGCCTAATGGTTACAGCAGCAGGGTGAGTTCCAAGGAATTATAAGGAAATTACCCACTGTTCCATCTCATTTCTGCTGGTATATGCTCCCCTACTTAATCCTTTCTAAGTTCATCCCTCTTCCAACCCCCCACTTTACATTCTTCCTTAATTAACAACATGTGATCCTACACACACCCTCCTCCCACTCCTCAACCTCTACCATCCTCCTCCCTTACCCATCTTACTTACCCACATCTAATTGACCACCTCTTTATTCACTATATTACAGTTGTATCCATTCTATATTACTTTGTAAACCTGTTAAACTATGTAAGCCGCATTGAACCTGATAATGAGTTGGAAAGTGCGGGGTATAAGTGTTACAAATAAATAAATTAATAAAATAATTAGCTCTAAGTTTCTGCAAAACATTTTTTGAACAAATGTTAAATTTCAAAGAACAATGCTGGATTTATTTTTTAAATTCTGTGCATCCACATGGTTTAAATCCAGAACTGGAGTGGTGGTCATTGATTTAATATTCTCTGATGATATTCAAGCGCTAGCCAATCATGGTGATCCTATGCTGGTCATATGGTTTATGAACACTGTCACTGTATTGGCTACTTGTAAGAAGAATTGCTATGTTATATCTTTGAGTAATGAAGATTGCTTGATAGATTAGTCGCTTATTTTGCTTTCTATTGATTTTTGAATTACCGTTTTTGCTTTAGTGGACTCCTACCCTGATAAGAAACCAAAATCTGGCCTCGTTGGCAGCAGGTCCAATTTCAGTGTTTACTGGTTCAGCAGCAGCTTGAAAAAAGCAGTTTCAAGATAAGTAATTGGAAAAGTGTGTTTTGGCAAAAGTTATTTATAAGCAGTTGTTTTTGTATAAAAATCCGGACCAGTGAAGAAGGGCTACTGTAGCACTAAGAGAAATAGTTTGTGCTTTGAGTATGCCAGTTATTCTGAGGATCCCTTAAAAATACACATTTTAAGAATATGTAGTTGAATGATTAAGCAACATAGGGATCCTCTTACTAAGCCATGTAAGGCTCTACGCACACCCAACGCATGCCAAAATGGAGTTACTGCCCGGTTACCAAGTGGTTCTTGCAGTAATTTCATTTTTTGCGCATGTCTGATACATGGGGCAAAAAAGTATTTTTATTTTCAGACGCGCGTATCGGATGCGCCAAGTGGCACTTGGCACGCATAGGTCATTGTCACCTAGTTACCACATGAGATTTTACCGCTAGGTCAATGGCTGGCGGTAAGGTCGCAGACCCAAAATGGAGCCGCGGCAATTTTGATTTTTGCCACACGTCCATTTTCGGCAAACGGTAAGGTCGCAGACCCAAAATGGAGCCACGGCAATTTTGATTTTTGCTGCACGTCCATTTTCGGCAAAAAATGTTTTAAAGGGCCTTTTATACAGACGCGCTGAAAATTGGATCGGCGAGCACCCAAAAACCCACGCCTACACTACCACATGCCATTTTTCAGCGCACCTTAGTACAAGGACCCCATAGTTTATCATATGCTATTGCTCTAGGACTGCTGGGTTATATTTCTAGTTAAAACTTAATGTTCAACATTTTCATTTTGTGGGGGTGGGGAAGGCGTTAATGAGTCATTTGAATTGTTGCAGTCTTTTACAGGGCCTCAAGCTGAACAGTTGGACAATCATACGCTAGAAGTAAGACAATGAACGGCATCTGTTCTATTGTATTTGATAGTGAAATTTTAACAATAAAAGGCCTCCTACAGAGGGGCTGATTCAAAAACTGTGCTCCGTACACTGAGTGGTGATTCATAGTTTTACTAAAATTCTTGTGTGCCTCATTCAACAAAATCATTGAGCACTGTGACTGGTCCAATGTCTAGAGAAATTACTCCAGGGGATAATTATTTGTACACCTCTGAATTTTACTATATGAAGTCTTTGAAAAATTTATTTAAAGTGGAAAAAGTGGAGGCCACACCAGGGTTCAAAATCCTACCACATCTTGCCTTTTTTTCCAGTAGCATTTTGGTTCCTCAGGACATGCAAACCAGTCTATTCTATTTTAATTTAGCTTAGTTCAGTTAGGGCCACTTTTACTAAACCACATTACTAATCTGGGCTTACTGCCAGGGGTGTAGCCAGCCCTCTGATTATGGGGGGCCCAAAGGTGGACTGAGGGGGGCAATATATTTCCTCCCCTCATTAAGCCCGTTCTACTGCATCCATAAAATAGAGCCTTTTCGATTTTCTTATTTGCACATGCTGCATCCTATTTACGAGGTGCTAAGGGCTCCTGCATTATTCAGTTAGCCCATTCTCTGCCCCTGATATGCCCCCTCCAAAATAAAAAAAAAATTACTACACGGTTAGACGCGGGTTAGAGCGTGCAAAAGGGAAAATTACAGCAAATGCTTTAAAGTGAATTGCGGTAAGTAGTGGTGTAGCCAGGGGGGGAGGCCTTGGCGGCCTGGGCTCCCCCTCCCACTTTGGGCTCAGGTCCCCTCCAAACCTGCACTGCCAAAGCCCCGCCAGCCAAAGAAATTTTGCTGCTATGCCTCTTCCCTCCTCCTCACGCTGCTGCAGTAACCTGGAAGTTGGCGAGGTGCCTCCGGTCGCCGACACTGGGACCCCTCGCACATACTCATTTCGTTCACTAGAAATGGCCTTAATGAGGGGAAAGTCCCTCATTAGGATGCACTAAGCCCATTTTGTAGCGCATCTTAGTAAAAAGGACCCCTTAGTTTATTAAAATCTGATATTTATTTATGACATTCATGTCCCACATTAGCCCAAACAAGATCAAATTCAATGTGTCTCACTAGTAACAATTATTGATACAATGAAACAATCTAATAATTTACACAATATGAAATTATTTAGTACAGGCAGAATTCTAATGGTGCATAGAAACAAAAACATAAGTGTAGCCATACTGGGTTAGACCAATGGTCCATCTAGCCCAGTATCCTGTTTTCCAAACAGTGGCCGAGCCAGGTCACAAGTACCTGGCAGAAACCCAATTCATGGCAACACTCCATAGTACGAATCCCAGGGAAAGCAGTTGCTTCCCATGTCTGTCTCAATAGCAGACTATGGACTTTTCCTCCAGAAATTTGTCCAAACCTTTTAAAACCCAGATACGCTAACAGCTGTTACCACATCCTCCGGCAAAGGATTCCAGAGCTTAACTATTCATTGAGTGAAAAAATATTTTCTCCTATTTGTTTTAAAAGTATTTCCATGTAACTTCCTCGAGTGTCCCCTAGTCTTTGTAATTTTGGAACAAGTTAAAAAAATCAATTTACTTCTACTCGTTCTACACCACTCAGGATTTTGTATACCTCAATCATATCCCCCCCCCCCCCCCACCTCATCCATCTCTTTCCCAAGCTGACAAAATTGGAGAATAACTCCTCTTTATCACAACCCTACTGTCCAGCCCGGTGGACAACTCCTTACTTACTTACTCCTTTCAGCAAGCCCTGCACTTCCCTGGCCAGCAGGTTTCAATTCTTGAACTTTGGCCCTTTAATAGTTAATACCCTCGGTGCTTAAGGGTCAGGGGCCACGTTTTGCTGCATCAGGGCTATCTTTACATCCTGAGAGCTATAAGGAATCCTAGTCATGAACTTCATAGAAATTGCAAAATTGTCCTAAAAAAAAAAACTACAAAACTATTTTTGTTCTCTGTAAATTCTCCCCTCTCCCAACAAACTAACCTGGTTCTTCTTCCCAAATATACGCAAATATATTTATTTATTTGCTACATTTGTACCCCACATTTTCCCACCTATTTGCAGGCTCAATGTGGCTTACATTATATTGCAAAAGATATAGTTATGAACAGAGTATGAGGTTTGTTCTAAATTAACATATTACTATGTAAGAATTAAGGAAGATATGTCTGTGGAATAATTTACATAACACATAATGCAAAAGAAAAAGAAAATGATAATATGGCTAATATAATCAGTTTAGAGGGATGACAGTCACGATATACTGCTTTCATAGCCATACCACGGCAGTTTACACAGCTAAAGGTTCTTTCAGTAGAAGAGCTCAGACTTTTAACCATTCAAGAAAGAACACTGACTAGCAAAACCCGAGCTATCCCCATAATTGGCACTCGATCACCGGCCTGAACTCCTGCGCTACCCTCAGTTGCCTGCTCTTCACCTACCGCTCCCACGGTGCTCGGGAATTTGGAAGACGTTGCCTGCTTGCGCCCTGGTCACCTCGCGGTGCGCTCCGACTGCTGTCTCGCGTGCTGAGCGCCGTTTACTTCGCCCCATGCGCTTTGTCACGCTGCCGCCTACAGCCTGCCGGACGATGCGGTAAGGTAAGACAACAGCGTTGCTTACACCTGGCAGTCTGGGTTTCCGAGGGCGGTTTCCCTTTCTTCCTCTCCTTTTATTCTCCTTCCTCCCGCCCCTCCCCCCTGCCTTAACCCTTTGTCCGCCTGGTTCCCCCCCCCCTTCCCTGTGCCCTCCTCTCCTCTCCCCTTCCCCCCGACCCTCCCTAACGTCGCAGGCCATCGGCCCGGTTGTGCCCAGCCTCCCTTTAGGAGGTGGCTGGGTTCTTTCCTATAAAAACTTTCCACATGAGCTTACAATTAAGCATATAGATAACAGTGTTTAAACACAATGAGCTACAGGACCACTGGGGTCTGAAATAAGGATCTGAGGAAGGATGGAGTAATACAGATGTATTTTGATTTCTCTTTACATATTTCTTGGAGGAACTGAGGCTTATAGACAGATTTCTATGATCTGTGTCCCGCAAATAGCAAAAGACAGGTGAAGCTTTAGCAGCTACACTGCTGTAGATCACTTTTTTGTCACTTGCTGTGAGTGAGGATGCTGTGTAGCTCAGAGGGAGGAGAAGAAGACATCTTGACTGGTAAGTCGAATACTGTTAGCAATACCTGGAGTCTTGGTTATAATCACATACCATTCCTATCATGTTTGCCTGCCTATATGGATGGCATGGTGGAGACTTGACATTCAGCATTTAAGCATGAGAGACTGAGGCCTACGCAGAGTAGCTCTGGTCACCTTGTTGGGCAGACTGGATGGACCATGTGGGTCTTTATCTGCCGTCATTTTCTGTGTTACTATGCTAAATATCGTTTTGATTTATTTCAGTATATGCTTAGTGCATGATTGATAAAGTGATCTTTAAAAAAAACTGGAGGAAAACTCCTGTATGAGCTTCTTCGGATAATAACAGGGCACAGAAATTTCGGGAAATATGCTCCAGGTGCATAAAGATCTAACTATACCACTCTGAGGGGTTGAAGCTGTCCCGCTCGCAGATACATTGCACACACCATTAATTCATATAGACAGTACTGACCATCCTCATCTCTTCAACAACAACCCAGTTCCTAGATTTCTCTCAATATAGTTGAATAATGTCATACACTCCTAGTCCAACTAAGTTTTCCACCTAGAAGGAAGCCTCAGGGCAGCCAGCAATTGGCACTTGCAGATCTCTGGCACTGCCCTGAGTGAACATTCAATCTACCAGCTTTGTGGAAAGCACAGTGATAGCACATGAGTGGTGCACAGAGACATGCAGTATTAAAAAGATATATACATGCATAGACACACATTGGTCTCTTTTATGTTTCTAGAATAATGGATAAACTCCAGTGTATATCATATTATTGTTTAAAATAAAGCATCCAAGAGTCCAATAAGTACTGTGAAGAAGTTTGCAGAGTATAGGCCTGAGGCAGAACGCAATTGTTTTTGTGAGGAATTCCAGATTTCCTCAAATTAGCAGCACAAGCCCTAAGATAGAAACATAGAATGTGATGGCAGATAAGAACAATTCTAAAGCAATGCTATAAACTGGATGGTGACATTTACATGCCCATTGCGTGCATAAATGTTTAGAATGCTAGCAAGGAGTCTAAATGCTATTCTGCAAATACCCGCTTACTACTACTCAGGGGCGTATCTGAACTACGGCAGTAGGGGGGGCCAGGGCCAGAGTGAGGGGGCACATTAAACCTCCCCCCCCCACCGCCGCTGCCGCCATTGCTGATCCCCCTCCCCCAGCCGCTGCCATTGCCAACCTCCCCCTGCCGTTGCTGTCGCCTACCTTTGCCTACCCCGCCAGCCAAGGTCGGGGTCCCCCGCCAGCAAAGGTAGGCGACAGCAACGGTGGGGGAGGGTTGGCGGCGGTAGGGGGGTCCAGGGCGAAATCTGCGGGGGCCTAGGCCCCTGTGGCCCCAAGCAGATACGCCCCTGCTACTACTACTACTACTACTACTACTACTAGCTTAACTTCCAAAGTGGGTATTTGCAAGGGGGACATGCAGGTGAGTGGAGCAGGGGCAGGTTTCCAATTACATGCATAACTTAACAGAATACAGGAAGTTATGCATGTCTCTGCTGCATTCAGCGTCCTGCAGTTACACAAGCTCTATGGCTGGTAGAAATGCAGGTATCTAAATGCTAGGTATGCCGATACCAGGAAACACTTGTATTCTATATTGGAATCTAACCCCCAAATTCTATTTATGGTGCCTATAAGTTGTGTGAGCTCATTTGGCCGCATGGCCAAATTGCATACAAAACTTAATTGATTAACAAGCCAATCAATGCTGATACTTGTACTTAACAACCAATTAGCGGCATTAATTGGCTTTAATTAGAATTTATGCACACAAATTTTCTAGGTATATTTTGCAATGTGGTGCTCGTAAATTCTAATGCGCTCATTTGAAAAGGGGGCATGGCAATGGGCGTGGAATGGATGGGTTGTGGACGCTTCAAAAAAATTATGCGCCCTATTATAGAATACACCCAATCTGTGCCTTAGGTGCAGGTGTTTAGGCTTAGTTCTAGGTGGCCAAAATGGGTGCATCTAAATTTTAGTCACAAGAATGGTACATGTGGATATTCTATAAACTAAAGCTGAATATTGGGGGGGGGGGGTAGTACCCAGGTTCCTTTATAGAACAGGTACCTTCCACATAGCCTTGGGGAGCTTTAAATGGAGGCACCCAATTATAGAATTAGCCCCTTAAGGTTTAATTCAGGAGTAGCCTAGTGGTTAGTGCAGTGAGCTTTGATCCTGGGGAACTGGGTTCAATTCCCACTGCAGCTCCTTGTATCTCTGGGCAAGTCACTTAACCCTCCATTGCCCCTGGTACAAAATAAGTACCTGAATATAGGTAAACCGCTTTGAATGTAGTTGCAATAACCTCAGAAAGGTGGTATATCAAGTCCCATTTCCCTCCCCGCCTTCCCTTTTATGAAGGGCCCGGTGGTACTTGCTAAAAAGGAAGTACCACCAGGCTACTGCAGCAGCCTGGTGGTAGTTCTCTCCCCCAGCATGTGCCATTTCTGGCGCTGCAAAAATATTTCAATTTTCGTAGTTCTGATGTGTACCCAACAGTAATCAGACAGTGTCACGGACTGTCCGGTTACCACTGAGTTAGTGCAGGAGCCCTTACCACTACCTCAATGGGTGGTGGTAAGTGCTCCTCCCCGAAATGGCCACACGGCAAGAGGTTCACTTGCTGCACGACCATTTTTTTAAGAAAAAAGAAACCTGCCTTTTACCCACTGCGGTAAAAGGGGGCCTCGGCTCATGTCACAAACACGCATTGATGCCAGCACAGGCCCCCTTTTTGCTGCAGCTTTGTAAAAGGATCCCTTTATATTTTTTGAAATGTATACAGTATCAAAAGCAACCACTTGCTACAGAAAAGAAGTTCGAAGTAAGAATAAAATAAACAAAGTAATTATCTAGAAAACAACAACAACAATTGTCCAAAACTTCACCAGTCCACAATTATGAGGGAGAACCAATAGAAAAAAAAAGAGAAGAAAAAGATAATAAAGCAATTGATATGAGATTTAAAAAGCAGCAGAAAAAAATTCAAACATGGTTTGAATCGACGAACATCCAGGGTCCCAGCTACTATATCTTCAAAGGTAGCTGAAACTCCTTGAGACTGGAGGGACTTAAGAGCAACAAAAGCTGACAACTATTGAGGAACAAAAAAATATATATCATGCACCCTGGTATTTATATATATCACCAATTGTATCTGTACTCTGAAATGGCATAAGTCATGGCGGAAAATTTTAAGCCACATTGAGGTGGGAAAATTTGGGATACAAATGCAACAAATAAATAAATAAACTAAACATTTACACAGATAGCGCAAAAAGAATAATGCCCCCAATTTCAACACAGCAGGTTTTAACAATAAAAATTGTTGTCTTCTTGAGTATCCTTGGATACATCTGGAAATAACTGAACTTTAGCATTCATAAAAGTTGTATCCTTTGTGTGAAAAGAACATCCTGAGAAGCCAGGGTCATGGGCGTTTCTAAAACCTATGCGTGTTGTTATAGAATACACCTGCTCCATGCATAATTTAGGTGTTGGGATTTACACCAAGTTTTACTTGGTGTAATTGGCCGTGACTAAACCTAGTCGTGTGGACCGGCACGCGGCGTATTCAATAAACCGTGTGGAAATTTAGGCATATTCTATAAAGTACGCTAAATTAAATCCCTTATGTATAAAGATGCTCATTGAACAAATTAATGTATTATTTATTTATTAGGACTTATTTATTGCCTTTTTGAAAGAATTCACTCAAGGCAGTGTACAGTAAGAATAAATCAAACATAAGTGATAGACAATTATAGCAGCAAAAATATTCAAATAATACAAAGTATGGCATGGTACACTACTTACAATGTCAACACAGTATGTAATAGAATATTTTAATAAATGTTTTTTTTTTAATTTATCCATGACAATAGATAATGGCTTTAAGATTCATCCAGTTGTCAGATATGATGGCTCTTAGGCAAGACATGAGTTGTTTAATGTTACAGGAAAATCAGCCTTTAAAAATTGTGCTTCCTTCTGAGTCTGAAAACCTCTGTCTGTGCCTATATCAACAATATCTGCAATTCGTTTTGTACAATATGAGTGGGATCTCTTGTCAATTTTTTATAAAAACAAGTATTATCATCCAATTCTCTCAGAATTTCTCTTTTGCAATTATTCCTATCAAATAGAACAATAGCTCTGCCTTTGGCTGGAGGTTTGATCACTCTGTTGTCATCCTCCTGTAACCTTCGAATAGCAGCATTTTCTTCCTTTGTAAAATTATATTTTGTTTTGGGGGGGGGGGGTCTGTCTTTATTTTCAAGCTCACTGATTTCCTTCAGGGTGGTTTTCTTATAAGAAGCAATTAATAGATTGGATGGTCCTGTTGTAATCCATCTTTAATCCCTCTTGTCTACAGACACCCTAAGGGCCCCTTTTACTAAGCCGCGTAAGCGTCTATGCATGCCCAACGTGTGCCAAAATGAACTTACCGCCTGACTACGGTGTGGCTCTTGTGGTAATTTCATTTCTGGCGTGCGTCCGCTACGCGCATCTGAAAAATCTTTTTTGTTTTCTGGCGCGCATAGCAGACACGCGCCAAGTGGCATCTGATGCGTGTAGGTCATTACTGCACAAATTCTTTACCGCTAGGTCTATGGCTGGCAGTAAGGCCAGAGACCCAAAATGGACGTGCGGCAATTTTGATTTTGCCGCACATCCATTTTCAGGGGAAAAAAGAGGGCTTTTTAACAGGCGTGCTGAAAAATAATTCTGCACGCACCCAAAACCCGTGCCTACACTACCGCAGGCCACTTTTTACTGCGGCTTACTAAAAGGACCCTTAAATGTGGTTGCCTAAATGCAGCAAAGATGTGCATAACTTACATTATTTTGTAAATTATATGTGTTAACTGGGAGCCCTGGCTATGTCCTGCCCATATTCTACCCCTGTTTATACCTCTCTTGCAAATGCATGCTATATAAATTAAGATGGCATTTGCAGAATAACGTTTGGGTGCCATGCTAGTCCTTACACAAGTACTTGTGCACATACACACTTAAATGCTAGGATTCTAAACATTTACACATATAGGAGGAAATTCTATATATGGCACCTAAAAAAATTGGCCCTGAAATCAGTGCCGACTAAGCATATTCTATAATCGGCATCTAGATTTAGGAGCCAATTATAGAATACGCTTAGTTGATATCTCAGCACCTAAATCTACGTGCATCCATTTACACCAATGAAAATGTGGCGTAAATCCCAGCATGTAGATTTACGCGCACTGGGCCATATTCTATACACACGTCAATTTTGGAACTCCCACAAAATGCCCATTTCCCTGCCCATAACCATGCCCCTTTTTGCCTGTGCGTGTTAGAAGTTCAGTGCCAATTAGTGCTCATTATTGCTTGGTAAGTGTTGCTATCAACACTCATTAGCAGTGGCGTACCAAGGGGGGGCAGTGGGAGCGGTCCGCCCCGGGTGCACGCCGCTGGGGTGGTGCCACGCCGGTCAGTGTCGTTGGTTTCCATGCTCCCTCTGCCCCGGAACAGGTTACTTCCTGTTCCGGGGCAGAGGGAGCATGGAAACCAACGACGCTGACCAGCACGCGGCACCCCCCCCCAGCGGCGTGCACCCGGGGGGTTCTTTCGCCGGGGTGGCGGGTGTACCTTCGCCGGGGGGGGGTCGCGCTGCACGGAGGGGGGCACTGCACCCGGGGGGGGCGGGGCGCATCGGCGATACGCCCCGGGTGTCAGTGCCCCTCGGAACGCCACTGCTCATTAGCTTGTTTAGTTAAGCCTATTAAGCTGAACGTATTGTTATGGAATCCATGCCGATTTTGACACAGATCTCTAAGTATACTATATTGAATCTGGGAGATGGGGGGATTCTATATATGGTGCCTAAAAAGTCCATGTGTATTCTATAATTTATGCCTAAATTTAGGTGTGGTATATGACGAGTGGCCTAGTGGTTAGGGTGGTGGCCTCTGGTCCTGGGGAACTGAGGAACTGAGTTCAATTCCCACTTCAGGCACAGGCAGCTCCTTGTGACTCTGGGCAAGTCACTTAACCCTCCATTGCCCCAGGTACAAATAAGTACCTGTATATAATATGTAATCTGCATTGAGCCTGCCATGAGTGGGAAAGCGCAGGGTACAAATGTAATAAAAATAATAAAAAATAAATATGCTTAGCCGGCAATTATAACACCTAAATCTAAGTACTTCTATTTACACCCATGAAAACATGGCGTACATTTTGGTGTGTAGATTTAGGCACAGAGGGACATATTCTATAACCGCACGCATAAATTTCATAATGCCTATGAAATGCCCATATCCCCACCTATAACCACGCCCCTTTCTGTCTGCACACGTTAGAAGTTAGGTGCAGTGCATTACAGAATATGCTTAGCGAGTTGTTCATGCAAATTCTAATTATTGCCAATTAGTGCTCATTATTGCTTGTTAAGTGCTGTTGGCACTCTTCTGAGATGCGTGCAGAAATTAATAGGCCATAGCCCTGTTTCAAGGCACTCCCCTTTCACCATGCTCCACACTGGTTAAGAGATTCCCCTGCATTGAAACAGCATTATGACAACACATGTGTCAGCACCTGTCGACTGCTCAGATAATTGACTTTATAATTTTATACAAAAAGAAAATCAACTACATAAAAATTGTGTTACATGAATAAATTGAATGAAGAAATATGTGATTGATGGGACTGATGAAGATTGTGATGCAAAATTCAATTTGAATTCCCTTGAATAGTTTAGAAGCAGCTTTGCTGAGGAACCATACCTAACATTTAAATGTTATGTTTATGATCTTTTTTTGGTTTGTGTGGGAAGTACTTTTAAAACAAATAGGAGGAAACATTTTTTCACTCAACAAATAGTTAAGCTCTGGAATTCTTTGCCGGAAGATATGGTAACAGCTTATTTGGGATTTTAAAAAGTTTGGACAAGTTTCTGGAGGAAAGGTCCAGACATGGGGAAGATATTGGGAAGTCACTGCTTGCCCTGGGATTTGTAGCATGGAATGTTGCCATGATTTGGGTTTCTGCCATGTAATTGTGATCTGGATTAGCCACAGTTGGAAACAGGATACTGGGCTAGATGGATCATTGGTCTGACCCAGTATGGCTATTCTTATGGTTTTCTACAATTCATGCACTAATGTTGCCATTAGCATGTGGCCATTAAAAAAGATTAGCACATGAGCAATTACCCCCACTTATTTTGTACGCGGTAAGGGCTCATGCGCTAATCGTATACTAATCAGAACATGGCAATGTAACTGGACAGAAAACCGCAGACACACCCTCTCCACAGTAAAAATTACATTAATTTTTTTACTGCATGGTGTGTGCGTGCTACCCCAAAACTTACCACAGGACACCTGCACGTGCCCCACAGTAAGGGGCCCTTTTACCAAGCCACCTAGGCACTACATGCGCCTACATGCACCTAACATGCACCAATTCAGAACTACCACCCAGCTACCATGTGGCCCATTAATTGGCATTGTATGCGCATTGATGATTACCGCCTGGTTAATGCATGAGACCTTACCGCTAAGTCAATGGGTGGCGGTAAGGTCTTGGGTCCAAAATGGACTCGCGCCAATTTTCATTTTGCCACACATCCATTTTCAGCAAAAAAAAAGGCCTTTTTTATAGACATGCTGAAAAATGGATCTGCACACGTCCAAAACTCGCAACTACACTAGCACAGGCCATTTTTCAGCACTAGTGCTTACCGCAGCTTGGTAAAAAGATCCCCAAGTGTTTTTAAACTGAGTATTATATATCTTTTATTAAGCTGTATTTATATATTTTATTAAGTTGTATTTATAAGGGTTTCTATTTATTTTATATCTGTGCTATCAGTGTTGTTTTTTTAATATATTTACCTGGTTGTGTGTTTCCCTTTTTATGAATTATATTTTAATATTTATGAGTTTTTGTAATCTGTGCTATCAATGTTGTTTTTGAATATGTTTATCTGGCCCTGTGCTTTCCTTTTTATGAATTATGTTTTAATATTTATGTTCTACAAATAAATGTTGTACTAATCGCTGAAGCAGCCTGTTGGCGAAACATGTCAGGCCGTATATTACACAATAAAGACTTTTTAAGACAGAAACACAGAGCTCTATCTGTCTGTTTTTGTTGTGTGCATTATTTTTACTTTTTAAATTACTTTTCTCAAGCTTAAAATTCCCAGAGCTGAAGTCACTGCCCAGAAGTTCTATTTACGTGATGGAGCAGCTTCCACATAGCTGAGTGCCCAAGCAAAGAACCCTGCTCTTATGGGTGTACTAGAGAATGAAAGAAGGGACTCAGCAACTTGCCGTTCAGCTAGACTTTAAAACGTACTGCAAATTCATAAAAGAAAATTACTGCTGCATGAAAAAGCTTTTTATGGGTAATAGGGCTGTTTATCCTCCCAGTCTGACAGCTCAAATATGAGAATGTGCACCGACTTTCCAGCATTATCTGCCTTAGCTTGGTCCAAACCAACTATGAATTCTCTCAGCCATCATGAAAGAGTAACATTAGAGGACAAAATGCTATCACACAGCATTAAAATATATTTGTCAATTATTGCAAAATAATCTTACAAACTTCTCTGTCTCTATTATATATGTCTCCTTCATAACTTCTAAGCCTCTAACACCTTAATCTTTCTTAATCTTATTTGAATATACACATCCACATATATAGATATTTCAGTTTGTCTCTAACTCCTTAATCTCTCCTAATCTTATTTGAATATACACAACCACATAGTTAAATATATATATAGAGAGAGTGAGATTTCAGTTTGTCTCTCTATATCCTTCATTATCAGTAGTATTGTACATCGAAGCAATGAAGCATTTCAATATATAGGATGTGTGTATGAATATATACAGTGCAGTAGGCAGCACATCAGTCTCATAATCTGAAGGTCCTGAGTTCAATCCTCAGAGAAAGGCATCTGCTGCCCCTCAGGGTAGGTGTTTATTTTGGGTAGCTTGCCAGGTGCCCTTGACCTGGACTGGTCGCTGACAGGGACAGGATGTTAGGCTCGATGGACCTTTGGTCTTTTCCCAGTATGGCATTACTTATGTACTTATGAAAATTATCTCCCCTGATATTTAGCCGGCAGCAGGCAGCACAGTCAGCTGCTGCCGCCGGCACTGAATCCAGATATTCAATGCTGGGCCATATCTGGTGACTGGCATTGAATATCGGGGGGGGGGGGGGTCGGCTGGCTATAACTTAATCGGCTATGCCAATATTCAACGCTGGCCAGTTAAGTTAATAGCGGGCAAAGATAGGACTGCTATATATGCAGTCTGATTTGCCAACTAAATTTAGCCAGCCAGCACTTGAATATTCACGGATAATTGGCTGTATTGCATAATATAGCTGGTTAGCCACGATCCCCCTAATTCTGTAAAAGTCGCCAAAAATATGTACACGCAAATTTGGCTGTCTTCCAGGAAAGAGTTTAGGGCTCATTTAGGAGCTGCTGTGAGGGGACAGCTGAGAAAGAATTAAAATATTCTTGCTGTTATTAAAAATGATATAACTGGCCAGAAACGGCTGCTGACCAGTTAAATCACTTGTTTGGAGCTATCTGCTAATTTTCAGTAGCATCTAACCAGTTTATCACCACTGAAAATTAGCGGTTAGTGCCTAAGTGAAAGCTGGCTGTTTTGAGAGTGTTCTGGGAGTGGAGTCAGCACTTGGCCGGTTAAGTGCCGATAGTCGGTACTTAACCGGCCAAGGTAACCACATAAATGGGATTGCATAAAGCAAAGTCCTATCTTTATGCAACAACCCTTGGCTGCTTAAGTTCTGAATATTGGCTTAAGCCACCTTGTGTTAGCCAGCGCTGCAAAAAACAGATATTCAAGGCCAAAGAGCAGATATGGCCCTGACATTGAATATCTAAGAATAACGCCAGTGGGAGTCAGCAAACACTCACCATCAGCAGCTGATGATTTACCCCACTGATTCCAAATATCGAAAGAATTCCCTATATTTGCTGCTTCTAGAGGAGCAGTCACACCTTAGGGGAGGGGGGATGGACCTTATTGGGGTTGTTTTCCCTTTAAATACTAATCTGCACCAGCTATTAGTATTTCAGATGAATTACAGATTCTATCAACAAGCATAAGGACAAATATATATATATATATATATATATATATATATATATATATATATATATATACTAGCCGTTAAGCCCGTTAAAAAGGGCAAGTATTGGTATGGGGGTTTTCCAAGGCCCCCTCCCCCTCCGCTGCAAGGCCCCCTGCCCCCACCTCATCGCTGCAAGGCCCCCTGCCCTCCCTCCTTCCCTGCCAGTTCCAAGGCCCCCCTCCATCCCTCCCTCCCAGCTCCAAGGCCCCCTGCCCTCCCTCCCAGTTCCAAAGCCCCATTCCCTCCCAGCTCCAAGGCTCCCTGCCTGCCCTCTCAGTTGCAAGGCCCCATTCCCTCCCAGCTCCAAGGGCCCCCCTCCGTCCCTCCCTCCCAGCCAGCTCAAAAGCCCCCTTCTGTCCCTCCCTCCCAGCTGCAAGGCCCCCTCCTACTGACCTCCCATGTCCAGCATCGTCCCTCCTTCCCTGCCAGCTGCAAGGCCCTCTATCCCTCCCTCCCAGCTCCAAGGTCCCTCTGTCCCTCCCCCTCCCAGCTCCAAGGGCTCCCTCCGTTCCTCCATTCCAGCTCCAAGGCCCCCCTCCTTCTGATACTTCCCATGTCCAGCATTTCTCCTGCCTTCCCCCCCCAAGGTCACCGCCGCCCCTCCCCCCGGAGTCGCCGCAGCTGCCACCCCTGTTCACCACTGAACTTACAGTGCTGAAACCACTGCAGGCAGATCAGCTGAGCTCCCGTTGGCCTTCCTTCTCTGCCTGTGTCCCGCCCTCGTGTGACATAACGTCAGCGAGGGTGAGTCACAGGCAGGGAAGGAAGGCCGACGGGAGCTCAGCTGATCTGCCTGCTGTGTTTTCGGCGCTGTAAGTTCAATAACGAAGATAGGGGCCGGGCCGGGTGGAGGGGGGGCGGCGGCGAGTCCGGGTGGGGGAGCGGTAGCGACCTCGGCGGTTCCCTCCCTCCCCTTCGCGCAGTTTCCCTCTCTGTTCCACCCCCCGTCATCACGTATTGACACGGGGGCGAGACAGAGAGGGAAGTCTCTACTGTGCATGTGCGGGTGAGTACGGTCACTTGCAATTTATATGTTTGATATATATATATATATATATATATATATATATATATATATATATATATATATATACAGAGCTATGTGGCTTCATGTTATACTGCAACTGCAAAATGATGGATGTTCTATGGCCAGGAATATTTTAATTTTGCCATTATGAGCGCAGGTTCCGATATTCAGCCAGCAGTGATCAGGCATTATCCCCAGAAATTCAATGCCTGACCATGTCCGGGCTCCAGAACTGAATTTCCGGGTATGTGGAGCCAGCAAAAATATAGCTTATTTATTTGGCTATGGTGAACCGCATAAAGGTAAGATAAATAGCAGAAGAGAAATAGAGGAAAGAGGATGAATCGAATCAGCCTAGCTATGATAGACAGGGCAGTAGAAGATGTTCCAACTTAAGAAATAACAGATAATAAAAAAAAAAGTTCCAAAAAGCCTCCAGTGACACAGGGCAGGGGAAACTGAGGATATCATATCATCATTAGTCATGGCTCAGGCAACCTCAGTGTTCGGAGAGAAAACAGCAAAGCACTCTCCATTGTAAACCTGCTCTTCTTATTCACAAATCATTTTGGATTTCTGAGAACATTTCTATCCTAATTAGAAACTTAACATGCTATAAGATGACTTTTGAAGCAAGGTGAAGAAGTTTCTAGAAATGAAAAAGAAACAATTCTCCCTTGACTCACAGCTTTCTCTTCTTACATGAGGTAGGAATACCTTTTTGCAATTATGGTTACGCACATGAAATATATCCCAGTCTAACTACTGCCCTTATGAGTCATTAAATCGCCTGGAAAGGAAAAGAGGATGCTATCCTAAATTTCTCTTCTTGGTAAATTCTTACACTAAGTGGCGATCTGGGTAGCAGGTAGGCCATGTTGTTGTTGTCGATTGAAGGGTTACTGCAGACTTCCAAACTCTATCCTCATGATACTATATGATGCCAGGGCTGTGCATGTTTAGATAGGAAGCAATGACATGATCCGTGGCTTTTCATAGCAATCTACCTCTCAATTACATGAAGTGGCAGAGGCCTACAGAACGTGACCATTTTATACAGAAAAACATTAGCTTAGTAAAGCCATTGTGTTTTCTTTTTATATAGCATTACTGCTTCAGTCAATGTGATGCCTATAAATTTTATTCAGGAAATCAATTTCCATCATCACTGTAGTACTTTAACTACTGGATACACTACACATTCCTGCCTACTTTGAGCAATAGTGCAGGCATGTGTTTGGGGTGGTGGCAGGGGTTCTGGATACATAAAATGCACTTTTATTTTTAATAAGGTGTTATTATGAATTTCAAGAATGTCCATGGCCCCTGGAATGTTGAAGACTGTTGCAATAGAATCTTGGGATATATTAAAATATGATAAGATTTAAACCCATGAGGTAACCACGATGGTGCAAACATGCTAATTGGAGAAGAAAGAAGGAGGGTAGGTAAAGGGGAGAGACCGTCTAAGCCCACTGGCCTGTAGTTTGGACATAAGGACAGTGACAGTGGACTTCTATGGACTGTGTCCCAAAAATGGCAAAGTTCAGGATCAAGTATATGTACTTTATACCACATTCATTGTTGATTTAATAATAAATTTATTTTTATTAGCGTATAACCTGAAAACCCAACCAGTACAAAAAACTATGGTGAAGTGGTACTCTAAAAATAACTAGTTACAGAACAGAACAATTTGAAACAAACATGCATCATATTCAAAATATTGTCCCCCCTCCTTCCCTTTCCCAAACTGCTCACATTATATCCCATCCCTCCCTGTTCCCAAAATCCCTATCCCACAGTAAACCCTCCATGCACCAGGAACAACTGTATCTCCAGAATTAGCATAAACTGAGCAAGTGACTTCTCGCTTGCGGGGGTAATCAGCACGCACATTCCTAAATCTTCACTTCCCCAGCTGTAAAGGACTAAAATACAGCGTCCAGCTTTTCCTACTCGAGCACGCAGCTATGGAATGCATTGCCACTTGATTTGAAAACAATTTACGACCTAATCAACTTTCATAAATCGCTGAAGACTTATCTCTTCAACAAGGCATACCACAACGATCCATAATAGGAACTGTAACGCACCACCACTTACCTAATATTTTGAATGTTTTCTCGCTGTACCTGATTGCTTAATTCTATTATGTTATCCATGTTTTTATGTAATACCAATTGTATCTTTTACTTTAATGATGAATGTCATGACGAAACCTTGTAAGCCACATTGAGCCTGCAAATAGGTGGGAAAATGCGGGATACAAATGCAACAAATAAATAAATAATAATGAATTTATAATTGATGATGATGTTGGGCAGGCTGGATGGAAATGCAGGTCTTCATCTGTCAACAGGTACTATGAAACAGAGAAATGATACAGCAAGATAGGAACAAAGGGTTCCTTTTTCTCAACATGCCCATCTTTCTTATTCTTGCCTCTTATAATGGTCCTGATAGAACTGGCATTTAAAACGGCCTCTGTGACTTTTGGTACAACATATTAGAAGCAGGTTTCAGATCTGCCCAGGAAATCAATAAAGATTGCATAGGTCTTTGTTCTTGTATCTTTGACACATCTTGGAACCAGTGGGGGTGGGGGGGGGGGGGGTGGAGAGATAGATTCTCAAAGATACTGAGAATATGGAGTACAGCAATGAGCACTCCATGCTGCTTGTAGTACAGATGAGCTTATCTGCAGTTTAAGCATATGCCACAGCGATTTAAAGTCCCCCAGGGAAGAAGAAAAAGATGCAATCCTGCAACCTCTGAGGCTTTGCAGGCACAAGCAGTGTTACCTTTGATCATGTTTTGAAGTTTGGAAAATTTTACATAGGAACATAAGAATAGCCATACTGAGTCAGAGCAATGGTCCATCTAGCCCACTATCCTGTTTCCAAAAGTGGTCAAGCCAGTTTTCAGTAACAGATATGAGTAGGAAATTGATTCATCTATCCCAAAGCAGGAAAGGAGGGCCAGGTGAACAGATTTTTAGGAAGGCTGGTAAATTTATTTGGATTTGTTTACCGCCTTTTTGAAGGAATTCACTTAAGGCGGTGTACAGGAAGGCTGGTAAATACAAATAACTGCTATTATAACTGGAGAAGATTACATAAGAGGTCAAACAAGCCCAAAAAAGAGGGTAAATTGAGTGAAACATTTAGAACATGTCCAGCTCAAAGCCACAGAATGATTGCTTGTTCTTTTTCCCTATGTTTGAGTAGCCATTGAGTAACAATATTATCATACCCAGCCTCCTGCTCATTCACCAACCAATCAACACAAATATAACTGAGACCCACCAATAAGATCTTAACTCTCTGGAGTATCAATTATTATTATTATTATTATTTATTGCATTTGTATCCCACATTTTCCAACCTCTTTGCAGGCTCAATGTGGCTTACAATTCATCATGAGTAGTGAAAAGTATATAAGAAGATTGACATATGATCAAACCTACCCTCTTACCCATTCACTGACTGAATACCACAAGATATGTAGTAACTGAGATCTACCAGAATTAGAAAAGGTACAGAGAAGGGCAATGAAAATGGTAAAGAGGATGGGACGACTTCCCTATGAGGAAAGGCTAAACTGTCTAGGGCTCTTCAGCTTGGAGAAAAGATGACTGAGGGGAGATATGATAGAAGTCTATAAAATACTGAGTGGAGTGGAACAGGTAGACATGAATCACTTGTTTACTCTTTCCAAAAATACCATGCAATGAAGCTACACAATAGCAAATTTAAAACAAACTGGAGAAAATATTTCTTCACTCAATGTATAATTAAACTCTGGAATCCATTGCAAGAGAATGTGGTAAATGCAGTTAGCTTATCAAAGTTTAAAAAAGGTTTGGATAATTTCCTAAAAGAAAAGTCCATAAGCCTTTATTAAGATGGACTTGAGAAAATGCACTTCTTATTTCTAGGATAAGCAGCATAAGATCTGTTTTACTGTTTTGGAATTTTGCCAGGTACTTTTGACCTGGATTGACCACTGTTGGAAACAGAATACTGGGCTTGATGGACCTTTAGTCTGTCTCAGTATGGCAATGCTCATGTTCTTATGAATAGCAATATTATCAAATCCAGCCTCCTGCTCATTCACCAACCACACACCATGAGATATGTAGTAACTGAGATCCACCAGTAACATCTAAACTATCTGGAGTAGTAATATTATCAAACCCGGTTCACTAACCGAACTCCATGAGATATGTAGTAGCCGAGGTAAAGCGTTAGTAATATTCAGAACCTTCTTGAAGTACCTAACCCTTAAGATATCAGCAGACAGGAAAATTTGAAAAGCAAAGATTCTTAACACTAGAAACACTAGATTGGTATTGTTCACATTGTCCTTCTGTTCTAGAATAATTTCCCATATGTCTAACTAGGAAATATCTTAAGAAGGAGAAGAAAAACATTCTTCAGAAAAACTGTCCCCTAATGGAGACACTGGCTCAGGAATAGTGATATTTAGAGATAGTGGAGTTTACAGCAACAACTGAGACTAAACATCATCAAATCACTATGATAAAGTTAAAGTATCAGGTTCAGGAGGAGGGGTTTGGCGATGGGGTCTTAAAGACATCCCAGTCTCGGAGAACAGCATACAGTGGGGGAAATAAGTATTTGATCCCTTGCTGATTTTGTAAGTTTGCCCACTGACAAAGACATGAGCAGCCCATAATTGAAGGGTAGGTTATTGGTAACAGTGAGAGATAGCACATCACAAATTAAATCCGGAAAATCACATTGTGGAAAGTATATGAATTTATTTGCATTCTGTAGAGGGAAATAAGTATTTGATCCCTCTGGCAAACAAGACCTAATACTTGGTGGCAAAACCCTTGTTGGCAAGCACAGCGGTCAGACGTCTTCTCTAGTTGATGATGAGGTTTGCACACATGTCAGGAGGAATTTTGGTCCACTCCTCTTTGCAGATCATCTCTAAATCATTAAGAGTTCTGGGCTGTCGCTTGGCAACTCGCAGCTTCAGCTCCCTCCATAAGTTTTCAATGGGATTAAGGTCTGGTGACTGGCTAGGCCACTCCATGACCCTAATGTGCTTCTTCCTGAGCCACTCCTTTGTTGCCTTGGCTGTATGTTTTGGGTCATTGTCGTGCTGGAAGACCCAGCCACGACCCATTTTTAAGGCCCTGGCGGAGGGAAGGAGGTTGTCACTCAGAATTGTACGGTACATGGCCCCATCCATTCTCCCATTGATGCGGTGAAGTAGTCCTGTGCCCTTAGCAGAGAAACACCCCCAAAACATAACATTTCCACCTCCATGCTTGACAGTGGGGACGGTGTTCTTTGGGTCATAGGCAGCATTTCTCTTCCTCCAAACACGGCGAGTTGAGTTCATGCCAAAGAGCTCAATTTTTGTCTCATCTGACCACAGCACCTTCTCCCAATCACTCTCGGCATCATCCAGGTGTTCACTGGCAAACTTCAGACGGGCCGTCACATGTGCCTTCCGGAGCAGGGGGACCTTGCGGGCACTGCAGGATTGCAATCCGTTATGTCGTAATGTGTTACCAATGGTTTTCGTGGTGACAGTGGTCCCAGCTGCCTTGAGATCATTGACAAGTTCCCCCCTTGTAGTTGTAGGCTGATTTCTAACCTTCCTCATGATCAAGGATACCCCACGAGGTGAGATTTTGCGTGGAGCCCCAGATCTTTCTCGATTGACAGTCATTTTGTACTTCTTCCATTTTCTTACTATGGCACCAACAGTTGTCTCCTTCTCGCCCAGCGTCTTACTGATGGTTTTGTAGCCCATTCCAGCCTTGTGCAGGTGTATGATCTTGTCCCTGACATCCTTAGACAGCTCCTTGCTCTTGGCCATTTTGTAGAGGTTAGAGTCTGACTGATTCACTGAGTCTGTGGACAGGTGGCTTTCATACAGGTGACCATTGCCGACAGCTGTCTGTCATGCAGGTAACGAGTTGATTTGGAGCATCTACCTGGTCTGTAGGGGCCAGATCTCTTACTGGTTGGTGGGGGATCAAATACTTATTTCCCTCTGCAGAATGCAAATAAATTCATATACTTTCCACAATGTGATTTTCCGGATTTAATTTGTGATGTGCTATCTCTCACTGTTACCAATAACCTACCCTTCAATTATGGGCTGCTCATGTCTTTGTCAGTGGGCAAACTTACAAAATCAGCAAGGGATCAAATACTTATTTCCCCCACTGTATATTCCCACTCACCTGCCAGAGTAGGTCACATGATGATCAATAGATCCACTCATCTGGGCAGCTACTGTTTTATTCCTCCTCGTCCCTATAATAAGCAAAGATAAATTACTGTACTGCCACTACTCAAAGGCGTTCTCCAAAGGGGCACAGCAGCATTTGCAGTTTAAAGGGGGCTCCCTCATGTCATGTGATTTAACAGTGCTAAGCAGCCCCAAACAGCAGGAAGTAGGCAGAGTTCAACCCCTTAAGCACAGATGAATTGCTTTCCATCAGTGTGACATAGAAACAGAGAAAAATGAAGACAGATAAAGACCATATGGCCTATCTAGTCTGCTCATCCATGCCATTCACTATCCCTTCCTCTGCCTTAGAGATCCAATAGACTTGTCCCAAGCTTGCTTGAATTCAGATACAGTTTTTGTCTCCTCCGTTCCAGATACAGTTTTTGTCTCCTCCGTTCCATGAATTCACCACCCTTTCCATAAAAAAGTATTTCCTGAGTCTATCCCCTTTCACCTTCATTCCCTGCCCCCTCATTCCAGAATTTCCTCACCTCCTGTGCGTTTATGCCATGTAGGTATTTAAATGTCTCTATCATATTTTCCCCTCCTTCCTTTCCTCCAAAGTACACATATTGAGATCTTGAAGTCTGTCCTCGTATGTTTTCCCCTAGATTCTATATAGTGCTCCTAGAGATCCGCACTGAAATCCAGGCGTTTTCTATAACAATGTGTTTAACTTAATTGGCTTAACAAGCCAATCAGCATTGACAACAGCACTTAGCAAGCAATAATGAGCACTAATTGGCAATAATTAGAATTTACAAGCACAACTCACAAAGCATATTCTGTAATGCAGTGCACCTAACTTCTAACTTGGGCATTTCGTGGGCATTCCAAAATTTGCACACATAGTTATAGAATATGGTCCTCTGCACCTAAATCTATGCGCCGGGACTTACGCCACATTTTTGTTGGTGTAAATGGAGGCATGTAGTTTTAGGGCTGGGATATCAATTAAGCGTATTCTATATACCATGCCTGAATCTAGGTGCTGCTTATAGAATACACTTAGGCAGAAATGTTTTCCACACAGATTTTTTAAGCACCATATATAGAATCTGGCCCTTTATAATGAAGACCACTGACCATTTTAGTAGCCATCCTCTGGGCTGACTCCATCCTCTTTATATCTTTTGAAGGTGAAATGTCCAGAATTGTACACAATATTCTAAATGAGGTCTCACCAGAGTCTTATACAGGGACATCATTACCTCCTTATTAGCCATTCTTCCTATACACCCATACACCCTTTGAATTTTCATCTTCGCTGTTCTACCTATTTAGCCACCTTAAGATTATCACATACAATCACACCAAAGTCACACTCCTCTTTTGTACACAATCGTTCTTCACCCTCTAAACTGTAATGTCAGAAACGTTTCCCTTGTGCCTTCTAACATAAGGTAATAAAGAGCCAAAAACTTTTTCCCAGGAAAAAAAAGAAGAAAGTAATTTCCAAAAAACCTGTTCCATAACCAAAAAGTCTTTGTTTCAGTCCCATAGTCAAGCTAGAGAGTCCTTTTTTCCATTAGTGTGAGCGGTTCTCTAAACAACGCTTTGGTCCTCTTTTCTGGTCAGTGATAAAGGGGCTCTTACTTTTCTAGTTTGCATCCTTTCTTTCTCCCTATGAGAAGCAAAGGAAAAACAGCCCTGCCCTTCATTAAAGAGTGGGGAAAAATCATATGCAAATTAGTTCAGGTTCCTGCATTCACTTCTCTCCTCCCCCACCAAGGTCAGTCTAACTTTCCTCACCTGTTTCTTGGCAGGATTTTTTTTTTAACAGTCATTCAACAGTTTTGTTTGAAACAAAAAGAAAACTCTTCTTGTGTTTTCCCCAATGTATTTACTACAGTTCAGTCTTTCACACACAAAAATTTTTTTTTTTAATTAGGTAGCAAGCCTTCTCATCCTTTTCTTAATTTTAACAAACAAAATTATTCACAAGAAAATGAGTTTGAACCCTCTATCTTAGTAAGCCTAGGGCTCAAACTCTGGCAGACCCAAAACCCTCTTTGAAACAAAAACTTGAAAAAACAAAGGTGTAACATTTCTTCATAGGTTATTCACTCAGTTCCTTTCTTTGAAGCACTGCTTAAAACTTCTAATGCTACCTTTATAGGAAATTAAATATATTGAACTTCCATCGCCAGTTTTGGGCATCTGGTACACCTTCCTCATAGCTCTGAACCTTCTCTGTTTTAGGATACTCCTGGACCTCCATGGGCTCACTCATCCCCCTCTCTTCTGCTTCATCGTGAGTCTTTATATGCTTCTGCTTTTCACTAGGAAGCCTCTTCCCCAATGGACAGTACCACCAGGTTTTTTCTGGATTATTCCACCCCCTTCTGTCATCCCTCCCTCCTCCTGGCAAAAGTGAGTCCCATTGCCCTCTGCTGGGGGAACCCTTCATTTCACTGAATTTTCTTGCTGACCTTTTTCCCTTGAAATAAGAAGGAATGTGTGTGGGCCTAGGGAGGTTTCTCCTTTTGCTCCAGTTTCCCTCTTACAGTATATTATTAATGTATAGACCACTAGATAGTTGGATTAATATACAATCTCAATTGTTTGAACTGATATTACAAACAATACAATTCCCACAACTATTGTTTTTAGGTGATGATAATTTACATCTACAGAAACATAGAGATACCAATGTATTAGATTTTTTTGGATAATTTGCAATTATCTATATAAGATGGGAAGGGGATGGAGTTTGATATGCTGCCTGTGGTTACAATCAAAGTGGTTTACATATTACATACAGGTACTTATTTTATAACTGGGGCAATGTAGGGTTAAGGACTTCCTTTACAAAACCATGCTGGCAATTCCTGCGTGACAAATGAGAGGAAGCCCATAGGAATTGAATGGGTGTCCTCTCATTTACCACACAGGAATCAACAGTGTGGCTTTGTAAAAGAAACACTAAGGGTTACTTTCCCAGAGTCACAGGGAGCTGTAGTGAGAATCAAGCCCAGTTCTGCAGGCTGTCAAGCCACTGTATTAACCATTAAGCAACTCCTCCACTCCAGTTCCTACACATGAGAAGGGACATACTTTGGATTTGATAGTCTCTTGTCCAACGAAATTAGTAACATTTTGTAATTGGGTTCCAATCCCATGGTCTGATCATTTCTTGCCAATTTTACTTTAAATCACATTTTAGGGGAAACTTTACCCCACTTACAGAAAAAAATATTTCCTCTTTAGAGGGAGAACTTGCAAAAATTCATTTTGGAAATTGGTGGCTTCTGAATTGAAAAATGAAATTATGGAGCCTAGCTTGCTATTATCTGACTGTTAGAAAAGTTTTTAACTCAATAGTCCGCTTAACTACTAAGGACTAAGGGAGGAGGTTCATCAAGGTGCAGTAAAACTTCACTTTTTACTGCACCTTGATTTCCCATTGGATTCAGTAACTTGCGAGATCTCAGTACTGCAGATTGATGAATCCTGCCTTAGAGGAATAATGCTGCTTGTGAGCCCCTCGCATGCAGGGTTATTCCAGCGGTCTGGCAGCATTGGGACGCAAAACAGCAGCCTGATGCTCCCGGACCACTAACTGAGGGTCCCCCCACTCAAGCAACCCCCCCAGAGTTGATATCCCTACTCCCCCTCCCCCACCTGAAAGGTTGATGGTCCAGGATGGAGGGCTTCCAGGGCCCAAAGGCTATTTGAGCAGGAGCGATGCCCAGTCATTCCTGCCCTGTCCAGCGTGGCCTTCAAAATGGTGCCACTAGCAGTAGTCTCATGGTATTACTGCTAGGGGTCATATTCCATAGAAGAATCGCTCCTGCACAAAGACCCCCCCATATCCTGGAAGACCCCAACCCTGGACCACCAAACATTCAGGTGGGGGTGGGGGAGGGGGAGTGGGGGGCTTCAACTCTGGAGGATGTTCTTGAGTGGGGGGCTGGAAGTCTGGGGGAACCCTCAGCTAGTGACCTGGGGCATTGTGTCGCTGTTTGGCAGCCCGATGCTCTCAGATGGTAAAATAACCCCAGGAAAAAGCTAAGGCATGTTCTGGTAGATAAAACAGCAAAATACACTGATTAAAAAAATTTTGTTCATGAAGGGTCACTGCAAAATAATCTTGTTAGTTACTAAATACCATCAGTATTCAAGGCAAAACAGCCATAGCATGGCAAGGACTCTTTCCAAAAGAGCTTACATTTGCACACTTTGGAGGGAAGTAAGATTGCCTCAAGGACGGAGGGCTTCAGCTCAAAATAGTGGTGAAATAACTTTGCACTGAATAAGGCAATGGGGGGGGGGGGGGGGTAACCTGCATGAAGCAGCAGTAACAGCCATAACCATCTTACTGGACAGACTGGATGAGCCTATTTATTATTTATTTATTTATTCATTTTATTTAAAATATTTGTAGCCCACTCCACTGTACTAGTGGAGAATAGGAATAAAATATATTCAATAAAACAATAATAAAGCATAAAACAGATAAACTACTATGTATTGATGAGCATGAAGTCAACTGTACCACAACTCAAGAGGTCCAGAAGAACTGTACTAGAACTCAAGAGGCATCAGAAGGAATACAATGTTACCAGAAAAGTCATTAGTTATCACAGGGAACAAAACTTGATGATGAGCATCATCTTTCATCTTGCAAATATTTTTCAGACATTGACTTGCTTCCCTCTGTGTCTATTTTCCCTAATCATATTTCATACCTCCTTCATGCCATGCAGCTTCTTGCAGAATGCTTGACTGATCTGCAGTTGTGACACCGGGTATTGCTTTCCAATCACCCATGATGTATTGGATCATAACTCATAATGAGGCCTTTTACTAAAGTGTGTTAGGCAACTAATGCATGCTATTACTGCACGAGCACAGTAAATGTTAACTATGATGGCACGACAGTGTGCATTGATGCATGTCATAGTTGTGAAATGTGGGTTAGCAGCATTCAACAACTGGAGACCTACAGATGTGCATAGCATTTAAGAGCACCCTACGTCACCATAAAATCTGCTGTAAATTATTTAAAAAATATAAAGCAGAGTAGAAAAGCAGCGGGAGGGTCATAAATTTATGCAGTCACACAATCCAGATTGCTCCAATTTGGACATTTTATAATGCCAAGTCACCTTTTCATGACTATTTTCTAGGAATATAAACTAAAATGGGGATATTTTACATAAAAAGATGATTCAATGCACTGAATAAAATATTTCTAACCTTCAGAATATTAGTGTGGATGCCTTTAGTTTGAAGAACTCACACAAGCAAAAAAAAAAACCTGAGAAAGAAAATAAAATGTATTTATTTTGATTTTGCTCACACCTTTTTCAGTAGTAGCTCAAGGTGAGTTACATTCAGGTCCCAGGAGGGCTCACAATCTAAGTCTGTACCTGAGGCAATGGAGGGTTAAGTGACTTGCCCAAGATCACAAGGAGCAGCAGTGGGATTTGAACCGATTGCAAGACCGGTGCTCTAACCACTAGGCCACTCCTCCACTCCATAATGGCAGATACTCCAATTATTTTTTATTTTTTATTTTCGAAAGCAATTGTGAATCATATAGCTGTTTTTTGTCTGTATGTAACTTCTAGCTCTGCCCTGATTCTGCCCTGAACTAGCTCAGAATTGCCCAGATATTGCCACAGAAGTCACAGCTGATACTTGGCAGCACCTGGCCCAATCAGCTCTAATTGACCAGGTAAGAATCTCTCCTACCACCCAGTCAAATAGCACTGAATATTAACCCGTAAGATTTTAAAGATTAAATACTCTGAAGCGCTGATTATGTTCTCCATTCCCCCTCCCTTTCATTTGTTATATGACTAATAATTTAAAGTGCTAGCGATTCCCCAGGAAATGAGCTCGCCCTTCAGCTTTCTGAGAAAACAGTAGGCTAATCTCTCAAAATTTAATTGAAGATACATTATCCCTTTTGACAGCCTTAATTTTAAAACTCAATATATTAAAAATAATGTTTGCATTATATACTGGATAGACAGTGTCTCTTCCTCCAAGTTTATGAATTCAAATCATGATGAACTTATCAAGGCTTTATATATTTGTCTCTGCAAAAAGATGATTTTAAAAAATGGAAATCTGAAACCAAAGTAATTATTTGATAATGTCCAAATGTTAAGTCACTGTTCCGAGCTTTCTCAAGATAAGATATCTGTATCTGGTGGGTATCTGGAGAAGGGACAGCTTAGATGCATTTCCAAAAAGTAACACCAGTTTCTTTGGCTGCTGCCAATCAGGTAAGCAAAATAAAAATGAAGGGGCCAATATTCCGAACAGAATTCAAAAATGCATGGGATAAACACAAAGGAATCCTGTTTAGAAAGAATGGATCCACAGAAGCTTAGAAGAGATTAGGTGGCAATACCAGTAATTGGGAAGCAAAACCAGTACTGCGCAGACCTCTACAGTCTGTGCCCTGATCATGGCTGAATAGATTTGAGTGGGCTGGAGTGTAGCTTTCAGAGGCTTCGATGTTAACTTCAGAAATTTTAGAACAAGGACAGTGTTGGGCAGACTTATAGTCTATGCCCTGAAAATGGCAAGGACAAACCAAGATCAGGTATACATATGAAATGTCACATACCAAATGTAATGTATTTATCTTGTTGGGCAGACTGGATGGACCGTACAGGTCTTTATCTGCCGTCATCTACTATGTTACTATATGTTATGTTACTATGTTCAGCAGACAGTGCTCAGTGTTTTGCCGACCATCACCAGCATTAAGATTGAAAATTCAATGCCATGCCATGTCTGGGCACTGGCATTGAATTTCTGGGTATAGAGAGCTAGCAAAAAACATACCCAGGTAAGTGTTATGTTTGGCACTTAACTGGCTATAAAGAACCTTATAAAGGACTGCCTTTCATATGGCCCTATTTATATGGCCAGCACTTAACCAGCTATTGGGCTCATTTTTGAAAGAGAAGGGCGCCCATCTTTTGACACAAATCGGGAGATGGGCGTCCTTCTCCCAGGGTCGCCCCAAATTGGCATAATCGAAAGCCAATTTTGGGCGCCCTCAACTGCTTTCTGTCGCGGGGATGACCAAAGTTCCCGGGGGCGTGTCGGAAGCATAGCGAAGGCGGAACTGGGGCGTGCTTAACACATGGGCGTCCTCGACCCATAATGAGGGCGTCCTCGACCCATCCCTGATGAGCACTTGGCTGACTTTACTTGGTCTATTTTTTCTTGCGACCAAGCCTCAAAAAGGTGCCCGAACTGACCAGATGACCACCAGAGGGAATCAGGGATGACCTCCCATTACTCCCCCAGTGGTCACTAACACCCTCCCACCCAAAAATAACTTTAAAAATATTTTTTCCCAGCCTCAAATGTCATACTCAGCTCCATGACAGCAGTATGTAGGTCTCTGGAGTAGTTTTAGTGGGTGCAGTGCACTTCAGGCAGGCGGACCCAGGCCCACCCCCCACCCCCACCTGTTACACTTGTGGTGGTAAATGTGAGCCCTTCAAAACCCACCAGAAACCCACTGTACCCACATCTAGGTGCCCCCCTTCACCCGTAAGGGCTATGGTAGTTTTGTACAGTTGTGGGGAGTGGGTTTTGGGGGGCTCAGCAAACAAGGTAAGGGAGCTATGCACCTGGGAGCAATTCCTGAAGTCCACTGCAGTGCCCCCTAGGGTGCCCGGTTGGTGTCCTTGCATGTAAGGGGAGACCAGTGCACTACGAATGCTGGCTCCTCCCATGACCAAATGGCTTGGATTTGGTCGTTTCTGAGATGGGCGTCCTCGGTTTCCATTATCGCCGAAAACCGGGGACGACCATCTCTAAGGTCAACCTAAATGTTGAGATTTGGGCGTCCCTGACTGTATTATCGAAATGAAAGATGGTCGCCCATCTTGTTTCGATAATACGGGTTTCCCCGCCCCTTTGCCGGGACGTCCTGCGAGGACATCCTCAGGAAAACGTGGGTGTCCTGTTCGATTATGCCCCTCCACGTGTTAATTCCACCCCTGGAATGCCCCCAAAATAACTGGCTTCAGCATGGGCACTAACTGGGCATTTTTAGCAGCACTATCCAGTTAAGTGCCACTCAAAATCCCGGTTAGCCTCGGACAGGTGATTTAAACGACCAAGAGCCAAAATTGGCTGTTAGTGCCAATTAGCAACTTAATTATCAAATTAAGTTATGTGCACAACTGACACTCTTCTATAACTTGCATGTGCAACTTTGCACACAAATGGCCTAATCCTATAAAAAGCACGAAAAATTGTGCACGCAGATTTGGATTTAATTAAATAACAAGCTAATTAGCACAGACAATTGGCTTTTTAACAAGCAATTATTGGCACTAATTTGAATTAATTAAAATATATGTGTATAAATTCCATACAGTTGCATTTCATTAATGAACAAATAAGAGCACAAAAAAACATGACATTTTGTGTATTTTTCATTTGCTGATAATTTTAAAAGAGTGTGCACTATTTGCCAAAAGGGCACACTGTTTCGGAACAAACATTAGAGAAAGAACAAACTTTAAAGTCCACATAATGATTTACAGGATATTACACGGAGAAGCCCCCACCTACATGAATCACCTTATTGACCTCCCAACCAGGAACAGTTTGATGTCTTCCCATACTTACCTCAATCTACACCTCCCCAACTGCAAAGGTATTAAGTACAAATCCTTCCACGCATCTAATTTTTCCTTTTTAGGTAGCCAGCATTGGAACGCTCTACCAAGATCTATCCATACCATTAACGGCCTTCTGCCCTTCAGAAAAGCACTGAAGACCCATCTCTTCAAGATAGCCTACCCTAACGATCCAACCTAACCAAAACTTGCCCATATGATTCTTATTGACAATAGTTATATTCTGACCATGTTCCCCATTATCCTTTCTGCTACCCCATATACTTTCCTTTCCATCTTTCTAAGCCTACCTCCCAACGCTCATTTCCTTCTGAACCCAATTCCTCCTATGTTTAACTTACTTTCTGTTAACCCCATTAGTCTTGCGTTTACCACAAACTGTATATTCTTCCTACGACTTTGTAATTATTTTATATTGTTACTATGTAAGCCGCATTGAGCCTGCCATGTGTGGGAAAGCGCGGGGTACAAATGTAATAAATAAATAAACAAGTGTCCACTCTTTTCTTAATAGTGCACCCATTCAAACCATTGTATATGAATGAACCATCATGAATGCGCACACTATAGGGAGAAGGGTGTACTGTCCTTCCAAAAGAATGCGCCTATTTGGCAAACAGTGCAAAAAACAAACAAAAATAAACAAAATGAACATTCTGGGAAACAACACGGGAAATGAGATGAAACTTAACATTTTCTAGCTACCCATCTCTACTAATAAACAATCAGCAGATGATGTAAATGGTGAGAGTAAAAAATTGAAAAATTGTATAGCTCTGAAATAGTCTTCTAAGCTACGCTAGTCTCCTTCTGTCCCTACTCTGGAAGAAAATTAGGATTTGTGAAGTTTTATGATATATGGAAGTGTCATATATAAATTACTGCATAATGTGAAATCATTTTTGGAAGGAAAATGGGATCCCAATAGATCTACATTAGCAAAATTATAAAAGCAGAGAACAATGCAAAGTGGACGATTATTCATGAGAAGGACATAATAATATCATTAGTGTATTTCCTGCCAATGATGAATTTTAAAGTCTGCAGAATATGCCTGCCTTTGCATAGCCTTTTACATCATCTGTATGGTTAAGGCAAGACAAATGTACTTAACATTTCACATTCCATTCTTAGAACATTAGACAAGACTGCTATTTTTTTCTAATTGTTTAAAAATAGACTGTACATGTTATGCAGGAATTCATGATTAATTAAGAATATTATAGCAATATTAAAAAAAAAAAGAACTTTAGCTCATAAAAAGCAAATAAGGATATCATTCTATGGTGAATGCTCCCCCCTCCCTCTCCCCCTCCCTCCTTGTCCCTCTCCCCCTTTCCTGTCCCTCCTCCCTCATCCCCTCTCCACCTCCCTCCGAGTTCCAGGCCCCCCTCCCTCCCTCCCAGTCCCTCCCAGTTCCAGGGTCCCCCCTCCTTCCCTCCCTCCCATCTCCAGGGTCCTCCCTCCCTCCCAGTTCCAGGGTCCCCCCTCCCAGCTTCAGGGTCCTCCCTCCCCCCTCCTTCCTTCCCTCCCTGTTCCAGGGTTCCCCCTCCAACCCAGTTCCAGGGTACCCCTCCCAGTTCCAGGGTCCCCCCTCCCTCCTTCCCTCCCTCCCCCCTTCGCATTCAAGGCCCCCTCCCTCCAAATTTTAAAAGTCATCTATCTTGCTCGACTCGGTGCTTAGTTCAGTTTTCCCTTCGCTCTCTCTCAGCTCTGTTCCCTGCAGTAGATAGGGATTGGCTGCTTTATCTATATTTTAGTCATCGTACTGCTTCCTTTCTGAATTTTATAATAAGAATTGATATTTCTTGAGATACTCAAAAAAGGAGGAAGCAGTTTCTTTTGTTTCCTCCAGCACTTTTGCAAATGGGTGTGTTGCTCTATTTGGAGTTTCCCTATAATTGTATAATTAAGTTTTAAAGTTTTAAAGATAAGAAATATATTTTCTTTGATCCTTCCCATCTATCTACTTTTGTAATTGCTAACAGGCCAATTGGGACCCTGTAGAAAGCTCCCCTAATGTTTCATCTTGACTGCTATTTGGATATCCATATTAGGTAATGCTGATATTGTCTTTTGTAACTGAAAAATAATTTTTGTTCTTTTCACCCTTGGATTTCCTCACATTTTGTGGACTGGAATGTGAGCTTTGCTCTTTATTTCTGTACAAGTTTTTGCTTGACTAACCCTCCTGTTTACAAAGCCACATGGGAATGCCAACACAGCCCATTCAAAGTGAATGGGCTGTGTCAGCATTATCGCACTGGCAGCCACTAGTGTGGCATTGTAAACGGGGGGGGGGGGGGGGGGGGTTTGTAAATGTTTTTTTTTTTTTAAAAAGGTATCTCCAAAGTGACAATTATGATGCTAATAATGTCCCATCCTTGTCTGCAAATGATACCAATTCAATCATGTTTGAATTTGTGATAACAGAAAGGGGACCCACCCTTCTTTTTCCATTGTGTTATAATATTAATTATCTTGGTACTACCAATTAAAACCATTCAATTTATTAAGGGGGTCTTTTACTAAGCGGCGGTAAGCTGAACGTGGGCTTACCGCTCGCTAATCTATTATTATTATTAGCATTTGTATAGTGCTACCAGACGCACGCAGCGCTGAACACCTGATACAAAGAGACAGTCCCTGCTCAAAAGAGCTTACAATCCAAGTAATACAGACAACCAAGACAGTTACAGGTGAGGGATGTAATGGGTGAGAAGGGAGGAAGGGACAAGGGGAGGGCAATTGTGGCTAGGAGCTAAAAGCAGCAGATCTACTGCTGGCCCAACGCGGCCAACAGTGGTAGTTCCAGCTGGAGTGTGCACCATTTCCAGTGCTCTGGGAATTTTTTTCCCTAGTGCGGTGCTAATCCAGCAGTAATTGGGCATCACCATGTGCTGCCCGGTTACTGTGGGAGCCCTTACTGCCACCTCAATGGGTGGTGGTAAGTGCTCTCCACCGCAAGGCCATGCGGTATGGGTTATCTTACCACATGGCCATTTTTGGGGGCTTTTAAACTGCTGTGGTAAACATGGCCTGGTGCATGGGGAAAATGGCCCCTGCCGCTACTGCAGGGCTCTTTTTCCTGCAGCTTAGTAAAAGTACCCCTTAATAAATACTACCTGAATGCTGGAGCCATTCTTACCTTATATTTGTCATTTTCTCTTGACTTGAGTAGGCCAACACGTGAAATGACCCAGGAATAATACACAGGGTGCACTTTAATTAGAAATATACTCCCCAGAAGCTAGTGTTCAAAAAACACTGTTCATATTAATTCAGTTTAATGTTTATTTAATTACTAAAAAGGCCCGTTTCTGACACAAATGAAACGGGCGCTAGCAAGGTTTTCCTCGGAGTGTGTATGTTTGAGAGAGTGCATGTGAGAGTGACTGTGTGTGTGAGAGAGAGTGAGTGTGTGTGTGTGTGAGAGAGAGAGAGAGAGTCTGGGTGCGAGTGTGTCTGTGAGAGAGAGAGTGTGTGTGCAAGAATGAGAGTGTGTGCAAGTGCATATGTGAGACACAGTGTGAAAGAGAGAGTGTGTTTCACACAGATACAGTGTGTGCGAGAGAGAGAGAGTGTGTGTGAGACACAGACTCTCTGTGAGACTGAGTGTATGAGACCAAGAGAGTGTGTGAGTGACTGTGTGACACATAGAGAGTGAATGTGATACAGTGTGAGACATAGAGTGTTGGAGAGACAGTGTGTGAGAGTGAGAGTGAGAGAGAGAGAAAGAGAAAGACATTGACTGTGAGAGAGAGTGTGTGAGAGAGAGAGAGTGTGTGTGACAGAGATACATCCCCCCCTCTCTGGTGTCAGGCCCCCCCTCCCTCCCTCCCTCTCTCTGGTGTCAGGCCTCCCCTCTCTCTCTGCCTGGTGTCTGAGCGTTACTGTGCAGGATGCTGAGCTCTGGCTGTGCTTCAAGGAACTGACCAATCCTATTTAATAGAATGCACCTCCAACATTCTGAAGCCGAGAAACCTCGTGTGGTTGGTCACTTCTGCTTGTGACGAACCCGGAAGTACATGATGTCAATTCAGGAGATGGATACAGAGAGCAGGAATGCCTCAGCCATGCAGTCAGCTTCAGAATGTTGGAGGTGCGTTTTATTATATAGGATGCCTTTTTGATTTCAGTGGAAATCACTCTATCTGAAAATCCAAGCTTGTAGAGAAGAAAGTTGTGCCGTAGGACTGTAGTGATGTAATAGTCAATGCTACCAGCGACAGCTGTGCAAGACATGAGCACAAGAGTTCATGTGCTTATGTAAAACAATGCTTTGGAATTTTCCACAAAGTTGAGTTTTTATTTATTTATTTATTTTATTTATTTATTTATTGTGAACATTTATATCCCACATAATCCCACCAAGGCAGGCTCTATGTGGCTTACAACGTTAGAGTAAGAGTACAATACAATAAGTCATATGCAAGATGAAGTAGAGAGTAGAGGAGGGGAGGTGGGGACAACAGGGGGGGGGGAACGAGGCAATGCAGGGGATCAAGCAGGAGTGGAGTAGGAACGACTACACAGGTAAGTCTTCAGAGATTTCTTGAATAGGCTGTGGTCGGCTGTCTCTCTTAACGTTGATGGCAGAGCGTTCCAAAAACGGGGGCAAGTGTAGCTGAACGACGAGGCGAAGAGCAGCTTATATCTCAAGTTCCTGCAGTTAGGAAAGTGGAGAGTCAAGTAGGTACGGGAGGACTGTACGGAATTCCTGGGCGGGAGGTCGATGAGGCTAAACATATAGGTTGGGGCCTCCCCGTAGACAATCTTGTGAGCGAGAACACAAACTTTGAATTCAATCCTGACTTTGATCGGAAGCCAGTGGAGCTTTTCACGGAGGGGCTTCGCTGCCTCAAACCGCGATTTGCCAAATAGCAGTTGCGCCGCTGTGTTCTGTGCAGACTGTAGTTTCTTAAGGACGTGCTCCTTGCAATACATGTGTTCAAGACAATAGGGTTACATAGAAATCAAATCTTATTTATTTATTTATTCTATTATTTAGCCCGTCTTCTCAATAACATCCAGAAGGGTTACAAAGAGGGCATAATCGAACAGCGCTGGCCATCTATATGGCCGGCGCCAACCGTATTATCAAAAAAGATGGCCGGCCATCTTTTCTTTCGATAATATGGTTGGCGCCAGCCAAATCTCAACATTTAGGTCAAATGTTGAGATTGCCGGGTTTAGGGATCACCGGATTTATAGATGGCCGGCTTTGGTTTTCGGCCATAATGGAAACCGGGCCCGGCCATCTCAAACCCGGCGAAATGCAAGCCTTTTTGTCATAGGAGGAGCCAACATTTGTAGTGCACTGTCCCCCCTGACATGCCAGGACACCAACCGGGCACCCTAGGGAGCACTGCAGTGGACTTCAAAAATTACTCCCAGGTGCATAGCTCCCTTACCTTGTGTGCTGAGCCCCCCACCCAAATCCCCCCAAAACCCACTCCCCTCAACTCTATACCACTACCATAGCCCTAAGGGATGAAGGGGGGCACCTACATGTGGGTACAGTGGGTTTTGGGGGTTTTTGTAAGGCTCAACATTTACCACCACAAGTGTAACAGGTAGGGGGGGATGGACCTGGGTCCACCTGCCTGAAGTGCACTGCAACCACTAAATACTGCTCCAGGGACCTGCATACTGCTGTCAGGGAGCTGGGTATGACATTGCAGGCTGGCATAGAGGCTGGCAAAAAAAGGTTTTAGGGGGTGGGAGGGGGTTGGTGACCACTGGGAGAGTAAGGGGAGGTGATCCCCGATTCCCTCCAGTGGCCATCTGGTCAATTGGGGCACTTTTTTGAGACTTGGTCCTAAAAATAAATGGACCAAGTGAAGCCGGCGAAATGCTTGTCAGGGCCGGCTTTCTTTTTTTCCATTATCGGGCAAAGTCAGCCATCTCGTAACCACGCCCCTGTCCTGCCCCCATCCCGCCTTCGCTACCCTACTGAAACACCCCCTTGAAGTTTGGCCGGCTCCGTGACGGAAAGCAGATTGCGCCGGCCAAAATCGGCTTTTGATTATACCGATTTGGCCGGGTTCAGGAGATCGCCGGCCATCTTCCGACACAAATTGGGAGATGGCCGGAGATCTCCTTCAAAAATAAGCTGGAAAGTGTATTTAGAGACTCCAACTAATCTGACCTCCTATAAGTAAAATATACCCAAGTCTATATAAGTGTAAACAGTGTCCACCACTGGTACAAAATAAACTGTATTTATAAATTACTGAAAGAAGGAGAGTCAGAAGGCTGTTAATATGAGAAGAAGCATTTTATTATAACTTACCAATTAACTTACAGGCATATGATAATTCCAGTTTAGGCCATACATCAGATCAGATATAATCAAGACAGTTCTCAAAGCTTTCCTCATAGAGAGTGGTAAACTGGACGCGAAGTGCGATTCCACAATATTACTTCTCTAAATTTCATAGATGACAGCTGGCAATTATATACCCTAAAAATCACATGCACTTTACGTCATTCATATTTCTGTTAATTAATTATTTCACTTAGCTATCAGCATTATAAAAATACTTTCTCAGCATTTGTGATTTTCCCTATTATCAGCACTTATTTACTGTAAGCTTACTTACTTTTACATTTACAATAATTCTTGCTTAACATCTACCATAATTAAGGTCATTCTCATTTGCAACATTATATGCCAGTAATCATAGTTCTGTTTTTTTCTTTCCAACTGTTTAGTGACCCCTTACATCAGCAAAAGCTATAAATCAGTTTTCAGTAAATCATATCTCTGTTTCTCAGCATTCTGCAGTTAGTTTCTCTTCCCACTTGCTGTGCAAGCACTTATGGGAACCATAGGCGCCGACTCCGTGGGTGCTGTGGGTGCTCGAGCACCCCCAATATTGCACCCACCGGAAGTTTGTTCCCTCCCTCCCTCCTCCCTTTGAGTTCCAGGTCCCCTCCCTCCAAATTTTAAAAGTCATCTATTTTACTTTGTCGGGGTTAGGGCAGCAGCAGCGGTAAAAAGCATTCAGGCTCGGCTCGGTGCTTAGTTCAGTTTTCCCTTCGCTCTGTCTCAGCTCTGGTCCAGCGCTCAAGCCCTTTGGTCCTGGGAGGAGCCAGTATTCATAGTGCACTGGTCCCCATCACATGCCAGGACACCAACCGAGCACCCTAGGGGGCACTGCAGTGGACTTCATAAATTGCTCCCAGGTGCATAGCTCCCTTACCTTGTGTGCTCAGCCACCCCACCCCCCCAAAACCCACTCCCCACAACTGTACACCACTACCATAGACCTTACGGGTGAAGGGGGGCACCTAGATGTGGGTACAGTGGGTTTCTGGTGGGTTTTGAAGGGCTCACATTTACCACCACAAGTGTAACAGGTAGGGGGGGATGGGTCTGGGTCTGCCTGCCTGAAGTGCACTACACCCACTAAAACTGTTCCAGGGACCTGCATACTGCTGTCATGGAGCTGGGTATGATATTTGAGGCTGGCATAGAGGCTGGAAAAATATTTTTTTTAATTTTTTTGAGGGTGGGAGGGGGTTAGTGACCACTGGGGGAGTAAGGGGAGGTCATCCCCGATTCCCTCCGGTGGTCATCTGGACATTTAGGGCACATTTTTGAGGCTTGGTCGTAAGAAAAAAAGGACCAGGTAAAGTTGTCCAAGTGTTCGTCAGGGACGCCCTATTTTTTTCCATTATCAGTCGAGGACGCCCATGTGTTAAGCACACCCCAGTCCCGCCTTTGCTACCCCTCCGACACGGCCCCGGGAACTTTGGTCGTCCCCGTGATGGAAAGCAGTTGGGGATGCCCAAAATCAGCTTTCCATTATACCGATTTGGGCGACCCTGTGAGAAGGACGCCCATCTTCCGATTTGTGTCAAAAGATGGGCGTCCTTCTCTTTCGAAAATAAGCCTGATAGTAACATAGTAAATCACGGCAGATAAAGACCTGTATGGTCCATCCAGTCTGTTGAGCATCTATGTGTAGTATGATGTCTTATACAATTTTTTCTTTTCATAAATTGTGTATCAAAATATTTTTACATGTTAAAACAAATTTTGATAATGTTTTATGTCAAAATGTGCTTATTTATATTTTAGATATGACAGCATGCTCCTGATACAGGTGTATGTTGAAACGTGGCCACATTGGACAGCACATGAATAGGGAAAGGGACATGGGACTTGATATACTGTCTGAGGTTTTTACAACTACATTCAAAGCAGTTTACATATATTCAGGTACTTATTTTGTATCAGGGGCAATGGAGGGTTAGGTGACTTGCCCAGAGTCACAAGGAGCTGCAGTGGGAATTGAACTCAGTTCCCCAGGATCAAAGTCCACTGCACTAACCATTAGGCTACTCCTCCACTAGCCATACTAGAACTACATGTTTCTGGTGTCCAATTCCCAGTGTTGTTGCTCAGTAATTTGGACCTTGATATGTCTCCATTTTCAGATATTGCAAGATAAATACCTTTACACGGTACATAAATCTCCATTTTTTTCTATTACAGTCTTCTTTTCAAGATATTGGCTAGTAGCCTGATTTCTCTCTTTTAATAGCCAATTGTGGGCAGAGATTAGATAGTTGTTTTCTAATTCATTGGTAGCAGCCAGTACAAATTCATGCAAGCAGTTTGTCTCCTCACCTTTCTCTTTGTCTACTATCCACACACAACTGGGGGGAAATGACAGGATGGGGAGGATTGAAATCACATTGCTAGGTAACAGATTGCTACAGATGTGCTGGAAGAGTGGTGAGTGGCGAGAATTTTAGATTTTTTAAAGAAAGCATATGTCAGGTGTTTTTTGATAGAGGCAAGGAAATAGCTACCAGACACTACAGAGAGAAAAGCAGCAGTGGCGTACCAAGGGGGGGCGGTGGGGGCGGTCCGCACGCTGCTGGGGGGTGCCGCGGCGCACGCCTGCTCTGAGTTCGCTGACTGCGCGTTCGCTGCAGCTCCCTCTGCTCTGCCTTGGAACAGGTTACTTCCTGTTCCGGGTCAGAGGGAGCTGCAGCGAACGCGCGAAGTCAGGGAACTCTGAGCAGGCGCGCGCTGTGGCACCGCCCCCAGCGGTGTGCACCCGTGGGGGGTCCGTGCTGCATCGGGGGGGGGGTGCTGCACCCGGGGGGGGGGATCCGCGCTGCATTGGGGGGGGTGCTGCACCCGGGGGGGCGGGGCGCCGCCCGGGTGTCCGCCCCCCCTAGGAACGCCACTGAAAAGCAGACCAAGATGTCTAACTAAAAACAAAAAGTAAGGAGGAGCTCAGAGAGAAAGAGAGAGACAGAGAGCGACAGAGAGTATTACAGTAAGGATCACAAGATAAAGATCATTTCGCCCACCCACGCTGCCTGTTTCTAATCTAATCTAATCCTGTATTTATAGACTGCTTTCTCCCCCAAAGGGTCCAGAGTAGTTTACAATAAAATGCTGAAATAAAATTACATTAAGAAAAATATAAAAATTTACCCTAATTCAAAAACTGTTGGAAAAAGATAAGTTTTAAGACTTCTGCAAAAAGCATAATAAGAGGTCTATTTCTTCACTGGTGATGGAAACTTGTACCAGATTGAGACTGCTATATATGAAAAGGATGATGCCAATATCCTTTTATGCTGAACTCTCTTACAAGATAAAAAATATTAACGGGTAAGAATCCTTTGACCCAGAAACTTTTCTGACTGAAGAAAATACCACTAAGGGAGTCAAACTTTCTGGAGCCAAACCATGTAAAATTTGAAACACAAAGCAAGCTAATTTAAACAAGATTCATGCTTTAATAGGAAGCCAGTGAACAGAAACCAACAATGGAGAAACATAATCAAGCCTTTTCTTTTAAAAAAAATCAATCTAACAGCTATATTCTGCAAACGTTGTAATCTTTTTCATGAGAATATCTGAAAATCCAGAATATAAAAATAGGCCAATTGAGATGTTCTCCCTCTGATTGATTTTGTTGATGGTCAGTAGCTAGCCCAGCACCATGGTCTCACTCCTCATTTCTTCTGCCTAGTATTTCTCTCAACCTACACATACCACCGTATTACGTCATGCAAGGTTCCACGTTAGGAGTTATGGACCAAGAAAGGGATCTGGGTGTCGTTATCGATAATACACTGAAACCTTCTGCTCAGTGTGCTGCTGCGGCTAGGAAAGCGAATAGAATGTTGGATATTATTAGAAAAGGTATGGAAAACAGGTGTGAAGATGCTATAATGCCGTTGTATCGCTCCATGGTGCGACCGCACCTTAAGTATTGTGTTCAATTCTGGTCGCCGCATCTCAAGAAAGATATAGTAGAATTGGAAAAGGTGCAGCGAAGGGCGACTAAAATGATAGCGGGGATCGGACGAGTTATCTATGAAGAAAGACTAAGGAGGCTAGGGCTTTTCAGCTTGGAGAAGAGACAGCTGAGGGGAGACATGATAGAGGTATATAAAATAATGAGCGGAGTGGAACAGGTGGATGTGAAGCATCTGTTCACGCTTTCCAAAAATACTAGGACTAGGGGGCATGCGATGAAACTACAGAGTAGTAAACTTAAAACAAATGAGAGAAAATGTTTCTTCACCCAATGCATAATTAAACTCTGGAATTCGTTGCCGGAGAACGTGGTGAAGGCGATTAGCTTGGCAGAGTTTAAAAAGGGGTTAGATGGTTTCCTAAAGGACAAGTCCATAAACCACTACTAAATGGACTTGGGAAAAATCCACAATTCCAGGAATAACATGTATAGAATGTTTGTACGTTTGGGAAGCTTACCAGGTGCCCTTGGCCTGGATTGGCCGCTGTTGTGGACAGGATGCTGGGCTCGATGGACCTTTGGTCTTTTCCTATTGTGGCATTACTTATGTACTTATTTTGTACTAGTCCAAAGGAATGAGAATAAGAGGAATATCAAAAGAGCTTTAAAGAGGAAAAGTATAAACCACCCCTGAGCCTCCCATGCTCTGCCCATGTGAACGCTCTTTTGCATTCACACACTATCCCCCAGATTCTATATAGCGTGCCTAGAGAGCCACGTTGAAATCCAAGTGGATTCTATAACAGCACATGTAACTTAATTGGCTTAAGATAATTAGCATTTGTAACAGCTCTTAACAAGCAATAATAAGCACTAATTGACAGTAATTAGAATTTACAAGCATTACTTGCTAAGCGCATTCTGTAATGCAGTGTGCATAACTACTAATGTGCGCAGACAAAAAGGGGCACGGTTATGGGTGGGGAAATGGGTGTTTCGTGATTGTTCCAAAATTTACGTGCGTAGTTATAGAATATGGCCCAGTTCACCTAAATCTACACGCCAGGATTTACGCCACATTTTTGTTGGTATAAATGGAGGAGTGTAGTTGTAGGCACTGAGATATCAACTAAGCGCATTCTCTATACCGCACCTAAATCTAGGCACCGCTTATAGAATATGCTTAGTTAGCATTGATTTCCATGCCAATTTTTTAGGCGTCATATATAGAATCTCCCCCTTTGGGCCTTATTCTATAAAGGTTATGCTCCTAAATTTATGCTCCTAAATTACGAGCATATGCTGTGCTCCAAAATAGATTATGCTTGTAATTTAGGAGCATAAATTATGCTCCTAAATTAGGAGCATAAGGACCTATGATGCTTATATGCACCTTTACATAATAGCCCTCAGTCACTTTCTTGCCACTTCTATGCATAAAAGTACACTTACCTGCAAAGATGCTGGTATTCTGTACATTTACTTGGGAAAGTAGCACATTAAAGGGTCCTTTTACTAATCTGTGGTAAACGCTAGCAGTCCACCATTCCCTCTAAGCTGAGCAGGAGTCCTCCATCTACAGTCCTGCCAGTAGGGGGTGATGTTTCACTATTACATTTTCAATAGTGAGGGACATGCAAACTCTGCAGGACTTCAGGGAACCTCTGTGCCTAGCGACAGAAAGCCCAGTATTGAAGTACCAACCCCCCTCCTCCACTGGCAGCAATGAGTTTGGAGGACTCCCTCTCAGCTTAGAGGGAACAATGGCTAGCACATGCTTACCACAATTTGAAAGGGTCCAACTTACCATGGGATGCATTGAGGTGTCTCATGGTAATTTTGCACTCTGCATAAGCACACCACATGCTAAAAACATATTTTTTATTTTTTTTCGTAGAGGGGTGTGTGTCTGATGGTGGAGACTGGGCTTTTCTATGCTAATCAGTTAGGGGCCCTTTTACTAAGCTGCAATAAAAAGATCCCTGTGCTAGCGCTAGGGGCAATTTTGCCACATGCTGAGGCCCTTTTTACCGCAGCAAGTAAAAAAGGCCAAAAAAAGACATGGCAATATGGTAAGATTGCTCTTACTTAGGGGGAGCACTTACTGCCACTCACTGAAGTAGTGGTAAGGAATGCAGTGCTGCCCAATTACTGCCAAGTAACCACCTGTGTAAACATTTTTTTTATATTTCCGCTAGCGCCAAAAGTGCCTCATGCAGGGGGGTGAAACTACTGCCAGCACCCACGTTGGTCCGGCAGTAGCGCCAGATTGGCATGTGATAAGCCTGTGGTGGGCTTACCACTGCTTAGTAAAAGGGCCCCTTAGTGTATCGTCAATGTTGATGCACTGACTGATTAACACGTGATTAGCGTGTGAGCTCTTATCGCCTACAAAACAGATGGCAGTAAGGGTTCGCATGTTAATTTTTTTAATGACCATTCTTTATTGGCAAACATTAGCGAGTAGCTATTAATGCCAGAAATTAGAGATCAGCCATTTTCTGGCTATGGGAAGAAATGGTCTTAGCGTGCAGGGAAGACATGTAAGGGCACTCTAAGGTCACTTTTTCCCACACCTTTGTAAAAGTATCCCTAAGGCAGGCACCCAGTTATAGAATTGTTTTTTTTAGTGGCAGGGCAAGGATCAAGTCAAGAATCACTGAAAGCCTAAGATATATTTCCATAGCCAATCTGACTGATGTAATACACCAGTTAAAAAAATTGGTGCAAACTAAAAGCAAAAATTGTTAATAGAAAATTATTGTCTTTAATTGAGGTGCCATCTTGGCTTGGGAAATGTTTTTAATTGGACAATACCCTAGTACAAGAACTGCCAGGATAGTATGGGGAGGGAGTGAGATTTCAGAGCTACCAAGTTGTCCAGATCCTAGAGGGAGATTTTGGGCTAGCCCTGCAGTTGACAACCCTAACCTGATGTATTATTATGAGACCTGCCACACTGATTTCAATGGGTAAAATCTGGGACTACAAATCTCACACTGCTTTCAGGATGTAAATTCAAAACCAGGACTGGGCAAAAAGTGTCCCTCTTGAAACTGAGTAACTTGGCTCCTCCGAGATTAAAAACTCTGATTTGGAATGATTTGGTTCTCTGGTGCATTCCACAGCTGTGACATTCTGGAGTGGATCCCATACAGAAACAAAAAAAGGTTAAGAGCCAGTATTCCAGGAAACTAATTAATATTAATTACTTACTAGGAGGGATTAGTAAGGACCACTGGCATCTTGACCCATAGCTTCTAGTAACACAATATAAATTTTCCATATTTCCCTTAGGCAGGTAAGATTTCTAACGACTTCATATGCTACAGTGCTGTCGGCATGCTCTTCTGCTCATATAAAGGGTTGGTAGAATGTCACCAGTTTTTTTAAATGATGAATAGAACAAACTGAGTTAATGAGGCATGCACAGTATGCACTGAAGCTCATAACAGACAGACCACCATGTATTTTATCATCAGTCTCGTATGAAAAAAATCATCATTAGTTACAAACTTTAAAAATCCCCTCTGCAATGACAAGCAGATAAAGTCATAACTGATACTGGTTTATTGGGCAAAAATATTTCATCTTTGGTATAAAGGATATGCCATCTTACTTAATTTTCATGAATAGTGTATGTTCCAGAAACCATATCTTTCATGCAGCTGTGATAACACCAAGGATAAGTGCAAAAGAGGCTTTGTTCAAGAAATACAAAAGAACGCAACGAGAGGATCACGGAAAAAATTATCGACCTTTATCAGATATATTAGAGAAAGGAGAAAAGATAGGGATGGAATTGCAAGACTGAAAGATAATGAGAATGGCTATGTGGCAAGAGATGAAGATAAAGCGAACATGCTAAACAATTACTTCTCTTCAGTGTTCACGGAGGAAAATCCTGGAGGACTGCGGACAGCTGCTGAGGGAACATCTGGGAACGGAGTGGATACTGCACCGTTTATAGAAGAAAGAGTTTATAAACAGCTGGCGAATCTGAAGGTGGGCAAAGCTATGGGGCCGGATGGAATACATCCCAGGATAGATACTGAGGGAGCTCAGATAGGTCCTGGCGGGACCTCTTAAAGATTTATTTAATAGATCTTTAGAGATGGGAGAGGTTCTGCGGGATTGGAGACAAGCAGATGTGGTCCCTCTTCACAAAAGTGGTGACAGGGAAGAAGTGGGAAACTACAGACCGGTAAGTCTCACATCAGTGGGAGGAAAAATAATGGAAGAAAGGATAGTAAACTTTCTAGAAGCCAGCGGGTTACAGGACCCAGGGCAACATGGCTTTACCAAAGGAAAATCCTGCCAAATGAATCTTATTGACTTCTTTGACTGGGTGACCAAAGAACTGGATGAAGGACATGTACTAGATGTAACCTACTTGGATTTCAGCAAAGCCTTTGATACAGTCCCCCACAGAAGACTCGTGAATAAGCTGAAAGGGCTGAACTTAGGACTGAAAGTGGTGTACTGGATAGGAAACTGGTTGACCGACAGGTGGCAGAGGGTAGTGGTAAATGGAATCTGCTCGGAGGAAAGGAAGGTGAGCAGTGGAGTTTCTCAGGTGTCACTGCTGGGGCCTATTCTGTTTAATATATTTGTGGGAGATATTGCTGAAGGGTTGGAAGGAAAGGGTTGCCTTTTTGCGGATGACATGAAAATAGCCAATAAAGTTGATACCCTGGGGGGAGTACAAATGATGAGAAGGGATCTCCAAACATTAGAAGAATGGTCGAGGGTCTGGCAGTTAAAATTTAATGTTAACAATGAATATAAATCTGGAAGAATATCAATTAAATACTGCTAAGTCAATTACTTACATATTATATTTCACCTTAGCTTGCAATCATTACAGATATATTTTTTTACAATATTTAATGTGCTCAGTTCTATCCCTTCTTACCATGATCTCCCATGAGGGATAAGTGGTAGAATCAATGGAACCATCATCGCACATTAGGTGTTCCTTAAATGTCCACAAAGCATGTATATACTTATCCAGTGTATGAAGCTTCTATAATGAGATCTCGTATGCGCTGATAGTCACACACGTATCAAACATAACAGTAATCATACATGATATTGGGACATCTAAGCATTGCATAAATAAGTACTCTTATTCTACTTCTTCTAAGAGATCTTCTATTCTAAGTCAAGCAATCATCCTGTGCCTGTTCATTACATATGTAGGTTCACTGATTCACACTTCCCTTATTGGAGTCCCCCATACTACAGTGATTAAACATAAAAGTGATAACATAAACTGTAAGTATAAATTTAAACCACTTTATACTTTATACCACTGTGTATTAATCACTTTCCCACTTTTCATTCTCCCCTTGAGAACATTTAAGGAATGCCTAATGTGCGATGATGGTTCCATTGATTCTACCATTTATCCCTCATGGGAGATCATGGTAAGAAGGGGTAGAACTGAGTACATTACATATTGTAAAAAAATATATTTGTAATGATTGCAAGCTAAAGTGATATATAATACATAGTTAAAATTTAATGCCAAGAAGTGTAGAGTGATGCATATGGGGTGCAGAAACCCAAAAGAGAGATACCGGATAGGAGGAAAGAATTTAGTAAGCTCAACTCAAGAAAGAGACCTTAGGGTGTTGGTGTCCGAGGATCTGAAGGTGAAAAAACAATGTGACAAGGATGCTAGGCTGCATAGAGAGGGGTATAACCAGCAGAAGAAAGGAGGTGTTGATGCCCCTCTACAAGTCATTGGTGAGGCCCCACTTGGAGTATTGTGTTCAGTTTTGGACGCCGTATCTTGCTAAAGATGTAAAAAGATTGGAAGCGGTGCAAAGAAAACCTACAAAAAATGATATGGGATTTACATTGCAAACCGTAGAAGGAAAGACTTGCCAACCTGAACCTGTATACCTTGGAGAAAAGGAGAAACAGGGGTGACATGATACAGACATTCAAATATTTGAAAGGTATTAATCCGCAAATGAAACTTTTTCAGAGGCAGGAAGGCGGTAGAACTAGAGGACATGAATTGAGGTTGAAGGGGGGCAGACTCAGGAGTAATGTCAGGAAGTATTTTTTCTCAAAGAGGGTGGTGGATACGTGGAATGCCTCCTGGAGGAGGTGGTGAAGATGAAAACAGTAATGGAATTCACTCATGAGTGGGATAAACACCAAAGAATACTTTCAGAAGGAATGGATCCATGGAATCTTAGTGAAGATCAGGTGGCAACACCGGTAATTGGGAAGTAAAACCAGTGCTTGGCAGGCTTCTATAGTCTGTGCCCTGAGAATGGCAAGGACAAATCAAACTCGGGTATATATATAAAGTATCGCATACCATGTAAAATGAGTTTATCTTGTTGGGCAGACTGGATGGACCGTACAGGTCTTTATCTGCCATCATTTACTATGTTACTACACACTAGCAATAATCAACACTCATATCCTCAGGAAAAGTAACATTTTACCCACAGATGGTGGGGACTTGATTATTGTGACATATCTTTACCTGCTGAGTGTAGACAGGGCCAGCCTTAAACAGGGGTGATAGGGGTGGCCGCACAACTCCCTGTGCTCCTAGGGGCCCCCATGTGCATGGGAACGGAGGGAGGGAGGGGGCATTTTTCCCTTCTTGGATTTCTTGTTCACTGCTGCTATTCTCCTCCACCCTGAAGCATCTCTCCTCCTGCTCCCCACCCCCACTCACATAGTTTGGCATCTTCCCCACCCCCACCCCAACTCTCACTCCCCTCAATCCTTCAGAATGGGGAGATAGCAGATTGCAGGGTAAGGTTACTGAAGGGGAGGTGAGAAGCTGGCCAACTGGGAGAAGGTTAGAGGGGAAGAGGAGATGTTGGCCACCTGCAGGGATGGGTGGGGAAGGGGACATGTGTAACTATGAAGAAGGAACAACACAGCTGAAGGTTCATCTAGGGTGTCTGATACCCTTGGGCTGGCCCTGGATGGATGGATGGAGGGAATGTAGTGGTGGGATAGGGTTGGGAATTGGGTGGAAGACATAAAGGAAGCCGACATAAAGGGGACTGTGCATACCTGAGAAAACAGAGAGAAAGAATCTTGACTAGAATGACCAGAAGAGGCAATTGAAGAGGCAAATTTGAAAACCTGGTAAGTACATTTAAAAAAAAGAAATGAGTTCATACTGGAAACAGACTGCCTTCAATGAAGTCCATAAGATGTATATCTTTACACTAAAAGGCATTTATGCATAAGGTATATAATATTCAGTGAAAAAAAATAGAATTCTTAAAAATAAAAACTTGCATTTCTCCAGTGAGCAGCTTTTCATAATTAACAGGTTTTGGAACTCACCTCTTCATTTGGTCTTTATCTGTGACATATTCTGTGTTACTACATTAAGCTCCTTCTTAAAGAGGATATGCTGTAACTCCACACCCATTCTCTAGGCAATGGACTGAAACTTCCAAATGATTTCAAATAACTTCTTGCCACAGGCAGACCATGAATAGGTTTCAACCTTGATTCAAGCATCATCTCATCCTTGTGCCAACCCACTATTCCTCAGATTGTATATAGGTCACCCAAATTTTGGGCACCCAGAGCAGATGTGCACACAAAGTAATTAGTTAATGAGGTGTCAACAATCAATAATTCACTTTAATTGTCAAAAATTTGTACACGTGTCTCTGCTCTAGGTGTTATTTATAACATCCATGCCTAGGTTTAATAGTGCACAACTCCAAGGGGTTGCGGCTATGAAAGGAACATGGGCAGATCAGGGGGCATTTCCGGAAGTTAGGCATGATGTTATAGAATACTAAAAAATGTGCATCCAACTGTCGTAAATTGGGCACCTGCATGTCAGGGGCATAGCCAGACACCCAATTTTGGGTGGGCCTGGGCCTAAGATGGGTGGGCAGAAGAACTCTGCCTTGTCCCACAAGTGATTTGGTCTCTCCCTCTCTTGCCTGCATGTCATATGGTCTCTCTAACATCCTCCCCTCCCCTGCATACCTTTTAAATAGCAGATTTTCATCGACAGCGAGCAGTAACTAATACACACTGCTCATGTTGGCCCCACAGCTTCCCTTCTGATGAAACTTCCTGTTTTCGCAAAGGTGGGAATACATCAGAGGGAAGGCTGTGGGGCCGGTGCGAGCTGTATGTATCAGTCGCTGCTCACTGCAGGCGAAGATCTGCTATTTACAAGGTATGCAGGCAGTTGTTGGGAGTTTTCAGCTGCTGGGGTTTGGGAATCCCTGCCATCCACATCATAGGTGTGCTGCTACTGGGTGGGCCAGAGCCCAAAGTGGGTGAGCCTGGGCCCACCCAGGCCCACCCTTGGCTGCGACACTGCCTGCATTTATATCAGGTTTTGGCAAGCATAAATGCTAGTACCCAAAGGGGTCCTTTTACCAAGCTGCAGTAAAAGTGGGCCTGCGCTGGCATCAGCACGTACTTTTGATGCACATTGAGGCACCCTTGTGCCCCAAAGGGTAAAAGGCTGTCTTTTTTTTTTAAAGAAAACAAATAGGCAGGCGATTCTCAAGATCCAGCACAGAACAGAAAAAAAGATGTGAATCGCCAATGGCAATGTTGAGAAAAATAATTTAATCACCATATTATTTAAAATAAGCCCTGCAAACATAAGTACATAAGTATTGCCATACTGGGAAAGACCAAAGGTCCATCGAGCCCAGCATCCTGTTTCCAACAGTGGCCAATCCAAGCCACAAATACCCGGCAAGATCCCAAAAATGTACAAAACATTTTATACTGCTTATCCCAGAAATAATGGATTTTCCCCAAGTCCATTTAATAACGGTCTATGGACTTTTCCTTTAGGAAGCCGTCCAAACCTTTTTTAAACTCAGCTAAGCTAACCGCCTTTACCACATTCTCTGGCAACAAATTCCAGAGTTTAATTACACATTGAGTGAAGAAAATGGTCTTAGAAATTTATCTGTGAATATCGATAGCATTTGAGACACTAGTGTTACAAGACAGTGATAAACTGGAAGTAAATAAAAAGTTTTTCAGCAATATAAGTAGGGAAGAAAAGGTAGCCATTGAAACCTTAAAATCAGATAGTAAAATCATAATAAAGCCTGCAGATAAGGGTGGCACTGTGGTAGTAATGGACACAGTTAATTACATATCTGAAATCAAGAGACAGCTTTCTGACCCAACACCTATGATAAAAAGCAAAATCAGTTCCCTTCTAAATATAGTTAAGGAAGGACACTTCCTGACAAACGCAATCACATTCCTAGACATCATGCATCCTGTAACCCCAACTATTTATATTTTACCTGAAAATACATAAATCTCTTACAACACCGCCTGGAAGACTCATACTTTCAGCAATTGGTTCTCTACTTGAACCACTATCGGTATTCACAGATACATTTCTAAGACCATTTGTTTGCAGGGCCTATTTTAAATAATGTGGTGAATAAATTATTTTTCTCAACATTGCTATTGACGATTGGCATCTTTTTTCTATTCCGTGCTGTCTTTTTTTAAAGAAATGGCCATGCGGCAAGTGAACCACTTGCTGCACAGCCATTTCGGGGGGGGGGAGCACTTACTGCCACTCATTGAGGTGGTGGTAAGAGCTCTCGCGTTAACCAGGCTGCAGCCACATTACTGCCCGATAAACACCGGTGCTACAACAATAAAAATATTTTTGTTGCGCCAGAAGTGGCGCTCGCTAGGGGTGGGAACTACCGCTGGGCTGCTGCAGTAGCCTGGCAGTAGTTATGGATTAACGAGTGGTAAACCCACATTGGGCTTACTGACGCTTCTTAAAAGACCCCCAAAGTTAGGTGTTAAACTAGTATTCTATGATGGCTGCTCTGTGCAGAGCATCCTTTATAGAATACCTACTTAGCGTGGATCTACCCGACACCAAACTGTGGGCGCCGTTTAATTCTACCCTATGCCATCTATCCTGCAAAGCATGTACTCCTACTGCGCTAACACCATCTTGGCAACAGAGCAAAACTTGTTTCAATAATTTATAAACTGCGAGCTTAAAATGCTCCCACAGGTATATGTATGCAGCTCAAGGATTCCTCAGATGTGACAGGCTGAGAAATGCAATGGGGTTATCATTGGCATATCAAGTAAACACTTCACTTATCAATATGATGCATGGAGACAATCAATAGGAGCTTGGAGACAGTAGACAAAGTATTTAGCAACATAAGGAATCTGCCTAAGCATTTATTATGTTCATTTTGAAGCTCTTTGTAGGAATAAATATGCTGTGAGTGGCCTGCTGGAAGGCCATTGATTGTATTTCCAAGAAAAGTGGGCAGTGGAGGTAATTTTCTCTTGAAAGCTCCTGAAAGATTGCACCTGTAAGCTTACAGTAAAGCACAGAGAAAAAAAATATCATGTCTCAAGTGTGTTTTTTAAGTATAAATTATTTTTATCCACCATTTAATTACAATCTTTGATTGAATGCATAATCAGGTTTTCTTTTCAGCAATAATAAGGCAGCTGACAGGAAATAGTGTATATTATTTAACTTAGTGTGCTCTGCACATTGTAAATTGTCTTTACTTATTAATTTTCCAATATTTGATATACCCGCCTCATCAAGTAGCTCAAGGACAGTTACAATGAGAAAAGAAAAACACATCTTCTGTAGGCTGAGTTGTGTGAAATGCAGAAGAGCAACTATCAGAAAGAGAGGCATTCAAGAGATGCTGGATTAAAACAGAACCAAACATTTGTCATGACCAGAAAAGTAATATTTGGAACACTCAGAAGAAAAACCTCCACAGATGCTTCATAAATGCTCTCCTCTGTGTACCACATGCTCACACCTTCTCATCCCCTCTGACTTTTATTCACTGCCAGCAGCCTTCACGCCCAAATATATTTTCCCCTGCTCAAGGAACCATAGGAAAACCAACTAGAAGAAACACTGAGTTAATCGGGTAAGAGAGGCTCTACTCCAGGTAATTCATGCTGTCCGGGATGCATGGGAATTGAGCAGTAATTATCCGGATAGTGCTGTTGAATATCCCCTCTAACCGCTACAGCTAAAACCAACTATTGTATGAGAGGTCCAGGGGTGGCGTCAGGGCTGAGTCTGCACTTAACTGGATAAATGTCAATGTTCAGCCCTTAATCAGATAAGTTATCTGGGCCATAACAGTCCAATTTGACTTATCTGGCTAAGGGCTGAATATTACAATTTATCCTTTTAAGGGGCCATTTTACTAAGGTGCTCTAAAAAATGGACTGTGCCAGTGTAGACATGTGCATTGAATGCGTGCAGGTCCATTTTTCAATGTGCCTGCAGAAAAGGCCTTTTTTTTTTTGCCGAAAATGCAAAATAAAAATCAGTGCGTATCCATTTTGGGCCTTAAACCTTAACGCCACCCATTGACTTAGAAGTAAGGTCTCACATGTTAACTGGACGGTAATCATCAGCACATGTACACTGCCGATTACTGCCCGGTTAGCGCCATGCAGTAGAAAATAGAAATTATTTTCTGCCGCACGTTTTGGACAAACGTAGAAGTTAGAATTATCGCCCGGGGCACGCAGTAGCCAGGCAGTAGTTCTAATTTGACATGCATTGTACTCCTGTAGGCGCCTATGTGTCTTAGTAAAAGGACCCCTAAGTGCTGACCAACCACACCTACCTGGATATTTAATACCAGTCCCCGGACATGACCCGGCATTGAAAATCTGGGCATAATTTTGGTGGTGGTGGTCAGCATTTTAAAAAATGCTGAGTGCCCTCAGCTGAACATTACCCCCACTTTTCTGTATCAATTAACAACGGCAGAAAGCATCTTAATATTTACAAATGTCTCCTTTAAAAAAAAAAAAACTAAGGGGTCATTTTACTAAGCTGCAGTAAGCACTAACATGTGCTTACCACAGCTTAAAATGCCTTATTGCGGGGTGCACTCAGGCGTCCCATGGTAATTTGCGGCATCTGTGCATGCATCCCATGTGCTAAAATATGTATTTTATTTTTTAGCACTGGGGTGGGACGGAGCAGAGCTACATTAGTCAGTTAGCGCAGCTACATCATTCTGTGCTAACCAATTAGCATGTGGTTAGCGTGTGAGCACTTACCGCCTAAAAATAAGTGGCAGTAGGGACTCACGCACTAATGGTCATGTGCTAATGGGGAAATTAGCACATGGCCATTATCAGAAAAAAGAAAAAGCTGCCTTTCACTGCCGGCACTAAAAGTACATAAGTACATAAGTACATAAGTAGTGCCATACTGGGAAAGACCAAAGGTCCATCTAGCCCAGCATCCTGTCACCGACAGTGGCCAATCCAGGTCAAGGGCACCTGGCACGCTCCCCAAACGTAAAAACATTCCAGACAAGTTATACCTAAAAATGCGGAATTTTTCCAAGTCCATTTAATAGCGGTCTATGGACTTGTCCTTTAGGAATCTATCTAACCCCTTTTTAAACTCCGTCAAGCTAACCGCCCGTACCACGTTCTCCGGCAACGAATTCCAGAGTCTAATTACACGTTGGGTGAAGAAAAATTTTCTCCGATTCGTTTTAAATTTACCACACTGTAGCTTCAACTCATGCCCTCTAGTCCTAGTATTTTTGGATAGCGTGAACAGTCGCTTCACATCCACCCGATCCATTCCACTCATTATTTTATACACTTCTATCATATCTCCCCTCAGCCGTCTCTTCTCCAAGCTGAAAAGCCCTAGCCTTCTCAGCCTCTCTTCATAGGAAAGTCGTCCCATCCCCACTATCATTTTCGTCGCCCTTCGCTGTACCTTTTCCAATTCTACTGTATCTTTTTTGAGATAAGGAGACCAGTACTGAACACAATACTCCAGGTGCGGTCGCACCATGGAGCGATACAACGGCATTATAACATCCGCACACCTGGACTCCATACCCTTCCTAATAACACCCAACATTCTATTCGCTTTCCTAGCCGCAGCAGCACACTGAGCAGAAGGTTTCAGCGTATCATCGACGACGACACCCAGATCCCTTTCTTGATCCGTAACTCCTAACGCGGAACCTTGCAAGACGTAGCTATAATTCGGGTTCCTCTTACCCACATGCATCACTTTGCACTTGTCAACATTGAACTTCATCTGCCACTTGCACGCCCATTCTCCCAGTCTCGCAAGGTCCTCCTGTAATCGTTCACATTCCTCCTGCGACTTGACGACCCTGAATAATTTTGTGTCATCGGCGAATTTAATTACCTCACTAGTTATTCCCATCTCTAGGTCATTTATAAATACATTAAAAAGCAACGGACCCAGCACAGACCCCTGCGGGACCCCACTAACTACCCTCCTCCACTGAGAATACTGGCCACGCAATCCTACTCTCTGCTTCCTATCTTTCAACCAGTTCTTAATCCATAATAATACCCTACCTCCGATTCCATGACTCTGCAATTTCTTCAGGAGTCTTTCGTGCGGCACTTTGTCAAACGCCTTCTGAAAATCCAGATATACAATATCAACCGGCTCCCCATTGTCCACATGTTTGCTTACCCCCTCAAAAAAATGCATTAGATTGGTGAGGCAAGACTTCCCTTCACTAAATCCGTGCTGACTTTGTCTCATCAGTCCATGTTTTTGTATATGCTCTGCAATGGCCTCAGCACATGGGAAAGACCCGCATTGGGGCCACTGCAGGCCACTTTCTAGAGCTGCTTGGTAAAAAGGTCCCTAAGTTTCCTATCTAAAAGTCATTTTTAAAGGTCAGGTTTGCCACCTGTAATTATGACACCTACCTTTTAAAACCAGTTATAGCCCATCCTCAAGCCTATATTAATAGGACCATGTACTAAAGACTTTTTCCCACTTTATATTTATGCTTGGTGGCAGTTTTCAAAAGGATTCTCCAGAGGCAAATGGGCCTTTAGTCTCCACAGGGGGAATGAAAATTGTCCTCTGATAATTTGGAGCCCTATTGTATTCTTTCCTGAATAGGCTTTTCTCCTCTGTCCTTCTTACCTCCTTTCCTTTCTCACTCATTCTGTCACACTTTACTCATCTGAGTATTCCTCACACATATGCGAGCTAGAAAGGTGAAACATCAGCTTTGGATAATTCCTGCATTAATTAACCCAATAAAAAAATATAGCAGTCTACAACAAATCCAGTTCTCTCTAGAATTGATGTAAAGACCAGAACCCTATATTAACTCTACAAATGGGCAACATGTAAAACATTACTTAATTACACTCTCTAAACAATGATGGAATAACAAATAACCAGTCTCAATAAATCTACTCTTTCTATTCTATTTTATAAAAGAATTGTATATCACTTGCATCCCAAGCAAGGGTTCACTGCGGTTAACATCTTAAGAACCTCCGCAATACAGGAATGTACAAAGCTCAAGTCTCTGGCATAATCATACATACATTTATACTTAAACATTACAATCCAACTTAAGCAGGTATGTTTTTTTAGCGCTTTCCTAAAACAAAAATAAGAGGATAAATACTTAGGACCCCGTTTACTAAGCCACACTGTAGGTGCACTAACTTTTTATATTCCTATGGGTGTCTCTAGCGTTAGCATGTGCTAAAAAGTTAGTTCGCCTACAGCGCGGCTTAGTAAACAGGGCCCTCAGTCTCCCATGGCAGCCCATTCCAAACTCTTGCACCCTGAAAGGAAAAGGAGCAATCATAAACAGATTTGAAGCGAATATTCCTAAAAGAGGGAAACCAATTTGTAATATCCGAGAAAAAGAAATAGTACGTCATAATGTAGGGATCTGAAGCAACTCTGTAAGTCTTTCTAAGTTCTGACCAAAAAAAGACTTATAGACCAAGCAAGCTAATTTGAAGCTAATACACTTCTGATTTAGTAGCCAATGGAGAATCCTCATATACAGGGTAACACTGTAGCACTATTGTTGCATCCCTACCTTATTCTTCTGGCAGCGGCCATATTGGCAGGATCATCTGAGCAGCAACCATTTTGGGAAGATCATCTGAGGCAGTGGCGTAGCCAGAAGGCAATTTTTGGGTGGGCCAACAGGTTGGATGGGTGGGCACTAGAGTTGTCAACTTTTTTGAAAGAGAAAAAACAGCAACCTGATGCACCCATGCTCTGTCCCTACCCCACTCCCCATAACTTCAATGAGGGTTGCAGTGCAGGCTTCAGTGGCTGCAGGCCAATTGAGAGCTAAGGGAAGAACAATAGACTGCACTATTCAGCCCCATTGAGCCACACATTCTGCATCCAGAGAACCTCCTGGCTCTCCACCAACAATGGATACAGAGCACAGCAAGGACAATTCTCCATAAAACTCATCATACAAAGAAATTTTGTTTTCTAGTATAATCTCAATTACAGACATATTATAAATTAACTTTAAAAAAATCTATAAAACAAAAGTCACTCAGAACCTAGAGCAAATCTACCATGCCAACACTAACTTCCAAAAACAAAGATCCTAACTATGAAAAAGAAGTGCCTTAAATATTATAGTAGGGCCCTAAAATACAAATACATTTATCAGGAAAGCTGAACAAGCTAAATTACTACAGAATGCTACATGGAAACTTCATGCTAACAGAATACCTTGGTCACACACACAAGACACAAATGCCAAATACAGACACAAATGCCACAAACTCTAGAAATATAAATTAAACGGAAACCCCACGAAACTAGACCTTGCATGTAGTACAACACCAGAGAAACAAGAAAGAAAGGCATTTGCTCCTGTGCAAAATATAAAGATGGCACATGCCAGGGATGGTGTTAGGGGATGGAACTAGGGCAATTGTGCTTGGTTCCTTGGCCAGAGAAAGCCTGCATGCTGGAAGCTGAAGGCGCAGCCTGGTAATGGACTTTGGGGTCCTTTCCTAGATTTCTGTCCTGGACCCCAGCCATGTTTAACATCAACTTTGGCAAGATGTACATTTCAAATCCAACATGTTATATTCACAACATTGAAAATAAAATATTTTTTATACCTTTTTGTTGTCTGGTCATTTTTTCTCAAATCATATTGATCCCAGGCTCTGGTTTCTGCTTCCCTCTGTCTTCTCTTAACTCACTTGCCAGTGTCTCCTATTTGACATTTCTTCTTTCTTCATGTCCATCATCCATCTCCCATCTCTGTTTTCCTATATTTCCTTGTCCAGTATCTCCCCTGTGTTCATATCCCCTCATCCATCATCATTCCTCTGTGCACCTATGCACCCCATGCCCAGCATATCCCTTCTGCGTTCCTATTCTCTCCCTTGTCTGGTATCTCTCCCCCCCGTGTCCATATACCCCCCTCTCCAGTGTCCAGCATTTTATCTCTATTCCATATCCCCGTTCCCCCCCCCCTTGGTCAGGCATTACCCCTCTGTGCCCATGTGCCATCCCCATATAGCATCTCACATTTGTGTCCCTGTCCCCATGCTCCCACCTAATGCCCATCATCTCCCTTCTGTATCTGTATACTTCCCTATGTCCCCTTTCTCCCTCCTCCACACCAATGTGTCCCTCTCCTCTCTGATCCCACCCCCCAACCAGCTTCTATTCCTCTCTTTCCTTCCCCTTATGCATCTGGCTCTTTCTCCCTGCACCTCTCTCCCTTCCCTCTAACCCCTCCCATAGGTCCAGCACCTTTCTCCCTTCGCTCCAGCCCTCCTTGCAGGTCCACATCTGTCTGCTTTCCTTTCAGCCATCATCTGCATATCCAGCACCTCTCCTTCAGCCCCCCCACCACATGTCCAGCATAGCTCTCCCTTTCATCCAGCCCCCCCTATGTGTTCAGCACCTCTTTCCCTTTCATCCAGCCCCCCTACATGTCCAGCACCTCTCCCCTTCACTTCAACCTTCTGCGTATCCAGCACAACTCCCCTTTCCCTCCACCCCCCCCCCTGCATATCCAGCACCTCTCCCCTTCCCTCCAACCTCCCCTCTGCAAATCCCAAACCTCTGCCCTTCCCTCCAACCTCCCCTCTGCAAATCCCAAACCTCTCCCATTCCTTCCAACCTCCCCTCTGCAAATCTCAACCCTCTCCCCTTCCCTCCAACCTCCCCTCTGCAAATCCCAACCCTCTCCCATTCCTTCCAACCTCCCCTCTGCAAATCCCAAACCTCTCCCCTTCCTTCCAACCTCCCCTCTGCAAATACCAAACCTCTATCCCTTCCCTCCAACCCTCTGCCCCTGGCAAGTCCAGCACCCTTCACCCTTCTGTTCCCTCCCCTCCCCTTCCTGGGCCAGCACCCTGACTTCCTCACCCTCTCCCACCCCCGCTGTCGGCTGCTGTGCACAGTCTCCCACCCCCGCGGTGGCGCTTACACTTCCCTATGGCACTGCCTGCCTGCCTGCCTGCCTGCCAGCAACTCTACAGATGCGTCACCGACGTCCTGCTCCGGGACTTTCCCTCTGCCGTGCTGATGTAATTTCCTGTTTACGGAGGCTGGACGTGGAAGGCCCCAGAGCAGGATGTCAGACGTCGGTGACGCATCTGTAGAGTTGCTGGCAGGCAGCGCCATAGCGAAATGTAAGCGCCGACAGCATTAAAAGAAGCGCCTCAGCAGGGGTGGGAGAGGGTAAGGATCTTCTTTTGAGCGGGCCTGAGGCAAAACTGGGTGGGCCTGGGCCCACCCAGGCCCACCCGTAGCTGCGCCCCTGATCTGAGGGGCAGCCATCTTGGAAGGATCATTTGAGGAGCAGCCATCTTAGGTAGCTCATCAAGGAGGCAGCCATCTTGAATGTCTTTTGGGCATGCCCTATGAGATCTCTTGCCTCTCAGCTGAGACCAGGATCCTCCGATTGGAGGCCTATTTAAGAGCTGGCCTGGGACACCATCTTTGCTTTGGCTTCTATCTTGTTAGAGGTTTGGTGCTTGTATCGTGTGCTTCACTACTACTCATCTGCTTTACCTGCTTTGACCTTTGGACCGTTCCTGACTACCCACTGTTTTGCTGCCTGCCTTGACCTTTGGACCGAACCTGACTACCCGCTGTATCGCTGCCTGCCTTGACCTTTGGACCGGACCTGATTACCCGCTGTGTTGCTGCCTGCCTCGACCTTTGGACCATACCTGATCACCCACTGTAGTGCTGCCTGCCTTGATCTCTGGATTGTACCTGCCTACCCGCCAAGTTACGCCCACTCTTACCACTAGCCAGGTCAGTGGCTGCCCAACCCCATCCGGTTCCTGAAGTCCTGGTGGCCACCTGCACCTGGGGGGCTCAACTCCTGGGGAACGGTGGTCGCTTCCCAGGTGAAGCTAGGGGTTGTCCGGCTGCCTGACCGAGTGCTGCGCTCCTGTTCATCCACCATGCTCAGTCGTGGCACAATGGCTCACTACCCAGTCCTAACAACTATCTAATCTCCCCTTACAAAGATCAGTCTAACATGTTCTGTAGTAACTGTAACTTTCTTGGCAGCTTAGATGAAAATTTTGATACAGCGCATTACAATAGTTCAATTGCCGTAAAAGAATTGCCTGCACTAACATTTTTAAATTTTGTGGCTGCAATGAGAAACTAATTGCACGAAGCTGCTTCAATCTAAAGAGAAACTTTCTATTCAGTGAATTAATTCGGTGAACAAAATTCAACCTAGAGTCTAATATAATTCCAAGAACCTTTGAACGGTCTTCAGTTAAAAGGTGTTCTCCTGATGCTAATGGAAACTTCTTACAGGGGATATTATCAAAGTCTCCAAACAACAACACGCTTATCTTCTGTTTATTAAGCTTCAAAAAATGTTTAGTTGCCAACTGATCTATAAGTGAAATATGATGTTTTCTTCAAAAGTTTGACAAAGCAGGGCAAAGTAAAAAGATGTTGTCCGCATAAGAAAAAACTATAATCCCTAAGTTCCCCCCCCCCCCCAAAAGGAACCCATTGAACTAAGGTACACATTGAACAGAGAGGAGACAGCAGTGAACCTTTTCTTGATTAGCTATTGCTGTCTAATGTGTTTTGTTGTTGTTGTTGTTGTTGTTGTTGTTGTTGTTGCAGTTATTTTTACATGACAGGAAACAAAATTCTGATAAATAAAAAACAGTCAAGATCAATAAAACAGAAATTCAAAAATCTCAGAAGATAGTATCTTTACATTCCAATGTTTTTTCTCTTGACACCTGTTTCCAAAAATACTAGGACTAGAGGGCATGCGATGAAACTACAGTGTAGTAAATTTAAAACAAATCAGAGAAACTTTTTCTTCACCCAACGCATAATTAAACTCTGGAATTCGTTGTCAGAGAGTGTGGCAGGGGCGTATCTGGAATCCGGCGGTAGGGGGGGCCAGAGCCAGAGAGGGGGGGCACATTTTTGCCTCCCTCCCCCCCCCCCCCGCCGCCGCCGCCGCCGCCGCCTCTCTCCACCCCCTCCCCGCCGTCAACCCTCCCCCGCTGCTTACTTTTGCTGGCGCCGAGGTCCCGACCCGCAGTCTCCGTTTTTCGTCTTCCTCCGTGGCCATGCTTCCAGGAAGTAACGCTGCAGTGCTGATTCGTTGACCCCAGTTCGACGTCTGACGTCAGACGCCGAACTGGATTCAACGAATCAGCACTGCAGCGTTACTTCCTGGAAGCATGGCCACGGAGGAAGACGAAAAACGGAGATTGCGGGTCGGACCTCGGCGCCAGCAAAAGTAAGCAGCGGGGGAGGGTTGACGGCGGGGAGGGGGGCCAGGGCGAAATCTGCGGGGGCCCAGGCCCCTGTGGCCCCACGCAGATACGCCCCTGGAGTGTGGTGAAGGCAGTTAGCTTGACAGAGTTTAAAAAGGGGTTAGACGGTTTACTAAAGGACAAGTCCATAAACCACTACTAAATGGACTTGGGAAATATCCACAATTCCAGGAATAACATGTATAAAATGTTTGTACGTTTGGGAAGCTTGCCAGGTGCCCTTGGCCTGGATTGGCCGCTGTCATGGACAGGATGCTGGGCTCGATAGACCCTTGGTCTTTTCCCAGTGTGGCATTACTTATGTACTTATGTAATCTGCCAATAAAAATTTGGAAGCTGATGGTCAACACAGAGAAAAATTAAAATGGGAAGACACAGAAACTAAAGAGAAAAGGGATTGTATCAGTTGGATGGGCCAATCCTATTGCCTTCTCTGCTGCACAATGGTCAGTAATTTCTGAACTCGTATAATTACCAACCCTGTCATTGTTCTGGTAAACTACTGGGCCATAAGAATGATGTAGTGGTAATGATGGCTGGTCATAGTGCCTTTATGTGTAGTGAGTATTACACAGACTGTGGAGTAACCATAGTAGCATAAGAAATACCAGTTTCTTGCTGCTTTGTTTCATGAAAAGGCTCTTTTCAGCTTCCAGGTCCTTACAGTAGCAGATGAGTGTATTCAAATTAATCATTATCAACCTATTCAACGATAATGGACACACACTTAGTTATATAGACAGTATTTCTTCATTTTAGCCTTCATCACTAAGTGTAGATCCTTCCTTCGCTCTTCAGCACACCTGTAATTGGTTGCTAAGCAACCAGTTGTCTTCTTTAAGTGCCTGGGCAGGAAGCACCAACAAATTCAGTTTTATGTTTTGGTTCTGGTTAAGAATGATAAAAAAATTAAATTTTAAACCTGTTTTATGCCTTTTCTTTCTTGAAGGTTCTTTCTTGAAGGTCCATACATGCATAAAAGACAGTATGAATTTACATTTCATGGCATTCATTGAACTCTGTTACCTAGAGACAACTGTCAAGTAAAGTGTCATGTAAAAGTGTTTTAAACTGGTATTGGCTGTTCAAGTGTCATGAAGTGTCTCCAAAATGTAGCTAGTGAAAATTCTGACCAGACATGATTTGAATGTAGCTACCTCTAGTGACTTATTGAAAAATGGACCTACATTGAAGCTGTTGGACTTTTGGAAGAACACATTTAAGTTGAAAATTTGATGTGAACTGCCAATAAAATAAGTATTGAGCGTTATACCCAATACACATTTGATGTAGGGGCAATAATGGACATATTTTATGTGATGATAGATAACAGTGGCCACATTCTTATATTTTCATATATAGACACAATTTGTTTTCTTGGCACATTATACAATTTAATAAACTTTATTATTTTCAGTGATATTTGTATTGTTTTATATAGATTTTTCAAAAGAAATTATTTTCACATGGGAAAGTGAGTGATGTAGACATAGGTTGACCACATGGTCTCTAGCTAACAATATAAACACAAAGGTTTTCTTCACAAGCCTTAAGACCTTTGGGGTACACAAGGAGACTTCCTTGCCAGCAATCATCACCTAGTTCACTCTCAGTTGATGTAGTGTTGTGGTTGTAGGCATAACAGTTTTCAAGCCCCACAAGGAACTTGAAGTCAGTGCATACTTTGTATATCAAAGCCTCACTTGTATGGTACCACTGAATTATGCTTGGGAGTCAGTGGTGGCAGTTGGCTCAACTTCATAACTCTAACAATGAGGAGTTTTTTAATGCATTTATGATGGGGACAAGACTGGATTTATGTGGCAAATCCTCCCAAATGACATAGAGGGGCATAATCAAATGGGGGCACCCATCTATAAGGGCGGCCATCTCTAATGACGGCCCCGTTAAGCGGCATATCCGACTGTATTATCAAAACAAGATGGCCGGCCATCTTTCGTTTCGATAATATGGTCGGGGCCAGCCAAATCTCAACATTTGGCCTGCCCTTAGAGATCACCAGCGTTAGAGATGGCCACCATTGGTTTTCGCCGATAATGGAAACTAATGGCGGCCATCTCAATCCCGGCCAAATCCAAGCCATTTGGTCGTGGGAGGAGCCAGCATTTGTAGTGCACTGGTCCCCCTCACATGCCAGGACACCAACCGGACACCCTAGGGGGCACTACAGTGGACTTCACAAAATGATCCCAGGTGCATAGCTCCCTTACCTTGGGTGCTGAGCCCCCAAAACCCACTACCCACAACTGTACAACACTACCATAGCCCTTAAAGGATAATGGGGGGCACCTACATGTGGGTACAGTGGGGTTCGGGTGAGTTTTGGAGGGCTCCCATTTACCACCACAAGTGTAACAGGTAGGGGGAGATGGGCCTGGGTCCGCCTGCCTGAAGTGCACTGCAGTATCCACTAAAAACTGCTCCAGGGACCTGCATACTGTTGTCAAGGAGTGGGGTATGACATTTGAGGCTGGCATAGAGGCTGGCAAAAAAATGTTAAAAAAAAAACTTTTTGGGGTGGGAGGGGGTTGGTGACCACTGGTGGAGTAAGGGGAGGTGATCCTCGATTCCCTCCGGTGCTCACAGGGGAGTATCTGGGGTTCAGTGGTAGGGGGGGCCAGACCCAGAGTGGGGGGCACATTATAGTCCGCCTGCCGCCTTTGCCACCCCCCTGCCGCCATTGCCACCCCCCCCCCCCGCCGCCGCCATCACCACCACCCCCTACGTGCAGGACGACGTACAACGTGCTGCGACATCAGACAGACTCCGAAACTAGATTCCACAGAGTTTGAACAGCAGCACGGAGGAGTGGGAGTGAGGACAAACAACTTAAAAGACCTCAGCTCAAGGAATATTTTTAGAGGAAGCGGACCTCGGCTGGCGGGAATTGGGGTCCCCCGCCAGCAAAGGTAGGTGTTGGCGGCGGTAGGGGGGTCCAGGGTGAAATCTGCGGGGGCCCAGGCCCCTGTGGCCCCATGCAGATACGCCCCTGGGTGGTCATCTTGTCAGTTCGGGCACCTTTTCAAGGCTTTGTCATGAACAAAAAGGGACCAAGTAAAGTCGGCCAAGTGCTCGTCAGGGCCGGCTTTCTTTTTTTCCATTATCGGCCAAGGCCAGCCATCTCTTAACCACGCCCTCGTCCCACCTTTGGTACACTGCTGACACGCCCCCTTGAACTTTGACCGGCCCTGCAACAGAAAGCAGTTGAACCTGGCCAAAATTGGCTTTCGATTATATCGATTTGGCCGGCCTTAGGAGAAGGCCAGCCATCTCCCGATTTGTGTCGGAAGATGGCCGCCCTTCTTCTTTGAAAATAAGCAGGATAGTGGCCATGGAAGTACCACAGTGAAAGAGATAACTTTTCTCCTCCATGGGGTTGACCTGTCTTTCAGGTGCCACTTAATCAGGCAGTGCTGCAAGCTGCCCAGTTACCGCCAGGTTAGCATGAGAACCCCCCTTACTGCCAAAATGTGCAAGTGCCAAAATGTCCTGGTGCCAAAATATCCTGTGGTGAAGTGTCCTGGAGCCAAAATTTCCCATGCCAAAATGTCACCAAGCTGAAATGTACCAGAGCCAAAATATCCTGGTGCCCAAGTGTCCCGTGCTGAAATGTCTCGATGCCAAAATGTCAAGGAGTCAAAATGTCCCAGTGCCACAATGTCCCCGTGCTGAAATGTGCTGGTGCCGGAATGCACTGGTGCAAAAATGTCCCATAGTGAAGTGTCCTGGTTTCAAAATGTCCATGCTGAAAAGTTCTGGTGTCAAAATATCCTGCATTGAATTATCCCAGAGCCAAAATATCCCATGCCAAAATGTTCCAGTCGCAAATTGTCTTGGTGCTGAAATGGTCCAGAGCCAAAATGTCCCGGTGCCAAAATGCCCTTTGGTGAAGTATCTCATTGGCAAAATGTCCCATTGCCAAAGTGTCCAAAAGTCAAATGTCCTGTGGTGAATTGTCCAAAATGTCCCGGTGTCGAAATGTACCAGCGCGACAATGTCCCATGGAGAAGTGTCCTAGTGCCAAAATGTCCCAGAGCCAAAATGTCCCAGTACCAAAATGTCCCTTGCTGAAGTGTCTCAGCACAAAAATGTCCTTTGCTAAAGTGTCCCATTGATGAAATGTTCTGGTGTCAAAATGTTCCACTGCCAAAATGTAACTTCCTTAAGTGTCCCAGTTCTGAAATGTCCTGTAGATGATATCTCCTGGTGCTGAAATGTCCCGGATCCAAAATGTACCATGGTGAATTGTCGCAATGTCGAAATGTCCCATGAGGAAGTGTCCTGTGCCAAAATGTCCCAGTGCCAAAATGTCCTGGTGTCAAAATGTCCCATTGCCAATATGTACCATGTTGAAATGACCCAGAGTGAAGTGTCTAGGTGCCAAAATGACCCAGAGTTGAAATGTCCTAGATCCAAAATGTCCTGGATCCAAAATATCCCATGGTGAAGTGTCCCATGCTGAAATGTCCCAGTGCTAAAATGTCCAATGGTGAAATGTCCTGATGCTAAAATGTCCCGGTGCTAAATGTCCCATGGTGAAGTGTCCCAGTGCCAAAATGTCTCATGGTGAATTTTCCCAGTACCAGAATCTCCTGCAGTGAAGTGTCCCAGAGCCAAAATGTCTTGTGCCAAAATGTTCTAGTGCAAAAATGTCCTGGTGCCAAAATGTCCCATGGTGAAGTGCCTGATGCCAAAATGCCACATGTTGAAGTGTCCCACTGCCAAAATGTCCCAGAGCTGAAATGTTCCGGTGCCAAAATGTCTCTTGGTGAAGTGTCCCAGTGCCAAAATGTCCTGTGGTAAAGTGTTCTGATGCCAATATGTCTCATGGTGAAATGTCTTGTGGTGAATTGTTCCATTGCCAAAATGTTCCGGTGCCAAAATATCCTATGGTGAAGAGTCCTGGTGCCAAAATGTCCTGTGGTGAAATGTTACATCTGATGTCTGGGGTCATTTATCAATAAAATACTCCTGTTGTCTCAGTCTTGAAGGCCCAGTGTTGCTTTTATTTGTCTGTGGTGAAATGTCCCAGTGCCTAAATGTCCCGGTGCCAAAATGTACCAAAATGTCCTATGTTGAAGTGTCCCGATGCCAAAATGTCCCAGTGTCAAAATGTTCTGCTGCCAAAATATCTTGTGTTAATGTGTCCTGGTGCCAGAGTGTCCCAGAGCTAAAATGTCATGGTGCCAAAATGTCCCATGGCGAAGTGTCCGAGCGCCAAAATGTCCCGGTGCCAAAATGTCCCATGATGAAATGTCCCAATGCCGGAATGTTCCATGGTGAAACTGATTCACTTTTACCCATTCTACACCATTCTTGATTTTGTAGACCTCAGTCATAACCCCCCCCCCCTCCCCCCGACATTTCTTTTCTATGCTGAATAGCCCTAACATCTTTAGCTTTTCCTCATATGAGAGGGGTTCCATCCCCTTTAACCTTTTTAGTCGTTTTTCTTTGAACCTTTTCTAATTACACTATATATCTTTTTTGAGATACAGCAACCATAATTGAAAGATGAGGTCGCACCATGGAGTGATACAGAGGCAATATAATATTATTGGTCTTATTTACCTTCCATTTCCTAATAATTCCTAGTATCCTGTTTGCTTTTTTGGCTGCTGCTGCACACTGAGCACAACATTTCAGCGTATTCTCTAGAATGACTTCCCTTGGCTGATCACATGCTGACTCTGTCCCATTAAACCATGTTTGTCTATGTGTTCCATAATTTTATACTTTATAATACTGAGTTACTGTTGCAATGCTTATGAACAAAATGTTTCCTAGTACCTATCATTTGTAAACAGTCATGTTATTCAACAACATTATGTACAATTTATGTAACAGTATAGCTTTTAAGTGTGACATCTTCAGTGTACTGTAATTTTAGCAACATGTTAGCAGTTAGCACTGTCAGCAGATTACAGTTAGTGGCATATGTCAGTAGGAAGGGAGTATGAGGGTCTCATTGATCAGTTAAATGGGTGCAGGAGCCAAAAGCAGGTTAAGAACCCATGCATTAAGCAATGCTAAACACAGGAAGACAGTTCTCCTATGACCATGACAGGAAAAAAAAAACAAAGCTCCTCCAAGTGGAGCAGTGGGAAATATCCAGGAGCAGCCAACCAAGCTGATTGGCTGCCTGTTATAGTATACACCTGCTTCCTGCAGCCGCCTTATTTTCTAATAGCTAAGCAAGCCTTGTAAGAACTAGCATCCCATGGTCAGTTGCACAGCCCCAGCCCAGCGCTGAGCCTCCACTATCAACAGAAAGTGAAAATACATTTTCCCATGAATGAATTAAAGAAATGAAAACATGACCCCTAGTGGTAGTAGCATAAGATTACTGCTAGGGGCACCATTTTGAAGATGGCACCGTCAGGGCAGGAGTGACTAGGGATTGCTCTTGCCCTTGGACCACTGGACCACCAAGTACAAAGCCCTTAAGGGATCCTTTGGGGGATGGCGGTCTTGATCAGTAGGTGGGGCTTCTGTTCCAGTGGAGGGGTAATTGTTGGGTGGGAGGTCATTCTCAGGTGGGGGTGATCAGAGGTGGGGGGGTCATGATTGGGGGGGGGCTCTGATCAGCTTCATGGCCCCTTTAAGGTCAGGTCCAGGAGCATCAGGCTACGGCTTTCAGGCTTGGTATTCCTGGCATGGTTAAATAACCACAGCTTTGGATGAGGTCATTCTACCCATCCCCATTCCTCCTAAGCGCATCCCGTCTTCGTCGCCTTCGTCGCCCTACCTCCCCCACCCTCCTCCGCACTCTCTTGCTCCTCCTCCTGCTATCCGCAGGAGACATCAATCCCAATCCAGGTCCCCCACACCTGTCCTCGTCCTATCCATGCAAACGTTTCCGGGATGTCTCCAATCTCATATCTATTCCCCTCCTCCCCCCCCTCTTCCCTCCCCTTCTCATGTGCACTGTGGAATGCCCACTCGGTCTGCAACAAACTTCCCTTCACCCACGATCTCTTCATCTCTCATTCCCTTCACCTGCTTGCCCTAACTGAAACCTGGCTCTCCCCTGACGACTCTGCCTCAGTTGCGGCTCTATGCCATGGAGGCTATCTCTTCTCCCATACTCCCCGCCTAGTTGGCCGTGGAGGAGGCGTCGGGTTACTACTCTCGCCCTCCTGTAGCTTCCAACCCCTCCTCCTACCACAGTCTCACTGCTTCTCATCCTTTGAAGTCCACTCCATCCGTCTATTCTACCCGTTGCCACTCAGAGTGGCAGTCATTTACCGCCCCCCTGATAAATCCCTCCCTTCCTTCCTCACCGACTTTGATGCCTGGCTTTCTGTTTTTCTTGAACCCTCATCTCCATCCCTCATTCTCGGAGACTTCAACATACACGTTGATGACCTGTCCAACTCTCACGCTTCTCAGTTCCTCACTCTAACATCCTCCTTCAACCTCCAGCTATGTTCCACCACCCCTACTCACCGTGATGGCCATTGCCTTGACCTCGTCCTCTCCTCTTCCAGCTCACCCTCCAATTTCCACACCTCAGCTCTTCCTGTCTCTGATCATCACCTGATCACCTTCACACTTCTTCACCCTCCCCCTCAGCCCCGCCCAACATTAACCACTACTTCCAGGAATCTCCAGATTATTGACCCTCCCACCTTATCATCTAGTATTTCTAATCTCCTCCCCTCCATCATGTCCTCCGAGTCTGTTGACGAGGCTGTCTCCGCTTACAATGCCACTCTCTCCTCTGCTCTGGACACCCTTGCACCATCCACCTCCCGTCCCACAAGGCGTACTAATCCCCAGCCCTGGCTGACCCCTTGCATCCGTTACCTTCGCTCCTGCGCCCGATCTGCTGAACGCCTCTGGAGGAAATCTCGCACCCATTCAGATTTCCTTCACTACAAATTCATGCTATCCTCCTTCCAGTCCTCACTATTCCTTGCCAAACAGGACTATTACACCCAATTGACTAATTCTCTCAGCTCTAACCCTCGTCGTCTCTTCGCCACCCTTAACTCCCTCCTCAAAGTGCCCTCCGCTCCCACCCCCCCGTCACTCTCTCCTCAATCACTGGCTGACTACTTCCGCGACAAGGTGCAAAAGATCAACCTTGAGTTCACTACCAAGCCACCTCCTCCTCTTCACCCTTCAACCCTCTCCCTCAACCAACCAACCCAGACCTCCTTCTCCTCCTTTACTGATATCTCCGAGGAGGAAACCGCCCGCCTTCTTTCCTCCTCAAAATGCACCACTTGTTCCTCTGATCCCATCCCCACCAACTTACTTAACACCATCTCTCCTACTATCACCCCCTCCATCTGTCATATCCTCAACCTCTCTCTCTCCACTGCAACTGTCCCCGACACCTTCAAGCATGCTGTAGTCACGCCACTCCTCAAAAAACCATCACTAGACCCTACCTGTCCCTCCAACTACCGCCCCATCTCCCTCCTACCCTTCCTCTCCAAGACACTTGAGCGCGCAGTCCACAGCCGCTGCCTTGATTTTCTCTCCTCTCATGCCATCCTTGATCCGCTTCAATCCGGTTTTCGCCCTCTTCACTCGACAGAAACAGCACTTTCTAAAGTCTGTAATGACCTGTTCCTTGCCAAATCCAGAGGCCACTACTCCATCCTCATCCTCCTGGATCTATCCGCCGCTTTTGACACTGTCAATCATGACTTACTTCTTGCCACACTGTCCTCATTTGGGTTCCAGGGCTCTGTCCTCTCCTGGTTCTCCTCCTATCTCTCCCACCGCACCTTCAAAGTTCACTCTCATGAATCTTCCTCCACCCCCATCCCCTTATCTGTTGGTGTTCCCCAGGGATCGGTCCTTGGACCCCTTCTCTTCTCAATCTACACCTCTTCCCTGGGCTCCCTGATCTCATCTCATGGTTTCCAGTATCATCTCTATGCTGATGACACCCAACTGTATCTCTCCACACCAGACATCACCGCGGAGACCCAGGCAAAGGTATCGGCCTGCTTATCCGACATTGCTGCCTGGATGTCCAACCGCCACCTGAAACTGAACATGTCCAAGACCGAGCTTATCGTCTTTCCACCAAAACCCGCTTCTCCTCTTCCTCCACTTTCTATCTCAGTTGATAACACCCTCATCCTCCTCGTCTCATCTGCCCGCAACCTCGGAGTCATCTTTGACTCCTCTCTCTCCTTCTCTGCGCATATCCAGCAGATAGCCAAGACCTGTCGCTTCTTCCTCTTTAACATCAGCAAAATTCGCCCTTTCCTCTCTGAACACACCACCCGAACTCTCGTCCACGCTCTCATTACCTCTCGCCTGGACTACTGCAACTTACTCCTCACCGGCCTCCCACTTAGCCATCTATCCCCCCTTCAGTCTGTTCAGAACTCTGCTGCACGTCTCATATTCCACCAGAACCGATATACTCATATCACCCCTCTCCTCAGGTCACTTCACTGGCTTCCGATCAGATACCGCATTCAATTCAAGCTTCTCCTTCTTACCTACAAATGCACTCAGTCTGCTGCCCCTCACTACCTCTCTACCCTCATCTCCCCTTACGTTCCCGCCCGTAACCTCCGTTCACAGGATAAATCCCTCCTCTCAGTACCCTTCTCCACCACCGCCAACTCCAGGCTCCGCTCATTCTGCCTCGCCTCACCCTATGCTTGGAACAACCTTCCTGAACCCTTACGCCAAGCCCCCTCCCTGCCCGTCTTCAAGTCTTTGCTTAAAGCCCACCTCTTCAATGCTGCGTTCGGCACCTAACCCTTACCGTTCAGTGAATCCAGACTGCCCCAATTTGACTGCCCCTATCGGACCGACCGTTCACTTGTCTATTAGATTGTAAGCTCTTTGAGCAGGGACTGTCTCTCTTTGTTAAATTGTACAGCGCTGCGTAACCCTAGTAGCGCTCTAGAAATGTTAAGTAGTAGTAGTAGTAGTAGTATTATATGGCCATAATGCAACTTGCAGAGTGCATATTGCAAGTCACATTATGGTTTTTACATAGTAATGAGCCGCCCTACATGCATTTGCCTGTTTTGCATCTAATATATGTTACCTGCAGCTACCTATATATCACTGCATTTGGACATGACAAGCTGCATTACTACTACTACTATAAATCATTTCTATAGCGCTACCAGTCGAGCCTTTTAAGTTGTGTTATAGGTAAAAGATCATGGATTTGATATACCACCTTTCTGTGGTAGAACCAGAGCAGTTTACATATATTATACACAGGTTAAGGGACAATTTGTTTTTAAACTTTACCTCTTTTATTTTATTTTAGGTGACTGTATGCTTACTATATTTAAAGGAGTTCTTTTCCTGTTTTATCTGACATTTTATTCTACATCGCTTTGATTTGGCTAGTCCAAAATTTATGGCAATTTGTCAAATATTTTAAATAAGCATAAACATACACTTAAGGCCCTAATGCAGCTTGATAACTACCCCCCTAAGTTTCCAAAACGACAGACATACATGTCTAAGTGGCCCTTTTACTAAGCTGCAGTAAGAACTATCACGTGATTACCGCAGGTTAAAAACCACTATCACGGGGCAGGCTCAGGCATTCTGCAGTAGTTTGGGCGTCTGCATGCGCATCCCATGCACTAAAAAAAATACTTTATATTTTTTAGCACTGGGGGTGTGTTTGGGGCAGACAGTAGGCATGCCAAGCACTAATCGGTTATTACAGCTATATCACCACGTGCTAACCAATTAGCGCATGAGTCCATACGCTATGGATATGTTTTAAGGGCTCACATGATGATGGGAAAACTTTTTTAATTTTTATTAAATTTTACAATTTAAATTAAGATAATCTTGAAAAGAAAACAGCCTATGCCAATATTCTTTAAAGCACTCTTACAAAAAAAAAAGGCCAAATCTATATAAATAATTCTCACCTTCAATTCTGAAGCTCACTGTGTGGCAGGGAAACACTGAAGCCCTGCACTGTTGTAGCCTCTCAGCACCACTCAATCTCACTCTCACTCATACACCCGCCCTCAGCCATGCCCCATCCGGACATAATTCGCAACCCCAATGTTCTAATGAAGCCCCAAGCACCACCCACTTCCATGAAGGGTTCGTTACTTCTTGGTGGTGAAGCCTCTCCACTGACCATGTCTCTCTGTCACATCCTCGTGTCGAACGTGATGACGTCGAGGGCTGAACAATTTCGGTGAATGAAAGGAACGCAACGGAAAGGGAGGAGTAGGGAAACACGCAGAGCGTGTTTCCCTACTCCTCCCCCTGCCTCACAATCAGCTGCCAGTGCGCCGACGAAACCAAAATGGCACCGAAAACAAGCGTACAAAAACGGGACAAAACCATTTCGGGGGGGAGGCAGGCAGCCAGAGACACTCAATGTCGGAGGGTGCGAGGGAGGGACTTACACTCATGCCGTCCCCCCAACACCTCAACGACAACGTGGATGCAGCACCTCACAGGTTTGCTTTCTTTTGAGTGTATGGCGATGTCGGCTGCACGGGGCAGAGGAAACAGAGATTAACCAAATTGCCTTCCTTGCTTATACTGCACTACATAGCCTTATGTCCACTCCTGTCTACAAACAGAGGGGAGGGAGGACCGCATGCAACTCGGAGGGGACACAGGGAGAGACCGGGGGAGGGGGGAACCTTGCTAGCGCCCGTTTCATTTCATACAGAAACGGACTTTTTTTTACTAGTATATACTGTATATAAGAAAGCAATTAAATATTTAGGTTAAACTAGACCATGCCAACAAGGGGATCCAATTCAAATTACCAAGGGACTTGGTTTTAACAAAAAAAAAAAAAGAAACTAGCAGATTACATTAAATGACCTAAGAGGAAAAAGGGACAGACAAAGAAATCCCTCTACCTTCTAAGAAAAATCGCAATTGAGCAGGTTCATAAAACACATAAGTATGTTGATCAAGAAAAATTATACATTTACAAGGATATCTTAATTAGAACCTGGCTCTTAAAGAAATAACTTAGGATTTAAGTACTAGAAACTTCTTTCTATGTTGTTGTGTCCATTTAGAAATACCAGGAAAAATAGATACTTTCCCTCCATGAAAAGTATAGTCTGAGAGCCTAAAGAAAAGATATAGAAAGGCCTCCCTATCTTGCTGAAATACAAATGCCACCAATAAAGTTGATCTTGCAACCACTTCTTCAATAGAACACTCCAAAATGTGTGTAATATTCAAGCTTTCAGAGGAAACATCCACAACCGAGGCAGCATCTGGAGAACTTTAACATTGCCTAGGCATAGGCAAATAATAAATCTTGTGCACAAATGGAAAACCAGTCTCAGAGGCATAGTTAAAAGTTTAGGAAAGTTCAATATACATAAATTTAAATGTCTAGTGTAATTATCAAGGTTTTCCAATCAATGATGGACCAAAAACTTATCTTAAACCAAACTAGAATGTAAGACTTGGGATTGCTGAACCTTATTTTCCAATTCATTAATCTTCTCAGCATGTTCATTCAAGACCACATTTGCCAACTCTTTGAATGTGTTGATTTAATAAAGCTTGCCAGGTACCCTTGGCCTGGATTGGCCGCTGTCGTGGACAGGAAGCTGGGCTCGATGGACCCTTGGTCTTTTCCCAGTATGGCATTACTTATGTACTTATGTACAGTACAGACCCTATAGAGAAAGTCCAAGCTGTTCAAATGCTCTCAAGGATCACTTCTGCTGGCCTTTCTAAGGGAGGAACAGATGGAACTTGAAAGGATATACCTCCAAAATCACTCCGTTGCTGCTCCACAACACCAGGTCTCTGATCCAGCTTACTATCCACTGGGTCCTGCCAGAAAGATTCTGGTGGCTGCTGCATGCCCTTGGATCCTCTGACTGATGCCACTTCCATCAGTGGTTGTGATCTTGCTTGAGCCTAATCTTGCAATGGTTGTGGAGGCACTGGCCCTCATGGACTGAGTTAAACATCACTCCTAGGACACAAGCTGTCCCTAATGCTATGACCTGTCGGTTCACCTTAAGAGGTCGATATGAAGCCGGTGATGGCAGCTTGCCACATATCCTAGGAGTCAAAAACTGTCGGGCAGCTGCAGTGATTTTCCCCTTTTGTTTAGGCATCATCAAGGTAAGAAAAAGGTGAAAAACTTGCCTTTAAGAGAATAAATGTGGAGCTGGAATCACAGGTTTCTACTGCTATGCCATCTTGGATCCCAGCTAATGAGAAATTTAGCGCATGGCCATTATTGCAAAGATGGAAAATGTGACCATTGGACAGTCACACTAAAAGTGACCTCAGTGCATAGGAAACCCACACGCTAGTTAACCTCACCCACACACACAAGTGATACTGGCTGCACATTCTGCAGCAGGACATGTTTATCCACTCCTACCCTAGCTGAGATAATATGTAACCATCTCTCTGACCTCATGTGCACCTTTCTTTAAATTAGTCACCTTATTTTCTAACTCCTATTACCTATCTATATGTTTCATCTTTGCCTATGCCCTACGCTGTCTATTAAAATGTTCTATTACGTATTGTGTTGACATTGTAAGTAGTATATTATCCAGCTTATTTTCGAAAGAGATCGCAGGCCATCTTCCAACACAAATCGGGAGATGGCCGGCGATCTCCTGAAGCCAGCTAAATTGGTATAATTGAAAGCCGATTTTGGCCGGCTTCAACTGCTTTCCGTCACGGAGGCGGCCAAACTTCAAGGGGGCGTGTTGGTAACATAGCGAAGGCGGGCCAGGGGCAGAATGAGGGCGTGCTTTGAGATGACCAGCTTCGCCTGATAATGAAAAAAAGAAGGGCATCCCTGGTGAGAATTTGGTCCGCTTTATTTGGTCCCTTTTTTTCAGGTCCAAGTCCCAAAAAAGTGCCCGAACTGCCCAGATGACCACCGGAGGGAATCAGGGATCACCTCCCCTGACTCCCCCTGTGGTCACTAACCCCCTCCCACCCTCAAAAAACAACTTTAAAAACTTTTTTTGCCAGCCTCAATGCCAGCCTCAAATGTCATACTCAGGTCCATCGCAGCAGTATACAGGTCCTTGGAGCAGTTTTAGTGGTAGACTTCAGGCACGCGGACCCAGGCCCATCCCCCCCTACCTGTTACACTTGTGGTGATAAATGGGAGCCCTCCAACCCCCCCCCCCAAACCCACTGTACCCACATGTAGGTGCCCCCCTTCACGCATAAGGGCTATGGTAATGGTGTAGAGTTGTGGGGAGTGGATTTGGGGGGGGGGATTTGGGGGGCTCAGCACCCAAGGTAAGGGAGCTATGCACCTGGGAGCTATTTTTATTTTTTAATTTTTAGAAGTGCCCCTAGAGTGCCTGGTTGGTTTCCTGACATGTCAGGGAGCCAGTGCACTACAAATGCTGGCCCCTCCCATGACCAAACGCCTTGGATTTGGCCGGGTTTGAGATGGCCGGCCTCGGTTTCCATTATGGGTAAAAACCCAAGTCAGCCATCTCAAACCCGGCCATCTCTGACATTTGGGCGGCCCCAACCATATTATCGAAAAAAAAGATGGCCGCCCATCCTTTTAGAAAATACGGTTGGCCCCGGCCCTTTGCGGCGCTGTTCTCGGAGATGGCCGCCCTTAGAGATGGGCATCCCCATTCGAAAATGCCCCCCCACGCCATACTTTGCATTATTTGAATATTTTTACTGCTGTAATTGTCTATTGCTCTTGTTTGATTTATTCTTACTGTTCACTGCCTTGAGTGAATTCCTTCTAAAAGGCGGTAAATAAATCTTAATCAATAAATAAATAGCACAGGCCACTTTTTAGTGCAGCTTAATAAAAGGGCCCCTAAGTGTGGCACTTATACATGAATGTTACACATGTGACTGCCAACACTTTGACATGCATGTTGCCTTGTTGCCTCCGCTACACACACATAGCCAGCACACACACAACCATTCCTGCATGTATTTTGAAAAAGGCTCTATGTTGACAGACCCTTTACTAAAATATTATCAGAATTTGACACATCCCAAACTGGACGTCTCAATTCCAATTTGTATGTTCTATCTCAAATCTGCCTGCACAATTGCTTCAGTGATATTATCCTAAATGCATTTTCCACTGAGTAATCTGACAGCTGGTGTGTGCATAACTATCCAATTATAGCAAACACCATGGCATAGCTCCCATTACTTCCCTCACCCATAACTGTCGTGTCTGTCTGTATTATTTAGATTGTAAGCTCTTTTGAGCAGGGACTGTCTCTTTGTATCAGGTGTTCAGCGCTGCGTGCGTCTGGTAGTGCTATACAAATGCTAATAATAATAATAATAACACTCAGTTGGTTTTAAAGGCAAATTCTTACTAAGTCTCGAGATACATAAAAACTTGTCATGTAGAGCATACCTCATGACCACTGTGATTTTCAACAAATTGGGGGAAGAAGAACACGCATACAGACTCCTTGATACCTTGAGTCTCAACTGTGATGCGACTAATTAACTCATTGTGGGCTCCTTTTACTAAGCAACGGTAAGCCCAATGCAGGCTTACCACTCGCTATAACGGAAGTACAGCCAGGTTCCGCAGCAGCCTGGCGGTACTTCCCACCCCTACCGCGCCGTCATTTCCGGTGCTACAAAAATGTATTTATTTTTGTAGCACCGGACTGTACCCGGCGGTAATCGGGCAGTGTCGCACACTGCCTGGTTGCTGCTGGGTTAGCCCAAGAGCCCTTACCACTACCTCAACGGGTGGCAGAAAGGGCTCCCCGGAAATGGCCACGTGGCAAGTGCTTTACTTGCTGCCTGGCCATATCCTGTAGGAAAGCAAGACCTTCTTCGGCACGCATGTAAAACATGTGCCGATGGCAGCGCCGGCCCCCTTTTGCCGTAGCTTTTTAAAAGGGGCCCTAAGAAACTACATATTAGATTCTTTTCCCCACTATCCCCCAGATTCTATATAGCTCACCTAGAAATCTGCGCCGAAATCCAAGTGGATTCTATAACAATGCACATAACTTAACAAGCTAATGAGTGCTGATAACAGCACTTAACAAGCAATAATAAGCATTATTTGGCACTAATTAGAATTTGCGTGCATAACTCGCTAAACTTATTCTGTAATGAAGTGCATCAAACTTCTAATGCATGCTGGCAAAAAAGGGGCGTGGTTATGTGTGGGCAAATGGGTGATTCATGGGTATTCTGAAATTTATACATATAGTTATAGAATATGGCCCTCTGTGCCTTATTCCATGCACTGAGATTTACACCACATTTTCGTTGGTGTAAATGGATGTATGTAGTTTTAGGCACTGAGATATCAACTAAGCGTATTCTATATACCGTGCCTAAATAACTGGCTATCTGCTATCCCCTAACTGGTGATATTCAGTGGGAGATAGACATCTATCCCCCGCTGAATATCGCTGGATAGCCAGTTATGGGGCATTTAACCGGCTAGCTGCCACTCCTGGCCGGTTAAATGCTTTTGAATATGGGGGGGGGGGGGGTAAATTTATAAAAGGGCAAGTATATATGAGAGAAATGTGACCAAAATCCACACAGATTACAGCTTTTTTATGAAGGCAATGTTTATGTCTATGTGTCTTTACCAAATGTGCTCCTTGAATAATCCTAAATAGCACCCAGAAGTTCACACACAAAGTTACACCTGCTCAGAGGCAGCAGTAACCATTGCATGTAATTATGTGCAGGTACATTGCATACACTGTAAGGTGCACAGGTATCCTGTAACACTCCCCAGCACCACCCCCAGAAATGCCTACACACAATTTGTGTGAAAGCATGAGCGGTGTTATCACCGCCTGTACATTTACCTGCATATTCCCCTGTACAATTTATGAGTCATTTTAAACATGGAAAATGGTTTAGAAACAGCAAAATCCAAGAATAATAGAGTGTGAGCAAATACTTCATGCTAATCAAATTTAAACAAAAGTCATCTGCGTTATTTAAGTCCATCAATTAGAGTACCTCACCCCCCCCCTCCAAAAACACCACCCCCAGCCCAAGGAGATGTTTGGGCTCATTTTCGAAAGAGAAGGACGCCCATCTTTCGACATAAATTGGAAGATGGACGTCCTTCTCCCAGGGTCATCCAAATCGGTATAATCGAAAGCCGATTTTGGACGTCCTCAACTGCTTTCCATCGCAGGGACGGCCAAAGTTCCTGGGGGCGTGTCAGAGGTGTAACCTGGGCGTGCCTAACACTTGGACGTCCTCGACCCATAATCGAAAGAAACAAGGACGTCCCTGACAAACACTTGGACGACTTTATCTGGTCCTGTTTTTCTTATGACCAAGGCACAAAAAGGTGCCCGAAATGACCAGATGACCACCGGAGAGAATCAGAGATGACCTCCTCTTACTCTTCCAGTGGTCACTAACCCCCTCCCACCCTCAAAAGATATCTTTCAAAATATTTTGTGCCAGCCTCTGATGTCATACTCAGCTCCATCACAGCAGTATGGAGGTCCCTGGAGCAGTTTTAGTGGGTGCAGTGCATTTCAGGCAGGCGGACCCAGGCCCATCCCCCCTACCTGTAACATTTGAGGAGTAAACAGCGAGCCCTCCAAAACCCACCACAAACCCACTTTACCCACATCTAGGTGACCCCGTTCACCCGTAAGGGCTATGGTAGTGGTGTACAGTTGTGGGTAGTGGGTTTTATGGGGCTCAGCACACAAGGTAAGGGAGCTATGTACCTGGGAGCAATTTATGAAGTCCACTGCAGTGCCCCCTAGGGTGCCCGGTTGGTGTCCTGGCATGTCAGGGGGACCAGTGCACTACAAATGCTGGCTCCTCCCACGACCAAATGGCTTGCATTTGGTTGTTTCTGAGATGGATGTCCTTGGTTTCCATTATCGCAGAAAATCAGAAATGATCAAGTCTAGGGATGACCAAATTTCAGGATTTGGACGTCCCTGACCGTATTATCAAAACGAAAGATGGATGTGTTGGATTATTATGGTAAATACTTATCAGAGTATTTTGCAGATTTACACACACACAGCTTCAGCGTTAGCAAAATAAGAATAAGTTCCCTTCTATGGTAACAGCAATTAATATTAACTTCTTATCTTCATCTCTCTCTCTCTTACACACCCCAGAATAACCACAGCTCAGTCTCTTTTAAAGATGAAGTAAAAACATCTCTTTACTCACAGTTTGTGGTTAGAAAGAGAAAATACATCTTGCATGTATATGCAGGCAGGCTTAGATGAACATATAACAGTATATTTAGTTTATCAACTTTTTACATGTGCTCAGATGACAATGGATTCTATCAAGCATGTCCTCTCAGGTTATGAAAAAGAAAAAAACAAGGGAGAGCTCATGTGTGGCTAAACAGCATTATACAATCCTTAACCACACCCACAGGAAATACATGGTTGTGACTTCACCAGGCAAGTGACATTAGAGGTTACAGGGTAATCATAGAGAAATTGCTGGACAGATAATGCATGAAAAATACAAAACATATTCTAACAGGATGTCCATCTTGTTTCGAAAATACAGGTTTCCCCACCCCTGGATCTGGAAGTTTTGCGAGGACGTCCTCATCAAAACTTGAACGTCCCTTTCAAAAATGCCCCTAATCCCCTCAATTACAGCTGCAACTCCTTTTCACAGCTCTGCCATAGTAAAGCGGCAAAAATTGTGCAGGTTGATAAGGTAAACAGACTGCAGAGGTGTTTTAATTCGCTCTTAAAATGCCTTGGTGGAGGAAGGAAACCTTTGAGAAGGGATCAACCTGATAAATGACCTAGTTTCTCATTTCTACAAGCAAGAGGTAATCTACCACCTGAAGAGAAAAACTACACCACACTGCACCATTCCATAGAGCTAAGGACTGAAACTCGGAACCTCAACTTCCAGAGGAATGTAGGCCTTATTCTTTCTTTCAACAGATTCACTACAATTCTCTGCCATCCAAGATCTTAGTACTCTCACAAATTAGATGTATTTATCAGCACAGTGCCGGGCTTGTCAGAATCACTGCAAGCATCACCCATCCAGCAATGATTGTTTTAAAATTCCTCAGTGAAATATCATAACCTGCACAACAGCAGTCAATAACTCAAACTACTCGTTAGAACCGCAGTGAATGAAGGTGCTGCATTACAAATTATGCCCAGATCAGTTCTGATACTTGATGCTTTGTTTAAAAGTTCTGGGGAATTATTGCAAGGGTAGCTTGAGGTGAAGAAAGGCCAAACCGGTGATCTTGGTTTTTATACAGTTTCAAAACTAGCCAAGCAATATGGGTTTGATAGTAATAAAGATGGCAACGGAGATTTATTTTTCCAGATTTATGCTGGGAAATGTATTCATAGTACATCTTAAATGGCACAGTGATAGGTCATTGTAATATGTCTCTTGGAACAGAAGTCGCGTTGAAGAATGAAGACTTTTGAGTTCAATAGTTTTTGTGACTTCCGTCATCGATCCAATGATTATAATAAGACAGTCTGTAATAAATAGGTATAAAAAATAACTAGCACCCTATATTAAACCAATGATGTAGTTCAGGCATTTCAAGTGGTTGCATCCTGCTCAAACCAAAGGGTTTTCTGTGCTGGAATCTAGTCAATCGCTTTTCTGCTAAACTGTTCAGTGTAGCATCTCTTACAAGGTAACAGAAAAATATATACAGTATGTGTGTATTAGACACAGAGTAACAGAAACTAAATGGAGATAAGTTAACACAAATGTGAAATTTCTGAGCAACAACACCAGGTATCTAGATTTCAGCTGTACTGTAAGTAAATGTGAGAGAAGTCCCCGACTGAGAAAACAATTCTGAAATCAATTAAAAAAAAAAAAGAGGACTTCACTTCAAAAAATTTAAAAAATTAAAAAAAAAGTTGAATACTTAGGAGACCCAGGTTGTATGAAATGTGTTCCCAACACAAGAGATATCTCCTCCAGCTCCCACGAACTTAAAGCACTTGTAAAACTGAAGACTTTAAAAAAATTACTGGGCCCTTTGTCTAAGCCGCGTAGGCATCTACGTGCGCCCAATGTACGCCAATTTGGAGTTACTGCCCAGCCACTGTGTGGCCCTTGCGGTAATTTCATTTTTGATGCACGTACACTCCATGCATCCAAAAAAATAATTTTTCTGATGCACGTAGCGGATGCGTGTCAAGTGGCATTCTATGTGCGTAGGACATTACTGCCCAGTTAACGCGTGACACCTTACCGCTAAGTCAATGGGTGGCAGTAAGGTCTCAGATCCAAAATGGATGCGCACCAATTTTTATTTTGATGCACGTCCATTTTCGTCAAAACTTTTAAAAAGGTATTTTTTACAGGCACGCTGAAAAATGGATCTGCACACGCCAAAGTCCTTGCCTACACTACCGAAGACCATTTTTCAGCGCACCTTAGTAAAAGGACCCCTACATTTCCAGTACAATTAAATTAAGGAGTTGATATTCAAAGTGATTTAACCGGGCAGGAGAGGCTACTGTCTGATTAAATCGCCTTGAGTATTGCGTTCAGTTCTAGACACTGTATCTCTAGAATTAGAAAAGGTCCAAAGAAGAGCAACCAAAATGATAAAAGGGATTTAACTCCTCCAATATGAGGAAAGGCTAAAGAGGTTAGGGTTCTTCAACTTGGAAAAGAGACGGATGGGGGGTGGGGGATATGATTGAGGTCTACAAAGTCCTGAGTGGTGTGGAGCAAGTGGAGGTGAATAGATTTTTCACCCATTCAAAAAGCACAAAGACCAGGGGCACGTAATGAAATTACATAGAAATACTTTTAAATCAAATATGTGGAAATATTTTTTCACTCAAAGAATAGTTAAGCTCTGAAACTCATTGCTGAAGGATGTGGTAATAACAGTGTATCTGGATTTAAAAAAGGTTTGGACATGTTCCTGGAGGAAAAGTCCATAGTCTGCTATTGAAATAGACATGGGGGAAGCCACTGCTTGCCCTGGGATTGGTAATATGGAATTTTGCTTCTATATGGGTTTCTGCCATGTACTTGTGACCTGGATTGGCCACTATTGGAAGCAGCATACTGGGCTAGATGGACCATTGGTCTGACCTAGTATGGCTGGTCTGACCTAGTATGGCTATTCTGATGTTCTTATGAATATTTACCTCCAATTAATTAAGGATCCCCTATTTTCACCTCTCTCTCTCTCTCTCTCTCTCTCTCTCTCTCTCTCTCTCTCTCTCAATATAGATATAATTTCATTCATGAGGAGGTAACAGTGTTTCAGATATGGAGGCACTATTTTTATTTGTGTTTGTATTTTGGTTGTCTTTATTCTGGTTTCCAAAGGAATAATTATTCATCTTATATACCTTACACTGTTTATTTTGTATTCTCTACCAAATGCATTTTTCTGATTTGCCCTAACAAGCCTCTCAGTGTATCAGCGTATTCCTGCTTGATTTAAGGTCATATCATATGTGCTTGACTTGATTATGTATTCTAATATGTTGGTAACACGCCTTGAGCTCTCTTGATTGAAAAGCACAGAATAAATAAAAGATGGTGATGACAATAAATAATCATCACCTTTTTCTTTCTGCTGGTAATACCTCTCCCTATGCACCTTAGCATTGTTCTTTGTCTCACCACTGACTCCGTTAGTTTCGCAACCTTGAAATCATCAGAGATAATCACCCTAAAGCTCTCTCGCATTTTGTGAGCATCCTTAGCTCATCATTGCCCCTTGCAGCTCTCACTGATTGCTGTGACCCTTAAGACACTTTGCCTCAATCGCTTTAATTTTCCCAACTGTTGACCATGTCTCAAGCTTTCTCAGTCCACACCTTATTTTTTTCAGCTCCATGGGCATTCTCTTTTAGGAGACCCTTAAGCGGAATCTCCCATTAAAAAGCCAAACATCATATTGATTTGTCCATGTGAATTGCTGAAAATATGAAGAAAGGTTAATGTGCATGAGCTTAAGGGGCTCATTTTCAAAACAAAAATTTAAAAAGTCCAAAAGAATCATAACGTGGTGGAAGGACAATTTTCTCTCAAAATTGTCCAAGTTGTGAATTTCAACACCCCAAGTTCAGACATCTTGCTCCACAGTTCATCCAACTTTCAAGGGGGCATGTTGGAGGCATGTTTTGGGCAGGACATGAGTGGCACCAAAATATAGACTTTTTCTGCAATAATGGAACAAAATGAAAATGTCTAGAGGTAAAATTAATTCTTTTTGGCTAGACCAGTTTCAGTCACAACTAAGTGACCAAACGTTGCCCCAAATACTACTGGAGGAATTAAGACATAACACCCATTATTTCCCCAGTGGTCACTGATCACCCCCCCCCCCCCCAAAGATTTAGAAGACACCAGGCAGATGTTATGGCCATTCCTATTAAAGCAGCAAGCACATCATTGGAGTAGCCTAATGGTCAGTGCAGTGGACTGTAGAGGAGGCCCAGGCCCATATCCCACTCTAACTGGTACACTTGTAGTGAAAAGTGTGAGCCCTCCAAAACCCACCAAACACCTACTGTGCCTACATATAGGCAGCACTTGCAGGCATAAGAGCTATTTAGTGGTGTATAATTGGGTACAGTAGGTGTTTGGTGAGTTTTGGAGTGCTGCCCATACAATATAAGGGAGTAACGATGAGATGTGTAACTGGGAGTTTTTATGTGGTGTACTGCAATGCCACCTAGGGTACCCTACTGCTCTGCTGGGATGTCTGGCCAGTCTACTAAGAATACTGGCTCCTCCTACATCTTAATGGTTTGTTTGTGTGCATTTTCCCATTGGACCTTTTTTTTCCCCAAAAAATGGTCCTAAAAGATAAGACACACTGAGCATGAAAACATCTAGCAAATAACTATTTTCAAATCAAAAAATTGGACATTTTTCTGGTTTGAAAATGGCCTTGTTGGCTACTGGATTTTTGGACATTTTGCAAAAAAAAATGTCCAAAATCAGATTTAGATGTCACATTGAAAATGCCTCTCCATATGTACTAGAGTGCCATTAAACATGATACCATGATGCCTAATGGTTAGTGCAGTGGCCTGTGAACCAGGGGAACTGGGTTCAATTCCCGCTACTGCTCCTTGTGACTCTGGGCAGGTCACTTAACCCTCCATTGCCCCAGGTACAAAATAAGTACTTGTAGATAATATGTAAACCACTCTTTGACTGTAACCACAGAAAGGCAGAATATCAAATCCCATCCCATGGGGTAATTTCTTGACTGTGTTATTTAATATATAAGTGAATCCTCAAAGCCCCCATTATAATATATATCTCATTAAGCCTAGAAATTAGATTTTGCCCAACGGAGTTGGAAGAAATAGTTTAAGTATTTTCACTCTGCACCACTGATGATAGAAAGTTCAATTAAAAAGAGCAAAAAATGTAAATAGAAATATGCCAAACTCTCAGAGTAAAGCTGGGCTGTATTTCACCCAACAGCTCACAGCTTCATTTTCAAATTCTACATAGAAATATGTAAAATGAAGATTTGGAAGTGAGGGATTAGAGGAAGTGAATGACTGGATGTGGCATCCTGAATGATAAAAGGATTTACACTGGGGAATGAAATAATCTTATCATCATCTGCACAAGAACTGGGCATGAGCAGTATAACTTTCTGCCATTGTACATATATCACAAAATAGTTTATTTCCCAGGAGATGTATAAGTTTTCAAAAATGGAAAATATCACATAGGAATTCTATCTCCAATTTCCAAGTCCTTCAGACTAAATGGGCCAAAGTACCTATGTTTGTGTTTATTGACATTTGATGAGCTAGCTCTTAATTACAAAGCAAATCAGAGTGATTTACAATAAAAAAAACTTAATCGGAAAAGAACTCCATAAAATAAAGGATTGGTACCAACCATTCCAGACAAACATTCAAATAATAAGCCAACATTGGCTGTGGCATTCTTAAGAGCAGAACTCCCTGTCATTGCTTCTCCTGCCTCAGTAAGTCCCCATAATTAAGGGTAAAAAACACAGTTTTATTTCAGCCTTAAATTTACTAGAGGACAACTCAGAAAGAAGGGCCAAAGGAAGTGCATTCCATAAAAATAGAGCTAAAAAGTAAAAAGTGCTGCCCCTGGTTTAATTTCCTAATATGCCCTCGACGAGCTAGTGAGGACCAAATGGTGGTCATTCAAAGATCTTAATAACCAAGTTGGAACATAAGGGATTGTCATGGAAGCTAGGTAATCTGGGATTCTAGTAGTAAGTACGTTGTGAGTAAACATAAGAACCTCAAATTAAATTGTATTCGGTATTCAACAGGTAACCATTGTAACTTCATAAGCAATCTAATCATTGATGCCTCTAAGGTCCTCTCAATGAACATTCCCAACTGTACCCTCGTCAAAGAAAATTACACAACAACCACCAGCAAGCCTTCTCAGGAGTGGTCCCCTCTTCCAGAGCAGTTACACTTAACCCAAGACTGCCTGTACTTCAGGAAGCAGGCAAAAGCCTGATTCTTCTCCCAAGTCTTTAATGGCAATTATAAGTGATTATTGAGTTGATGTCAGGTAGTGCCAATAGCAAATTGCAAGGTCTGCCACGGGGGTGGGAGATAGAGACTGTGAGGTGCAGGAGGAGACAGCGCCGATAGCATTGAATACGAGCGCTGCAGTGGGGGGTGGGAGAGGGTGAGGAAGACAGTGGTCTCTGCTGGCCCTGCAAGGGGAGGGGGCTGAAGGGAAGGGAGAGGTTCTGGACATGTGTGGGAGGGGGGGGTGAGGAAGACAATGGGGTGCTGGGCCTGCAAGGGGAGTGGGTTGAAGGGAAGGGTGCTGGACTTGTGGGAGGGGTGAGGAAGACAATGGGGTGCTGACTCTGCAAGGGGAGTGGGCTGAAGGGAAGGGAGAGGTGCTAGACTTGTGAGGGGCAGGGGGTTGGAGAGAACGGAAGGGAGAGAGGTACTGGACTTGCAGGGGGAAGGTTGGAGGGAAGGGGAGAGGTGCTGGATTTGCAGGGGGAAGGTTGCAGGGGAGGGGAGAGGAGCTGGATATGGGGGGGTTGGAGGGAAAGGGGAGATGTGCTGGATATGCAGAGGGTTGAAATGAAGGGGAGAGGTGCTGGACATGTAGGGGGGCTGGATGAAAGCAAGAGAGGTGCTGAACATGTAGTGGGGGGCTGGATGAAAGCAAGAGAGGTGCTGAACATGTAGTGGGGGGCTGGATGAAAGGAAGAGAGGTGCTGGATATGTAGGGAGGGGGCTGGAGGAGAGGTGCTGGATATGCAGGGGATGGCTGAAGGGAGAGAGATGTGGACCTGCAAGGAGGGCTGGAGCAAAGAGAGAAAGGTGCTAGACCTATGGGAGGGGTTAGAGGGAAGGGAGAGAGATGCTGGACAAGGGGATAAAGGAAGAGGAAGTCAAATGCTGAACCCACAGTAGGAGAAAGAGCCAGATGTATCACGGGAAGGAAAGAGAGAGGAAGAGAAGCTGGTTGGGGTGAGATCAGAGAGGAGAGGGACACATTGGTGTGGAGGAGGGAAAAAGGGGACATAGGAGGTGTACAGATACAGAAGGAATATGCTGGGCATAGGGTGCATAGGTGCACAGAGGAATGATGATGGATGAGGGGATATGAACACAGGGGAGATACTGGACAAGGAAATATAGGAAAACAGAGATGGGAGATTTTTAATGTTGTGAATATAATATGTTGGATTTGGAATGAACATCTTTCAAGAGTTAATTTTAAACATAGCTGGGGTCCAGGACAGAAATCTAGGAAAGGACCCCAAAGTCCATTACCAGGCTGTGCCTTCAGCTTCCAGCAGGCGGGCTTTCTCTGGCCAGGGAACCAGGCACAATTGCCCTAGTTGCAACCCCTAACATCATCCCTGGCATGTGCTGTCTTTATATTTTGCACAGGAGGAAATGCCTTTCTTTCATGTTTCTCTGGTGTTGTACTACATGCAAGGTCTGGTTTCTTGAGGTTTCTGTTTAATTTATATTTCTAGAGTTTGTGGTCACTTATTCTGTATTTTACATTTGTGTTCTCTGTGTGTGAGTGAGGTATTCTGTTAGCATGAAGTTTCTATGTAGCATTCTGTAGTAATTTGGCTTGTTCAGCTTTCCTGACAAATGTATTTGTATTTTAGGGCCCCACTATAATATTTAAGGCACTTCCTTTTCATAGGTAGGATCCTTGTTTTTGGAAGTTAATGTTGGCATTGTAGATTTGCTGTGGGTTCTGAGTGACTTTTGATTTATAGATTTTTTTTTAATTAATTTATATGTCTGTTATTGAGATTACACTAGAAACCAAAATTTCTTTGTATGATGAGTTTTATGGGGAAACGTCCTTGCTGTGCTCTGTATCCATTGTTGGTGGAGGGCCAGAAGGTTCTCTGGATACAGAATGTGTTTGGCTTCAATACCATATGTGTGTTGGAGGACCATGGCTCAATGGTGCTGACGTGCAGTCTATTGTACTGCCCTTAACTCTCAATTGGCCTGCAGCCACTGAAGCCTTCACTGCTACCCTCATTGAAGTTATGGGGAGCATGGTAGGGACAGAGCATGGGTGCATCAGGTTGCTGTTTTTTCTCTTTCAAAAAAGTTGTAGTGCCCACCCATCCAACCTGTTGGCCCACCCAAAAATTGCCTTCTGGCTACACCACTGCAATCACCCACAATGTATCTGGACTAGCTTACTGCATACCTTCTAGCTGAGACTGGTTCCACATACCGTATTCAACTGTACATATAATTTTTTTGCAACTCATTGTCCTACTATATGCTGTATCTTTCAGAGGTAATCTTGCGGCTTTGTGATAAAATGAAAGAAGTGGAGTTTTCTTCTGACTGATGATTAAAAGGAACCCTCTATATTTATGAACGTTTACTTTTCAAACAGAGGTGCTTCTGATATATACTGAGGTCTTATTTCTCCACTATATTTTCATTGAAGAACACGAGGTATACCTGTGGATATGGACACTAAACTGGTAGAAGTCCTTTTTGTGTTGGTGATTTCAATTACCCCAATATTGACTGGATAAATGTTACATCAGGGAGTGCCAGGGAGGTAAAATTCTTAGATGGAATAAATGGCAGCTTCTTGAAGCAACTGGTCCAAGAACCGACAAGAGGGGAAGTTATTTTAGAAGTAGTCCTAGGTGGAATGCAGGGCATGGTACGAGAGATAACAGTGTTGGATACTCTGGGAAACAGTGATCATAACATGATCAAATTTTACCTGGTATCTGGAGTGAAGTCACTAAGGAAATCTACTGTAGCAGCTTTAATTTTCAAAAGGGCAACTATGACAAAATGAGGAAAATGGTTAAAAAGCTAATAATGTCAGCTGCAAAGGTTAGGACATTTAATCAGGCATGGACATTGTTCAAAAATACCATTGTGGAAGACCAGACCAAATGTATTCCACGTATTAACAAAGGTGGAAAGAAGAGCAAACAACAGCCAGCATGGTTAAAAGGTGAAGTAAAAGAGGCTATCAGAACCAAAAGAGCATCTTTCAAAGAGTGGAAAAGGAATCCAAATGAAGAAAATAAGAAGCAACATAAGCACCGTCAAGCTAGATGTAAAGCATTGATAAAGCAGGCTAAAAGAGAATATGAAGAAATGACATGGAAATGCTTTTAAAACAAATAGGAGAAATTAGTTTTTCACTCAAAGAATAGTTAAGCTCTGGAACTCGCTGCCAGAGGATTTGGTAACAGCAGTTAGTGTATCTAGGTTGAAAATGGACGCTCGCTGGTTTCAATTTTTAGTGCATGTTCATTTTCCGGTCCCTTAAAAAAAGGTCCTTTTTTCTAGACGTAATAAAAAATGTCCCAGCACATGCTGAAAAGACACACTCGCACTACCGCAGCTTAGTAAAAGGACCCCTTAATAATTAAGAACATTTTCTTTACTGTAATATTATATATGCAGGATGTTCCAAAAGGCTATTGAAAAGATTACAAACCCTAGAAAATACTGCAGCATGTCTTGTTTGTAGGGTGGACAAATATGACGGAGTGACTCCACCCTTGTCTAAATTGCATTGGCTGCCAATTGAATCTTGATTATTGTTTAAACTGTGCACATTTGTGTTTTGGGATATTAACGGATCAGCTCCAGTTTACTTGTTTTCACTTTTTTCATTTCTGCCCAGAAATAAGTACTTTTGTCAACACAGTTATTTGACCCCCTTGACTTCCATCATTTCTATACATGTTAAATCACATGCTCAGGTGTCCTGCAGTAAGTTTGAAATCAGCATGCGCTAATCGTGCATAAAAAATATTTTAAAAAATTTGCACTGAGGGGGCATGTCTGGGTGAAAAGAGGGGGCATTTCTGTGTACATTACTCTGTGAGCCGTTATCCCATACAAAATATGTGTTGGCAAGTGCTAATGCAGTAATGTTTTTTAATGGCCATATGCTAATAAATACATACAACTAAAATGTTTTTTCTTTTTTTTAATGCTTATTATAGATCAACACAAACCTCTGGATTCTATATATGGCACCCATGTTTGGGCACCAAAATTTGCACATGCAAATTAATTCGCTAGAAAGCCATCAATCAATTAACGCAGTTAATTGGCATTATTTAGATTTTGCATGTGCATCTTCCTGTGCACTATTCTATAACCCCGTGGGCCTAAATCACCTAGCGCAAACTGAAGGGGATATGGCCAGGGGCGTGGAAGGGATGTTCCAAAAATTTGCATGCAGAGTAATAGAATATTGCCATTCCTGTTCCCAAATGCCAGGGCCTAAATCACCTAGCGTAAACTGAAAGGGGGATATGGCCAGGGGCGTGGAAGGGATGTTCCAAAAATTTGCATGCAGAGTAATAGAATATTGCCATTCCTGTTCCCAAATGCCATGAGTTGGGCCCCAGAATTTCAGCTGGCGTAAATACCAGCGCCCAAATTTGGAAGTGGGAATGGACTCTAAGAGCTAGTCTATTAAGAGCACTCAACTTAGAATGTTCTTTATAAGGGCTACAGTCATGAAGCCCTGGTTTGATTTCTCTTGGAAACTGGAAGAGTGAGACTTACCTTGTATAGTTCTACATGCACTGATTTTACCACACAGACCTAGATTCCCACCCCTTCAAAATTGTCACAGTAATACCTTAATCCTTTCCCAGAGAGCTTTTGACATGGCTTCCTCATACCAAAATGATCCACATACCTGAACCCCTGGGTTCTCCACATTTAACATTCAAGTTTTTATTGATATTTACTATCCCGCCATACAGACAAGCCATCTAGGCAGCTTACAATCTATATAAAGGAGAGTAAAAAAAAAAAAACAAGATTCTACCTAAGACAGATAGTAAAAGGGGAAGGGGGGCTGAACTCCATTAGTGATAGGAAAGAGGGGATGAACAGAAGTTGAGCTCAATTGTCTTGCATTGGGGGCCAGTGTGGAACCCATTAGCACATAAAAGGGGGATTAGCAAAAAGCATACTTAAAAAAGAAGGTTTTAAGGTCTACCTTAAATTGGGTGAGAGATGTTTGTAGACAGAGGTTTAAGGGCAGTGAATGCCAAAGATGAGGCCCTTGCATCGAAAATATGGATGCTCAAGTGTGTTCATGGATGATATCTTTATAACTGGGTACGGACAACCGATTCTGAGTGAGAGATCAGAGGGTGCGAGAGGGGAATACTGGATTAGGTGACGTAAAAGATAAGCAGGTTCATCTGATAAACGAGAAGACAATGGGCTGATTTTAGCTGGAGGGTAAAGTGATCGAGTTTGCTGGTTCGAGTGACAATACATATTGCTGTATTCTGAACTGAGAAAATGATTTAGGTCCTCAGCAAAATTTGAATGGTGAAAAGGAATCAAGTATTTTTCAGTTTGTAAATGTGGAGTCTCTTACATGCACTCTCAGTAAAAATAAATAAATAATACATGAAAAATTTGAATTTTAAAGCAGAATCTCATTTTCACCTTCATTCCATCTGTAGTCTGAACTGAAACTCTTCTATCTCAGATGTGAGAGCTTCTTGTTCTGCAGTGTGAAAGTAGCTCAGATACCAGTTACTAACGAGAGAGAGCTGAGTAAACAAGATCGGTCAACCAAAATTCCATAGAACATGCAGGACAGTACTGTAAAGATTCCTTCAGAATTCCCCCTCCCTCCATTCGCCCCCACCCCCATCTCATTTCCTTCACTCTAGCCAGTCTTGGCAACCGCAGTTCTGAATGATTTATTTCACCGTTCATGCAGGGACGACAGAGACAAAGCATATGCCTCAGGAAGGATTTGTTCAATAGAGAAACAATGTGATATTTCAGTTCCAGCAGGAAATATTCTTTCAAACAAGGTATCATCAAAGTGCATCTGAAGGAGCTATCCAGAAAACTCCTGTAAGATGAATATCCTCTGTGGTATTGCACACATGAGGCAGTTAATTAATTTAAGACTCCAGGTTTTCATTCATCATGGCAGCCAATGAATTCACACCAGGAAATAATTTCACAGACTAGCATGCAGCAGCAAGCTGCTAAAGGGATGGATAAAGGGCCAACGGACAAAGTACTTGCAAATCTTGTAGCAAATTTTCTTCCGGGGTAATTTCTTTTCGGATATGTGCTACAAGTTCTGCATAAATTACACACTAGAAAATAGATGCTTAATAGGGAAATGGGACTTGATATACTGCCTTTCTGAGGTTTTTTGCAACTACATTCAAAGCGGTTTACATATATTCAGGTACTTATTTTGTACCAGGGGCAATGGAGGGTTAAGTGGCTTGCCCAGAGTCACAAGGAGCTGCAGTGGAAATCGAACTCAGTGCCCCAGGATCAAAGTCCACTGCACTAACCACTAGGCTACTCCTCCACTAGCAATATTCCATGTAGAAGCCTGCCCTTCCAGATCAGCAATGCGGCCGCGCAGGCTTCTGTTTCTGTGAGTCTGACGTCCTGCACATACGTGCTGATCTGCAAGGGCAGGCTTCTACATAGAATGTTGCTAGTGGAATAGCAACATTCCATGTAGAATCTCAGATAGTAGCAACAGAATCTCAATAGTAGCAACATTCCATCTAGAATCTCCAATAGTTGCAACATTCCATCTAGAATCTCAGATAGGGAAAGGGAAATGGGACTTGATATACTGCCTTTCTGAGGTTCTTGCAACTACATTCAAAGCAGTTTACATATATTCAGGTACTTATTTTGTACCAGGGGCAATGGAGGGTTAAGTGACTTGCCCAGAGTCACAAGGAGCTGCAGTGGGAATCAAACTCAGTTCCCCAGGATCAAAGTCCACTGCACTAACCACTAGGCTACTCCTCCAATCCAGGGATGAGTATTTACCTCTCCAGTTTTGAGGAATTTTGTTGTAACTACTTGCAGATAAGAGCAGAATTCTTGCTGTTTACACGTTTATGTGTTCAGATACACATACAAATGACTAGAATACTGGCATTTATGTGCAAACATGCTGCCAAAGTCTACATAGCTCCTTAAAGAATGACCTCCTATGTACATATATTTACCTACATATAGGGTGGGTAATTTTATAGAAGTCCATTTCTGCAGGTAAAGCACTGTTTCACCCATGGGAATGGCTTTTTAGGAGCTTCTGCTTTTAGGTCTAGACCTGCCTAGATTTATCAGCCTAATTTAAGTGCCCATTGCTAAAAATCAGTGCAGAGATCTTAACCTTTTCCCTGCCCGTAATATGCCCCTGTTGTCACCTACTTTTTAAACTCCTAAATTTAGGCTTTTAGTGAAATTTTGAGCTCCCAGCCCTAGTAAATTTTCAAAGAGGCCAATTAAGGAGCCTGGCTGTCAAAATTAGGAGCATATATCCTCCCAATGTCAGCCTCTAACCCCCCCCCCCCCCCCCCCGGATTCTATATATAGTGCTTTGAGTTGCGCATGCAAATTTGGATGTTCCTAAAATGTATGTGCGTTGTTAGAGAATTAGGGGGATCCACGCCTAACTTATGCATGGGAATTTACACCAGGTTTTCATTGGTGTAAATGGTCGTGCCTAAATGTAGTCACAGTAGTTTCTGGTACTAAGCACTATTCTATAAACCGCACCTGTGGGGCCCTGTTACAGAGTGGCAGTAAGCCCAATGCAGGCCTACCGTTTGCTCTTCCGGGCCTACCGCCGGAAGCAGTCCCACCTCAAGCGCATTCCATTTAAGAAAACCCCACAAATGGCTTGCGCAGCCATAATCCGGCAGTAATCGGGCATTGCCGCCCACTGCCCGGTTAGCGCCGGGTTAGAGCGGGAGCTCTTATTGCCACCTCAGTGAGTGGCAGTAAGGGCTCCCCACTGCATGGCCATGTGGTAAGAGTTGTCTTACCTCATGGCCATGTGTGTCTGGAGGCTTTTTTTACCCACTGTGTTAAAAAGGGCCCTGGCACACGGAAAACCCACTGCGTTAAAAAGGGCCCTTTTCCCCCGCAGCTTGGTAAAAGGACCCCTTTATAGAATAGTTCTAAGCACTATGGGGCCAATATTCAGACTGCGGGAATTAGACCGGCTAACTTCCATGGTCGGCGTTGAGTCCGGATATTCAATGCCAGGCCACTTCCGGTGACCAACACTGAATATCCGGATTATTTTTAGCCAGTTTAAAGATAACTGGCTAAGTCAATATTCAGACTTAGCCAGTTATCTTTAAACCAGCCAAATATGGTCGCTAAACCTGCTTTAAAAATCGGCGGATAGCCAATTATATCGGGTGATCTATCCAGCTATCTGCTAGCCACTAACCAGGGATATTTTATTTATTTATTTATTTATTTATTTGTAGCATTTGTATCCCACATTTTCCCACCAATTTGCAGGCTCAATGTGGCTTACATTTGCCGTAGTGGCAGTTGCCATTTCCGGTTAACAGAATTACAAATGGTATTACATTAAGGTGCATACATACATGGTAAAGAATAATACATTATGGTATTGCATATAGGTTCCTGAGTGATAGATTAGATTGTAACACATGTTAGGTCATCAAGTATAGAGGGATCGTTTGTTGATTGTCAATCTCTCTCTTATTTGGGTAGTTTTTGTATTTTGTGTTCTGTTAATTTTATATACTAGTACAGTGGTTCCCAAACCTGGTCCTGGAGGCACCCCAGCCAATCAGGTTTTCAAGATATCTACACTGAATATTCACGAGAGAGATCTGAATGCACTGCCTCCACTGCATACAAATCTCTCTCATGAATATTCATTGTGGATATCCTAAAAACCTGACTGGCTGGGGTGCCTCCAGGAACAGGTTTGGGAACCACTGTACTATTGTAAACCACCTTGATATCTTAGGATCATTCTGGGGCATAATAAATGCTCAAAATAATAAGTCAATTAAGTACCTAATTTGGCCACTTTATAAACTGGTGAGGGCTGAGAGCCTACATGTAAATGACTAAGATTAAATACTAAGGGGGCAAAGTTAAGGCAGGGGGGAAAAACACCAACTTTTCCTAACTAGGAAAAGGAATTACAGGCCAAAATTTATTGTTCTAGTTTTTTTGGTGGATAATTTTATGAGATTTTTCAGCTGAAAGACTCTTTTCTTAGGATACACTCCTCCTACATTTACATTCCTGAAATATAAAGACCAAATTAGGCCCTGAGCATTATTTGAAATTTGACCCTCATTTAAATCCAAATTATTTTTTCACCAAATCAACATTTTATGAAAATTGTAAATAAATATTAGATAAAAACAAATAGTGGAAAATAAGGGGATATGATTTTATTGCACTAACTTAACACATGCTTCGACTAACTTTCAGAAGCCAAAGCCTCCTTCCTCAGGGCAGGAAGTTGTGTCACTACCATATTCTGGTAATAACAGGTCACTGCTATGGTGAAAGTATGGACTGTGTCTGGTTTATGAAATTCAGAATTGTTAATTAGGACTCTGCTTTTCTGATACTAAAGATGGGCACAGGCAAAAAACGTTGGCTCCTTTTTAGAAAATTTGGCTTTTTTTCCCCTGATTTTCTTTGATTAGTTTCTTGCAGACATTCGTAATAAATATTTTACTCCCACATTCTATATATGGTGCCTAAAATGTGCATACAAATTATGGGGCCCTTATACTAAGCTGTGGCAAAAAGAGGCCTGTGGTAGTGTGGGCACGTGTATTAGGCACGCACCGGCCAGCTTTTACCACGTCTGGAAAGAAGAGATTATTTGTAATGTGACGGGAAAAGGGCATGCAGTAAAACTGAATCTAGTGCATGCCTAAAACTGGCCTGAGCCCTTAATGCCACCCATTGGTCTAGTGGTAAGGGCTCACGCGCTACGTGTGGTGACTGGTCAGCATGCGCCAACTGCCGATTACAACTGGAAACGCTGTGCGTGGGAGAAAATAAATAAATAAATAATCCAGGCATTATGGGCACATGGCAAACCTGAAATTACCACCAGAGGGCGCAATAGCCTGGCAGTAGTGTCATTTTGGCACACGCTGCACGCACATAGAGCCTAATGCGCCTTTGTAAAAATGAGCCCTAATTGACTAATGATCCATTAACAAGCAATAACTGGACACTAACAACCTGTTATTGCCATTAATTGACACCGATTAAGATTTGCACAGCATCTGACTGCATGCTATTCTATAATGCTGGGTGCCCAGATCACATAGCACAGAACTCAAAGGGGGTGTGGCCATGGGAGGAGCATAGGCATGTCAGAGGCATTTCGAAAAGTTGCGTGTGTTGTTACAGAATTATGGGTCTCCATGCCCAACCTTGGGACCAGTGTTTACACCAGATTTCAGTAGGCCCAAGTCTGGCACCTGATCTTTTCCGGTGCCCATTTTTCAGTGCCATTTACAGAATCCGGCCCTTAATATGCACAAAATGATTGTATGCACATTAAATCAATGTTGCCTGCACTAAACGTTTTAAGGCACAGTAAAGGACGCGAATGCATGCTGATAAATGTACTTCTCTATCTGGAGCTGTTATCAGCACAGACACATAGGATACGGTCACCAATGAACAGCACAAAGTTTATCTATGCGGACTATTCATTGAGGTGCATGTTCCCCGCCTTTCTGAATTCTGTTATCATTTTTCCCCCATCATCTCCATTGGGAGACCAACTTTGCTTCTAGTATGGGTATTAGGGGAAGGTTATTTTAATATTTTAAAGGTTCTGTACACAAAGTCCCTATTAACATTAAATACCAAGGACCTTAAACAATTTTGAAAAATGTTCATATGAACGTATGTTCAGGTTTTCATGTGACGAAATGCCAAAAAGCATATATATCCCTGCTGGCAAATTGCTAAAATTTCATTTATATGACACCCACTCAAGGTTAGCATATAAGTTCATATCCACTTTTACAAGTCACATTTATTACATGTGCCTAGACCTGCTCCTGGTGTCCGTGTTGATATGAAGTAGTCACTACAAGGCATCTCAATGCAGAAAAGAAGTTTTGTAATTTTGTATGCTGGACTTCATACTGTGTGGCACTAGCCGGGTCCATGACAATCCAGAAAACATAAATATGGAGCTTTTATACCCTCCTTGATTAGATACTTAAAATGGGCCATAGATGCATAGTGCTAAGATGGCTTCATAAGGAACCATGGCCTGGTGTTTGAACCTCTCCTTCCTCCTCTGTACTACTGAATGACAAATCATTGCCTTCTAACAAGCTGACAATACTATCCTTTTGATTTCTAATTGCTAACTGAAGGGGAGTGCAGCCACACGTGTCCTCGATATCCAGTCTGGCATGAGCCCGAAGAAGTGTCTTTATAACAGATGAATTATTGTTCAGAACTGCTAGGTGCAAGGGTGTCCATCCAGACTTGTTTCTGGCATTGACATCTGCTTTGTGCTCAATCAGATTAATGATGCTACAGAAGGAGCTTTGCTGAACGGCAAGATGCAGTGGGGTCCACCCTGATGCTTCCGCAACATTGGGGTCTGCCTCAGCACTCAAGAGCTCAGACACCACCATCTCGTCAGTATATCGGACTGACACATGAAGAGGTGTCCAATCCATATCACCTTTAGCATTCAGATTTGCATAGCTGTCCTTTAGCAACTTAATGATTTCCATGTGTCCTTTGTACACAGCAAGGTGAAGAGGTGTCCAGCCTTGGGAAGTCTTTAGGTTGACATTGGCCTGATGTTTAATCAGGTGCTTGCAAATTAAGCTGTTGCCTTTGAGAGCTGCCATATGCAATGGGCTATAATAATTCTGATCACAGCAGGTGACAGTAGCTCCCATTTTTACCAGCTGATGGATGACCCTGAAATAACCTCGGCTGGCTGCAATGTGTAATGGGGTCCTACCATTTTTCTGCCTGCTATCTAGGTGTGCTCCTTGACTGATCAGAAGTTTCACAAGATTGTAATGATTAAAGTAAGATGCCACATGAAGTGGTGTTTTTCCATCATTCTCCTGGGAGTTTGGATCACTGTGGCGGGTGAGCAGAACACGAACCACATTTTCAAAGCCGTTTTGGGAAGCAAGGTGAAGGGGCGTCCATCCATCGTGTTCTCGGGCATCAACATCAGCTTGGTGATCCAGGAGAAGTCTCACAATTCGATCATCTCCAATCTGAGCTGCAAAATGGAGAGGAGACCAGTTGTCCTCATCCGGAAGGTTCACAGAAGCACCATGCTTAATTAGAATTGAACAGATTTCTGGAAACTTGTTTTGTACAGCCAAAGTGAGAGCTGTGTGCCCACTGACAGTCTGACTGTTGACATTCACTCCCTGCTTCAAAACAAACTTCACTTTCTCTATGTTGCCCTGAGCCACGGTGAAATGCAGCAAAGTTAAATTATTCTCATATACTTCGGAGACTTTTTGTGGTGTCATAACGCTTTCAAAGCTGTCCAGGTTACTGCCTTGTGATTGCAAAAACTCCTTCAGCATATCTTTAATGTCTAGAAAATACAAGGCACACAATAGATTACTCTTAAAACAATCGCATTAGGGTATGCCTACTAAAGCGCATTTCTAGTGCACCCAGGAAATATGCGCATTTCCATTATTTCTCTTTCAGGTCTTATACTAAAGTTTGCATTAGCACATGTAACCTGAAAAAACTGGCAGGAAAGTTCTTGCCACTTCCTGTTTAACAGGTGCCAAGAGTTCCTGTATTATGGATGCGCTAACTAGGTAGCACACGGTATTTGGAATGCACTAGCAGGATAGCGTATCCATGCCCATTCTCAGCCCCCTGAAACATCCCCTCCAGAAAGGTAACACAGAAGAATGAATACTGCACACTTAGGGCTAGATTCTAGATATGGCGCCTAAAAAATCAGCACCGAAAAAAGCGCTATTCTATAAACCATGCTTAAAGTTAGATGCAGTTTATAGAATAGCTCTTATGCCTGGTCATTTGCACCAACTAAAATGTGGTACAAATCCTCACACCTAAATTAGGCACAGATCCCCCTTATTCTATAATTACACACCTAAATTCAAGGAATGCCCTCAATCCACCCATTTCTGCACCCCCTTTTTAGACTCGCACGTAAAGTTTAGGTGCAGATCCGGTGCCTACATTTATGCGTGTACATTTTCATTAAATCTAATTAGTGCCAATAATTGTTTGTTAACACGGTAATTATTGGTGCTAATTAGCTTGTTATTCAATTAAATTGCATGGGCAAATTGGGTGCACACCCACATTTGTGCATGCAATGTTTAGTGATTTTTATAGAATTTGGGGGTTAGCGCACACAAATAGCTTACTTACTTCAAAAGAACACTTTAACGTATTTAGCAGTAAGCATCTTTGCACACACTAATCATACATTAAGCCTTAACGCCCTTTAGTAGACATTATCCTTTGTGTCAATTCAGTCATGTTCCTTTTATGGCGTGCACACACCATAACCCTGACCACCCAGCCCCATACCGTTCTGATGCCATTACTCACAGTGACCAAACAGAAGGCAAGGTGAAAGTCTGTCCATCAACTGCCAATGGTTCTACACTGTCTGTGCTGGAATCAAGAGCATCTTCAAAACTCATTAGCTGGTCCTTTTTGGCAACTGATCATCTGCCTTTTACCATCAGCTTCCAAAAAGCGTCAGCCTGTAAGTTTGATGGTGCTGGGACAGACTGTGAACGGTAGTAAACAGTGGTGGGACATACTTCCTCTGCTCAGTGAAATTAGCTGAGAAAGGCAGGAGGCAGATACAGGTGAGATGCAGAAGAAAGGAAGGGAAATGTTAATGCAAAAGGACTAAGTGGGGGAAGAGGCAGATGCTGAGGAAGGGAAGGAACAGGAAAGGAACAGAAGAAGCTGGGGAAGGGTGTGGGAGGGGGAGATGCAAGGCAAGATGGTGGGGAGAGATAAAGAAGAGAAAAAGGGACACTGGCCCCTGGTAGTGGCCCTAAGGTGGAAAGAGTGCACAGGGATAAGAGAGATAGAAACAGTCAACAATGATGTCCTCTCCCCAACACACAAACATACTTAGATGAGAAAAAAGGATAGGGGGAAATTCAATAAATGGAGTCCAAAGTAATGCGCCAGGATCATCCGTGCTAAGCAAGTATTCTGTAAAGTACGCTCTGCATGGAATGACCTTTATAGAATACTAGCTTTAGTGCACATTTCATGCCTAACTTTAGGGTATAACATTGTGCCTAATTTCTGGGAATACCCCTGACCTGACCTGCCCATACCCTTCCTATGGCCATGCCCTCATTGGAGTTATGCGCTATGAAATTTAGGCACATATGTTATAGAATAGATAGGACAAAGGGCAGATCCATACATAACTCCTAATTACTGCCAATTAAGTGCTTGTTAATGTCAACAATTGATTGTTATCACCTAATTAGCTCATTACTTTTGTGCACAGATCTGTGATATTCACCTAAAATTGTGTACCCGACTTTGAGTGGCCTATACAGAATTCAGGAGATAATGTCCTAACAACAATGCAATTTCCATCAGAGTCTGTGTCGAGGAAACACCAAAGAATCAGCTTTCAATAGGACATCAAGAGGGTAACTCCACAAGTACTTATGCCAGCTATAGTGCTATTGTAAATGCTCATGAACAGTTTGGAAAAAGTATGTGCATAAATTCTAGTAGTCTATAATTTATGTGTATAAGTGTGCTGTCCACCATGCTCCACCCAAACTCTTCCCATGAGAACATCCTCTAGTGGTGTAGCTAGACCAAGTATTTTGGATGGGCCCAGAGTTAACTTGGATTGGCCCTTCCATGCTGCCCCATCCCCCATCTTCCCGGAGAAGTTTTTTTTTTCACCTACCTTGCATCCAACATCTCTCCCCTCTCTCCTCCGCTGCATCCCACCATCTGCCCTCATCTCTGGACCCTGTCCATCCCTGATATACCTTACAGGCATCCACAGCACCTGACGCAATTCATTTTTACTGCCTCTACCGGCCCCACAGGATTCCATCTGCTGAGTCCTGCCAGATAGGAAACAGGCAATGACATCAGCAAGGGTGGGACATGACAGATGAAAGCCTGTGGGACTGGAACAGGCAGCAAAATGAAACACTACAGGCGCTGGAGATGCCTGCAAGGTACTCTGGGGAGGGACGGGGTTCAGAGACAGGAAGGCAGATGCTGGGATGCTGTAGAGGACAGAGCAGTGTGGTGCCGCTGCTGGGTGGGTCTGTGCCCACCCAGGCCCACCTGTAGCTACGCCACTGACACCCACTTGCAAATCACATGCCATGAAAGACTGGTGCATACTTACAAAATAGAACATAGACTATTGTCATTTATGTGTGTAAGTGTTCACATGTGCACACAAATAACTAGAACACTGGCATTTAGCTATGTATTTGCTACCTAAGGACCTCTTTTATCAAGCTGCACTAGCAGTTTCCACACAGCAATGCCGACGGAGCCCATTCAGAGTGAATGGTCTTTGTTGGCATTACCGCACCAGGAGCAACTAGCATGGCTTGGTAAAAGAAGTCCTAAATCTAAGTGACGCCTTATAGAATTACCCCCCAAGTGCCCAAATTTTAACTAGCTAACTTAAGTTGGTTTCTGCTGAACCTGTAAAGCATCTTAAACCCAGTCAACTAAAAACACTTAACCAGCTACACATAGGCCTCTAACTATAACCAGCCTGCAAATAAAATCAGATCTAGCCAGCTAAGACTTCCGAAGGAGCAGTTCCCCACCCATTCCCCCAAACCAGCCATCTTTCTTCTCTCTGGCCTGGTATCATCAAAAGAAATATACCGCAAAACCCCAAGCTCCCTTCAATGGTCCCAGCAGCTTTGGAACAGAGAAGAGGTTACATACCTCCACCTATCTCAAAGGGACTATTTCCCTGATGGATCCATCTTAAGTAGAGAGGTTTGGTAGCCGTGTTAGTCCACTCTTAAAGGTTATCAATAGAAATCAAACAAAATAAAACATGCAAAAGAAAATAAGATGATACCTTTTTTATTGGACATAACTTAATACATTTCTTGATTAGCTTTCGAAGGTTGCCCTTCTTCGTCAGATCTGACGAAGAAGGGCAACCTTCGAAAGCTAATCAAGAAATGTATTAAGTTATGTACAATAAAAAAGGTATCATCTTATTTTCTTTTCCATGTTTTATTTTGTTTGATTTCTATTGATAACCTGATGGATCCAAATGCCAGGAGGAAGGGAAGGAGATCAGTTCTTTTAGAAGCATTTCTTTTGATAGGTAGGAAAGATGAAGATTGCAACCTTGGAGGGCATTTTTTTTTAAGGTGCCAGGTGGAAGGGAGGAAAGATTGAGGTTTCAAGGGGAAGGTTCTTCATTGTTCCTGATGCTGGATCATTAGGACCATACAGATCTGGACATGGCTGACTAACTCTTGTCAGTTTTCCACCTAGAGACAGTCACTGGAAAGTTGCATCATGGACGTGATTACCCTACCCCATACTCAAGCCAAATATTGTAGCCTTTCCTCATGGGAATCATTTTCCTTCGGAGCCAGTTACTATTATGCTGCATCCTGGGAGTCATTTTGAGTAAAGCTGCTAAGTCCTGTTCCTCCCTCCCACCCCAACCCATTTTTTGACCAGTAAAATTTAGCCACTCTGCCCTGACAAATTTTCAAAGCATTGAACTATTTGACTAAGTCCTTACTTGGCCAGCTGCTAACCTTCAAAAACTGACCCTTCAGAAACAAATGTAACTAGCGAGAGAATTTGGGGGGGTTTATCAATTTTTCAGGCACTCACCGTTGGTTGTTTCACAGAAGTTTAATGGATTTTCTACACTCTTTAGAACAAAATACACCACAAAGAAAGAGAGAGAGAGAAAGGAACATTACATTACAGCACAATTACAGAAATAAAGCTATTGCAAAGAAGCCTGCATCTCTGTACATTGTACACTTCTACCATTTGGCTGTGGCAATGAATTTCTCCAGTAGACACTATGTAGTCACTAGCATTGTGAAACATTATTAGGAGGGCACTGATGTCTGCATATACATTTTATACTGTCATACAGATCTCCCGGATAATAACATTAATTCCTCATGACTGCTTAAGGGTCCTTTTACTAAGCTGTAGCAAAGAGTGGCCTTAGCAAACCCTTTCATGGGTGTTTCCCATGCGCTAAGGGCATTTTTACCACAACTTTATCAATAGAAATCAAACAAAATAAAACATGGAAAAGAAAATAAGATGATACCTTTTTTATTGGATTTAACTTAATACATTTCTTGATTAGCTTTCGAAGGTTGCCCTTCTTCGTCAGATCGGAAATAAGCAAATGTGCTAGCTGACAGTGTATATAAGTGAAAACATTCAAGCATTACTATGACAGTCTGACAGGGTGGGAGGATGGGGGTGGGTCGGAGGTATGCATGGGGACATCAAAGCATATCATTGATATTCTAACAGGATGGGTGTGGATAGGTGAGGGGTGGGGTGATCAACAGAGACATACAGCTTTATGGTTTATAATGGGCTAGGAACCCCAGATCCTTGTTAAGTCCTTTCTGTTGGGTGTTAAAATATTCAATCATTCTGACTTCAAAGGTCTTACGTTCTTGTATGGTTTTAAAGTTACCTTTCAGGATTCTCACTGTGAAGTCACTGGTACAGTGTCCTAGTCCTGTAAAATGCTGACCAACAGGGGTGGGAACCCTACTGGCACCAGTATTGTTCATGTGATGTCTATGTAAATTGAATCTTGTCTTAAGCATCTGGCCTGTTTCTCCAATATCGCATCCTTCGTTACATTTTTTACACTGAATGATATATACCACATTGGAAGATGAGCAAGTGAAAGATCCTTTTATGTTGAATATCTTTCCTTTGTGGATGACTTTGGGGTCCTGTGAAATATTTTGGCATAGTTTGCAACTGGATAAATTACAGGGAAGTGTGCCCTTCTGTTCCTTTTCAGTCTGTGATGGAAGTTTACTTCTGATTAGCTTGTGTTTTAAGTTGGGTGGCTGTCGGAAGGCCAGTACTGGTGGGGATGGGAATATCTCTTTCAGTAATTCATCCTCCTGGAGTATAGGTTGTAGATCTCTTATGATTTTTCTCAGTTTTTCCAGCTCTGGATTGTATGTCACTACAAGGGGGATTCTGTCTGTGGATTTTTTCTCCTTGTACTGTAGCAGATTATCCCTGGGTGTTTTGAGGGAGGAGGCAATATTCTTGGAGATTATTTTGGGGTTGTAGCCTTTCTGTTTGAAGGATGCAGTCAGGCTTTTAATTGAATATTTTAACACCCAACAGAAAGGACTTAACAAGAATCTGGGGTTCCTAGCCCATTATAAACCATAAAGCTGTATGTCTCTGTTGATCACCCCACCCCTCACCTATCCACACCCATCCTGTTAGAATATCAATGATATGCTTTGATGTCCCCATGCATACCTACGACCCACCCCCACCCTGTCAGACTGTTATAGTAATGCTTGAATGTTTTCACTTATATACACTATCAGCTAGCACATTTGCTTATTTCCGATCTGACGAAGAAGGGCAACCTTCGAAAGCTAATCAAGAAATGTATTAAGTTATGTCCAATAAAAAAGGTATCATCTTATTTTCTTTTCCATGTTTTATTTTGTTTGATTTCTATTGATAACCTTAAGAGTGGACTAACACGGCTACCACACTCCTCTACCACAACTTTAAAAATGGTCTTTTTTTTACATTTTTTGCATTAATGGTCATGCACTAATGTTAAATACCAAATCATATATTTAGGAAAACTCCATATGTAGTAAGCAAACCCAATATAGGAGGAGGAAAGATTTCTACTAAAGGAGAAAAAAGCCTCAAGAAGCTCCTTTCCATACACAACTGTGTTAAGGGAGCTGGGACTGCTTCATCATAGGCAAAAAAAAAAAAAAAAAAACCTCCTGTTTCGTGATATACAGGCCTACAAAAAGCTAGTATCAAAAGTTCAAGTGAAACAAATTTCAAAAGTTTTAAATAATCACTTAGCTTAGGCTGTTGAATCTTGCCGTTCTTCTTTCTCTTCTTTCTGATTATCTCAAACTATTCAATGACCGTGCCATTAGCGCACGGCCTTTAAAGCTTTTTACCATGTCAGCACTTACCACCACCCGTTTTGTAGGCGGTAAGGGCTTAGGCAGTATTCCTGCACTAACCAGATAGTACACGGTAATGTAGCTGAGCTCATTCATGCAGGAACACCCACTCTCTGCCCCCTGACATGCCCCCTCAAAACAAAATGTAAAATATTTTTTAGCATGCAGTTAGGGCATGCTGACTTAGCAGTTACCGCAGGATGCCTGAGCGTGTCCTGTGGTACGCCATTTTAAGATGCATTAGGAATGTGTTAGGCCAGGGCATTAGTAAAAGGGCCCTGCACTGGTGAACTCTCAGGTGGAGGCTGTTTCTGATGGATTCACATTTACTCTGACTAGCAGTCATGTCCACAAGAGAAACCTGGACTTTTAATGAATACAGGAGAAAGAAGAATTTACATTTTTTTTTTAAAGAATTAACCTTGTGTTTTTAACATGCAGGGGAAGAAGATTATTTTCCAGGGCTCCTTTAGCGAGGAGTTGAAGAAAGGGCCAGTGGCGTAGCCATGGATGGGCCTGGGTGGGCTGGGGCCCACCCACAATTGTAGCACCCTTGTTGTGGCTGGTGGGGATCCCTAATCCCCACCAGTTGAAGAAAGAAAGGGCCAGTGGCGTAGCCATGGGTGGGCCTGGGTGGGCTGGGGCTCACCCAAAATTGTAGCACTCTTGTTGTGGCTGGTGGGGATCCCTAAACCCCACCAGCTGAAGATTTCTTCCTCCTCGGGCAGCCAACGCTCTTCCAAACAGCAGCTGCACATGCTCAATTTTTACTCATGCACAAGCAGTGAGCATGTACAGCCTGCCGGCATCAGCATCGTCAGCTCGAGGCAAGTGCTGTCAGCTGCTGTATGGAAGAGCGCTGGTTGCCTGAGAAGGAGGAAATCTTCAGCAGGCGGGGTTTGGGGATCCCTGCCAGCTCAGGTATTTAATATTTTTGGTTAGTAAGTGGGAAGGGGCAGAAGTGGAGCTGGGGGGGGGGGGGGGACAAAATCCATGCCCACCCACTTTGTCCTCAGGCCCAACCAAAATTGGCCATCTGGCTCACCCCATCATTTCTTTGGCATTTTGATCATTTATGATGCTCAGACATCCTAGGGTTTTACCTTAAACTCTCTTTTCACATGCTGCAAAGAGAATATAAGGTGAGAATGCTGATGTAATAAAATTAAATCTTTTTGTTTCACTTGCCAGCACTGTTTGTCTCACGTGGGGCGACTGTCACTTTATTTTAATGCAGATATCCATGCCGTAGGCAAATTTCTCTCACTGTACAAGAGGTGATATCTACATAATGGCTAGGTGAAATGTCCGTAATGTGCTGCAGAGCAAACCTATCCTGCAGATTTGCTTTGAGCGCTGAGTCTTAGTTACTTTTTTGAAATACAGATGATTACTTTTCACACTGAGCCTGGAATTTTCTGTGCTGCCTCTGTGCGTTAAAGTACAATTTTACAGTACTCAGCCAGTCCAGTGATTTAATTGAACACCCCAGAGTGCTTTACGATTTAGAAGAGTTGATTGCTCAAAAATTAATGACTAATGCTGTTTGTATTTTGGCAGAAATGCCTTGATTACAAACCAAAATGTATTCATAAAAGCTAAACATTCCCCTTTGCTGTCCCAAAGCATAGAAATTGGAATACTTGCCTGATACACTTACACAGCACAAGACAAGCACAGAAAGGAGATTAGTGCTGTCCTGGAACCTGTCAGGACTCCTTACCTGTGTACTGCCGGCAGCTGAGATTCTGCTGGACTCTTTCCTGTTTAAGGGCTCGGGTTCATTTTCCCTGGCTCCCAAAGCCTCTGACATGGGACTTGTTAATAAATACAGCAACATGTCGGTTTCAATGGGTATGTCTGTCACGTGAAGAAATGACAAAGACAGGATCAGGCAGGGAACTCTTTATCTGTCCAGAAGGGTCTCCTTAGACTGAGGAAGATAAGACTCCCAGACAGATTGAATCAGAAACAATGGTGCTGGGATCAGCTTCCCCAGGAGGTGTTGGAGACAAAAATGATAACAGCAGTCAGGACAAACACAGAGGATTTTTGATTAAGAGAAAGATCAACTGAGGTCTATGATAATGCAAGACTGAGGAACCAGCATGTTCAATGCCATCACATTCCGTCTTTCTTTGACCTGTTCTGGCCAAGTGATATCTATTGCTGTGGGAAATAACATTTTTGAACTTACATCACAGGGGTGCCATCCAAATATGTGAAGTTTCCTCAGAAGCTTGCTATTGTTTGATGTTTCTGGAGGAAAAGGCAAAAGCTTTGACCTCCAGACTCCCACGGGAATAATTCAGTTTGTCTACCCTCTACTCTGCAGAAAATCCCATTGTCACAGATGTTGCGAGTGTTTCATCCTTTAGGGGTCCTTTTACTAAGAACTCTGCAGTATGACTAGTGCATGGGTTTCCCACTTTTAACGTGGCAGTAAATGGCCAAGTGCTAAATTCTCAATTAGAGAGTGGCAATTGATGGGGGAGCCCTTACTGCCACCTATTTTATTTATTTATTTGGATTTTGCTCACACCTTTTTCAGTTGTAGCTCAAGGTGAGTTACATTCAGGTACACTGGATATTTCTCTGTCCCAGGATGGCTCACAATCTAAGTTTGTACCTGAGGCAATGGAGGGTTAAGTGACTTGCCCAAGATCACAAGGAGCAGCGGTGGGGTTTGAACTGGCCAGCTCTGGATTTCAAGACTGGTGCTCTAACCACTAGGCCACTCCTCTTACTCAGCGGTAAGGGCTCATGCACTAATCAGTTAGTGCACAGTGATGCAGCTGTGTTAACCGATTAGCGCTGAGCAAACCTACTTCTCTGCCCCTGAACACGCCCCAGTGCTAAAACATATTTTCTATTTTTTAGTGCCTGGGTAGCGCACATGTCGAATGAGCAAGATCCACGGTAGTGGATGTTAACCTGCCACAAGAATGCATTAGTGCTTACCAGAGTGAGGAGGGTGAGCTCACTACTTCTCAGTTCCAGAAGTCCAGAGCCAGGTGATTTTACAAGGAAAATATTTTTAACTTTTTTTTTAATCGTTTTGAAGTAATTAACTGGACATGGGATCTGTAAAGTGTACAGTATGGACTAGATTCTGTATTTCGGCGCCAAAAAAAAAATGCACACTGAACGCTATTCTAAATATTTTTTTAATGTGTATCTATAAAAGTACTTAGTTTATTTCAAGAAGTTGGCTTTCAAATTAAATCAAAGCAGACTTTGCTGCACAGATTGGGTTTTTATTCTAGCATAAATCACTGAAAATTTATTTATTTATTTATTCATTTACTTATTTCAAAAAGACTGATGAAAAGGATACCAAAACTTCAGTGAGTTCCCTAGCTTCCTGTAGTTTAGTGTGCAACAATGATGATGAGGCAGAGCCCAGATATTACCTTGACAACTTTCTGATTAGTGGACCTGAGCTTAATTGATTGGCTGCCAAAGAATTCAAGCTGCAGATTTATGATATAAGACATAAGCATCTCCATGCTGGGACAGACCAAGGGTCCATCGAGCCCAGCACCCTGTCTCCAACAGCAGCCAAAAGAACAAGCATTTCATCCCGCCTATCCCAGAAATAGTGGATTACTCCTACGTCCGTTCAATAACATTCTATGTCCTTTTCCTCCAGAAAGCCATCTAACCTTTTTTTAAACTCCGCTACGCCAACCGCCCCAACTACCTTATCCGGCAACGAATTCCAGAGTCTAACCACGCGTTGAGTGAAGAAAAACTTCCTCCAATTCGTTTTAAATTTACTACACTGCAGCTTCATCACATGCCCCCTTGTCCTAGTATTTTTGGAAAGCATAAGCAGACGCTCCACATCAACCCATTCCATTCCACTCATTATCTTATAGACCTCTATCGTATCTCCCCTCAGCCGCCTTTTCTCCAAGCTGAAGAGCCCCAGCCTCTTCAGCCTTTCCTCATAGGCAAGTCGTCCCATTCCCTGAATCATCTTTGTTGCCCTTCTCTGCACAAGTTGTAATATAATATGTTCCTGTTTTTTCTTGCATTGTAAACTGCTTTGTATTAAGCAGTATATCAGATCAATAAATCAAATCCAGGTACTGGCACTAAATACTGGCCATAGCCGCATAAGTTCCAGCTCCACCCCTGGACTGGTCTTTACTTTCGGTTTTGGAGCAATAGCACCAGCAAAGCTGGATCATGACTACATTGTGCTTTGATTAACTACAAGATATCCTACAGTACTTGACATAGGAAGCTTTGCATTGTAAGAGACTGATATATGACCCCTGATGCAGGCAATCCACTGAAACACGGGCCAAAACATGGGCTGAAACACAAATAAATATCACTTCCTACCTTAAGAATGCAAAATATTTTTGTCTTCTTTGTTCCACTATTAGCCAACTACACTTGCCTTTGTGAATCTTTGATTTGTTGCTGATTCCCTTTGTTCTTTCAGCAACATTAGCTACCAGCATCGCTTTGAATATCGGACTGACCATTGTCTACCCAGATCTCTCCCACAAGGACCTTCAGAGTTTATCAAACTAACCACATTCCTCTTCTGACCTTTCTTTCTCTTTTGGTTTTTAAATCAGCTCCTTTGCCTGGGCATTTTGACTTGATTCTCTGCATGCTACAACAATCATAGGACTCCATGACTAGCTGTAAACCAGTTAAGGATCCTACCTTGAAATCGTGGCCTCTTCTTCGGGTCTTGGCTCCAACATCTCTGCATCAAGTCAATCATCTGCTGGCATTCTGAGGGGCGCTCTTCAGTAATGTCTTCCAACAAGGGCCGATTGCCTGCTGCTACTTTTATTATGATGGTCATCATGCTGGCACCTGGGCATAGGTCATTGGGGGTGATTAGCGTGGTCTCTGCTAACATACATTGTACATAAAAAAATAACACATTTTTGGATTCTTAGCCTACCTTTCCAAATGATGGTGAAGGTGGCTTGTAGTATTTTAGAATTCTGCATCGGCATCCCTCCCCCACATTGATACATCTTTGCCCTAAAGAGCTTACTATATAAATGGAGGAGGCAACAAGAATTAAAGTGGCTTGCTCTAGATCACAAAGGAGTGCAAGTGGAGGAAGTGGGAGCTGAACTATGGGTTCCCTGGTTCTCATTCCATTGCTCCAATCATAAGACCATCACTTCTCCAGGGCTGGCTTAATCTATGGACCAGGTGTATCACTGCTGCTGCCAGCAACCTCTAGGAGTAGACAAGTTTGAAAGTAAATGGGGGGGGGGGGCTCGAGAGAGAGAGGGGAGATACTGGCTCATTGGCAGGAAAGAGTGGAGGGAGAGATACCATACTTCAGGCAAGGGGCTGCCGATGTGGGGAGGAGAAACCAACTGGGGGGGGGGGGGGGAATGCAAATGTTGGCTCAAGGCACCAGTCCCTTGAACCAGCCCTGCCTTTCTCCTTCCAAATAGGGATGTTGGGAATGTTGGGCAAACAAAACAGCTTTGAGGTTGCAGGGAGTATCCTAGACGGGGAGAAAAGGACACAGAGCCCAGTAAGCCTACTAAGTGGTAGACTGTGCCATTTCAGTCCCCAAGTATTGATTCATTTTTTGAACTTAAGATGTCATGGTTCAGTGCAAGTTTGTACAGCAAGGGAGTTCCATAAGTGAGGGCCTAGATAAGAGAAGGCCGAATCCCTCAAAGTGTCCAAATACATAAGTGCAGGTATTGGAAGGAAAAGCAATCCTGCTTGAGAGCAGCAACGAGAATGACTGGGTGTGTAAGGAAGGAGGAAATTAGTTAAATAACTTGGGATGAGTACGATAAACTCTGTGCACCAAAACAAGAATTTTATCCTTAACATGTATGAAAATGGGGGGGCACTGTTCTTCCTTGAAAACGAGGGAAACATGATCACAGAAGCGAGTGTTGTGTAGTAGCTTTACTGCCAGTTTGTCAAGCATCTCCAATGTCCATGGCTGCACAGAACATGGCTAACCTCTGTCCCATCATAGCAGCCTGGCTTTACAGCTGAGCAAGCAGCTATAAATAAGCTGATGCTTCCAGATTTCAGTATACTTTGGTGTGCAAAATAATCCCCAGAGATGTGCCCAGCTCTCAGGCAAACAGACAAATGAAAATTCATGGAAGTGTTGCAGGTTATTGTGCTCTTTTTCAAAGCATATAGATGTCTCAAGATGGCCAAAAAACATCCATGTGCCAAAAATATCTAAATTGTGATTTTTTTTTGACATGCAAAATTAGGACGTGTTTCACTGCAGTTCATCCAAACAGTAAGGGGGCATGGGCAGGACTAGGGCAGGAACAAAATTGGGCTGTATTTCAGCAATAAAGGAAGAGTAAGAAACATTCAAGGTAAAAAAAAGAAGGTCATGTTTATCTAGACCTATTTCAATCTTATCTAAATTACAAAAAGATGCTCTGACTGACCAGCTGACCACTGGAGGGATTAAGGCTTGACCCCTTATTAATCCCCCAGTGGATGCTGTCCCTCTAGTACTCCATAAGAAGTGAAACTGAAAGGAGATACTAAGCTGTATGACAGCTACAGGTATTATGGGCATACCCAACAGAGCAGCAAGCAGGTCCCAAGAGCCAAGAGTAGCCTAGTGGTCAGTGCCGTGGACTGTGATCAAGTGGACTACTCCACCTAGTACAATTGTGGTTGAAATTGTAAGCCCTCCTGAACTACCAAATTACCTACTGCACATAAATATAGGAGTCACCTGCAGGATGGAGGGCTATTGTAATGGTGTACAGTTAGGTAAGTAGATTTTATGCTGCTCCTGGAGGGCTCACAAGACAAAATAAAGGAGTTATGGTAGGAATTGTACCTGGGTGTCATTGCTTAACGTCCACTGCACTGACCACTAGGCTGCCCCTCAGATCTGCAAGGATGTTTGTGTGATCATTTCTTTCAAAATGATGCCCGACTCTGGGGCCCCTGGTTGGCTGGCAGGGGTCCGCAACCCTGGCCAGGTGAAGCATTTGTGTCACGCTGGTCTCATCACATTGCCTACCCTGCTCTTCTCAGTCGCACCACGCACGCTCGTTTTAGTGAAACTGAGCATGCATCATGAATGCTCAGTTTCATTAAAACGAGCATGCACGGTGCAACTGAGAACAGAGCAGGGTAGACAATGCGAGACCAGCACAGTACAAACTCTTCAGCTGGCGGGGGTTGGGGACCCCCGCCAGCCAAGGTACTGTCATGCATTGGCGGCAGCAGGGCGGCATTTGTCAACGGGGAGGCAGGCCAAAATGTGCCCCCCCCCCCTCATCGAGGTCTGGCTACGCCCCTGCTTGTGCTCGTTTTTTGGCATTTATTAGTTTGGAAAATGGTTCTTTTTAGATGCCTTCTGTGCGGAAACATCCATCTTTGAGCTATTTTGGAAAGGGAAACCCAGATGCTTTTCCTGTTCAAAAACGGCTCTAGGATGGACCTTTTTTGTTTTATTTTGTTCGTAATGAGCTAAATTCCCAACTCAGACTTGGACCTTTTTTTTTTTTTAAATGCTCCTCTATATGTGATAAAAGAACCGGATGTCCATCTCTAATCAGTACTGGTAATATTACAACTTCCTGTCACTCAGGGACTATAAGCCACACATTGTACCCCATCTCCAGTGGTGTGCTGGAGCAGGCTCTCGAGAGCCGTTTGTTAAGTTTTTAAGAATTTTGGGAGCCGGTTCTCCATGGCTACTTTAACAAATGGATCCCAAAACGTGGGTTTGGGCCTCTCCTGAATTCTCTTTTACTTTGCTGGCGAGAGAGAGCCCCCTGTTAACAATTTACCAGCACACCCCTGCATCATCTCCCCTTTTTCTCAACTTCATCTCACACCAACAGGCTCTTGTGTAGTCAGGCTAATATCACTTGTATCTACCAAGGATGCTTCATGCCTTGTGCCTACCACCTGTTCTGCAAAAATTTAATAGGACGTTGAAGCTGGACTGCCCTCTCAAACTAGAATGAGACACATCGGAAGGCCAAATGGAGGAATTTTGTGTTAATGTTTTTGCCCATTATTTGTCATGCCAGGAGGTGACATTATACTTTGCCAATTCGTACCTGCTAGCTGAAGAAGGGTGCTCTTTTTCTCTTAAGCATGTGTACCTGGGCAAGCAGCAGGTACAGGCCTTAGTTCCTAATATAGCTGTGTTAAATATACCTTCCATCTCACCCTCATTCACTCTGCACCAAGCTGCTCTTTATGGAGAAATGGATAACTGTAATCTCCAACACAACTGATTGGCACTTCTAAAGACCCTGAACAATTCATGAAATATATTTAAAAAGAAAATACAGAGCTTGCCTAAGGTCTGAGGTGGTAAGTGCTGTGCATTGCATTGCAGAGGGTCTTCTCTCAGCTGGAATTGAGGATCCCATTCCCACAGAAGCAGCTTTCACTGTTCCCTCACAAAAGAGTCATAGTCATTGCTAAAGGGTGACACCTAGTGGCCAGATTTAGAGCCCACACTTGCAGAGTTTCAGAAAGAGCTCTGGTGTGACCCTTGACCAAGAACTGTCACCTTTCTGTGGTTCAAAGCAGTTCTGTACAGGTACTTATTTTGTACCTGGAGCAATGGAGGGTTAAATGACTTGCCCAGAGTCACAAGGAGCTGCAGTGGGAATCAGACCCTGTTCCCCTGGCTCTTAAGCCACTGCGCAAACTGTTAGCCTGCTTCTCTACTTGTAACTCCTAATCCAGTAGGAAACCAGTGCTATTAATCCCACCTGAACCTCAAATACTCACCTGAATATGGCTTCTTCTGAGTTAAAATCTCCCAGATAACAATCCCAAAGCTGCCAAAAAAAAAAAAAGAAAAGAAAAAAAATGCACAGCATTGTTTATTAATTCCACTTAAAGATAATTTGGGAATCTTTTCAAGTAAAAGTACTATTTTCTCATCTGTTAGAGCAGGATTGTACTCAGGAAATCTCTGTATACAGAACCTAATTCTATGAAATAAGACAAGAGGAAAGAATTTTAAAAATCACTTTTTTTTTTTTTTAAATCCCTGCACCTGACTGTTCAGCAAGCAATAGTGATAGTCACCCAGAAAGCAGATGTTAGACAGGTGATGTGTTAACAGCTTATCATTAGTCCAGTTTTTTTCTGCCTTGGCAGATCTATAAAACCCAATTTTGCATCGGACATATAGGTGGGAAATGGGATGTCCAAATCAGGATAGGCACCCTTCCTATGTATTTTACCAAAGGCTCTGCTACATGTATATTGACATGCATGAATATACATGCAAATATTGGCCTATGCAGTTGGAATAGCCATTTCAGTAGGAAATGCGTTCAAAAATGAGCAATATCACTGAGGATTTTGAACGTATAAATGCCAGCATATGTAGGTACCAATTTTGCACCTATGCACATATCAAGACTTAGTCATCTACCCCCAATATTCAGCTGGCGGCAGGCAGCGTTTTTTTAATCGCTGATCATCGACGGCTAAAGTATCTCCCGATACTCAATGCTGGGCCATGTCCGGGCATCGGCACTGAATATCGGGGGATAATTTTGGGCAGGCTGGGCACCCAGCACTTATGCGACCCCGGCTGAATATCGGGCCAGATGGCCAACATAATTGTTTTTCTTTATTTAAAGCCCCTGAGCCACCTCAAGCACACCACCTCCTGGAGCCAATGTCTCCTCTTTCCCTCCTCATCCCAGCCTGTGTCAAGACACCTTCCCAGAAGACTCCCCCCAGCCATGTAAGCAGGCCCTCCCCCTGGGCCTACCTGTATCCTTGGTGGTCCAGCGGGGGTCATTGGGGGAAGGAGCACAGCCCCCTTGTTCCTGCAATGCCAGTCTGAAATAGCTACTGTGGCCTCTTGCGGCAGCTTGCGGTACTTCATGTAGTACCACAAGCTGCCACGAGATGTCATGGCAGCCATTTTAGAGAAGCACCGCAAGGAGCAGCAAGGGTAGTAGACAGATTGAGGGTGCAGGGGGAGTGGAGAACGGACTGCCAACAGTGCTGGTGCGTATTTTAAATGCAACAGATTGCATGAAAAATAGGTGCCAGCACCATCAGAAGTCAATTTGGGACAGCGGCCGCTCCCCTGGCAACCCATCTAGCTATACCTCTGAGCAAGGGAGCTGTGCTCCTGCACCCCAATGACCCCGTTGGACCACCAGGGATACAAGTAGGCCTACACAGCTGGGGGGGGGGGGTTCTGGAGCGGTGTCTTGACACAGGCTGGGAAGGGGAATATTGCTAGCACCCACATAACCTGGGGCTCCTCCCCAGTATCACCCCCAGCACCGCCCACTTTTTGTTTGGGCGGTCTGAGGGGATATCCAGCGGCACTCTCTGGTTAAGTGCTGCTGAATATCCCGTTAGGAGCCTCTCCTGCCCACGTAAATCACTTTGAATATAGGCCTGCTAAGAACTAGATTTTACCAAACTGGATACCCAGGAATAGCTAATTAAGGAATCAAGCAAATTGTCAGGTCTATAAAATAATGAGTGGAGTGGAACGGGTAGACGTGAATCGCTTGTTTACTCTTTCCAAAAACACTAGGATTAGGGGGCACGCAATGAAACTACAAAACAGTAAATTTAAAAACGAATTGAAGAAAATATTTCTTCACTCAATGTGTAATAAAATTCTGGAATTCTTTGCCAGAGAATGAGGTAAAAGTAGTTACCTTATAGCGGAGTATATACAGCAGTCCTAAGTTGTCCGGATAGATATATAGTACTGGATACTGGCACTGCATATTGGCAGTACATGGATTGCTTTCCAGATACTTATATCCGGATACCCAGATATGTGCCAGCACTGAATATCAGATCTGAAATCTGCCTGCAGTGGTCTTTCAAAAAACGCTGACCACCATGAGCTGAACATCAACCAGAATAATTTTTAAAGTAAACATATTTTACTTGATAACATTGGATATACATGTAAACCTTTCAGGCCTCTTGTAAACTCCATGCTGTGCTTTTTATGTGGTAAACAGTGCCTTTCTAAAATCACTATTTTCACGTGTAAAGCATTTGCATGTTGTGTAAATGCTGCTGGTTACATGTGTAAAAGCTGCACAAGTTTTCTAAAACAGCCTCTATAATCTATTCTGGACTAGCTTGTTACACACTCTGTACCTCAGACCAGTTGCCTTGAATTTAGTCATCCATCTTTTATCCCAACTGACTCTGCACCATCCATCTTGTCCCCAGCTATATAACTGCATTTGGCCCCTCAGCTACATAATAAGCTGTACTGTAGAAAGTATTAGTATCATATCTATTTTATTTGAATATTCTAACACATGCTTATTAGATGTTTCATTGGCATTAAGTTGAAAATATCACCAAAATTACAAGAGTAAAGAACAAAATTTAACACTAAGAAAATCCAAAAAGTATTTTGTTCTGAACATTGAAGGAAACGACTGCTGTCTGAGTATCAGTTTTAAACAAATTGTAAACCCCCCACTATGATGTCATAAGTGCGCTCACTTGAAGGGACAGGCTCTGGAAAATGTCACAGTGCTTCCCCACAGAAATAATAGTCAGAGCATTTGCCAAATCAAGGAAACTGTTACAAATCAAAATTTATTTAAAAAACTAACATAAATTATTCTAACATTCTAATTTTCAAGTACAGCTTTTCACTTTAGTATTGCTCTGCCCTGGCCCAATGTCCATGTAAAAATGCCACCAATACTGACATTTGCATTTAAAAATGAAACTGAGTGTGCACACACAAAATATATATATATATATATATATATTAAAAACAACTTCACCAGCTCCGTCGCTTTCTTGCGGTGGGTACCTTAGGTTCTCAGCACCCTCCTTGGATCTTTAGTGTGTCTTCAGAACCTACTAACCTTCTCAAAGAAATCAAAGAAGGAAAACCCTGACTCCCTGTGTGTGCAGCTGAATCAGTGTCTTCTTTGGCAGAAAAGCTGTGTATACTAACTAATTCTGAAAACAAAATACAATTATTTGTCCCTGTGCTAATATCCCAAAAAAACCCATAAAATTTTTTAATGCATGCTAAACAGTTCACTTTCAACAATGCTCCACACAACAATGCAGCACACAAACCTTTTTCACTTAAGAAACCATAAATTCTACTAAATAGCATGGTTCAGGTTTTGTCAGTCTCTAAGCAGCTTCCAAGCTGCCTCTTTAGTTTCAATGCAGCACTGAAGGTTCTATGCTGCTTCCAGGACTGCAGACCCCCAACATTCTAAAGCTGCCTCAAGCTTTAGGTCACTTCAGCTTTAGTGCAGCACTGGGCATTCTAAACTGTTTTTCAGCTCTGCTTTTCCCTTTCTCCCAAGAAACTCAGGAAAGTTATCAGAAAATCACTTTTTTTTTAAACACAGTTTTCCCTAAAGTAACTCTTCCTTGAATCAGGTCTTTAAAAGGCTCTCTTTTCTCTAAAACCAACCTCTCAAAACACCAGCTTCTTTTAAAAATGAAATCATGAAATTAATGACTTTCTTTAATAATCCCCTGTCATATCCTTCAAGAGAATGTTGTTTCTCTGAAATCCCAAGCTCTTCAAACTCTTTTCAGAGCTCTGACATCAACTGAAATAAATTTCTAGTTCACAACGTTTTTCTCACTCCTACAAACACTTTCTCACTGGAACAATACCCTTGGAGGGGCATAATCGAACGCGAATGCCTATTTCCATGGGCGTCTATGTCCGAAAACGAGTACATGAAGAGGTGGGACAGACCGTATTTTCGAAAAAATGGACGTTTTTCAGATGGGCGTTTGTTTTTTTTTAGCAATAATGGAAACTAAAAACGCCCAGCTCAAAAATGTCCTAATCCGAGCCATTTGGTCGTGAGAGGGGCCACGATTCGTAGTGCACTCACCCCCCTGACATGCCAGGACACCAACTGGGCACCCTAGAGGGCAGTGCGGTGGACTTCAGACAACGCTCCCACATGCATAGCTCCCTTACCACGGGTGCTGAGCAACCAACCCCCCTCAACCAAAACCCACTACCCACAAATGTACAACACTACCATAGCTCTTAGGGGTGAAGGGGGCAGTGGCGTTCCTGGGGGGGCTGGCACCCGGGGCGGATCGCCGACGTGCCCCCCCCCGGGTGCAGCGCCCCCTCCTGATGCAGCGAAGGACCCCCCCCCCCCCCCCCCCCGCCGGGTGCACGCCGCTGGGGGGGTGCCGCGCGTGCCTGTCCTCCGTTGTTCCATGCTTCTTCTCTGCCCCGGAACAGGAAGTAACCTGTTCCGGGGCAGAGAAGAAGCATGGAACAATGGAGGACAGGCGCGTGCAGCACCCCCCCAGCGGCATGCACCCGGGGCGGACCGCACCCACCGCCCCCCCCTAGGAATGCCACTGGAAGGGGGCACCTACATGTGGGTACAGTGGGTTTTGGAGGCCTCCCATTTACCAGCACAAGTGTTACAGGTAGGGGGGGGATGGGCCTGGGTCCACCTGACTGAAGTGCACGGCGGTACCCACTAAAAGTGCTCCAGGGACCTGCATACACGCAGGCCTCTAGGACTTGTTGCTGCTATATAACATTGGCACACCAGTTGACACCTGAAGACTAATCTCTCCGAAAACGTCCTTTATTGGAATAAGCACGCTTACTCACAGTTAACTGCAGATCAGAGGTTGTGCCCCACTGGCAACGAGTCTCCCTGGTACTGAGATGAGCAGTAAGTCAGAGCTGGCAGAATGGTGTACAATGCCCTCTTTCAGCCACATTCAATGTAAGAACTAAGTTCTGTAACGTGGGTAACACATGAAAGGGATCTAAAACTGGCTTACAAAAATGGCCACTACCTCATGGACTACCGGAAACAAAACAGGGCACACTCTGACCCAGTAAGCAGGGGGAAAAGCACCATGGGAGTAGAGCCTACCAACTACCAACATCGTGAGCATTTGCCACAAGCTAGTGGAATCACGGAGCCCAATACCCTACACCCACCACAATGCATTGCTGATGTGACTTTGCAGTGTGCATAACAGAAAAGGTGTCACACTCACCCGAGAGCCACATCAGAACCAGGGAAAGGCTGTCACAGGATAGAACACATCCTGCTGTCATAGAGGTGGGTACGGCATTTGAGGCTGGCATACAGGCTGGCAAAAAAGGTTTTTAGTTTTATTGTTTTAGTGTGGGAGGGGGTTGGTGACCACTGGGGGAGTCCGGGGAGGTCATCCCCGATTCCCTCCAGTGGTCATCTGGTCAGTTGGGGCACTTTTTTGGGACTTGTTCGTGAAAAAAAAAAGGGTCCAAAAAAAGTGACCCAAAATCGCGGTAAAAACGCCTTTTTTTCCGATTATCAGCTATAGACGCCCATCTCTCCTTGGCTGATAACCACGCCCCAGTTCCGTCTTCACCACGCCTCCAACACGACCCCATCAACTTTACCCGTTTCCGCGACGGATTGCAGTTGGAAACGCCCAAAATCGGCTTTCGATTATACCGATTTGGGCGCCCACGGGAGAAAGACGCCCATCTCCCGATTTGGGTCGCAATATAGGCGTTTTTCTCTTTCGATTATAAGCTGCTTAGTCTCCCAGACTACTAAAAATCCTGAAATTAGAAATCCTGAAATTAGAGACCTATAACCTTTTTTCCTCTTAATTTAACCTAAAACTCAGACTGCAGCCACACTTGCCTCTGTCTCTCTTCAGGTTTTCAACTGACTCATACAACTGAACTTTTCTGATGACATCACTCATTCTACCAGGCTCATGCATGTGATAGTTCTAAACCCTGCACATGCCACAACTTCAAACATTGCAGAAATAAACTCTATCTCCTCTTAAAGACACAGTTTCCTAGTCCTTTCTCCAAACCACAGCAGTCACTCTGCATAGCAGTATTTATTTATTTATTTATTCTATTTTTCCTCATTTACAAAATGAAACCTCAACTGCCATAGAAGGTCTATATAGATGACCATTCACAATGGCTCTAATCACTGATTTCCAATTAAAGCACCAAAAAAGCAACAGAGGAAACAACTCCCCAATCTGACAAAAAAACACTGTAGCTAAAAAAGATGCTGCTATACTCTCAAAATACTGCAGTCATTTCATTATCATTGTTCATTTTAGCTGAGAAATATAAATATACTAGGAAAAAAGGCTTGTTTCTGACACAAATGAAACGGGCACTAGCAAGGGTTTCCTCGGAGTGTGTATGTTTGAGAGAGTGTGTGTGAGAGTGACTGTGTGTGAGAGAGAGAGAGAGAGAGAGAGTGAATGTGCGAGTGTGTGTGTGTGTGACAGAGAGACAGTGAGACTGGGTGTGAGTGTATCTGTGAGAGAGATAGTGTGTGTGTGTCAGGGCCCCCCTCCCTCCCAGTTCCAGGGTCGCCCCTCCTCCCTCCCTCCCAGTTCCAGGGTTTTTCTCCCCCTCCCTCCCTCCCTCCCAGGGTCCTCCTCCCCTCCCTCCCTCCCTCCCTCCCAGGGCCGTCGTCCCCCTCCCTCCCTCGTACTCCTTTCAACTTGTAGCAAGCACGAACTATTTTATCATCTTGTAGTTCGTATCCATCCTGCCGCTAGTCGATTCCCCCTCCTTCCATTGCTTCCCAAAGAATCGCATGGAAGGATGCGGGTGAGCGCGTGGCGAGGTGGAGCTTGGGCGGAGAAGCGTGTGTGGAAGAAGGAGAAAGGAGTAGGTGGAGAAGAGGGGGAAGTAATGCGGCTGCAGCAGCGATTGATGTTCGGAGGCTGTTACTTTTTGGTGTTTTGGACGGACGGCGCCACGCTCTCCAGCAGTAGCAGCTTCAGCTGTGGCTGCTAGAAAAGGCGGGGCACAAGGGAGGGGGCAGGGCATGGTCAAGCTCCTGTAGCGGAGCGGAAAGCAGCAGGAAAAGAAATCATATTTTGTCTTTGTTCTAGTTCTGTTTCAGAGAAATTGATTTCACAGCATATAGCACTCGAGGGTGGGGCGATTACGAACCCTCGTGTGGTTGGTCACTGCTGCTGGTGACGAACCCAGAAGTACATGATGTCAATTCAGGAGATGGCTACAGAGAGCACAAATGCTTCAAGGCTTCACTTTCTCAGCTTCAGAACGTTGGAGGTGCGTTTTATTATATAGGATAGAACCTCACTGTGCACATCAAAAAAACCCAAATCAGTTAGCTTAAAATGAAGTGCTTCGCATAAACATTCTAAAATTTCAGCTCAATTAGTCCCGTTCTATTCAATAACAAAATGCTGTAGCACAGGGTCCAATATCCTTGACAAAGGTCCCCCTTGTTTCATTTTCTTCTTCAGAAGGAATAGCACACAAATAATCAGCCTTGCTTCAAGATGGCGATTACCGGCTTAAGAATGCTCTCATAAAGCGGACTTCCTCCTTTCTAACGTCAACATTACAGGCAACATTGATTCCTTAAAGAGACATCCTTTAAAAGAAAGTTACCCACGCTAAAGGTCCATTAAGGCCTAGGGGTGCTACAGTTTGCAAATGAAAAATTCACTTTTGTTCTCTTTGATGCAATTTACGTGACATGTCCCCTCTCCTACCATTATCCCTAATCTGATCAATTGTAAAACAACGTAATTGCTCAATGGTGTAATTCTTGACAATATTTCACTAAAGGTACTTCCAATGTACCTGCTCTGATATTATGTTTGTGTTCAAGCAACCTGGTTTTAAGCATCCTTTTTGGTTTGACCGATATATTGCAATCCATGGGGGCAAATGATCATATAGATCACTGCTTTAGAAGAGCAAGATGTAGAGCATTAAGGGGCATGTTTACTGAGGTGCGTTAGCGTTTCTAACGCACCCTTAAATTTAAGGCACAATAAACACTAATGCGCCTATACATTTCTATGGGCGCATTAGCATTTAACGCCCGCAAACCATTTACGTGTGTTGAAAACGCTAACGCACCGTTAGCGTGCCTTAGTAAACATTTTCATTCTATCCATCCCACAACATTGATGACTCCTAGGTAACATCACAGATTGTACATTTACCACATTTAACATGTCCAAAATTAGTGTTCTGTTTCACGGTCCATACATCCGAATGACATAAAAGATCTGATAAATTGGTGCCCCTGAAATACGATATTAAACATTCTGTCTGTGAGAACACCTCATGAACTGATAAATATAGGTTCTATATATTTAAAATTTTCAGCTATAATGAACAATGATAGTGAAATGACTGCAGTATTTTGAGAGCTTCTCTGTTTGCAACAGTGTTGTTTCTCCGATTGCAGAGTTGTTTTCACTGTTGCTTTTTTGATGCTTTAATTGGAAACCAGTGATTAGAGTCATTGTGAATGGTCATCTATGTAGACCTTCTATGGCAGTTGAGATTTCGTTTGTTTAAAATTGATACTCAGATGGCAGTCGTTCCTTCAATGTTGAGAACAAAATACTTTTTGGATTTTCTTATTGGCATTATGTTGACATTGTATTATATTTATGTTATTTGAATGTTCTTCCATGCTGTCTCTTATAGTATTGTATTGACATCTTATCATATTTCTGTTATATGATTGTTCTGCAGTGCTGTTAAATGTTTCTGTCTCTGATACTGTTTCATGTTTTTTTTTGTTACATTTGTACCCTGTGCTTTCCCACTCATGGCAGGCTCAATGCAGCTTACATGGGGCAATAGAGGGTTAAGTGACTTGCCCAAGTCACAAGGAGCTAGTTGCTTGTGCCTGAAGTGGGAATCAAACTCAGTTCCTCAGGACCAAAGTCCACCACCCTAACCACTAGGCCAATCCTCTTGTCAGTTCCAAGTTTACCTCATTAGGGGTCCTTTGACACTAATGATTAGCATGCACTAAATGATAAGACACCCATTATAATCCTATGGGTGTCTTATTTATTTATTTATTTATTTGTTTGTTTGTTTGTTTGTTTATTTATTGGGATTTATTAACCGCCTTTATGAAGAGATTCAACAGATTCACCCAAGGCAGTGCATAGCAGTTACTTATCATTTAGCGAGAACTAATCATCAGTGCATGCTAAATTTGTTAGCATACCTAATTAAAAGTACCCGTTGTATTTATATTTATATTTGGTCATTTTATTATTGCTATTCTGTTAACAAAACTGAATGTTTTATGTTAAACTATGCCTGCTGTACACCGCCTTGGATGAATCTCTTTATAAAGGCGGTTAATAAATCCTAATAAATAAATAAAACAAACATTCCATATAGATAGATAGCTGTCCACATAGGATTTGATCATGCTTTGCAATTATAAAATTAAATTACTCAAAAAGTATGCATGCAGACACACCCTGAAATAGAAAGTCTTCCAGTGCTAATTCCTGATCTACAATCGCTATATAGAAGTTTCCAGGAATGAAGGAACAATCATTTTTATAATTAAGTATCCAATTATATTTAGGCACAATGACACACAGGGTGATATTGAATCAACTAGAATCACATCAAGAGTGAGTGGCAGAGCCAGGATTAGAACCAGGGCACAGGGAGATGGTTGTTCAGCTAAAAGCCAGAAATAATACTATCCACAGTCATATGCAATATTACCAGAGATCATTCTAACTACTATAAATTGTTCTTCCATGATTTTTCTTGTGCCCTTCCAGTCTTTGCCTCCTGATTTTAGTTTTAACTAATAAACACTGATAAAACACCCCCAAAACAAAATAAATTGAAATAGGTGCTTATTGGGTAAACACTGGAAAATCCCCATTGCCCCTAGTATTCTCAAACCCCTCCCTCAGCTTGTCGTGTATCCGCCACTCAGGTTTTGAGCCTTTTCTGCTCTGACAACTCCTAAGTGACACGAATATACATATTTGATTCCACTAGAAAGATACCCAGCAGTACTTGTGGTATGAAAACAATGATAAAATTGTTTTGGTTTTTTTGGTACCATCAAAGAACCCCTGATTAGCTAGAAAGTAAACACCTAAATTTACAACTTAAAAACACCTAAGAACTCAAAGCCAAGCCCTAATCATAATATATCCTTTACCTATACACATCATGTTTTGTACTGGGAACCCTGGTGTTTTGCAGGAACATTTCAGGGGGAATGTAGCTCAAGGTGCCCCTTATGGCCGATCGTTCAATATATTCCATTCGGGTGGAATGCTCCATCCATTTGGACAGTCCAAAGTCAGAAATCTGAAACAGGGTCAAAAGAGAGCACAGATTAAGTTACCGTACTTCTTAAAATAATTCCGTTTTTGCAAAGCCGGCCACTTTGCCACATCATTGTACTGGCTGCAATGAGGAAAAGAAGCAAGTTCAAAAAAACTTAAAAATTAAAAGTTCCCTGGCACATGAAACATCTACTTGACCAAACCCATTTCTGCATTATAGTACAGGCTATGGTTCTTATAGGACTTGACTACTGCAATACAGTTTATTTAGGACTACCAAACAAATCACTGAAACGTCTGCAAATAGTTGAAAATGCAGCAGCTAAATTGATAGGAGGAGGTCGCTGGTCTGATCATGCTACACCATTTCTCATCAAGCAACACTGGCTACCTATTAAAGCAAGAATAGTATTCAAGCTACCAACAATGATCTTTAAAGTTATGGCCTCACACCATCCTACATTCGGCATCTTGTCCAACTACATCAACCCAAAAGAACCCTAAGGTCTATAAAGGAAATCAAACTGTTTTACCAGCTGCAAAGGACTTAAATATACAGCTGTGTTCTTTCTATGATACTTTGTAACCCGTACTATGTAAGACGCACTGAACCTGCTATCGAGAGGTAAAGAGCGGGGTATAAATGTAACAAATAAATAAATAAGTACATAAGCACCGCCATACTGGGAAAGACCAAGGGTCCATCAAGCCCAGCATCCTGTCTCCGACAGCGGCCAACCTATGCATCCAGCTTCTCCTTTATAAGCACGCAACTATGGAACGCACTACCAAACGCCTTGAAAACAACTCACAACCTATCAAACTTTTGGAAATCACTAAAAACTAATTTATTCAAAAAGGCATACCCTAATGACCCAACTTAAATGCCTCGATCCTGCAACACAACAAAACTAATACCCGTTCAGGTCACACCTCAACCCTTCCTCCATATTCCCTGATGTGTCTATCATACACAAACTTTCTACAATGTCACTCTGTATCTGTTATACCGTAACTGGCGATTGCCATCACGGTTACTATGTAAGCCACATTGAGCCTGCAAATAGGTGGGAAAATGTGGGATACAAATGCAATAAATAAATAAAATAAATAAATAAACTTCACAAGAATGCTGAAGAAAGAAAACTCACAACATGACAATTACAGGCAAAGGAACGGAACTGTGGAACTTACTGCTGCGAGACGTAAGATTAATAACTACCTATCAGCATTTCAGACGCTCAGTTAAAACTTGGCTATTCCAGAAACACTTTGGCTCAACCTCAGGAAAACTAGCCCTACATCTACACAAGGTATGGAAGATGAAAAATGAAGCCACCTGCTACACCTAGCAGAACACTCATACAGAACCTAAATTTGTCCCGATAAAAATGGTGAAGGGTCTACACTATAGACCACGAATTCCAAAGACTATCAAGTTTCATATTAAATATGATCTTACATAAACAATTATGCTCAACCGTGTTTAGCTAGTTAATGTACTATTGTTTACTGTAAATTAAACAGTTCCATTGTAAGTTAGTACTAATTAATGTTAGCTAATCTTTTGATAAAATACTGTTAAATGCAAACTGCTTAGAACTTGTTGGTAAAGCGGTTTATAAATGCCAAATTAAATTAAATAAAAAAAGGTTTGGTGACCTGGCATTTATGGGCACAGTAGTCAATATAATTCAATGCTGCTGCTTCATTTTCTTTCTACTCTGCTTCTCTTCCTCTGCAAGCCCTTATGCCTAAGCCTCTTCTGGGACATCCGCTGTGCTTTGCCAAAAAAAACATTTTACAGCCATGTACCCCAGCACTGTAGCTAAGAATTTTAGCATTTCAGTCTGGCAATCATTTGATAATTTAGAATCGTATTCTTCTTCTGTCTTTTTTTTTTCCAGAATGGGTTTTGTATTGCTTTTGATCCTAGAAAGCTCAGGCAGGTGAAACAACACTAACAACATCACATGAACTGGGGCTCATCCCACAACAGACACCATTTTGGATTAAAAAAAAAAAAAAAAGATTTTCAACATCAAATCCACAGCACAGTAGGAGAAGAGAAAAAGAAATTCAGGAGCAGCACCTTCTTCCACTGCCACAGTCAGCCCAGTCTCATAGGTATCATTTTTCCCTCAGAGAAGGTCACTATAACACTGTACTAGGGCGTCATAATTCATTTCCCCACAGAGCCAGACACCGGAACACTGCATCCAGGGAGCCATTTTGCCAAGAGTCATTCCGTGTAAGGCAACTAGTCACCAGAACGGCACCCAAGTATACGCACCATTTTTTATGTTATGCTATATCATCCAGCTTATAATCGAACGAGAATAACGCCCAAGTTCCGACCTAAATCGGGAGATGGGCGTTCTTCTCACAAAAACAAATAAAGCGGTATAATCGAAAGCCGAACTTTGGACGCTTTCAACTGCACTCCGTCGCGGATGCGGACAAAGTTGACGGGGGCGTATCGAAGGCGTGTCGAAGGCGGAACTGGGGCGTGGTTATCGGGCGAACAGAGATGGGCGCCCTTCGCCGATAATGGAACAGTTTTGAGCTAGAATTTAGGACACTTTTCCTGGACCCTGTTTTTTGACGAATAAGGCCCCCAAAAGTGCCCTAAATGACCAGATGACCCCCAGAGGGAGTCGGGGATGACCTCCCCTGACTCCCCCAGTGGTCACTAACCCCCTCCCACCACAACAAATGATGTTTCACAACTTTTTACTTTCACCCTCAAATGTCATACCCTCCTCCCAAGCAGCAGTATGCAGGTCCCTGGAGCAGTTGTTAGGGGGTGCAGTGGACGTCAGGCAGGTGGACCCAGGCCCATCCCCCCCCCTACCTGTTACAATTGTGCTGCTTAATGCTACTAGTCGTCCAACCCCCCCAAACCCACTGTACCCACATGTAGGTGCCCCCCTTCACCTCTTAGGGCTATAGTAATGATGTAGACTTGTGGGCAGTGGGTTTTGAGGGGGATTTGGGGGGCTCAACACCCAAGGGAAGGGTGCTATGCACCTGGGAGCTCTTTTACCTTTTATTTGGTTTTTGTAAAAGTGCCCCCTAGGGTGCCCGGTTGGTGTCCTGGCATGTGAGGGGGACCAGTGCACTACGAATCCTGGCCCCTCCCACGAACAAATGCCTTGGATTTATTCGTTTTTGAGCTGGGCGATTTCATATTCCATTATCGCTGAAAAGCAAAAACGCCCAGCTCACACCTTGACGAATAAAACATGGGCGTCTTTTTCTTTTAAAAAATACGATCCGCCCCGCCCCTTCACGGACCCGTTCTCGGAGATAAACGCCCATGGAGATAGGCGTTTCTGTTCCATTATGCCCCTCTATGTCTTCTATTCTGTCACTACCCTGAGTTCAGGGTGGATTACATCATCAAGAAGCTGAACCATTACGACCAGTAATTACATCACATAATTACACAATAGAACAGCTACACTAAGGTACAATAAGATAGAAAATACATAGTAATCAAATTAATTAAGATTCAATTTCGAGAGACCAAATTTGTGAAAAAACAAAGCCTTCAGATTTTTCCTGAAACCAGTGGCATATCTTGCTTGTTCGCTACCCGGGGTGGGTAGCCACTCTGTCCCCCCCCCCCCCCGATGCATCACCCCCTCAAGGCATGTCACCCCCCACCCCGAAGTGCATCACCCCACCACCTTTCTTCCTAGCAAGAGGGTGCGCAGAGCAGGTGCACAGCTGTTGGCTCTGCTGGTCCCCTACCCCCAGAACTGGAAATAACATCAGAGGGGTCAGGGGACCGACAGAGCCAACAGTCATGAGTCTTCTCCACGCACCCCCTTGCTGCCTGCACCTGGGGTGGACCAGGCCTATCACCCCGCCCTTGGTATGCTACTGCCTGAAACTTAATGTGTGCATGCCCTGAGAAATAGAGGTAATGAAAACGGTAACGGAATTCAAACATGCGTGGGATAAACATAAAGGAATCCTGTGCAGAAGAAAGGGATCCTCAGGAGCTTAGCCTAGAATGGGTGGCAGAGCTGGTGGTTGGGAGGTGGAGCTAGTGTGGGCAGACATATACGGTCTGTGCTGGAGCTGGTGGTTGGGAGGGGGGACTAGTGCTGGGCAGACTTATACGGTCTGTGCCGGGGCTGGTGGTTGGGCGGCGGGGATAGTGCTGGGCAGACTTATACGGTCTGTGCCAGAGCTGGTGGTTGGGAGGCGGGGATAGTGCTGGGCAGACTTATATGGTCTGTGCCAGAGCCGGTGGTGGGTGGCAGGGATAGTGCTGGGCAGACTTATACGGTCTGTGCCAGAGCTGGTGGTTGGGAGGCAGGGTTGGTGGTTGGGAGGCGGGGATAGGGCTGGCCAGACTTATACGGTCTGTGCACTGAAGAGGACAGTACAAATAAAAAAAGTAGCACATATGAATTTATCTTCTTGGGCAGACTGGATGGACCGTGCAGGTCTTTTTCTGCCGTCATCTACTATGTTACTATGTAATTCCAAATTTCTGCCATTTAGTATTGTAATCATGCCGACTGAGGGCACCTAAATGTATGGTGTGCTGATCAGGACCCCCGAGAGGGGGGCGGAGAGGGCAAAATTCCCCGGGCCCAGCCTCCAAGGGGGGCACTTCTGCTTCCGGGTCTGTTCTCCCCTGCTCCTGCATGCCACCCAGGATCCAGATGATTGCATTAGTGCGATATCGCATTAATGCAATCATCCAGGTCCTGACTCCCAGCACGGACAGGAGCAGGAGAGAACAGACTGTTGGGGGAAACGGGAAAGGCACGCGGGAAGCGGTTTGCTGGCGTGGGCTCCCCCCCCCCCCCCCCCCCAGAGGCAAAGACAAAAAGTGTGGGAGTGGTGGTGTGAGTGGGGGCAGGCGATGGTGCGAGTTGGGGGGGGTGGCCTGCAGCAGTTCAGTTTTGCCCCAGGCCCGGCCATGTCTCTTGGCGGCCCTGGTGCTGATATAAGGTTACACTACTATTATATAATGGATTCTGAGTACCCAGAAAGAAGGTAGAGCTCACTTATGGGATTACCCCCACCTCCACCCCGACCCAGCTGGCTCCTTTTGCTGCAGGGTGCAAGTCCAGGATTATTCAGGTGTCTCTACTCCCCTAATGCCTCACCTTTACATGCAAGTGATCATCGAGCAGAATATTCCCAGGTTTTAAGTCCAAGTGGAGTAAAGGAGGCTTCATACAGTGCAGGAAATTCATACCCAAGGAAATCTCGTGGATAATCCGAAATTTCAGCTGCCAGCTAATACTGTGAGTATGCAACAACTTCTCCAAAGATCCGTTTTCCATGTATTCCATGACAATGCCCAAGTGGTTATCACAAATGCCGTAGATGGGAACAATGTACCGGAACTTAATTTTCTCCATTTTGGCAGCTTCATCAATAAGACTTTTGGCACTCGAGCTAAAAGAAACAAGAAATAATGAAAACACATCAAAGCCCTGACCAATTAGGCCCTGTCCAATTAGGTGCCGTCCAATTAGATTTTTTTTTTTTAGACCCTTTAGTTTCTTCCCGGTCCTTTGAGCCTCAGATTTATTTGGAAGCTTAAGCCTTATTTTTACAACTTCCTCAGGTTTATTTCCCCTCTTTTCTATCCACTCCCTCTAGGCCAAGGGTGCTCAATGCCATTCCTCGAGAGCCACAACCCAGTCAGGCTTTCAAGATTTCCACAATGAATATGCATAAGATCTATTTGCATACAATGGAGGAAGTGCATGCAAATAGATCTCATGCATATTCATTAGTGAAATCCGGAAAACCATACTGGGTTGCAACCCTCGAGGACCAACATTGAGCACCCTTGCTCTAGGCACACTATCCTGCTTATAATCGAAAGAGAAAAACGTCTATATTGCGACCCAAATCGGAAGATGGGCGTCTTTCTCCCGTGAGCGCCCAAATCGGTATAATCTAAAGCCGATTTTGGGCGTTTCCAACTGCAATCCGTCGTGGAAACGGGTAAAGTTGACGGGGGCATGTCGGAGGCATGGTGAAGATGGAACTGGGGCGTGGTTATCGGCCGAGGAGAGATGGGCGTCTTTAGCTGATAATCGAAAAAAAGGCGTTTTTACCGCGATTTTGTGTCACTTTTTTTTGGACCCTTTTTTTTCACGAACAAGTCCCCAAAAAGTGCCCCAACTGCCCAGATGACCACCGGAGGGAATCGGGGATGACCTCCCCGGACTCCCCCAATGGTCACTAACCCCCTTCCACCAAAAAAAAACCCCACTTTAATAACATTTTTTCCAGACTCTATGCCAGCCTCAAATGCTGTACCCATTTCTATGACAGCAGAATGTGTTCTATCCTGTGACAGCCTTTCCCTGGTTCTGATGTGGCTCTCGGGTGAGTGTGACACCTTTTCTGTTAAGCGCACTGCAGAGTCACATCAGCAATGCATTGTGGTGGGTGTAGGGTATTGGGCTCCGTGATTCCACTAACTTGTGGTAAATGCTCACAATGTTGGTAGTTGGTAGGCTCTACTCCCATGGTGCTTTTCCCCCTGCTTACTGGGTCAGAGTGTGCCCTGTTTTGTTTCCGGTAGTCTATGAGGTAGTGGCCATTTTTGTAAGCCAGTTTTAGATTCCTTTCACGTGTTAGCCACATTACAGAACTTAGTTCTTACCTTGAATGTGGCTGAAAGAGGGCATATACAGCATTCTGCCAGCTCTGACCTACTGCTAATCTCAGTACCAGGGAGACTCGTTGCCAGTGGGGCACAACCTCTGATCTGCAGTTAACTGTGAGTAAGCGTGCTTATTCCAATAAAGGACGTTTTCGGAGAGATTAGTCTTCAGGTGTCAACTGGTGTGCCAATGTTATATAGCAGCAACAAGTCCTAGAGGCCTGCATGTATGCAGGTCCCTGGAGCACTTTTAGTGGGTACGGAGTGCACTTCAGCCAGGTGGACCCAGGCCCATCCCCCCTACCTGTAACACTTGTGCTGGTAAATGGGAGGTCTCCAAAACCCACTGTACCCACATGTAGGTGCCCCCTTCACCCCTAAGAGCTATGGTAGTGTTGTACATTTGTGGGTAGTGGGTTTTAGGTGAGGGGGGTTGGGTGCTCAGCATCCGTGGTAAGGGGGCTATGCATGTGGGAGTGTTGTCTGAAGTCCACCGCACTGCCCTCTAGGGTGCCCAGTTGGTGTCCTGGCATGTCAGGGGGGCGAGTGTACTATGAATCGTGGCCCTTCCCACGGCCAAATGGCTCAGATTAGGACGTTTTTGAGCTAGGCGCTTTTAGTTTCCATTATCGCTAAAAAAAAAAACAAATGCCCAGCTGAAAAAATGTCTATTTTTTTTAAATACGATCTGTCCCGCCTCTTCACGTACCCGTTTTCGGACATAGACGCCCATGGAGATAGGCATTCACGTTCGATTATGCCCCTCCATGTCTTCTCATCAATGATCCTAGGCAGTGCTTTTTTTGTGCCGGTACGCGATGGTGGGGGGGGTAATTTTCAAATGGCCCATCTAGGTGCTACATTCACAGTAAGCAGTACATAAGCAGAGGTGCTGTGTGAGCTGAGGTGGCCATGGGGACAGATGATGGCATGGTGGCCTTTCTGTGGAGCATGTACACAATTACTGGGAGGTAGTGGTGTTTCTTGGTTGACTGCCACCCGGGGTGTATCGCTGCTGCGCACCCCCCCCCCCCCCCCAGGTGCAGTACAACACCCCCCGGGTGCAGCATCCTGTGGACCAGAAGCTCTGTCTTTGGCACACTAAAGTTAGACTCCCTGACAAGAAATATGATTGGCCACACTGAGGAATGTTCCTCCACATGCAGGAGGTATATATGCATGTTTTGCACATAGAGAGAACATGCTGCTGATGCGGTGAATGTTTTCTCAATGCGTGGACCAGTACCGCCGTTGCACGTATTTCTGATAGGCAGAGATGTTTATCTCAAAGTGTCTATGCTGTTTGCAGTGGAGGAGTGGCCTAGTGGATAGAGCACTGGTCTTGAAATCCAGAGGTGGCTGGTTCAAATCCTGCTGCTGCTCCTTGTGATCTTGGTCAAGTCACTTAACCCTCTATTACCTCAGGTACAAACTTAGATTGTGAGCCCTCCTGGGACAGAGAAATATCCAGTGTACCTGAATGTAACTCACCTTGAGCTACAACTGAAAAAGGTGTGAGCAAAATCCAAATAAATAAATCCTCTTTCTGGACTTTGGGCCCTGTTTACTAAGGCACATTAGTGTCTTTAATGCACATTAACCATGTACACACCTACAGTATCCCTATAGACACCTACACAGTTAGTGTACACATGCGTTAAAAATGCTAACGTGCCTTAGTAAACAGGGCCCTTTGTGTATATTTTTGAATATCAAAACATGTTTATAGACTTGCATTTTTTAACATTTTCTGGTAAAAGGGGTTTTTTTTGTCCCTCATTGTGTGTTAATTTTGCCAGTTAATGTGTAGTAACTGCAAAACTTTAACACACTTTAGTAAATAGGGGCCATAGACTGAAAATCTAATCTACGTGTTTTCACAGTCCACTCAAAATGCCGTCCCTAGAGAATTTCTCCCTTCAGTCTATCTAAACTTTGTAGGGCTTTAGAAAGTCATGTGCACATTTAGCCAGACTGAATGGCACCAGATTTCAAACAGCTAATTTGATATTCTATAGTCCCAATTCACAAATTTGGTTTCTTAAAAGGTTTATATTCCCAAGCTACACATGTTGTATCTGCCATTCAAAGAAAGTGGTCTTATTTCTCCAAAGAGAAACACGATTCCAGTTGCTACAACACACTGTTGCTCTCCACTTACCTAAGAAACAGTTTTGAAATATATGTGTGTTTCAGTTTCTGGAAGAATTTGCATATCAGCCGCCCCACAACCTTATCTCTCATTCATTCAGGGCATAGCTGGACTTGCTAGACTTGTTTCGGATTTGCCTAGCAGGTTCAGCAGAGATAGGATCATTTTCGGGAAATTCTGGCAAAGGGGCGTGGAGAGCATGAGTCAAGGCCTGGTAAGTGTAAGATGTGCTAAACGACATCCAACAAGTATCTGAAGCAAAAGTCAGAAGGAAGCAGAAGCCCGGGAAAACAACAGAAACTCCTTTAATGCCACTAGCAAAGCTTGGAAAATAAAAACAACAAGTGAAGGGAGGACCAATGAAATTATCATTTTGTATCATCTTTTTGTATCTGTGTTTTTATGTTTTATATTGTAGGATTATTTTTGACTCCCGAGGCAGGCGCCTTCTGCACCAAAATGCAGGACTGCGTTGACTCTACTTGATGTACTGTTAGAGTCCTTGTGTTAGACACTTGTGTAGGAATTTAATTGCCCCCACCCCCACCCCCCATGCATTTGTTTTTATTTTCCTTGTTGGTGTACTTGAGGTTATCTTCTTCTTTCTTTTTATAATGGCAAAGTCTGATCATCTGCTTTGCTTTTGATGAAGGTTTTAAAAAGTGGCATAAAAACAGAGAGGACACCTAAATGCCCTGCTGTATTTGATCTTAAAAGGGCATCATGATTTCCGGTTTTGTTATGTCAATTATTATTATTAATGGGTCAGATTAAGGGGCCCTTTTACTAAACAGCAGTAAAAATGGCCGTAGCATGTGGGAAAGACCCATGCAAGGGTGCTCTAAGGCCCTTTTTTACTGCTGGGATAATATGGCTAAATTTCCTATTTTCTGTATTAATGACCGTCCTACAGTGACTCCAGGACTGGTGCCATTGGCTGGTGCCGGATGCCTGGAGAAGTGCTTTCTCCCTGATGCTTCTGGAAGTAGCTCAGTGTCCACGCAAGCACGTCTCTAGCATGTCCCAGCCATACTCATGTCAGACACTGAAACTGACATTGTCTTGATGGGGCATTTAATCTCGCTGGACTGAGGCTTTGGCGCTTTTGCATCTTTGGCTGCCTATAGTCATTGCTTTGCTTTCTGTAGGCAAGTGTCTCAGGAACCCAGTCACACAGGCTGGAAGCTAAAAATTTCATCTCCCGGGTTTTCTGGTGGCCATATTTAGGAAAAACATCTGTTTGCATTACCCATGGCTATTACATCTGATCGAGAAGTGCAGTTTGTCTCCCAATTGTGGCAGGTCCTTAATCGAGCCTTAGGGGTAAAGTTATTTTTTCTTCGGGGTACCATCCTCAGATGAATAGACAGACTGAACGGACTAACTAAAGCTTGAAATGGTTCCTGACAATGTATGTTTCCACCCGCCAGGACGATTGGGCAGAACTATTACCATGGGCTGAGTTTTCTCGTAACAACGGACTTTGCAGTGCTAAAGAAGCATCCCCTTTCTGGATCGTTTATGGGCAACATCCCTGAATTCCCGTACCAGTACCAACAAAACTAGATGTTCCTGCTGTTAATAAGGCTCTTGCTTCCTTTACACAGATCTGGACTGCTCAGAACATCCTGCAGTAGACGGATCTTCATACTTCATGCTCGGGGAGCGGCAGCTGACGTCCTTGCTCCTGAGGCAATACAAGGGGAAGGGGGCCGCTTTGGCAGTGGATTTCTTCAACTGGTGGGGCTCAGGGCTGCCGAGAGACTGGGCCAGGCCTGGGACAAGGCCGCCCCCGGGCCACCCCATCCGAGGTCACCGGGCCCCCCTCCACCCGCCACCGGGCCCTCTCTCCACCCCCGGGCCCTCTGCACTGACCTTAAGCGCCTCACCTTCGAAAGCACAGCAACAAGCAGCGGCAGACCACTCCTTCCTTCCGTATCCCACCCTCGTGGAAGTTACATCAGGCGAGGGCGGGACATGGAAGGAAGGAGTGGTCTGCCGCTACTTGCTGCGCTTTCGAAGGTGAGGCGCTTAAGTTCAATGCCAAGGAGCGATGGAGGGCGGGCGAGCCGGTCCCCCCCCCGTAGGCCTGGGCCCGGGGAATTTTGTCCCCCCTGTCCCCCCCTCTCGGCGGCCCTGGTGGGGTAATTGTTCAATTAAAAGTTTTAATTCCGAGATTAATCGCGATTAAAAACTTTAATCAAGCTGCAGCCCTAGATAAAACAGCTACTGAAAGCAAATGCAACCTGTGTAAAGAAGCCAAAGAAAATGTGGACCATCTAATCACTGACTGCAAAAAGATTGCCCAGACAAACTACAAAGAAAGACACAACAAAGTAGCGGCAATGATACTCTGGAATATCTGCCTAAAGTATCATTTGCCTGGAACCACAAATTGGTGGAACCACAAAATTGAAACAGGGGTAGAAAATGAACAAGCAAAAATTCTCTGGGCCTTTCAGGATACATATTTATAAACAGTTATATAATCTCAATATGTTGTGGTTGAAAAGAAGCAGATAAGGATCATAGATGTGTCAATACCAGGAGGCAGCTGTGCTAAAGACAAACAGAGAAGATTACGAAATATCAAGATTTTTGAAGATTGAAACTCAGCGACACTGGTGAAAACATGCAGTTGTGGCTCCTGTAATAACTGGTGCTCTTGGAACAATATCAAAACATCCTAGAACAGCATCTGAACATACTGGGCACTGACAAAATTATCATCTGTCAATTACAGAAGTCTGTACTGCTTGGCACTGCCTACATCCTGTTCTGATACCCTGAATATCCTAGGTTCTTGGGAAGGATTGATAGCCACATTGGGCCAAGTCTCATAAAATTAAATGCAATATGAGTAGCAGAATCTAGAAACCTTTGCTCTGACTGGTGCTATTTCTGTATATGATATTACGAACCCCACAGCGGCAAAAACCGGAGGGTATGTATAGTACAAAATGGCTTAGTACTATAGAAATCTATATATTTATGTCTTTTGACATATATAGATAAATCTAGATATATGATATAGATATGCACTTTTATTTACCTGTTTGTTAGGATATATATATATATATATATATATATATATATATATATATATATATATATATATATATATATATATGTAAAACAAACACCTGAATACACTTTTCTTTAGAATAAGAAGCAAACTTTAGAACTTAGGTGTAGAGTTAATGGAAGCAAATTTCCAACTCTAGTTCAAAATATTTCTCTGTTTCCTATTGTTAGGGTTCAATGTAAGAGGTACCACACAGAATTAATGGGCCATACTTTCCAGAATGCACATCTAGGCATATGCACAGAACAAAACAAACAAACATAACCTGTTAGGATGCACTGGGACCCACTGACAGGTCCCAAAAACTTGGGATGGCTGATTCGCCAAACACAAAAGTTATTAGGGGAGAGGTTGGCAGGCACTCAGAAGCACACATACAGACATGGAAATAATAATGCCAAGAACAGCTTAAGAATATGGGAGGACTGGACTAATTTTGTGGCCGTATTTTCTATAATGAATCTACTAATAACAAGCTGTTTTTGACCACCATTATTACTTATCTTTTCAATAGGATTGTGAGAGGGGTTTATAGAACACTGCCCCTCGCCCTTAAAAATAGTCCCTCAGACAGCCTGAACCACCTTAAGAACACTAGCCCCATCAAAGGAGGAAGTGAGCCGGGAAGGGTGGCGTCAGAACCAAGAAGTATAAAAGACAGGGCCAGAGTGAGGTTAAGGAGGATCAGGGAAGGAAGAAATGAAGCCCCAGCATACACCACTACAACAGATGTTTAATGATTGTGACCTGGCTGAGGTAAGCCACTTTTGTTTCCTGTTTGAAACTTGTGTGAGCCTTGCTCTGAGGTCCAGCTGGAATCAGACCCTAGAACTCGGAGAAGAACCGAGAAGAACTTACAGTCTGTGATTGGGGCGTGGCAGCCCCACCAGCCAGCTTAACACTGTGCTTATTGAACTACAGAAGCATTTTTCCTTGTGTTCCTGGCCCTGTGATGTAACAGGCCACAGGATTCAATTAAATAAACACTTGTTTTTCATTTATATCCCTTTGTCCGGCTGTATTATTTCACAGGCCCACCCTCAAACCTTGCTTGGGGTGTCACAAGGACTATATAACACTAGTAAAAGAGGCCCGTTTCTGAGCAAACGAAACGGGCGCTAGCAAGGTTTTCGTCGCCAACACCCCCCCCCCCTTCCCTCCCTCCCTCCCTGGCCAACCCCTTCGTTGTTCTGCCATTGCTCCGCCCCCAATGTCATGACGTTTGACGCGAGGGCGGGGCCCGGAGCGATTTCCCACCCCCCCCCCCCCGTCTCCCTGCCAACCCCTTCGTTGTTCTGCCATAGCTCCGCCCTCGAGGGCGGGGCCCGGAGCAATTTTGGTGGCTTCACCACCACGAACCTTCAAACCTTTTTGAAGGAAGTCAGGGCTTGGCTTCACTGACGTCAGTGTCCTCAGAACGTTGAGGGTGAGTTTTATTATAGTAGATATGTAGTGCTAACTACTACAACAATTAATATTAATGGTCCCACTCATACTGTTAAAAGTAATTTTATCTTAGCAGGGACATTTTAATAGAATTGTCAGGCAATTTCCCATTAAAAAGATTGAAATTGCCATGCAAATTAACGTTCCCCACTCTTTCCAGATCCTTACTGACATCACATTGTAAAATTAAAATATCTCAATGCTCCCCTCTCTATCCCAGGTTTTACAATTTAGTATTGAAATGACTGGGCATTGTATACTGTAATAGATCATGTCTGGAAACATCTAGTTTCAGAAGTTTCTAGGTCACTGACAAGTAACTTCTCTGAATTAAGATCCCATGTTAACGGTATGCTAGGAGTATGGCATAACGATGATCTATGAAGATTTATTTTTATAGCACCATTGAACGTCTGCAGCATTGTATAAAGACGATAAGTATTCAAGTACAGTTCATCGCTTCCACAAACTGCTTATAATCAAAGCAAGAACCTGAGGCAAATGGAGGATACTTGCTTATGGTCACAAGGCACATCAGGGAGGAAAGCAACATTTCAGCCCTGGTTTCTATTGTGCTTAGCCCAGCGGTTTCCAAACTGTGCGCTGCAGCACCCTGGAGCGCCGCAGTGAATTCTCAGGGGTGCCGCAGGGGTGCTCCCTACTTTCTCCTCCCATAGGTCCAGCATCTGCCGCTTCCTGCTTCTTCCCACACTGCCACTGCAGTGCTTGCAGCTTACATTTTCGGGCCATCCGTGATTCACACAGGCACTGCGTGGACTTCCCTCTCCATGTCCAGCCCTCACAAAGGGAAGTTGCATCATAGAGGGCCAGACGCGGCAGACTGGGAAGGCCCTGGAGTGCCTGTGTGAATCACGGACACGGACGACCCGAAAATGTAAGCTGCAAGCACTGCAGCGGCGGCGGGGGAAAGAGAAGGAAGCGACAGCGATCCTAGACCTGCAGGATGGAAGGTAGCGAGCGATGCTGGATTTGAGGAAGACAGAGGGCTGCAGGGAAAGAGAAACCTATGTGGTCGGAAGGGGGAGGGGGGAAGTGTGGAGACCCATGTGGCCGGAGCGGTGTAGAGACCCATGTGGCTGGTGGGTGCTACGGAGACCCATGTGACCGGAGGGGTGAGGCGAACCGAAAAAGTTTGTGAACCCCTAGCTTAGCCCATTGTTCTAGCCACTATTCCATGCTTCTTAACTGTAGTAAAACATTATAGTATATCACGCCCTATGAATTAGCAGAGGGCCACAAGGGAATGCCATCTTATCTATAGAGTGGAGGAGTAGCCTAGTGGTTAGTGCAGTGGATTTTGATCCTGGGGAACTGGGTACGATTCCCACTGCAGCTCCTTGTGACTCTGGACAAGTCACTTAACCCTCCATTGCCCCAGGTACAAATAAGTACCTGTATATACCATGTAAACCACTTTGAAGGTAGTTGCAAAAACCACATGGACCAGAAAATCTGGCAACCAGCCCATGAGCTTCACTTCGGCTGCCTGCTCCGTGGCCCACTTGATTACAGCAGCCCTTGGGATTCTGTTTGTTTGATTCATTTCCAAATATTGATAGCCCGCCCATCCAGCACAAAAACCACTACTCTCAGCAGATTACAAAATATCAAAATGACAATTACCAAACACACATACTCCATCAAATAAAATTTTAAGCTTCTTCCTCAAGAGGAGGAAAATTGTCTCCTCTCTTAGACTATGTGGTAAACTGTTTTATAGTATGGGTCCAGCAACTCCAGCCACTGAAAAAGGCCATGTCCCTCATTACAACCAGTCTGGCTTCTGCTCTTGCAGGAAGTCTCCATAACTGTTTAATAGCTGACCAAAAAGCACAAGTTGATCTAATTCACTCAACTAGAAAGGCGCTTCCCCCTGAACAGCCCCAAACTTTATCATCAATACTTTAAACCAGGGGTACTCGCCCCCAGTCCTTAAGACACACCAAGTCAGTCTGGTTTTGAAGATACCTACACAATGAATATTGAATGCACTACCCATCTCCTGCGCTCTCCTCACTCTCACCACAAAGGATCCTCTGGCTTCATCCAAGGCTTTCTGAAATTCTGGTAGTGGTTTTGCTTCTACCACTTTCACTGGAAGGGAAATACCAAAGGCCAGATTCTGTAAAGGCGTCTAAAATCTAGAAGCGTCTGAAAAAAGCGCTTACGCTATTCTACAAGCCATGCCATTGATAGAATAGCACGTAGGGCTGGGGAATGCACCTACATTTAGGTGTGGCCATTTACGCCACTGAAAACCTGGTTTAAATACCCGCACTTAAATGTAGGCCCATTCTCTTTTCAGCTATGTGCATTAGAATTTACGTGTGTCTATTTTTAGAATACACCTAAAAAGAAAAGCGCATAAATTCCAATTAGTGCTGATAATTAGTTAACGGCCAACTATCATCACTAATTGGCTCATTACGCATTTAAGGTGTGCCCATAAATTGGATGCACACTCAATTTAATGTGCACAACTCACTACACCTTATGTAGGATTCGGGGACAAATGTGTAATACTCACAAGGCACTTTGATAGCAGCAGCTTTTCTTCCATACTTAGGAACTTCTAACTCATAAGAACTTTTTCCACAGTGGATCGGACCATAGGTCCATCTAGCCCAATATCCTGCTTCCAACAGTGGCTAGTCCAGGTCACACGTACCTGGCAGAATCCCAAAGGGTTGCAAGATTCCATTCTACCAACCCCGAGGGAGCAGTGGCTTTCTCCAGATCTATCTTAATAACAGTTTATCCAGGAAGTTTACATTTTTAAACTCGGCTCTGTAGTGTCATTATAAGGGTTACAACGGCTGGAGATAAAAGGCTTAGGGCCCCGTTTACTAAGCCATGCTAGAGGTGCGTTAATGCTTTTAGCGCGCGTTAATTGTGTAGGTGCCCACAATATTCCTATGGGCGCCTACACAGTTAGCGTGCGCTAATTTAGTGCAAGTGCTAAAAACGCTAGCGCACCTTAGTAAACAGAGACCTTACACAACAATGGGACGTAATTACATGGACAAGTTAAACAAGAGGAAATGAATGAATTATTCACCAAAATCATAGCCATATTCGTTTGAAAGTGATGATCTAACGTTGATATTGCGTGTCATTAATTTGCAACAAAGATTCTTTAAAGAATGTTCTGCCCTTTCTAGGAGACCGTGGCCCTTTCTTTACTCTCCAGCTGCTTATGATGTAATATCATTGAAGGGAAGTGATACTTAAAACTGGAACCTTAGCAGAAATAAAAGTTAAACCAAACCAAACTATTCTAAGGTGATACCTGTTTGTGAGGCTAACTTAGACTCCGATGCTCAAAACTCCAGAACTGTTCTGAATACCGGTGTAAAAATACCGCTGGAACAGCTCAGAACAACACTCTAATGCTCAACGCTAATGAGATGCAAATATAGGCGCACTCATAGCGTTCAGCATTAGGGAGTTCGGCAGGAGGAAGTGCTTTGGCGCAAAAGTGACTTACCCAAAAGTCACACACAGCATCAATACTATTGAACCCCACGCGTAAAGTCACACACAGCATCAATACTATTGAACCCACGCATAAAGTCACACACAGCATCAATACTATTGAACCCCACGCGTAAAGTCACACACAGCATCAATACTATTGAACCCATGCTTCCCAGGGATTCAGCCTCCCTCTCTCACCACAAGGCTACACTAAAATGGCTTTATAATCACCTTGGAGCTGTTTTACAGAGCGGCGGTAAGCCCAACATGGGCTTACTGCTCGCTCTTCCAGGACTACAGCTGGCCCAACATGACTGCCGGCTGTAGTCCCGCCCCAAGTGTGTACCATTTTTTGGGGGAAAAAGAACCCCCCCACCACGGAAATGGCTTGCATGGCAATAACCTGGCAGTAATCAGGCATCACCGCGTGCTGCCCAGTTACCACAGGGTTAGTGTGGGAGCCCTTATGTCACCTCAGTGGGTGGTGGTAAGGGCTCCCCACCATATGGCCATGCAATAAGAGTTCTCCTACCGTAAGGCCATGTGTGTCTGGGGTCATTTTACCCACTGCGGTAAAAAGAGCCCTGGCGCACCGGAAAAATGGCCCCTGTCACTAGCTCAGGGCCCTTTTTCCCCTGCAGCTTGGTAAAACGACCCATTCAAATATGTCAACACTGCAGAGGCATCAAAACAGTTTACAGAACATTAATGCCCGAAAAGGAAATCAGTGTGTGGTCTCCCAGCTCACATCTTTGGTTAATTCTTGGGATAGTGTAATTAAAATAATGAGTTGCAAAGAATCCCAGATTTCCTGCAGGAGTAATGAGGTTGCAAATGCCATAGGCTGCCTGGACCCAAAAGTTCTTTCAGCTAGAACTGTATTCCTGTGCATAATACCAGAAAATGAAATAGGTAATTAAAAAATTATAAAACAAAAGGGAAAAAGAGCTTAAGCGACAATGGTCGTGATCGGTACCGACTTTGGCATGAGTTTGCTGTCCCTTTGCCCATCATCCCAGCTCTGTAATTCGCAAACTTCTTAGAAAACGTTTCATCTAGAGATAGGGGCCAGCTTTTCCTGCTCAAAGGTGTTTCTTATGTGACAAGCTCAATTAAAGACAGAAGGGGGGGGGGGGGGGCTTCTGCTAAGCTACTGCTCGTTTCCACACCTTCTATGGCAGCTCTTGGAAATATCCGTATACGAACAGATAGGTTTGTAGCTCAGTCGCCCAGCGAATTATTTAAAAAGACATGATCCATTATAAATACGGCCATAGGAGCCGACTCTGTGGGTGTTTGAGCACCCCCAGTACTGAAAAGATTCATTGTATATGTCCAAGAAAGGATTGTTTCCACAGGGTTTAGCACCCCCCAATAATTTTGAAAAGTTGGCTTTTATAAATACGGCTAGCGCCCTTCCTGAAAAAGTATCGTTTCTCTCCCAGGCACCTGTCAACCCAATATGTAACACTATTCCAAACAGAAGTTTTGTAAGACGCTGCCAGTTTCAGTTTTCATAAAAAAAAGTTATTGGATTTTGGAAAGATCAGCATGCATACGTTGTACGACTAGCCAGGGTATCAGCAAACGCCTGAAAAGCTAAAATGACAACAAAACAAATCTCGCAGGATACACATTTATCACACAATAACATCCCACGCAGATGTGCAAATCTACTGCCAAACAGACGAATCCAAAAGCTGGGCTCCAGCTTTGGCTGCTGACAGAAGTTTTGTACCAGTTGCTTCTCCCGAAGAGGAGCAAAAGGATTCCAAGACACCCCGGTAAAGGAACGGCTCGGTCACAGCGATAGCGCTCGCCCGCCGGGGCTACCTGTGCAGGCTGGAGTCCATCAGTATGGACGGGCAGCACTTCACGGCGTACACCGTCCTCCACAGCTTGTGTTTCACCTTGAAAATGTGCCCAAAGCCCCCACTGCCGACCTTCTCCCAGTTGTCTTCGAAATCGTCCTTGCTGAAGACGATCAGGTTATCCAAATGTGGGTCCTGCTCGGAAGCCATGGCAGGAGGAGAGTAGCCAGGCCGCCCGGGCAGCTCATGCAAGGATTTTAAAGCCCTAAACTTCCTGGAGTGTTACTCGCCCGAGCAGAGAGGGTGGAGGAAATCTTTGAGCTTTCTGTCTGGCAGGTAACATGTATAAGGCTAGCAATTCTTGCACAATGCCGTTCCAAAAAAAAACAAAACAAAACAGCAGGCTGAAAAGGCAGCTGATGGTGTAAGAGAGACAAGAAAGTGTATGGGGGCCCCTGCTCTGCATCCACTGATGTGCAGACATCTGATAAAACTGCGATTTTAGAATAGCTCAGTTTTATTTGTTCAGTGTTTGCTAATCTAGTTTCAATAAAAATAATTTGGAAAATATATATTCTGAAGTTGGTTGGTAATGTAACAAAATTAGGATTCCATTACTACTGCTACTATCTCTTCACTTCCCTAGTACAGAGTTTCTAAACTCAGTCCTTGAGGCATACCTACCTAGTCCTATCAGATGTTCAGGATATCCACAATGAATATGCATGAGATAGATCTGCATGCACCGCCTCCTTGGTATGTAAATCTATCTCATATATATACATTGTGGATATCCTGAAAACCTGAATGGCAGAGTGTGCCCCCAGGACTGGATTGAGAACCAATGCCCTTTTCAGTAAGGGCACTGCAATGATTTTGCTGCATACTTTGCCAACAAAATTAAAAGTCTCCACCAGGATTTACAGGCAATCCCACCCAGTGCCTAACCAGTCAACCACGGGCGCACAAACTCGCCGCCTCCTAACAGAGACAGATGGAACACTTTTAACCTAATGACAGAGGAGAGCCTTGACAAACCCCTAAGAGACCTTCTACCAACTACCTGCTCCCTCGATCCCTGCCCATCAAAGATAGTGTAGCAGACAAGTATGGGCCTTATAGAAGGCGCCACAAAAATTGTGAACACCTCTCTTTCTAATGGGCAACTACCAACAGCAATAAAAAGGGCAGTGGTTCGCCCTCTGCTGAAGAAAAACAACCTTGGCCAGGACAAACTTGAAAGTTACAGGCCAGTATCCAACATCCCGTTTCTAGGGAAACTCATAGAACAAACAGTCTGTGTTCAGCTTAATGAATAGCTAGAAAAGAGTAACTGGCTAGATCCATGTCAATCTGGATTCAGACCCGGTTATGGAAAAGAAACGGTCCTCGTGTCCCTGTTAGATGATCTTTACAGAAACCGAGACAAGGGATTTGCCTCAATGTTAGTACTGCTAGATTTCTCAGCAGCTTTTGACACTGTGGATCACGATATCTTGCTAGCACGACTGACAGAAACAAGTATCAATGGAACAGTACTTGCCTGGTTCAGATCCTATCAGACAGGCAACAATCCATAATGATTGGCAGCAACTCATCACCACCAAGGACGCTGACCTGCAGGGTACCACAAGGATCAATACTGTCACCTATTCTGTTCAATATCTACCTCAAGCCACTAGCTGAGCTGATTCGGTCAATGGACACTCAGTTCTATATCTATGCGGATGATGTGCAGTTACTCATACCCATTGAACCTGACTTACCTACAGCCGTGAATAAACTGATTACTTGTCTAACATCAATTCAAGAATGGGCTAAACACAACAAACTTTGCCTGAACCCAAGTAAAACCAAGCTTCTCTGGGCCCCTAACACAAGTGGATACATACCTGACATCAAAATCCCTTTTGGGAAGTATGAACTCCCCCCTCAAAGCACAAGTCAAGAACCTTGGAATACAGTTAGATTCAACACTTACTCTGATTCCCCAAATCCAAGCAACCTTCAAGAGCTGCTTCTATTATTTGCAACAGCTACGCTGCCTCTCTCCTTACATCGAGAAGGTAAATCTTATCCCAGTTGTGCATGCCATGGTAACATCAAGACTGGATTACTTCAATGCACTATACAATGGTCTGACTACAAAGGGCCTGCACCAGCTCCAGTTGATTCAGAATACAGCAGCAAGACTCATAGACGGTTGCAAGCGACGTGACCACATCACACCATTTTTGCAAAAACTTCATTGGCTACCAGTACAATATAGGGCTAAATTTAAAACTCCATGTCTGATCTTCAAGGTCCTGAAAGGAAATGGCCCCGAGTATCTGAAGAATAGGATGGTCCTCCACACACCGCCAAGGACACTAAGGTCCTCCCAAGGACTTTCACTAACTACACCCTCTCCAAAAGACATTACACGATGTGATACCCACGAGCCTTCTCCGAAGTAGCCCCCACACTCTGGAATGCGTGGCCTGAAAGGCTCCACTTAACACAAGACTACCTCTACTTCAGGAAGCAGGTGAAAGCTTGGCTCTTCAACCAAGCCTTTAATGGAAGAAGTAACTAACTTGTTAGTCTCACTCACACACACAGGGATTGACTTGGGCTGCACATACTGCAGCGGGACATGCTTATCCACTCCTACCCTAGCTGAGATAATATTTAACCATCTCTCTGACCTCACGTGCAACTTTCTTCAAATCAATCACCTTACTTTCTAATTCTTCCTACTTTCTTACTCATCTATATGTTACTTTGCCCTACTCTTCACTACCAATTATAATGTTCTAGTCAGTTCGTTTTTGCTAGCAAAAAAGGTGCCGGTACTCAAATGCAAGGCCATCCTTCAGGGGTGGGGTGATCACTGAAGGATCCACTCCACAATAGCCAGGCACCCTGCAACCAGTCACAGAATCTATGACAAGGCAGAATTGGTGTGTAGAGCCTGAGTTTCTTTCATTAAAACTTGGGGTCCATGGGTCAATTTTAGCAAACAATTGGAAAAGGTGCCAGTACTCAGTACCCCCAAGTACCCCCTCAAAAAAAGCCCTGGTTCTAGTACATGTGGAGGGGGATAATCGAATGGGGACGACCATCAATAAGGGTGCCCTTCTCTGAAGACGTCCCCGCAAAGGGGCGGGGCATCCCGTATTATCAAAACAAGATGGGCGTCCATCGTTCGTTTCGATAATACAGTCGAGGACGCCCAAATCTCAACATTTAGGTCGACCTAAGAGATGGTTAACCTAAATGTTGAGATGGTCAACCTTAGACCTCGGTTTCCATTATCGGTGAAAACCGAGGTCGCCCACCTCAAAAACGACCAAATCCAAGCCATTTGGGTCATGGGAGGAGCCAGCATTCGTAGTGCACTGGTCCCCCTCACATGCTAGGACACCAACCGGGCACCCTAGGGGGCACTGCAGTGGACTTCAGAAATTGCTCCCAGGAGTGGAGGAGTAGCCTAGTGGTTAGTGCAGCGGACTTTGATCCTGGGGAACTGGGTTCGATTCCCACTGCAGCTCCTTGTGACTGTGGGCAAGTCACTTAACCCTCCATTGCCCCAAGTACAAAATAAGCACCTGTATATATGTAAACCGCTTTGAATGTAGTTGCAAAATACCACAGAAAGGCGGTATATCAAGTCCCTTTCCTTACCTTGGGTTCTGAGCCCCCCCAAAACCCACAACTGAACACTACCAGGTTTTGGAGGGCTCACATTTATCACACGTGTAGGGGGGGCAGGCCTGGGTCTGCCTGAAGTGCACTGCACCCACTAAAAACTGCTCCAGGGACCTGCATACTGCTGTCATGGAGCTGGGTATGACATTTGAGGCTGGCATAGAGGCTGTAAAAAAATGTTTTAAAATTTTTTTTGGGGGGTGGGAGGGGATTGGTGACCACTGGGGGAGTAAGGGGAGGTCATCCCCGATTCCCTCCAGTAGTCATCTGGTCAGTTCGGGCACCTTTTCGAGACTTGGTCGTGAAAAAAAAAAGGGACCAAGTCGGCCAAATGCTCGTCGGGGACGCTCTTCTTTTTTCCATTATCGGCCGAGGACGCCCATCTCTTAAGCATGCCCCCGTCCCGCCTTCGGTGCACTGCCAAACGCCCCCCAGGAACTTTGGTCGTCCCTGCAACGGAAAGCAGTTGAGGACGCCCAAAATCAGCTTTCGATTATGCCGATTTGGGAGACCCTGAGAGGACACCTATCTCCTGATTTGTGTGAAAAGATGAGCGCCCTTCTCTTTCGAAAATGCCCGATTGTGTTGTCATTGCAAGTAGTATACCATGCCATACTTTGTATCGTCCGAATATTTTTATTGCTCTAATTGCCTGTTGCTCATGTTTGATCTATTCTTACTGTACACCGCCTTGAGTAAATTCCTGCAAAAAGGCGGTAAATAAATCCTAATAAATAAATAAATGCACTACTCCTGCCTGAATTTGCAAAATTTTGTGCACAGAATTTAGATCTTTTTGGTGCAGAATTCAGGCAGGTGTAGTGAAGTATTGTTTTATATTTTTAAGTTCCATTTTTGTTGAGCCTTCTTCTGTTTTCTGGGATTTTTGTGTTCAGCCACCACGTGGTTCCTATTTCTGTTAGTGCATGAGCCCATCATAGGAACGGGAACATTAAAAAAAAAAAAAGCCACCAGCAAAATTCCTGGTAGTATAGGAGACATCCCCAACCCAACCTTCCCTGACTGTGGCTTTCTGTATTGGCTCCCCGACATGAGTCCTCAAAAGTCCTGGTAGTCTAGTTGCCCCTCCCCCACCTGACCTGACCCCACAGCCTTCCCGGACTTAAAAAAAATAATTCGCTGATGTCTACTGGCCCCCCTCCCTCCTCCTAATCCAGTACCCCTTCCCCCAACTTAAAAGATTCAAATTCCTATTGGTAACTCACTCCCCAGCTGTAGACATAAAACACCTGCATCAGTACTTTGTGTGTTGTTTATGCATATGTGGATGATACTGAGGCTTATAATAGTTCCTGCTATATTATCTTCTGGGTATTTCACAGGCCTTTTTGCCTACACGATTAATTTCTGCTCAGCTGCAGTGACGCAGTAGGTAGGCCAAATGTTCTACCCTGGAAGGAGCTTCTCAAGAGCTCCTATCTTTGCTTTGTTACTACAACTTCTGTTATGATAAATTTTAGGAAAATGTGTAGACTTTCTTACTACGTGATTTGGCTTAAGCAAGACAAAACACAGCATAAGGAGAGACCATTCCAGTGATTCTAAAAATGTGATCCTTTAATCCAAAGCATAATTATAAGATTTTTTTTTAGCAGCTCTCTACCCAGCAGTGATTTTGCAACCTCATGTTCTTAAAACATATTTTTAAAGTCCAAGTATGCACAGGGCATTTAGGCAGAAAAAGAGGCATCCAGTTAGAAAGGCATTTTACAGCAGGCTTGCTGAATGCGGAGTTTTTTGCTCCATAATGATAAGGCAGTGGGAATGACAAGTGTTTTTAGTGGGAAAAGCTATTTTATTAAGAAACACATTCAAGAACAAAGTGGTATCACTCAGGTTCTGCACATGTAAATGAACTGGGGGGGGGGGGGGGGGGGTGAATTCTTTACAAACTACAGCGGTAATATACACCCCGTAACAGTAAGGGCCCTGTTTACTAAGGTGTGCTAGCATTTTTAGCGCATGCTAAAAATTAGCCCACGCTAAACACTAGAGATGCCCATATATTCCTATTGACGTCTCTAGCATTTAGAACGCACTAAAAGTGCTACCACGCCTCTAGCGCACCTTAGTAAACAGGGCCCCAAGTGTCTTATAAGCCACTTCCAGCCATTGGCTGGCTTAACCCTGGATATTCAATGCCAGTGCATGCACGGCTCCAGCACTGATGATCTGGGTATGTCTTTTGACTTGGATGTTAATTTTGGGCTTAAAGTTAGGACAGTTGTTTTGCTGTCCTATCTTTATGTGTTTACTTAGCTGATTAGTGGACTGAATATCATTGCTAACTGCTAAGTTGCCGCTTCACCCTAATGCTGCTCCTGGCCTGCCCCTAGTGTAGCCTGTTAGGGGTTGGCTGGTTAGTGGTGATATTCAGCAGCACTGCCTGGTTAAGTGCTACTGAATATCAGTGGCTGGCCAGCTCAGCAGGGTTTAAACAGTGTGATAGATATAGGATATGCCTTGATAGGACCTAGCCACCAGAGGAAGCTCTTAGGGTGGAAGACTGCTGTAATGACCTGAAGAGAGCCACTAAAGGGAGCTCAAGAGTAGAAGAAGCCTGCTTAGATGGGTGGTGACCACTAGATGGCATTCTAATGGGTAGAGGCCCTTGTGTTACTTTGTAGAGGCCACTAAGAGGAGCCCTTTCTCAATGCTAGCCCTGACACAGATAGCTGGAGAGGGGGAGGGGCAGAGGTTACCCTTGTTCTAAATTGACAGGGGAGGGCCCGTGGCAGAAGGTAGGAATAGTTCCCTTCAGAAGGCAAGCCCATTAGATAAGGTTCTGTACCTTTTCTAGAATACTGGAGGAGCCCAGGAAGGGTGGGGTTGGTAGGAAACAGCCCTTTAAAAACACTTTTTCCCGAGAGCAGAAGGAGCACTCCAAGAAGAATGAAGGATACCAAGCAACTGATGACTGAACATTAAAGGAAAGGATTCCTAAAGAAAGACAAGGTACTTACCTGAAGTACAGAATAATGGGGAGAATAAGGAACATTGATTTGGCCACAGCATGGAGGCTAACACTGTGGGCCTTGAAATAAGACTCTAATAGCAACAGCCGGGGATGGAGGACAGGATTGTAAAGTTGAGGTGAAGTAAAGTCCTGTCCAAGGGGTGATGGCTGTTTTAATCTGAGACTCTCATCTCCCAGTGGAGGGCTGTATTGCTCTGGTATTGCAGCCTGCTCACTTTAATCACCACAGACTGCTTAGAAAATAAAATACTACAGATTTTTTTAGATTTGTATTGGGTAAATAAAACTTTTTATTTGCACTTTAAATGGAGAGTGTATAAGTCATTATTGTTCCAACTACACAATGATTAAGAAATACACACACTAATTGAGTACATTACTAAAGGAAGGCTATAGGAAAGTAAAATAAGAAAGATTATATATTACTCACAACATCACTGGTAAGAAATTATATCATTCAGGCCCTTATCTCATCAGCTGGGAGGCCCGTTGCAGCGAAAGCCCAAAGTCTCCATATGACCAGGAACAAGTCTTTTCTGCACAATGCGTCCATCCACAGATGAGCCTCAAAGCTCTGCTGCAACAAGCCCCCTTTTTATTAAGCTAAAACTTATCCAGGAATGTACATGAGGATTCAGTCACACGCTCTCAGTTCAGGTAAACAAACCACTGACCAGGTGGCTTATCTCCCGAACCTCAAGTATACCCCACCTCCCTCCTGCACAAGCTGGTTTCAGAGACATTCCAACCTGTTCTTGAGATGTGCCTTAGCTCATACATTGTTCTTGAGATGTGCTTTACATTCCAGCCTGTTCTTTGAGATGTACAAGGAAAGTTACTTTTGGTCAAAGACAGAAGATTTTAAAAATGTATTATCTGTCAAAGCAAGACTGAAAAGCAATCCTTAATATTTTCCATCACATTCGGTTCTATGCTTTTCTATTTTGCTTATATGATAATGGTATAATAGAACTATGAGATATTTTTCGCATATAATGAGTAAGATAACAATTCCATATAGTCAAAATAATGATTATGCAAAGTATGATTAAGATAGGATGAAATAGCAAATTTAATGCTTTGGTAGCTGAAGGTGAATGTCCAGAGAAAATGTCCCACCAATTATGGGTGGTAGCTTTTTGCAAGCGTGAAGAAATGTCCACAAGTGTATCTCCAGTGAGAGTTGTATCAGTCTGGTGTTGAAGCAGAGTTTTATTGCGCTTCTGCAAATATTGTTGTAAAAGTTCAGTTTTTTGTATAGCATCTCTCAAAGGCTGTAAACTTAATGAAATGTCGGCTATATTCAGTACTTGTGGATACCAATATAGGGTCAATTGTTGTTCCATATCCAGTACAAAGGTATATAATTGTCCATGCCACCATAAATGAGTGACGTTGGTAAAACAACCACAAAAAGGATAAGATAAATTATATAAATAGGTTACATTGATATCATAAGAGGCTAAACAAATGTATTGAGCACTAATTTCAATGAACATACTAAAATTAGCAGGGAGTATAGTCAAAGGGCAAACATTAATGGAATGCTGTAATAAACACGGTTCATATAAAGGAGAATGTTGTCCACAAACAGCCCCATTAATGGTATCTGTTCTAATATAATTTCCAGAAAAATGTGGTAACCAAAATTCATTAACAAAAACAATGGGCAAAATTATAAATGTACACAAGACACATTGTTCAGTTACATTAAAATGTACAATTTGCCCAGAACAAAAGAGGTCAGTAGTACATACTACAGTATTTGGAGTTATTAAAACCCAATTTGCGGAAGGAATCCACCGGTGAAAGATTCGCCTCCACAAATATTCAGAATTAGTCATTAAATCATCCTGAGCCTTATTCCTTTGTATAAGGGCAAATAAATGCTGCAACGTGCATGTAGTCCAATTCATAAAATATGTTATATTGACATCTACTTGTAATTTGGCTATTTCAGCATAATTGACAAGGTTTAGAAAACTTTTATCATATTGTAAAGTCATCTGTTGTGGTTCAAACACCGTTGGCAACCACTGAGCTTGCAAAGTAATACGCTGATTAATATCAGTTCCAATACGCTTAGCTTTATAAGCTAAAGTCTCAGAATCAATAGCATTTATTACTCCTGCACTTGCACCAAAAGCTCCCAATAATGTGTCATACCAAGCTCGTTTAACTCTACATTTGGGCAGTTGAGGAAAAGTAATATTGAAATGAAAAACATTCTTCTGATGATTTATAGCAGTATTTATACAGGTAGAAGATACACGGACTAGGTTGTTAGTGTGTACCCCTGGATTTGAGTCAAGTATAGTAACATAATCAACCCACCAAGTACGGTTCTTGGTAGGTGTAGCATTTACACAAAAAAGTGTATAGACATTTCCTAATGATACATTAGTAGTATAAATGTCCACAGTGCTTGCAATTTTAGGACAGCATTGTTGTATTGTCTGTCTCTGGTTTGAGCGAAACTTAGCAGTGCAAGTCATATTAAATCAACAACACCGGATCTGGGTGTTATTAGTAACCCGAGCAGAAAGTAATTGTTTATCTTGTGGTTGAACATAAGCTCATTCATATGGCTGAACTCATTTTCATAATCATATCTTTGTTCCTGTGAAAACCATAGTTACCACAGAGCATGCTCAATAAGCTGTGCATGTGTAATTGTCTTGTTTTCGGATTTCACTCTGATTCTTCCATTGCCAAATCAGCTTGCCTTGTCTTTCGGTGGTAAGATGTACTCGTCCACCCGGGGTAATGGCAATATCCAAAGGTACCATAAGGAGGATTATACTGACTCTTACAAGAACCTATGAATGAAACATGTCAACAGATTAGTTACTCTCTAAGATAACATTTATTTGCTGAAACATAAGTCCATTTTTCTCGCCCAGATCGAAGGATCAGGACAGTATTATCTGCCCCTTGGGCAATAATTTCAGCAGGCTGTGGGGGCCCATTTTCTTGGGTAACCCACACCTTTGCACCTGCAGACAAATTAGGGGATCCAAATCCTTTATCCCCTCGTATGGAAAAAGTGGTGGGCGGATCCAGCTTCACAATACCTGATTGTAACACAGGTAAGATAAATAATTGAGCAATTCTATCATTAGCCTGAAGTAACATATCATGTGGACCTTGGTTATTAAGTATAACCTTTATTTCTCCTTGATAGTCTGTATCAGTCACCCCTCCTAAAACCTGTATTCCTTTCACTGCCAGGCTTGAGTGGGGGACTATTAACCCAAAATATACGGTTGGGATAGCCTTTTTATTACAAGGAAGAACAAATTCCAAAATCTTCTGTTTAGCTTTTGGCAAAATTTCCTTCAGACCATTAAGCCACTGAATGCCTAGAAATGTCACTGTTTGGGATGGCCCTTGTATCTTATCAGGATTTATTTCCCATCCCTTGTCCTTTAAATGTACAATTAGTGACTCCAAATGAGTTTGAACATCTTCCTGGGTTATCCCTTGAATCATAATATCATCAATATAATGTACAATTTGCATATGATCTGCTAGAGAAAATTCATCTAAATGATCTGCCACCGTCCGGTGACAAATATATTGCCTGCCCTGCCAATTGAAAACGAATTGATCCCAATATTTTTCATTGATTGGAATGGTGAAAAAGGCATTAGCCAAATCTATCACAGCATACCATCTGCCAGAATGTGTCTGTATTTTCTCTATCAAAGTAATGGTATCTGGGACTACTACTACTACAAATCATTTCTATAGCGCTATCAGTCGTAAGCAGCGCATCACAATTGACTGCAGCAGTTAAGGCGGGTGTAACTTTGTTTACTTCCCAATAATCTACTGTCATACGCCAGGAGCGTCACTTTTCCTGACTGGCCTGACCAGATTATTCCAATCTGTGGTAGTGGTTTTAATAACCCCCTTCTCCATTAATTCTTTTATGGTTTTACTGATTTCAAGATGTCCCCCTGGTATCCTATATTGTTTCAAATGAATAACTCTTGTGGCTGGAGGAATCTCTATCGGAGTCATTCTCACTTTTCCCACAGTAATGGGACAAGATTGGATATACGGTTTAACTCCAAATTGATACCTTCCATCTTCTAATGTTAATGACAATCCCTTTAATATATCTATGCCCAGTATATACTCAGGCACAATCATGACTTTGTATTCCCTTTTAGGTAAATTTCCAATTTTTAATTCCACCCCGGTCTGTACAGCTTCAATTTGTTTTCCCCCAACCCGGTAATGACAGCTCTCTGACCCTTATCCCATATAATAAAGTGACCTCAGCTCCAGTATCCACTAGAGCAAGCACTTTTTGACAGGACCTATTTTTCCAACAAATTTCTATATTTACATGGGGCCACAAATCTAAACGCGCTAAATGGGTGGAAGCCTGGCCATTCTGTCAATCATATTTTCCTGCTTTTTTAAGATGCTGCACTTCTTTCCAGGGATACAAATCCTCATACCCCTGCCATTCCTCTCCCTATTGTGAGGGCGCGTTAGCACTAACTCTAGCACTAGGGGTTCTGGCCTCAGGGGGAGGAGGAACTGATCTGTCAATATTTACCTGAGCTCGCTGACTGCGTACTACCTTGCCCCCATTTAATCCCTGCTTTTAATACATCTGCCACATTTCGGATGTGGGGATACCATCCAATTTTTCTTGAGCTACCCCATCCTTCAACAAGGCAATAAACATTTCTTTTCTGGAGGCTCAATTAATCCCGTCACCTTCCTTCCCCCCTTTCTGTCCCCGATCAGATATTTTTGGGCCCAACTCCCCAAGGTCTCCTAACTGCTGCACTTTTTCCATCACGTCCCAAATGGGGTGCCCTGTTTCATTAATTAACAAGGTCATGATTACTGCTTATATGCAGGAGGAGCAGTCTTAATCAATTTATTTCAGACACTGACAGACAATGCTATCTGAGAAAAAGTATCTGCCTGCTCTAAAAAGATTGCTGTTTTCATCCCTTCCTCTTTTATTCTTTGCACACAATCCCGTAAAGTATACCAGGGACGCTCATTCCCAGGCCAATCTGCTTCTGTAGGATACTTGCGATTACACCCTTCTACTACTAATTCTAACATAGTGGTATTATTATTATAGGGTCTCCCATCTACTGGGGGACGTCCCTGAAAATCCCGAAAAGCTGCCTGCACATAGGGTTCCTTACTCAATGTAATAAATTTCTTACAATCCATTATATCCAACTTAATATCAGCTGCCCCCAACTCATAAATACGCACAACCCAGGCAAGCAAAGTTTCCCCCGATCTCTGTTGAAATCTATCAAATCAGCAACTTCATTTTCGGTGTAATCTTCCACTAGATCCTTTCTTTGATACACTCCCTGGGCATCTTGTATCATGCGCCTCTGTTCTATTGGGTGCGCTTTTTTTCTCCTATAACTTTTGGAGGGGATGTGAAATCTTCAGGATCCTCACTTGACTCTGAGGTTGAGGTATCCCAAATGTCTCCATCCCAATAATCAGGGTCAAAGGACAGTCCTGCTTTAGCAATAACATAAATATACTTTCTTTTTGTTAACTTTCCCTTTCCACTTTTTGTATTTATATTGTGCCACTTGTACTGCGGCACGCTCTGCAATGGTCTGATATGTATCCAGCTTGTCAGCTAACAATTTATTTTGACAGTTAAGCATTACATTTTGACTACTCAAGTCACATACTTGTCGCGCTAATTCTGCAATTCTCCTATGCTGTTCATCACGGTTCTGATGGCTTTTCCGATAGGCGGTTAACAGAATCCATCCATGCCGCCCAACAGAGTATTGTTCTTTTCCCCGTTCTATCTTAATTTTTTGCATACATCTAACTACATCTAAGGGCTCTGAGCCCTTTAAACAGGAGTCCCACTCCTCACACAAGCCTGCACATTTTGACCACTCAGTGGCTATTATATCATATGGTACTGCATCTCATCCTGGAATTTCAACAACACTCTCCTCTTTATTCTTTCCTTTTTTTTTTTTGCTTAAAAAGTTCCATTCCCCTCTACAAACCCTGCTCGCAGCGCCACCTTGTGTATTGCTCTGGTATTGCAGCCTGCTCACTTTAATCACCACAGACTGCTTAGAAAATAAAATACTACAGATTCTTTTAGGTTTGTATTGGGTAAATAAAACTCTTTGCACTTTAATTGGAGAGTGTATAAGTCATTATTGTTCCAACTACACAATGATTAAGAAATACACACACTAATCGAATACATTACTAAAGGAAGGCTATAGGAAAGTAAAATTATGTATACTGTATATATATATATATATATATATATATATATATATATATATATATATATATATATATATAAAAACTCACAACATCACAGGTCAGGAATTATTTTATTTATTTTTATTTATTTGTAGCATTTGTATCCCACATTTTCCCACCGATTTGCAGGCTCAATGTGGCTTACATTTGCCATAATGGCGGTTGCCATTTCCGGGTAGCAGAATACAAAAGGCATTGCATTAAGGTGCATACATACATGGTAAAGAAGAATACATTATGGTAGTGCATATTGGTTCCTGAGTAATAGATTGGATTGTAACATACATTAGGTCATCGACTATAGAGAGACCATATTCGACATAAGGATTAAAGTGGTTGATCATTAATAGCAAAGAGGTTAGTCAGTCAAGTGATAGGAATTTGATTTTTCTAGCTCATGTGCAGTCTTATTATTTAGTATTGAAGATGGATGTTATTGGTATGCCTTCTTGAACAGATCAGTTTTCAGTAGCCTTCGGATGATAGTTAAGTCTTGTGTTGTTTTTATGGCCTTCGGTAGTGCGTTCCATAGTTGCGTGCAAATGTAGGAGAAACTGGTTGCGTATGTGGATTTATATTTTAGCCCTTTACAGTTGGGGTAGTGGAGATTGAGGAATGAGTGTGCTAATCTTTTTGCGTTCCTCTTAGGCAAGTCTATAAGATCTGACATATAGGCCGGTGCTTCCCCGTGAACGATTTTGTGGACCAGGGTGCAAACTTTGAACGCAATTCGTTCTTTTAATGGGAGCCAGTGCAGTTTTTCTCTTAGGGGTTTGGCGCTTTCGTATTTCACTTTCCCAAATATGAGTCTGGCTGCTGTGTTTTGAGGGGTTTGAAGCTTCTTAATGATTTGTTCTTTACATCCGGCATAAATGGCATTACAGTAATCTAGATGGCTTAGTACCATTGATTGTACTAGGCTGCGGAATACTTCCCTTGGGAAGAAAGGTTTGATCCTTTTAAGTTTCCACATTGAGTAGAACATTTTCTTTGCTGTATTTTTCGCATGGTCTTCAAGTGTAAGATTTCGGTCAATTGTGACTCCCAGAATTTTCAGGCTGTCTGAGACCGGAAGGGTGTAGTCTGGGGTGTTTATGGTATTGGGTTTGTTTGTGTTATATTGTGAGGATAAGATGAGACATTGTGTCTTTTCTGCGTTTATATCATTCAGGCCCTTATCTCATCAGCTGGGAGGCCCGTTGCAGCGAAAGCCCGAAGTCTCCATATGACCAGGAACAAGTCTTTTCTGCATGATGCGTCCATCCACAGATGAGCCTCAAAGCTCTGCTGCAACAAGCCCCCTTTTTATTAAGCTAAAACTTATCCAGGAATGTACATGAGGATTCAGTCACATGCTCTCAGTTCAGGTAAACAAACCACTGGCCAGGTGGCTTATCTCCCGAACATCAAGCATACCCCGCCTCCCTCCTGCATAAGCTGGCTTCAGAGACATTCCAACCTGTTCTTGAGATGTGCCTTATCTCATACATTGTTCTTGAGATGTGCTTTACATTCCAGCCTGTTCTTTGAGATATACAAGGAAAGTCACTTTTGGTCAAAGACAGAAGATTTTAAAAATGTATTATCGGTCAAAGTAAGACTTAAAAGCAATCCTTAATATTTTCCATCACAAGGGCTCAGTTGAAGAGAGTGTAGTGAATTATTTGTTGAAAGAGGAGTAACCCCTACAGAGTAGTTAGCAGAAGCTAATTGGAGTGGATTTGCATTTAGAATGGTTAATTTGTATATCCTGGGAAGCCGAATGAGTATTGTATAACTGACCCACATATTCCCCAGTGGAGGGCTCAGTTCAAGATTGCTTGCTAAAGCATTTGTTGGAAGAAGCATACCCCTTCAGAATAATTACAGTATAGCCTGTGAGAGAAGATTTGCCTTCTGAATGGTTAATTTGCATATCCCATGAAGCCTGTTTATAAAGTGGTATTCCCCAAATGGATCACTAGGTGGTGTAAAGAGGGTAACAGAGCTGTGACATGTTACCAAGGAAGACTTCAGATGGGAGGATGTTGGACGAAATAACCGATGTCTATATTCACCCTGAGTAAAAGAGAAGCCTTGCAGATTGACTTTGAAAGGGAAATGAAACACTTGAAAAAAAAAAACTCTAGTTCACATTTCCTAGTGCTCCCTGTTGAAAAGAAGGGAATGCTACATGGTTAACTCCTTTTTCAAAGAGAAGAGTAGCCTACGGGAGTTTCTATCACACATCCCTGAATGAGGAGAAGTGTTGGTGGGAGAAAATATGTCACTTCTTATTGAAAGCAGTGAGGCAGGTGCTTCCCTTGCCCAGTTAAACTCTTTTGAATATCAGTCCCCTACCTGTGTAAGCACTGATATTTGACATTGAAGAGCCAAGTGAAAAAGGTCTTTTATGAAATTCTTAGGAGTTTAACACCACCAGAAAGGTAAACACACTTGCCCCCTCAGTCCATTAGTGCAAGCCATAGGTACAACTGAGCTATTAGTTGACATTCACACCTTTCAGTAGATATAAATGCCATGGTTCAGACTTTACTTAAAGTATATATGCATTGCCTTGGTGAAATTGGAAATCATGCATAATTTGCTGTGACCCCAGCATACCCCCTTCTAAACTGTGTGCTGTGGATCTAAGAGTGTAAATAACAGCTTTCTAAAATGGCTATTTACATGTGCAAATAATTAAATGCCACGCAAACCTTCTAAAATGAAATCCAAAGGGTAGTTGGGTGGAGAATTCCTGCATTACTTGTAATAGTATTAGAATTTTCTAGTACAAAAATCTCTTATTCCCCCTTGCTGACTAGCTTTGGCAATATTATAACACACACACACACTCAAGGAATACATTTTCAGCAATATTCAGTCAGTGGTGGTTTAGTGGTTTTGAAGCTGCAAAAGCCGTAGGCTGAATTAGACCTGGATATTCATTGCCAGGCTCTGTCCAAACATCAGCATTGAATATCTGGGTCTTCAATTGACCTGGAAGTTTTGCAGACATATTCAGCGTTGGTTCCTGCATACCTAACAAAGCAAAGATAGGACTGGTTTTCGTGTAGTCCTATTAGCCTGGGCCCCACCACTGAATATGCCAGGCATGGAAATTTGACCATATATGACCATTAATGTATCAGTATCACTGGCTTCCCACCTGTTACATTTTCAGTTTAAAATTCTTATCCTCACACATAGTGCTGTTCATCAAGGTATCACACTTTACCTTTCATCTCTATTGACCCCTTATAGACCACTTCATCACCTCTAGAACTTGTTGTCTGTTATCGCCTGCACTATCCTAAGCCCATTTGGATACTTCTTAGCACTGTGTGCTTTTCTTCTTAGCACCTACAATGTTCCTACAATGTGGAATTCCTTGCCCCAGGATTTAGAACAGCCATATTGGGTCAGACCAATGGTCCATCTAGCCCAGTATCCTGTTTCCAACAGTGACCAATGCAGGTCACAGGAACCTGGCAGAAACCCAGACAGTAGCAACATTCCATGCTACCAATCTCAGGGCAAGCAGTGGCTTCCCAATGTCTGTCTCAATAGTAGACTATGGACTTTTCCTCCAGAAACTTGTCCAATCTTTTTTTAAACCTAGATATGCTAACTGCTGTTACTACATCTTCCAGCAAAGAGTTCCACAACTTAACTATTCACCGAGTGAAAAATATTCCATCCTCTTTGTTTTAAAAGTATTTCCATGTAACTTCATTGAGTGTCTCCTAGTCTTTGTACTTTTGGAAAGAGTAAAAAATTGATTCACTTCTACTCATTCTACACCAATCAGGATTATGTATACCTCAATCATATCCCCCCTCAGCCTTCTCTTTTCCAAGCAGAAGAGCCCTAACCTCTTTAGCCTTTCCTCATATTAAAGGAGTTCATCCCCCTTTAACACTTTGGTCGCACTTCTTTGAATCTTTTCTAATTCTGCTATTTCTTTTTTAAAATACAGCGACCAGAACTGAACGCAATACTCAAGGTGAGAGCGATACAGAGATATTATAATATTCTCAGTCTTATTTATCATCTCTTTCATAATACTTTCTAGTATCTTGTTTGCTTTTTTTGGCCACCACCAAACACTGGGCAGAAGATTTCAGCATATTATCTACAACGACACCTAGATATTTTTTCTTGAGTGCTGACTCCCAAGGTGGATCCTAGTATCAGGTAACTATGATTTGGGTTGTTCATCCCAATGTGCATCACTTTGCATTTGTCCACATTAAATTTCATCTGCCATTTGGTGCAAATTCCTAAGGTCTTCCTGCAATTTTTCACAGTACATATTTGTTTTAACAGCCTGCAAACTTAATCGCCTCACTTGTAGTTCCAATTTCCAGATCATTTATAAATATGTTAAATAGCACTGATCCCCATGGCACAACACTATTCATCGTCCGGGACTAAATTCAAAGCTGCATTACAGACCTATCTGTTTAGTCTCTCCTTTCCACCAGATCTAGGAGTAGTATGGTAATTCCAGCAGCATAGAGCAGGTGCCTACCTTAATTTTAATCTTTATTTTGCCACACACTTCTTCATTATGGGGCACCCTATTCTTATCTAGCTTCTATCCTATTCCGTTTGACCATGACATTCCTTTTCTTTTTCATGATTATGATTTAGACTGTAAACTGTTTTATGTATTTTATAAAAGGATGAATGGTAAATACCTAATAAACAGTAAACAGTAGGAGCACGCAGTTGTGGAATGCATTACCTACAGCCCTGAGAACCATTGACGAAATAACTAACTTTCACAAATCTTTGAAGACACATCTCTTCAATAAGGCCTACAAAGAGAACCCATAGCCTTACAAAACTACCTCACCAACCCACCCAGTTATTAAAATCCATCTATACTATCCTGCCCAACACCTTCCTTCTCTCTTCCCTTTCTTAATCTCTGTATATTACTAATTGTACCTGATATCCTGGAATGACTATGTCATAACAAAACTCTGTAAGCCACATTGAGCCTGCAAATAGGTGGGAAATGTGGGATACAAATGCAATAAATAAACAATGTAGCTGGAGCCCACATATCTTCTAAATCTGCTCTGACTCCAACAACTATTGCCCCAGAACTAACCAGACAGTGCTGTGGTGGTCAGAGGGGATATTAGCAGTACTGCCCGGTTAACTGCCACTAAATATGCACTCCCGAACCATTGATTGGGGTTTAAGTACATAAGTATTGCCATACTGGGAAGACCAAAGGTCCATCGAGCCTAGCATCCTGTTTCCAACAGTGGCCAATCCAAGTCACAAATACCCAGCAAGATCCCAAAAATGTACAAAACATTTTATACTGCTTATCCCAGAAATAGTGGGTTTTCCCCAGTCCATTTAATAACGTCTATGGACTTTTCCTTTAGGAAGCTGTCCAAACTTTTTTTAAACTTCGCTAAGCTAACCGCCTTTACCACATTCTCTGGCAACGAATTCCAGAGTTTAATTACACGTTGAGTGAAGAAAAATTTTCTCCGATTCATTTTAAATTTACTACATTGTAGCTTCATCGCATGCCCCTTAGTCCTAGTATTTTTGGAAAGCGTGAACAGACGCTTCACATCTACCAGTTCAACTCCACTCATTATTTTATAGACCTGTATCATATCTTTCCTCAGCCACCTTTTCTCCAAGCTGAAGAGCCCTAGCCGCTTTAGCCTTTCCTCATAGGGAAGTCGTCCCATCCCCTTTATTATTTTTGTCGCCCTTCTCTGCACCTTTTCTAATTCCACTATATCTTTTTTGAGATGCGGCGACCAGAATTGAACACAATATTCTGGAGCGATACAAAGGCATTATAACATCCTCATTTTTGTTTTCCATTCCTTTCCTAATAATACCTAACATTCTATTTGCTTTCTTAACCGCAGCAGCACATTGAGCAGAAGGTTTCAACTATCAACAACGATGACACCTAGATCCCTTTCTTGGTCCGTGATTCCTAACGTGGAACCTTGCATGACATAGCTATAATTCGGGTTCCTCTTTCCCACATACATCACTTTGCACTTGCTCACATTAAACGTCATCTGCCATTTAGACGCCCAGTCTCGTAAGGTCCTCTTGTAATTTTTCACAATCCTCCCGCGATTTAACGACTTTGAATACCTTTGTGTCATCAGCAAATTTAATTACCTCACTAGTTACTCCCATCTCTAGGTCATTTATAAATATGTTAAAAAGCAGTGGTCTCAGCACAGACCCCTGGGGAACCCCACTAACTACCAATCCCCATTGAGAATACTGACCATTTAACCCTACTCTCTGTTTTCTATCTTTTAACCAGTTTTTAATCCACAATAGAACACTACCTCCTATCCCATGACTCTCCAATTTCCTCTGGAGTCTTTAATGAGGTATTTTGTCAAACGCCTTCTGAAAATCCAGATACACAACAACCGGCTCACCTTTATCCACATGTTTGTTCACCCCTTCAAAGAAATGTAATAGATTGGTGAGGCAAGATTTCCCTTCACTAAATCCATGTTGGCTTTGTCTCATTAATCCATGCTTTTGAATGTGCTCTGTAGTTTTGTTCTTAATAGACTCTACCATTTTGCCCGGCACCGACGTCAGACTCACCGGCAGGAATCCCTCCTGTCTGCTTAAACCCTTTTGAATTTTATTAAAAAATGTCTAATCCACACCATCTACAATTCTGGGCAGAGAACAAAAAAAAACATCCATAAGCAAATACTATAAACTAACTAAAATTTTAAAAAATTATGTCAATCACAAAAATAACACAAACACATAATCCATATTAATAGAAATAAACAATATATGATGTAAGAACAATAGTTAATATCAGAAACTCTTTCACTGAGGAAGTATTAAATACTCACAGAGACTATAAACCACCTATGAGCAACAGTTAATATCAGAGACTCTTAGTCTAAGAAAAATTGAATGCTCACTTAAACAATATAGGGCCTCTTTTATCAAGCCATACTAGTGGTTCCTGCACAGCAATGCTGAGGGAGCCCATTCAAAGTGAACGGGCTTTATCAGCATTACTGCACCGGGAGCCGCTAGCGGAGCTTAATAAGAGACCCATAGCCTTAAAAACCTTTTTTAAATTATTCAGATTTCCACAGTTCTCATTTCAAGGAATTCCACTGGTTAGGCCCTACAATCTAGACGATTGAGTTTCTATATTCATCAAGAAAACCCTCTTAAATGATGGATCATCTAATAAGTTGAGAGAAGCAGATTTCAATGTTACTATACCATACTACACGATTCTTATATTTCTAAGCACATTGCAAACAAGAGTTATTATTATTAATAGTATTTGTATAGCGCTACCAGACACACGCAGTGCTGAACACCTGATACGAAGAGACAGTCCCTGCTCAAAAGAGCTTACAATCTAAGTAATACAGACAAACAAGACAGTTACGGGTGAGGGAAGTAATGGGTGAGAAGGGAAGAAGGGACAAGGGGAGGGCAATTGTGGCTAGGAGCTAAAAGCAGCAGTGAAAAGGTGGGTTTTCAGCATAGATTTGAAAACAGGAGAATTACAATAGAAACATCTAAAAACTTAAATCTAAAATACAGCCCTCATTATCATCTTGACGGTTGATGCATATGCAAACTGGAAATAATCACAGGAGAAATTTTGTTTGTCTAAACTTAAACCAATAACAGGATTTTGTGCTGTATTCTGTATTCAAGTGGAAGCCAGTGTAAATGGATAAGCACAGGAGTAATATGGTCAAAATACTTCAACCCCAAAAGAACTTGGGCAGTAGCATTCTGCACAATTTGCAACAACCTAAGGGCATATTTGGTAATCCTAATAACAATCATTTGAAGTGTAGTTATACTTTGAATATCTACCCCACTGTATTTTACACTTTATAAGCGCCAAACCAAAAACTCACTCACACTGCAAAAGCACTGGAGAAAGCGCTGCTCTCTCGTTCCAGCAAGGAATCAAAACCCCCGTTCGGTCCGCTGAAAATAAAGAAATAAATGCCCTTAAAGGCACAGTACTCCAACTCTGGCAGCTGGAAATTGTAAGGCACTCAAGGCTACAATACTGAGAAAGCAGCCGAGGCACAAAGCTGCCAAGCAAAACGAAATAGAATAACTGACCTTAAAGGCACAGTACTCTAATTCTGGCATCTGGAAATTGTAAGGCACTCAAGGCTACAATACTGAGAAAGCAGCCGAGGCACAAAGCTGGCAAGCAAAATGACATAGAATAACTGACCTTAAAGGCATCGTACTCTAACTCTGGCATCTGGAAATTGTAAGGCACTCAAGGCTACAATACTGAGAAAGCAGCCGAGGCACAAAGCTGCCAAGCCAACAGAAATAGAGAGCAGCACAGGGGGAGGGACCCAAACATAGGTGTAACACCCCAGGGGGAAAAACTGGGCCCCACCAGACCCAGGGCCCCAAAGCACTTTTTTTTTTTTTTTTTTTTTTTTTTACACACACGTACAGGGTACTGCAACAGAATAAAGTTTGGAAGGAAAAAATCCTACGACCCAATGACAAACTACCTCACCAGATTATTGGAGACTGCACAGGCTGTCAACTGCTACCTCTGCTGAGACTGAGAAAATACTGGCTAGTGGAGGTTCTGCACAGGTTATATATACAGGCTTCAAAAGCTTAGTGTTTTCTCAGTCTCCCTCTGCTGGTAGGAGGACATAACCCACGCGTCTTGACCGGTCTGGAGGGTCGCTGAGGAAGTGTGTTTTATTTTTCCACTAGTAAAAAAGGCCCGTTTCTGACACAAATGAAATGGGTGCTAGCAAGGTTTCCCTCAGAGTGTGTGTGTGTGAGAGAGAGTGTGAATATGCGAGTGTGTGTGTGTGACAGAGAGAGTGAGACTGGGTGCAAGTGTGTCTGTGAGAGAGCGAGTGTGTGTGATTCTCCCCTCTCCCCTGCCCCCCCTCCAGCCACCCAGCGATTCTCCTGTCTCCCCTGCTCCCCCCTCCAGCCACCCGATTCTCCTCTCTCCCCTGCCCCCCTCCAGCCACCCAGCGATTCTCCTCTCTCCCCTGCCCCCTCCCCAGCCACAGTGAGAGAGAGACAGAGAGTGAATGAGACTACGACACATTGTTTGTGTGTGTGAAAGAGAGACACAATCTGTGTGTGTGTTTGAGACAGTGTCTGTGTAAGAGACAGAGTGTGTGTGTGTGTGGGTGAGACAGAAAAAGAGAGTGTTTGTGTGTCAGAGAGAGAGAGAGAGAGTAATGATAAAATACGTCTTTAAACAAATCTCATCCTCTCATGGCTCGTGCACCACACAGTCGTTAAACCAGTAAACCTTGCTCCTCCCTCCTCTAGGGGCAGAGTTCGCTGAGGCACGGCGTGATTGACAGGTGATAGCGGCCATTGATTGCTTTGGCCGGGGAGCAAGTGCGCGGCCATCTTGGCCTTCGGCCCTCCCTCTCTCTTCCTCCGCCTTGTGTGTCGGCGCGGAAGTGGAAATTTGGCAGGCCAGGAGAGCTCCAAGGCTGCAGTTCCGCCTTTGAATGGTTAGATAACGCTGTCACTCGGAAAGGGGGGAACGCCTTCTGCAGTCTCACTGTGTGCGTTTGTCGTGTTCTGATGGCAGGACACGGCTACAATGGCGGGTAGGCTGCTGGCTTGTGTGGTGGACTGTGGCACGGGGTAAGGCAGCTGCTGAAAGCAAAATGCCTGGGAGGAGGAAGCAGGAGTCAACTTGCTGATTTGTACCTGAAAGCTCTGGCTGGCTTCCGTAACGTTCCGTTCGTAACATCTCCTCACGTCAGCCAGCCTCCAGCGTTCCCTTCCCTCTCACTGCCCCACCCTCTGACATCATTGCGTTTTGACGGGGCAGTGAGGGGGAATGGAATGCTGGTTGGCTGACGTCAGGAGATGGATAAGATCCCAATGAGACATATTGGAACGTTGGAGGAGCAAATTATTATATTAGATAGTATTCAGAAGGATCTCTTTATCAACTTCTGTATTAAAAGAAACAAAACAGCATGTGTGCTGGGGCTGCAGAAGGAGTCGGGGGGGCCATCTGACAGGCCAGGTGCTTTTCTGTCCAGGATTGCTGGTGAAGGGGAGGAGGGAGCCAGATGATGGATCACCATTACTCCACTACTGCCAGCAGTCTCCCATGCAGTCACTGTCAGCACCCAAGTCATGCAACTTTAGAACTGTGCCCTTCCCCTCTCCCTACTGTGTTATCAGATAGACCACTCTTGACCATCTATTTTGCTGAGTGATGATCCTGAGGGAAGGTAAGGACCTCAAAAACATTTCAGATGCAGGCTGCAAAAAAAACCTTTACCTCTTTTCAAGATCTTTAAAACTCTTCTGGTCAACAAGCAAAAGCACTAGCTACTAACCCCATAAGGGCTTTAAAAAAAAAATGTTGCAACCTGCAAATAGATACATTTTGTCTGAATAAATTGATATATGGCCAAAGTTTATACTACTTCAATGAGCAGGGCTCAGAGGCAATTTGGGGAAGGGCCAAAAGTTATAAAGGGGCCCTTTTACGGAGCGGCGGTAAGCCCAACGCGGGAAGTACTGCTGGGCTACCACGGCAGCCCAGCAGTAGTTCCTTCCCCCAGCACACGCTACTTCTGGCACTGCAAAAATATTTCAAATTTTTGTAGCACCAGTGTGTACCTGGAGGTAATCGGGCAGTGCCACGTTGCATGGTTACTGCCGGGTTAGCACGGGAGCCTTTACCGCTATCTCAATGGATGGTGGCAAGTGCTACCCCACAAAATGGCCATGTGGCCAAGTGCTTCACAGCAGCAGTCAGATCTTTAAGGCTTCTGTTGATTTTAAGCCTGACAAATGCAACCTTGCTAAAACCACATGCAGCCATGCACATTAAGAACAATTAGGGGCCTGTTTAAGTAAAGGGCACTAAGAGTCTGCATGTTAACTAGTCCACACATTGGGTGCAATTCAGTAAATGGTGCCAAATTTAGGCAACAGGATGAACCCTGCTAAGCTAGAAGACAATAAAGAGAGCATTCTTTGTAGAATACTAGCTTAGCATGGCATTTCACCTCTAACTTCGGGCGCCAGCATTTACATCTGCAAAAAGCTGGTGTAAATTCTAGTGCCCAATTTATGGCAGTTAGGCGTGCAAATGACACTATTCTATAACATCACACCTAACTGCTGGGAGTGCCCCTGAAGATGAGCGACCAAATTGATAAAGGGGATGGAACTCCTCTCATATGAGGAAAGGCTAAAGAGGTTAGGGCTCTTCAGCTTGGAAAAGCAACGGTTGACTATCCCAGGGTCAGATATGTTGTAGTTACAGAAAAATCAAATTACATATCTATTATGTGAGTTTATTTAAAAAGTATTTACATATTTTAAAATAACATAGTAATGTAGACTGTATTTGGCCATTACCAATCTGTGGGTACCAACTTGGCTGGTTTGACAGGAGTTAGTACCAACCTAGCTACCTTATAATCTGTACAACTATTAAACTGGTTATCAAAGAAGTCTTCTTCCTCCTCAGCCCGGTCGATGGTGGTATTATCAGGGCCATTGTCTGGGTGGGGAAGATGGGACAGTTGCACAAAGCCTGGGAGGGGTGGAGGTGCCATTGCTAGGCCCATACCCAGAAATGTAGGTTGATTCCACGTCTGCATGTACTGCTGCCTGCAGATGAAGCATTCGAACAGGCAGGGTGTGCGGCAAATACACACCCTTCCCTGCAAGCCTGTGAAGACAATCCATGGCTCTTCATAGAAGAGCAGGCAGGCAGGCTGAGGTACTGTGCCAGCAGAATCCACCCTTGCCCCATTCCCAAGGAGAATGGGCTGATCGGCTAAATGTAAAGGAGTGATTATTGACTCTTTGGCCCCTGCCCCATGGAGCTGATCTGGCTCTTCTACTCAAGGAGAGCAGGCAACAGATAGTGCCAGGATCGAAACACAGGTTAGAAGACAGAGGCAGGCCAATATACTGCAGAGTTGCAGTGGGCTTCAGTGAGGAAACATATCTTTTCCAGTGACCTGGTGGAAAAGCTGCTTTTGCTTACAGATTTCAATGGGGGAAGTTTCTTGGTCCGAGTAACTGTTACAAGCATATTATATACAGCTGAAATCATACTGAAATCATTGAACAAGAACATTATGCAACAGTTAGTATTCATTATCCCAGGGTTAGATATGTTAAATGCTCTGTATAAGACAGCACTACTAAATAGGAGGAAAAACAATCTACCTTAAGGGGAGTAAGAAATATATCGCCACCATCAAAAAAAACTTCACACACAATGATATTTATAGCAAATTTAAAAGGTTTTTTTGAAAAGTGCTCATAGGTTGTCAAGAAGACTATCACAGACCCACTAGTCTTACACTTCATCCAAAGGCATATAACCATCGCACATTTCCATGTTTTTATGCCATCGGTGACAACGTGCCCATTAAAAAGTAATACATTTACTACTGAGCTTATTTCATAAGATTTTTGTTATAAAATAAGCTAAGTACCAAATTAAGCACTCTAGGTGAATCTACAATCCACAGTCTTACACCCCCTCTTCATTAACTTTCATGTCTATAGTTCCTCCCTCCTCCCCCAGCAGTGATTTAACTAATTCAACTTGCCAACTATGATTACCACAGTTTCACACCTCCTAGAACCATCCTGTTTAAAAAAAACCTGCATTGGACCCACTGAGGAAAAGGTACCTAAAGTGGGGTTACATATAACAGAGATAAAGGCTATAAAAGTTGAGGAGTAAATTTGGGAGTTTCATTTTTGAAATTTGATCACTGTCTACACAACACGGTCAAAATTTTATCTGTAAATTCCTATGGCTTATAGAGATACAGATGTTCTAAGTTTGCTATTTTCAAATGCATTTTTCTGAAAAATGTACTTTTTAAAATTGATAATTTCTCATTTTTTAAAAGATGCAATGAATCCATACTTGAGGCTGAAATTGTGCAGGCTTATGCAGTTGATATCCTTCTATCTTGTGGTATAAATAAGTCAGACACCCCACTTTTGCTACCTTTTTGCTCAGTAGGTCACATACACATAACTAGGGCAATTTCCAAAAACTATTCATCAGGATAAAAGAAACACAGAGGATCTCAGAGAGTGGAGGGATTGTAAAGCTGAGCAGTTGGTTGGATGGACAGACTGCCTCAGATTCAGACCTTATTCTAACTCTGCCATGTGGGACCCCTCTAAATGGGGAGGGGGGGAAGCAAAAGTCCATGAAGGACTCTGTTAGAATTTCAACCCAGTAATCATTTGCACAAGGCAGCAAAACAGGAAACACAAACAAAAATGATAAAGGGGATGGGACGACTTCCCTATGAGGAAAGGCTAAAGCGGCTGGGCCTCTTCAGCTTGGAGAAAAGATGACTGAGGGGAGATATGATAGAGGTCTATAAAATACTAGGACTAGAGGGCATGCGATGAAGCTACAAAGTAGTAAATTTAAAATGAATCGGAGAAACTTCTTCTGCACTCGTGTAATTAAACTCTGGAATTCGTTGCCAGAGAATGTGGTAAAGGCGGTTAGCGTAGCAGAGTTTTAAAAAGGTCTGGACGGTTTCCTAAAGGAAAAGTCCATAGACCGTTATTAAATGGACTGGGAAAAATCCACTATTTCTGAGATAAACAGCATAAAATGTTTTGTACTTTTTGGGGATTTTGCCAGGTATTTGTGACCTGGATTGGCCACTGTTGGAAACAGGATGATGGGCTTGATGGACCTTTGGTCTGTCCCAGTATGGCAGTACTTATGTACCTAAGAGTGCTCCAAAGCAGGAGGCCAATGTACATCAAGCTCCTACTTCAAGTAGATACTAGAAGCAATGGAAGATCAAGTCACTTTGACCAGGGCCACAGCAGGCGCCTATGGAAGAAGGAAGACAAAGTCTGGCCTCTTGTATCACTGCACTCTGTTAAAGTGTGCCAATTACTCTTTGAGTGCATGCAACTGTCAGGACTTTTTGTTTTGCTTTAGCTGCTCATCGCCACCCTCTAGAAGCTGCTGCCCTAGGTGACTACACAGTCTGCTTAATGGTTAAGCTGGCCCTGTTGCAGGCAACGGGGTAAAAAGCAAGACTGGATCAACATGTTCCAGGCAATAGAAACCAGTCAGAAACCCCAGGCCTAGGCCAAACAGAAAAGAGGAAACATCCTGGTAGAGTGTGTGTGTTTCATTTCATAAGTGCAATGTGGCCAGGAACTGATACCAAATCATAGGACAACAGTAAGAGGTGGCCAGAAAACCCAGAACTGGTAGTGTCAACAATGCAACTCGGAAACAAAAGTGGATGTTACTAGCATTTTGCAACAATTGCTCCAACCACACCTATGCAAGTAATAATTTCCCACTGTCATAACTGCAGTTATGAAGTCTGGAATGACTCCAGAATTATCAATGCATGAATAATACAGGCAAATGCCTCAGTTTATTTTGGTTACAGAATAAATTTCATGTAACAGTCTCTCTCCTTTGATGGGTTTGGTGAGGTAGATTTACCATCATTTTCATCATATAGATGGAAAGCTGGTTAGAGTAATGTGCAGTGATACAGGAGGCCAGACTTTCAGTTTTCCATTTCTTACTGCCCCCTGCCGTGACCCTGCTCAAAGTCACTTGATCTTCCATTGCTTCTAGTACCTACATGAAGCAGAAGTTTGTTGTATGGTGTCTTTCTGTTTTGGAGCACTCTCAGGGTTCATGTTTCCTCTTTTTCTGCATTGTGCAAATGATGATTACTGGATTGAAATTCTAACAGAGTCCTTCATGGACTTTTGCTTCCCCCCCCCCCACCCCCCCATTTAGAGAGGTCCACATGGCAGAGTTAGAATAAGGTCACCAGATTTCTGGTGAGTGAATCTGAGACACTTGTTTGTAATCATCCATGGCCTATATAGTCTGTCCATTCAACCAACTGCTCAGCTTTACAATCCCTCAACTCTCACTCAGAGATCCTCTGTGTTTCTTCCATGCCTTTTTATTTATTTACTTACTGCATTTGTATCCCACATTTTCCCACCTCTTTGCAGGCTCAATGTGGCTTACATTATGCCGTGATGGCGATCGCCATTTCCGGAAGGAGAAATACAGAATATTATTGCATTTAAAGTACAGAAAATATAAAATAAATTAGAAGTAAATAGATATACAAATCATTTCAGGTATAAAAGAACAAAGGTAATGTGTAACATTCAATAATGACATTGTGATTATAGTAAACAAATAGAAAGAAATCAATGATAACTTGTTCTGGTAAAAGTTTTGGTGTCAGTTTATTTATGAAGGATCTTTATGATAAGTCTCTTTAAACAGGTTAGTCTTTAGTAATTTCCGGAAGGTTGCCAAATCGTGCGTTGTTTTTATGGCATTTGGTAATGCATTCCATATTTGTGTGCAGGTGTAGGAGAAGCTAGAGGCATACATTGATTTGTATTTGAGTCCTTTGCAATTGGGGTAACGGAGGTTCAAGAAAGTGCGTGATGATCTCTTTGTATTCCTTGCTGGTAGGTCTATGAGGTCTAACATATATATCGGGGCCTCGCCATGAATAATTTATGAACCAGGGTGCAGATTTTGAAAGTAATTCGATCTTTTAGTGGGAGCCAGTGTAGTTTTTCTCTGAAGGGTTTGGCGCTTTCGTATTTTGCTTTTCCAAATGAGTCTGGCTGCAGTATTTTGGGCTGTCTGGACTTTCTTAATAATTTGTGTTTTGCAACCGGCATAGATGGAATTGCAATAGTCCAGATGGCTTAACACCAGTCATTGCACCAGATTGCAGAATACCTCCCTTGGGAAGGATGGTTTTATTCTTTTGAGTTTCCAGATTGCATGGAACATTTTCTTTGTTACATTTTTTGCGTGACTTTCTAATGTGAGATTTTGATCAATTGTGACTCCCAGAAATTTCAAGGTGTCCGAAGCAGGAAGCGTGAAGTTTGGGGTATTTATATTAGTATGATTAATCTTGTTATATTGTGATGAAAGAAGAAGGCATTGTGTCTTTTCTGCGTTAAGTTTTAGTTGGAATGCATTCGCCCATGAGTTCATTATTTGGAAGCTGTAATTGATTTTATTTGTGATTTCTGTTAGATCATTTTTAAACGGGATGTAGATCGTGACATCATCTGCATAAATGTATGGATTGAGGCATTGGGTGGATAGTGACTTGGCCAGTGAAGCCATCATTAAGTTGAAGAGAGTTGGTGAAAGCGGCGATCCCTGAAGCACTCCACATACAGGTTTCCATGATGATGATGATTTTTGAATTCAGATACTGTCTTTGTTTCCACCACTTCTGCTGGGAGGTTATTCCATGCATCCACTACCCTTTTGATGAAGAAAGATTTCCTTAGATTACTCCTGAATCTACCCATTTCACTTGCATCTTATGACCCCTCATTCCTGAACCTCCTTTCCATTGAATGAGGTCTTCTTACTGTGTATGTGTATCATCTGTGTATGTGTATCATCTTTCCCCTACCCTTGCTCTCCTCAAGTCTGTCCTCATATACTTTATGGAATGGTACCAGTGTAGAGGAACTCAGGTGCAACAACCAGGTGGAGCCAAAATGTCGAGAAAGCAAAGACCCAACCCAGCCTGTGTTTCAGCAAACATCTGTGACAAGGGTAAACACAGGAATACCAAAGTGAAGTTGTAACATGTCGTGTCATTCTGTAGGGGTCTGCAGACACAACACAAACCACAGCAAGTGGAAGGAACACTAGTATCCCATGGAGAAATTCGAGAGGAGCAAGGAGTAGGAACGGAGTCAGGTGCTTCGAAACAAACCAGAGACACTTAAACATCAATCAATAATCTTTAATGGAAGATGACTCAACAAAGTACCCTGTTTCGGAACACACGGTTCCTTCTTTACATAGATAAAAATATAAAACAATGTAAAACAATGTGAATGAACAATAAAAAATAAAAAGTAAATGATAAACAATATGTATGCATGGTAAAAGCAGTACAATATATATATATGTATGATGATACAACTCACATTAAAAACATACAATGAAAATATACAAAAAATGTAAATAATACAGTGAAAATATATTTATGAAACATGTAAAATCATATTGAAATGAGATAGAAAAACATACAGAAGAACAAATGTAAAAATGTAATGGTACAAGTGAGCGATTACTTTGGGAAAACCTATTTGAAAATTGAATTAATTTGTGAGGGTGTATAAAATAATGGATAAAATAATAGAGATATCTAGATCCAATGAGGTGTCTCCAAGAAGTACTGCATAAAAATACTACCAAACGTAAGATGTGAATGAACAAAGGATACAGATTATATAAACTGGCAAAAGTGGACATATGAATGACCGTGAGACTCCTGAAGAAAGAACCATGTGTTCTGAAACAGGGTACCTTGTTGAGTCATCCTCCATTAAAGATTATTGATTTGACATTTAAGTGTCTCTGGTCTGTTTCAAAGCCGTTCCCACTCATAGTAACATAGTAGATGATGGCAGAAAAAGACCTGCACGGTCCATCCAGTCTGCCCAACAAGATAACTCATATGTGCTACTTTTTGTGTATACCCTACTTTGATTTGTACCTGTGCTCTTCAGGGCACAGACCGTATAAGTCTGCCCAGCACTATCCCCGCCTCCCAACCACCAGCCCCGCCTCCCAACCACCGGCTCTGGCACAGACCGTATAAGTCTGCCCAGCACTATCCCCGCCTCCCAACCACCAGTCCCGCCTCTCAACCACCGGCTCTGGCACAGACTGTACAAGTCTGCCCAGCACTATCCCCGCCTCCCAACCACCAGTCCCGCTTCCCACCACCGGCTCTGGAACAGACCATATAAGTCTGCCCAGCACTATCCTCACCTCCCAACCACCAGCCCCACCTCCCAACCACCGGCTCTGGCACAGACTGTACAAGTCTGCCCAGCACTATCCTCGCCTCCCAACCACTAGTCCAGCTTCCAACCACCGGCTCTGGCACAGACCATATAAGTCTGCCCAGCACTAGCCCCGCCTCCCAACCACCAGCCCCACCTTCCGATCTTGACTAAGCTCCTGAGGATCCATTCCTTCGGCACAGGATTCCTTTGTGCTTATCCCATGCATGTTTGAATTCCGTTACCGTTTTCATTTCCACCACCTCCCGCGGGAGGGCATTCCAAGCATCCACTACTCTCTCCGTGAAAAAAACTTCCTGATATTTTTCTTGAATCTGCCTCCCTTCAATCTCATTTCATGTCCTCTCGTTCTACCATCTTCCCATCTCCAGAAAAGGTTCATTTGCGGATTAATACCTTTCAAATATTTGAACGTCTGTATCATATCACCCCTGTTTCTCCTTTCCTCCAGAGTATACATGTTTAGTTCAGCAAGTCTCTCCTCATACGTCTTGTATCCCTATCCTTCAAGGGTCTACAGTAACCTCTGTGACTAGACATAAGAGGACTCTATTTAATTCATTATCAGCCTTGTTAAGGGTATTTCTGTAAACGGATCTAGTTTAGGTTTGCTGTGACAAAAGATGTGAAGACTTTTGCAGTCAATATTCTTTGGTTTCTTGCTCTTAATTCTTAATTACTTTTCTATAATTGTTCTTTCACATTGGAAATGTAGAGACATTGGATATGTAGAGTATGTTGTGTAGATCACTGAAACCAACTCTTTATTTTAATACTTATTGAATTGGATTTCTTAGCAGATTGTGAAATAATGTACAAGACTGTGAATTGTTACAAGCCACTGGATGTGGTCTTCAGCCATTTACAGATATGACACAGAGGCTCTCTTCCTGTATTTATGGACTGTGTTCTTTTAAATATGAATCAATATTAGCATTTGTATATATTTCTCTAAAGGTTCACATGGTCGATTGAGCCTAGAAAAGATCAGGCACATTAGTGCACATATATCTTTTTAGCTTCTGCTTGTAAAGATTACCAAGTCTAACTAAACTGTGCCCAGCTCATGGATACTTCATTTAGTTTAATATGATTTGAAAACATATATATAGGGAACTACTTTGAGACAATGTAATATGCTGCCAGACCAAACAGGCTCCTGCTTGGCTAATTCTTCTCTCTGAAGCCCTCACTATCATTTTGTGTACCTCATCACTCAACCCTTTCTCTTTCTGAAGAATAGGTTTTGATTCTTGAAGCACATTTCGTTTATGTGATAGCAGCTATTGGGGAGGGTGCCTCCATCTGTATGCATCTGTTTGCTCATTTGCAAACAGATGTGTAGAGCTTCATTCCAGAAAGCTGAGGAAAAGGTGGCAGCAGCAGAATAATAAAAGAGAAGCAGATGGCGGAGAAGCCAGGAGCCGGCACACGAAGAAGGAAAGAACAGCAGGGGAAAAAACATGGAGCCATGGTGGCCTAACCCCAAGCGGGTGGCTAGGCATTTCATGACCGCTATTCTTATGCCCACCTCTGTGTTAGACTGACTTCTAGGGACAAGAAAAGCCTACTGTACCTGAATGTGAAGAGCCTTGAACTACCAATAAAAAACAGTACGAGCTAAATATAAATAAAAATAATTTTAAAATGGCAATGGGTTTTGGTCTTATCTCCTGTCGTTCCCTTGGTTATTATAAAAGTGACAGAACTCCGTACTCTTGTTCACTGGCTCGTCCTTTCTAACTTGGACTACTGCAGTGGGATATACGCTGGCTGCCATGACTACTTACTAAAAAAGCTCCAGACAGCCCAGAACATGGCTGCCAGACTAATTCTAGGCAAATCGCCCATTGCCCATGCACAGCCATTGCGTCTCGCTCTGCACTGGCTCCCTGTCAAAGATCGCATCAAGTTCAAGATCTGTTCTTTAACGCATAAGATCATATTTGGCGAGGCCCCGGAGTACATGTTCAACCTGGTTGATCTACCCCCTAGGAATGCCCTGTTGTCATCGCGCAACTTCCTCTGTCTTCACTATCCCAGCAGTAGGAAAGTTAGATACAAGCGTATGTTTGCTTCGTCTTTCCCGTTTACCAGTGCAAAATCTTGGAACGACCTGCCGAAGCAATTAAAGGGGATACCCGACCATCATCTCTTCAAAAAGTTCCTAAAGGCGTTCCTATTTTCAAAAGCCTACTCCCTGCCGAGCCCGGCCATTTGACTCTCCTGCTGATGGTTGGCTGGAGGCTCTGATCCACTGGCCCCTGCCGAACATTTTTACCCCCCCCCCCCCCATGTTTTGTCTATTCTGTCATCTTATGTTTTATCTTTCTTATTGTTTTATTTCATGCACTATTGTAAGCCACATTGTGCCTGCGCTTGTGGGAAAATGTGGGATATAAATGCGCTAAAATAAACAAACAAACTAGGCAGATGGGGAAATTTGCACTGTTGTTTACTATACTGTATTTTCTTCTGCGTAAGCAAGCCAATATGTACCACTGCCTTTCAAAACAGTTACAAGAAATATCAAAAGTACAGAAGCAACCTACTTCAGCCAAAATGTTTAGATCAGAGTCTGTAATAAGGCAAGCCATTTCAATAATCTGGTCTCTCTCAATATCCAAGCCAGTCATCTGTAATGAAGCAAAATGATAAAACAAAATGTAATTGAGAGTTCATCTAATATACCAAATCTTAAAAGAGCTTTTAAATGCTGACATATAAGCATATAAGTACATAAGTATTGCCATACTGGGGCAGAACGAAGGTCCATCAAGAACAGGATCCTGTTTCCAACAGTGGCCAATCCAGGTTACAAGTACCTGGCAAGATACCAAAACAGTACATTTTATGCTGCTCATCCTAAAATAAGCAATGGATTTTCAACAAGTCCATTTTAATAATGGCTTATAGACTAACAGCTTTTACCACATTCTCTGGCAACAAATTCCAGAGTTTAATTATACATTGAGTGAAGAAATATTTTCTCTGATTCATTTTAAATTTACTATTTTGTAGCTTCATTGCATGCCCCCTAGTCCTAAAAAGGTAAAATTACCTGCTTGCCGCTCCGAGCTGTAACGAACTGGTGTCCCAGTGAGTAGCTGCAATGAACGTTTAAAGAAACGTCGAATTAAACGCCTTTAACGACGTTTAAAAATTTTTTTTTTTTTTTTTTAAACGGAGCCAGCGGGAGGGGGGAGAAAAGGAGGGACCTGGCACCACCAGGTTTGCACTTGCTCAAAAGAGCCCTCAACCCCAGGCCTCAACAAAACCTAAGGATTAGGCTTGGAGACCTAGCCAGAGCTGCTGCTGTGTGTGACCACCACCTGCTGAGATAGAGAACATACTGAGGAGTTTCCGGCAGCACATGACCACATATAGGGAGGCAAAAGTTTGCTCTCTATCTCCACCTGCTGGTAGATGGACACAACCCACCAGTCTACCAGTCTATGGATTGATCAGCTTGATGATATGGAAACAAGCAATTCATGTCTATCCATTGCACTGTACTCATTATTTTATAGACCTCGATCATATCTCCCCTCAGCCGTCTATTCTCCAAGCTGAAGAGCCCTCACCGCTTTAGCCTTTCCTCATAGGGAAAGTCATCCTATCCCCTTTATCATTTTTGTCGCCCTTACCTTTTCTACTTCCACTATATCTTTTTGAGATGCTGTGACCAGAATTGCACACAATATTCGAGATGTGGTTGCACCATGAAGAGATACAAAGGCATTATAACGTCCTCATTTTTGTTTTCCATTCCTTTCCTAATACTTAACATTCTATTTGCTTTCTTTGTCGCCGCCAAACACTGAGCACAGCAACGATAACGCTTAGATTCCTTTCCTGGTCAGCGACTCCTAACATGGAACATTGCATTAAATAGCTATAATTTGGGTTCCTCTTTCCCCACATGCATCACTTTGCACTTGCTCACATTAAACGTCATCTGCAATTTAGATGCCCAGTCTCTCAGTCAAGTAAGGTCCTCAATTTTTCACAATCCTCTTGCGACTTAACTTTCAATAACTTTGTGTCATCAGCAAATTTAATACCTCACTAGATACCTCCCATCTCTAGATCATTTATAAATATGCTAAAACGCAGCAGTCCCAGCACAGACCCCTAAGAAACCCTACTATCCACCGTTCTCCATTGAGAATACTGACCATTTAACCCTACTCTCTGTTTTCTATCTTTTAACCAGTTTTTAATTCACAATAGAACACTACCTCCTATCCCATGACTCTCCAATTTTCTTTGTAGTCTTTCATGAGGTACTTTGTCAAATACCTTTTGAAAATCCAGATACACAATATCGACTGGCTCACTTTTATTCAAATGTTTGTTCACCCCTTGAAAGAAATGGTGGTGAGATATCCCTGAACACTAAATCCATGTTGGCCTTGTCTTATTAATCCATGCTTTTGAATATGCTCTGTAATTTTGTTCTTTATAATACTGGCCACCCTACAATCTTATGATACCACGCTTGATTTTAAAGATAAATTGTATTATTACTAACACTAGTCCAATTCCAAGTTTATTTGATATACCACTTACATAAAGCAAAAGTCTAAGTGATTTACATAGGATCATCTTTCAAGAGCATTTTTTTTGAAGCACTGTTCCACCATCCTTAACAAATGAATTTAAATGGCAATTTTTACCTTACTACCCTTCCCCACTGCCTAAAATATACCATTGTTAAGGACATTAGGATAACTTTTGAACTACCTGAGTGAGAGAGAGAGAAAGCAAACTTAGGGGCCCTTTTACAAAGCTGCGGTAGGGCTACCATGCACGTTGCACATGCTAAACCAACAGTACTGCCTGATTTGTGCTCATACCCAATCATAATTTCAAAGTTGGCGTATCCTGTTTCCCGTGGTACAAAATATTTTTCTCTTTTCTACCACGGGGGGGGGGGGGGGGGGGGGGGGGGGTCCCAGCAGTAATCAGCAGTGCGGCCACATTGGCATGCTCTGCATGAGTACTGTGCGTGTAGCACGTGAGCCATTACCATTAGGTCAATGGGTGGCGGTAAGAGCTCAGGCAGTAAATTGCTGCAGGCCACTTTTAATTTTAGTGCATGGCCAGCTGCAGTAAAACAAAATTCCCAGCAAGCTACAAAAACAAGTGCCCACACTACCGCAAGCCACTTTTTACCACAGCTTAGTAAAAGCCCCACCCCAACCCAATGCAGCATGTTATTAAACATCAATTCATAAAACAGTAGCTAATTGGGAATGTAAACTTCTTTCTACAGCTCCAGAGCCTATCCTTCTTAGTGACCAGCTAAGAAAAATTTACAGAAAAAGGGTGCAAGGGAATCCATTAGCCTAAAACAGGACTTGAAGTGACTCTCTTTCAAATGATTGAAGAAACAACTTTCCCATCACCGCGTTAAAAAGGTACTTTCCTTCTAGTGATTATAAAGGCCTAGTTCCGACCCCCGGAAATATTTCACTTCTTGCGAAAAACTACCAAGTAAACGCCCACTAAAATCAATTATTCTCCTTGGAAGCGATATATGAAAGAGCGTAGAGACATAAAGCTGCTTAAAAGTCGTTATATAGGGGCTCCTTGTTGGGTCCCTTCCTCACCTCCAGATCCACCCACACCATGCGCTGCCCCATGACAGCCGAGGCCATGTCGGTACTAAACCCAGGAATGGCTGCTCGGCGGCAGGGTGCAGCACACACTCCGAAACCCGGCAGCAGAGCAAAACTTCCGGCCACCCGCCACTGCCGCCAGTAGCGGAGCATAGCATTCCATCGCCGTAAAGCGCCATCTGCAACAAGCGCACACCACTGCCACGTCGCCGTCAAACATTACGCACGGGCCAAAGCAGCAACGTCAACGCGCTGCCGTAAAATCCTGCCGCAAGAGGCAGGCGCAGCGTCTGTCGTCTCCTAGGATACGAGAGGCGACAGGGAGGCTTAAGCGTTAGGTGAGGTCTTGTCCCACTTTTACTAAAGAGGTGCCCTTTGTTTTAGCTTAGAAGAGGGTGGCAGGCTACCTCCCTCCTCCAACGCAAGGTAGGGAGGGGGGCGGGTTGACACTGGACCACCAGGGATGCAGTGTTTAACGGGGTGCTCGGGCTTCGAGGGCATCCATTCCCGTGTGACTTGTTATCTTTGTTTATTTATCAGGATAGCTAGATATAGGCAATAGACTGTTACAGCATAAAAATATTCCAAAAACAACAGAAATTATGGCGTGCTACTTAGATCCATAAGTCTATGAAATATTGTGACCCTGACAGCTTGGAGCTCCCTGGTCAGGGCTGGCCCTGCCACTGGGCAGACTAGACATCTGTCTAGGGTGGCAGTAAGGCAGAGGAGTAGCATCTTCTCTCTCATTCCCAAGGCAGTTGCCCTGGGTCCCTACACTATAGGGAGCCCCAAGTCTGCTTCAAGTTGAAGAAGGCATAGGCTGAAGGCCAGCCTTTGGGTCCCCTTTCCGATTTCTGCTCTGGGCCCCTGAATGTCTAACACCAACCCTGCTCTTTCCCTAGCCAGCACTCCCCCTTTCTTTCCTGATCTTGCTGCTACTGCACTGCCTTTCCTGGACCTAGACAAAAGTTGCAAGCACATTCCATGCTGCCGGTGAAGGGAAGGGGAGATGCCGGACTGTAGATGGGTAGGACCTTGAGCCACCCCCAATATTGAGCAAACTCCTTAACTAATGTCCAGGAACGGATAATTTGTAGGGCTGCATTTTGATTAAAATTTGTAATCATGATTAATCCTGTGATTAAAAAAATGTAATTGCAATTAATTGCACAATTAAAGATATTTAATGAATTAATTTATTACTGTAGCTCCTTGTGACTCTGGGCAAATCACTTAACCCTCCATTGCCCAGGTACAAAATAAGTACCTGTACATAATATGTAATCCACTTTGATTGTAACCACAGAAAAGCAGTATATCAAATCCCACCCCCCTTCCTTCCATAAAGGACTTATAGTCACCCTCCATCCCATCTCTCTCCCTTCCTTCCCTCCCTCTCCTCTTGCCCCATGTCTATTATTTCTCTTTCTTTCCTGGGGTCCATCATAGTTTATAGTCTATTCACACTTGCTATACCACCTTTGCTAACTTGCAGATCAATGTGGTTTACAATTTTTTCTCTCTTTCACTCTTCCCTTCCACCCCTGTGAGCAGCAACACAAACTTGGTTGTGAGCATCACTAAAGGTCTTGTAGCTGCTGGAGCTCACTGCCTCAGCAATAGCTTTCATTGGTGGCCCTTCCAGTTCTGCTTGCGGGTCTTCAACTTGCTCCTCTCCACCCACCTGGGGTTCAGGATCTGCCCCCCCCCCTTAGCCCCCCTGCTGGCCTACCTTTAAGGTGGTCTTCTGTTGGTCCCTGTAAGTGGCAGCGTTGCACTTTTGCTGCCAGCAGCCTGCTCCAAAGCTTTCCCTCTGGCCCGTCCTGCCTCCTCTGACATCAATTCCTGATTCTGCGTGGGAGGGATGGGTCAGAGAGAGAGCTTCAGACCAGACCGCATATGTGCAATACTGCCACTTATGGGGGCCAACAGAAGACCACCTTTAAGGTAAACTGGAGAGGGGGTGATATTGAATTGGGGGTGGGCAGATATCAGATTACACCGAGGACAAGGGTTGGGAATGGAAGAGAGCAGAAGAGATGTTTGGAGGCGAAAGGAGATGCTGCGATGTGATTAATGTTTTTAAATGTGATTATTGATTACTGCATTAATCGCAGAGCTAATGGCAATTAAAATTCAACCTAATACTTTACATTGGGTTTAGCACCCCCACTCATTTTGAAAAGTTGGCTCCCATGCTGGGTGAGTTGGGGGGGAGGGCAGAGCACAACTGAAGGTTCACTTGGGGTGTCAGTTACCCTTGGGCTGATTAGTTGCCTTATTTCATGCACATTAATATTGAAAGTGGGAGGGAAAAGGGGACGAGGGGTCTTATTAATCACTCCCAGTGTTTAATTTGGGAAGAGTAAACAAAAGAGTCTCCTTTCCCATGTCACATTTGTGATAAGGGTTGTCAGCTGGCTTCAGGATTTCACAAGTTGATCCAATCCTGGGTGTACAGTATCCCACTTCATAAAATTACTTTTATGCAGAACAACAAGTGTTGTACACAGTGGGGGTAAACACAGTACTGGATCAACCTGTCAGACAAATCTGGAGCCAGTTGGCATATTTAATAAGGATATGTGGAAAACAGATTCTCATTCTGTAAATATCTTCATGAAGAGTCACTATCTTTTCATGTAACTCTGCGTCATGAAAGAATTAACAGTGAAAGTGGATGCAAAAGGCAGAACACAAATCCAAACTAGTTGATCCCTCCTTCTTTCCAAACCATGAATTGTGGGTTCTAAAAAAAATTCTGTGAGAATGAATTCAATTATTTTCCATCTATAATTTGCTTTCAGTGGTGGTGTGTGCCCGTGGGGGATTGTTCCACCAATGGCTGTGAATAAGGAGGAGAAAGACTTTGAAAAATTCCTGCAGGATGTAGATGAAATCTGTAAGTAAAACCCTAATGCAATTATGGGCCACCACAACAAGGGTGAGTTTGGAACAATCACCCAGCTGAGCATTCTCACATCCCTTGTTCAGTGCTTCATTTTTGGTTACTGTACTGTCATGAGATTTCTTGGGGGGAGGGTTGTTGGATTCTGATTGTCTTCCTAAAGTTGTATAACTCTTCACTTCTTTTAGTCTGTGACTTCAGGGGCAATAGTTTCAATTGGATTAGTTTTGCATATACCTTGACAGCAGAGGTTCTCAACTCAGTCCGTCATTTCTATAGCGCTACTAGACGTACGCAGCACTGTACATTTGAAGATGAAGAGACAGTCCCTGCTCGGCAGAGCTTAAAATCTTCAATGAATATGCATGAGATAGATTTGCATGCACTATTTCCATTGTATTCATATCTATCTCATGTATATTCATTGGGTCATCTTGAAACTTTGATTGGTTAGGTGTGTCCCAAGGACTGGGTTGAGAACCACTGCTTGACAATAATGAACCTCACTCCTAAGCCAGGTCATTTGGAATATGATCTGTCTTTCAAATTTTCTGCTAACGCTCACCTTAGTACTTGCATTGTGCCAAAGAGAGCTTCCTTGAGTTCATTGGATGTAATTTGCTCAGGCAACTTATCAAGATATGCTTGGAAATAGCTTTTAATCAAGCCTGTAACACCCAATACAATGAGAAATATTTCTGTATCTTTATGTATCTTTATGCAACATTTCTTGTTGTTGTTGTTGGTACATGAGAATCTTCTCCTTCTCTATATGTGACCCATTATATGAACCTCGCTTTGATCTAAAAAAAAATCCACCTTCAGGGTAATTCTATAAGCTGGTGCCTAGAGGTACATACCACATAGACATAAAAGGTGCCATAATTGGTAGTTAGGTGCCTGTCTGCACTAGATGCTATTCTATAAGGTAGCGCCTAAGTGGTATAGCTGGGGCATACACATGGGTGGGCCATGGACATGTCTTACATAGTAAATGACAGCAGATAAATACCTGAACAGTCCATCCAGTCTGCCCAACAAGATAAACTCATTTTACATGGTATGTAATACTTTATATGTATATCTGAGTTTGATTTGTCCCTGCCTTTCTCAGGGCACAGACCGTAGAAGTCCGCCCTGCACCGGTTTTATTCTCCAAATACTGGCGTCGCAACCCAGTGTCCGCTAAGATTCCATAGATCCATTCCTTCTAAACAGGATTCCTTAGTGTTTATCCCACGCATGTTTGAATTCCATTACTGTTTTCATCTCCACCACCTCCCACGGGAGGGCATTCCACATATCCCTCACCCTCTCCGTGAAAAAATACTTCCTGACATTACTCCTGAGTCTACCCCCCTGCAACCTCAATTCATGTCCTCTAGTTCTACCACCTTCCCGTCTCCGGAAAAGGTTCGTATGCGAATTAATACCTTTCAAATATTTGAACATCTGTATCATGTCACCCCTGTTTCTCCTTTCCTCCAAGGTATACATGTTCAGGTCAGCAAGTCTCTCCTCGTACGGTTTGCAACGCAAATCTCATACCATTTTCGTAGCTTTTCTTTGCGCCGCTTCCAGTCTTTTTACATCTTTAGCCAGATATGGCCTCCAAAACTGAACACTATACTCCAAGTGGGGCCTCACCAACGACTTGTAGAGGGCATCAACACCTCCTTTCTTCTGCTGGTTATACCCCTCTCTATGCAGCCTAGCATCCTTCTAGCCACTTCCGTCGCCTTGTGACATTGTTTCTTCACCATCATATCCTCCGACACTAACACCCCAAGGTCTCTCTCCTGAGTTGAGCTTGCTAATCTCTCCCCTCTTATTCGGTGTCTCTCTTTTGGGTTTCTACACCCCAAATACATCACTCAGCACTTCTTGGCATTGAATTTTAACTACGTATCAAAACTAGAAGAAACCGTCTACTTCGTGTTTTCTTTTTTTGTCTTTTTTTTTTTATTATGCGCTTAAGGTGAACTTCTCTCTACTATGAGTTCTAATCTATTATTAATATATTCATAATGTAATAGTGCTCAGTAATACCATATTACTCCAGCATAAGATGCTCTTAGCAATATGTTGTAATGAACATCACTGCACTCTAGCCCTGCCTGCCTCCTTATACTTTCACGATTATGTGTCTTCCTTATTTCCATTATTGCAACTAATTGTCAAAATCACTCTTCTTATGTAACAACTTATTCAATCATGCACTTATCTTAGGGCTGGTCGTGCTTTGTACTAGTGGAAATGAAGATATAGTTATGTCTCCGGAGTAACTGTTAAATGTGCAATCGTGCTCGTGATGGCGTGAATAAAATCTTTCATTCAATCCTCCTCCATTCACTTAATTTTTGTCCCGTTCTCAATTGAATTTTAACTGCCAGACCCCTCGACCATTCTTCTAACTTTCGGAGAACCCTTCTCATCGTTTCTACTCCCTCCAGGGTATCCACTCTATTGGCTATCTTCGTGTCATCTGCAAAAAAAGGCAAACCTTTCCTTCCAACCCTTCAGCAATATCTCTCACAAATATATTAAACAAAATGGGCCCCAGCACTGACTCCTGAGGAACCCCACTGCTCACCATCCTTTCCTCCGAGCAGATTCCATTTACCACCACCATCTGCTACCTGTTGGTCAACCAGTTTTCTGTCCAGTTCACCACTTTTGGTCCTAAGTTCAGCCGTTTCAGCTTATTCACGAGTCTTCTGTGGAGGACCATATCAAAGGCTTCGCTGAAATCCAAGTAGATTACATCTAGCGCACGGCCTTCATACATTTCTTTTGTCACCCAGTCAAATAAGTCAATGAGATTCGTTTGGCAGGATTTTCCTTTGGTAAAGCCATGTTGCCTCAGGTCCTGTAACCCATTGTCTTCTAGAAAGTTAACTATCCTTTCGTTCAGCAGCGACTCCATTGCTTTTCCTACCACCAACGTGAGACTTACTGGTCTGTAGTTTCCCACTTCTTCCATGTCTCCACTTCTGTGAAGAGAGACCACATCCGCTCGTCTCCAATCTCACAGAACCTCTTTAAGAGGTCCCGCCAGGACCTCCCTGAGCTCCCTCAGTATCCTGGGATGTATCCCATCCGGCCCCATAGCTTTGTCCACCTTCAGATTCCCCAGTTGTTTATAAACGCTTTCTTCCGTAAACGGCACAGTATCCACTCCATTCCCAAATATTCTTTCAGCAGCCAACTGCAGTCCTTCACCAGGATTTTCCTATGTGAATACCGAAGAGAAGTAATTGTTTAGCACATTCGCTTTATCCTCCTCACTTTCCACATAACCATTCTCATTATCTTTCAGTCTCGCAATTCCATTCTTCTCCTTTCTCCAATGTATCTGAAAAAGGTCTTGTCACCTCTCTTTACATCTTTAGCCATTTTTTCTTCTGCTCGCACTTTCGCTAGCCGTATTTCCCTCTTCGCTTCTTTGAGTTTGATCCGATAATCTTTTCCATGATCCTCTCGTTGCGTTCTTTTGTATTTCTTGAATAAAGCCTCTTTTGCTCTTATTTTTTCAGCTACATGGTTGGAAAACCATATAGGCTTCCTGTTTCTCTTGGTTTTGTTTACTTTCCTCGCATAAAGATCAGTCGCCGTATTTATAGCAGCCTTCAGCTTTGACCACTGATGTTCCACTTCTCCTACGCCTTCCCACTTCAACAGCTCCTTTTTCAGGTATTCCCCCATTTTATCAAAATCAGTACGTCTGAAATCCAGTACTTTTAGTTTTGTGCGTCCACACTGTGCCTTCGCCCTTATATCAAACCATACGGTGTGATGATCACTATTACATAGGTGGACACCCACCCGGATATTAGAAACACTTCCTCCGTTCGTGAGCACTAGATCCAGCATCGACCCTTCCCTTGTGGGTTCCGTCACCATTTGTCTGAGCAAGGCACTTTGACAGGCATCTACAGTCTCCCTACTTCTTTCCGATTCCGCAGACGGGATGTTCCAGTCCACATCAGACAAGTTGAAATCTCCCAACAGTAGCACCTCCCCTTTCATACCAATCTTTTGAATATCCTCTATCAGATCCTTGTCTAGCTTCTCTATTTGTGCCGGAGGTCTGGAGGTCTTCCAGTTCCACATGTAGTTTATAGAATACTGTAAATTCTGCATGTCACTTGGCACACCTAGGTTTGCCAGCTTACACCTGCCATTGACATGGTGTAAGAGGGCATGCCTAAACATGGGTGTGCCAATGCTGAAATATGCTAGTGTTCTATAGTGGAATCTTGGTGCTAAAGTGCCGTTATAGAATTGGCGCTAAGCAAATGGCATCAGGGTACCTAAACTGAGGAGCCAGTTTATAGAATTGTCCCCCTTGAGTTTTATTAAATACCTGGAGGTGCCATCATTGTAAGCCAATGGTTCTCAATTCTGTCCTTGGAACACCACTAGCCAGTCATGTTTTCAGGATATCTACAATGAATATGCACGAGTTCGATCTGCACATGATGGAAGTAGTGCATGCAAATGTTTTGCAAAATCCACAGGAGAAACAGGAAATATCCTCTATGAATATTTGCCAGCTTTTGTGAAAGATCATGAGCTTGTTATTAGTTTATGAGGTATTTTCTATATACCACCTTTCAAACTTCAAAGTGGTGTACAATCAAACCAAAATAGAACAGAAAGGAACGACATCGAACATAGGACAGAGGAAAAGGAGGGAGAAGAATTCTGTATTCCAGAGCTGAGCCTCACTGCCGGGCCACTCATTGTCCCTCAACAACATCTTATAATGTTATTACCATCTTCTGCTTCCATTCCTTGATTAGATTCCCCCATCCCCTTTTTCATTCTGTGTGTGCCATGTGCTTTTCTTTTCATGCTGTTAAGCTGAACTGATCCAAGGGCTGAGCTCCGAAGACCCAGATGTACGTCAGAAAGCAGTTTCTGAAACTGATAAGAGAATATTGGCCGTTGACAAAGAAGGGATCCAAGAAGTTGAAGGATGCCGGACCAGTCTGAACAGAATTGTGATTAACTCTTTGCCCAGTGACCAGCCTCTTCATCTTGCTCCTGTAAGACTTTTTGTCCTTTCTGGCAATTACATTCTCTTGGTTTCTGAAACTCTGATATCCAGTTTCTCTGGTTCCAGCACTGACCATGGCTGAAGCACCATAACATTTTTTTTTAAATAGGCGTAATAATGTAAAACAATTGTGCTGTTTCAAAAATGTTGATTTAGTTTTGCACAAACTTGTAGTTTGTTGGATATGAATTCAACCTCTCAGATTTACAGCTAGTATTTTTCTTAATATTTGAATTGTGGCGTTCATTGCATTTAATATGTACAAGCAATGTATCTAGGTGTGCCTAGAAGTTCTTTTTAATCAGGTTGATGGTGCCTAATGCAGGGGCGTAGTCAGACACCCAATTTTGGGTGGGCCTTGGTCTAAGATGGGTGGGCAGAAGAACTCTGCCTTGTCCCACAAGTGATTTGGTCTCTTCCTCTCTCGCCTGCATGCCATCAAACATCTCCCCCTCTCCTGCATACCTTTTAAATAGCAGATTTTCACCAGCAGCGAGCAGCAACTAATACACATTGCTCATCTTGACCCCAAAGCCTTCCCTCTGATGCATCTTCCTGTTTCTGCATAGGCGGGAATACATCAGAGGGAAGGCTGTGGGGCCAGAGTAAGCAATATGTATCAGTTGCGTCTCACTGCAGGCGAAGATCTGCTATTTACAAGGTATGCAGGAGGGACAGTTGGGAGTTTTCAGCTGGTGGGGCTTGGGGATCCCTGCCAGTGACATCATAGGTGTGCTGCTACTGGGTGGGCCACCCAAGCCCACTCTTGGCTATGCCACTGGCCTAATGCAGTTAAGACTATTTCTCTATATTACAGCTGTGTTTATTTTCTTAGTCTCAAATAGGATCTTTTGGTACTGTTCTTCTTATAGGATGTGTTTCCTTTTTTTGAATCCATGTTGAAATTATTCAAAGATGCTGGACTGCTTGAATTTTAAGATTGCTTTGCTTTACTTGGGCCACAACCAAAAAAAGTGACTTACATGACTTCAAAAGTTAAAAAAAAAAATCAAAATTTCTCTGGGACTAATAGACTTTCTGGAACACTTCATGTAACAGGAATCATGACCTATATCTTTGAGAACATGGAATACATGTGCTTGATCATAGGCAAAAGAATGGGATGGGCTACTGGGATCATGCCTTCACCAATATTTTGCCTAACACAGTATCAGTAATTAGAAAGCCTGAGGGCAGAGCCAGAGCTGGAACCTAAACGTTGTTCTACTGTTTGATACTGATTAGCCACAAAATCTAAGGGGTTTTTGAAGCCAACTTGTGACTATGCAGAGTGAATTGAAAATATCGGAAAATATTCATCCTTTGCTGGGCAAGTTGCAGAAAACCACTTCCCCTGTAAACCTGTTTGCTCCTTCACTTGATGTGTCCTGTTGGTGACTTTTGGTTCGTGACTCAGATTCTTTTTAAGAGCATTTTGTGATCCCAGGGAAATTTTTAGAAGTGCTAAAAGTCTGTTCCTCAGCGACCCTCCAGACCGGTCAAGACGCGTGGGTTATGTCCTCCTACCAGCAGAGGGAGACTGAGAAAACACTAAGCTTTTGAAGCCTGTATATATAACCTGTGCAGAACCTCCACTAGCCAGTATTTTCTCAGTCTCAGCAGAGGTAGCAGTTGACAGCCTGTGCAGTCTCCAATAATCTGGTGAGGTAGTTTGTCATTGGGTCGTAGGATTTTTTCCTTCCAAACTTTATTCTGTTGCAGTACCCTGTACGTGTGTGTAAAAAAAAAAAAAAAAAAAAAAAAGTGCTTTGGGGCCCTGGGTCTGGTGGGGCCCAGTTTTTTCCCCCTGGGGTGTTACACCTATGTTTGGGTCCCTCCCCCTGTGCTGCTCTCTATTTCTGTTTGCTTGGCAGCTTTGTGCCTCGGCTGCTTTCTCAGTATTGTAGCCTTGAGTGCCTTACAATTTCCAGATGCCAGAGTTAGAGTACTGTGCCTTTAAGGTCAGTTATTGTATTTCATTTTGCTTGCCAGCTTTGTGCCTCGGCTGCTTTCTCAGTATTGTAGCCTTGAGTGCCTTACAATTTCCAGATGCCAGAATTAGAGTACTGTGCCTTTAAGGTCAGTTATTCTATTTCGTTTTGCTTGGCAGCTTTGTGCCTCGGCTGCTTTCTCAGTATTGTAGCCTTGAGTGCCTTACAATTTCCAGATGCCAGAATTAGAGTACTGTGCCTTTAAGGTCAGTTATTCTATTTCGTTTTGCTTGGCAGCTTTGTGCCTCGGCTGCTTTCTCAGTATTGTAGCCTTGAGTGCCTTACAATTTCCAGCTGCCAGAGTGGAAGTACTCTGCCTTTAAGGGCATTTATTTCTTTATTTTCAGCGGGGTTTAGATTCCTTGCTGGAACGAGGGAGCAGCGCTTTCTTCAGTGCTTTTGCAGTGTGAGTGAGATTTTGGTTTGGCGCGTTTGCTGAACAGCTTTTCCCGTCCCTCATGGTTTATGGCGGCCCAGCTCCTCCGATGTCGCGCGTGCTTGTGGCGAGGGGTAGAGGCACCGGGCGCTCAGTGTAGCTTTGCGGTGCACCTATAAAAGTGGCTGTGGCTCCCCCCGACTTGACCGCGGAGGGATCGATGGTGTCGGGAGTCTCCGGGTCAGCGAGAGCGTAGGCAGGGCCGCTGTCAGCGGGAACAGTTTCGGCGGGAACAGCCGCCATCTTGAGTCCGACACGGCCCGTGGAGCCAGCTGTTTTTGGGCCTGCGGCCTCCGTTTTTGGCACAAAAGGGCCTAATGACGGTCCAGGAATGGTGGGCTTTCCTCCAGATTTTGTCTGGACGCGGTATCAGGCCTGGAGATCGGGACCCCCTCCCCCCCCCCCCAATTGGAAGAGGGGGCTGTTTTCTGCTTGGCTGAGAGACCACGGTTAGAGTGGTCAGAGGACAGGCAATGTTTTTCTCCTGTAGCTGCAGAAGCTGCGCTTAGTGATCTGGGGGAGTCAGATGGAATTGACGGCTCTCAGGAGCAGGATTGTTGGATTCCTGGAGAGGATCCTTCAGTAGTGCGGATTTTCCATAAAGATGAGCTGTCAGAACTCATAGATCAGGTGTCGTCCACCCTTCAGTTTGGTCCTGAGGAGGCTTTGGGGGAAACTGTCCAGGATCCGTTGGTGAAGGGCATTCAGCGTCAGGCGTGATCCTTCCCTATGAACAAGGATCTCCGGGAGATGATTTGTCAGGAATGGGATTTGCCGTGTAAGGTGGCAAAGGCAATGGTGAGGCTTTATCCCCTCCCTCAGGACGATAGGGATTCCTTTAAGGCTCCCATGGTAGATGCAGTAGTGACGGCAGTAATTATAGCTACGGCTATCCTGGTTGATGGAGGAACGGCCCTCCGTGATCCTCAGGATAGAAGGTTGGGATCTTTTCTCAAGCGTAGTTTTGTTTTGTCGGCTCTAGCCCTGCAGGCCTTGGTTTGTGGGGGTCTGGTAGCTCGGGCATGTTTTC